>NC_064926.1:214979674-215630091 GCF_023897955.1 Schistocerca gregaria | reverse complement strand
TTTGTGTGAAATTTTCTTTTAAAACCAGGAAATCAGCTTCTGAAACAATTACTAACAAAGAGATAGAGGGGCTGGCCAGTACTTACCTCAGCTCAGTACAGCCAATAGAAACACAAAAAACAACCGAAAATTTAAGCTCCTAGCTTTCGGAATAAATGTTCCTTCATCAGGGAGGAGAGAGGGGAAAGAAAGGGAAGAAGGGAAAGTGGATTTAGTTACTCACAACCCAGGTTATGAAGCAACAGGGAAAGGAAAACAGGGAAGGTAGCAAGGATGGAGGCATGGTTGTCAGAGGGAAGCCAAAGATATTCTACTGCAGGTACTGTGCCAGCTTCAAACCAAAGAGGATGCATACAGAAGTAAAGAGGTGTATAGTATAAAGATGTAGGATGGAAAGATGCATGAATGGCTAAAGAGGAAAGGGAAAGAGGAGAAGACTGAAAAGTAAATGGGAGTGAGGTTGTTTAACGTAGGTTTAGTCCAGGGGGATGGCGGGATGAAAGGATGTGCTGGAGTGCAAGTTCCCATCTCCGCAGTTCAGAGGGACTGGTGTTGGGTGGGAGAAGCCAAATGGCACATACAGTGTAGCAGGTTCCTAGGTCCCTAGAATTATGCTGGAGGGCATGCTCCGCTACTGGGTATTGGACATCTCCTAGGCGGACAGTTCGTCTGTGTCCGTTCATGCGCTCAGCCAGTTTAGTTGTTGTCATACCGATGTAAAAGGCTGTGCAGTGCAGGCATGTCAGCTGATAAATGACATGTGTAGTCTCACACGTGGCCCTGCCTTGAATTGTGTATATTTTCCTAGTAGCGGGGCTGGAGTAGGTGGTTGTGGGGGGATGCATGGGGCAGGTTTTGCAGCGGGGTCGGTTACAGGGGTAGGAACCGCTGGGTAGAGAAGGTAGTCTGGGAATATTGCAGGGTTTAACAAGGATGTTACGGAGGTTAGGGGGACGACGAAAGGCAACTCTGGGTGGTGTGGGGAGAATTTTGTCAAGGGATGATCTCATTTCAGGGGTTGACTTGAGAAAGTCATATCCCTGGCGGAGTAATTTATTGATGTATTCGAGGCCAGGATAATATTGGGTGACAAGGGGGATGCTTCTGTGTGGTCTGAGGGTAGGAATATTGTTGTTGGACGGGGAGGAATGTATTGCTCGGGAGATCTGTTTGTGGACAAGGTCTGCAGGATAGTTGCGGGAGAGGTAAGCACTGATCAGGTTATTGGTGTAATTGTTGAGGGATTCGTCACTGGAGAAGATACGTTTGCCACGAATACCTAGGCTGTAGGGAAGGGAGCGTTTGATGTGGAATGGATGGCAGCTATCAAAGTGAAGGTACTGTTGTTTGTTGGTGGGTTTGATATGGACAGAGGTGTGGATGTGAGCTTCAACAAGATGAAGGTCAACATCCAGGAAGGTGGCTTTGGTTTTGGAGAAGGACCAGGTGAAATTCAGATTCGAAAAGGGGTTGAGGTTATGGAGAAAATTAAGGAGTGTTTCTTCACCATGAGTCCAGACCACAAAGATGTCATCTATAAACCTATACCAGGCCAGGGGAAGCAGCTGTTGAGTCTTCAGGAAAGCCTCCTCCATGCGGCCCATGAAGAGGTTGGCATAGGATGGAGCCATGCTGGTTCCCATGGCAGTTCCCCTGATTTGTTTGTAGGTCTGGCCTTCAAAAGTGAAGTAATTATGGGTGAGGATGAAGTTGGTAAGTGTGATAAGGAACGAGGTTTTTGGAAGATCTTCGGGTGGGCGTTGGGAGAGGTAGTGCTCAAGGGCAGAGAGACCATGGGTGTGTGGGATGTTTGTGTAAAGGGATGTAGCATCTATGGTGACAAGAAAGGTTTCAGGTGGGAGAGGAGTGGGAATGGATTTGAGGCGTTCTAGGAAGTGGTTTGTGTCCTTGATGTAGGATGGGAGTCTGCAGGTGATAGGTTGGAGGTGTTGGTCTACCAGAGCTGAGATACGTTCTGTTGGGGCTTTGAAGCCTGCTACAATGGGACGGCCAGGATGGTTCTCTTTGTGGATTTTGGGTAATAGGTAGAAGGTAGGGGTACGTGGCTCAGGTGGAGTGAGTAAGTCTATGGAAGCCATTGTGAGGCCTTGTGAGGGACCTTGGATTTTTAGGATTTTCTGCAGCTCAGTCTGAATGGAGGGAATGGGATCCTGGGTAACAGCTTTGTAGGTTGAGGTGTCGGAGAGTTGACGCAGTCCTTCTGCCACATACTCCACACGGTCAAGTACCACAGTTGTGGAGCCTTTATCCGCCGGAAGGATTACAATAGAGCGGTCTGTTTTCAGCTGCTTAATGGCACGGGATTCAGCTGGGGTGATGTTGGGGGTTGTCGGAATGTTCTTCAAGAAGTACTGGGAGGCAACACTGGATGTGAGGAATTCCTGAAACGTCTGCAAGGGATGGTTTTGGGGGAGGGGAGGAGGATCCCTTTGAGAAGGCGGTCGGAACTGTTCTAAACAAGGTTCAACACTGGGTCTAGTATTTGGGGGCTGTGTTTGGGTGGTGAAGTGATATTTCCAGTTGAGGTTCCGGGTGAAAGAGAGGAGATCTTTAACCAGGGCAGTGTGGTTGAATTTAGGTGTGGGGCTAAAGGTTAAGCCTTTTGATAGAACAGATGTCTCTTGAGGAGAGAGGGATCTGGATGAGAGGTTTAGAACTGAATTGGAGTTGGTGATATGTGGCATTTGACTGTGGTTATAGTTGAGATTTGGTCTGTGTGGGGTATGTGCTGGGATGGGGAGATTGAGTAGGGTGGCTAGGCTAGGTTTGTTGGCTATGAGGGGGGTTTGTTGACGGTTCTGTTGTGGTTGGTGTTTGTGAGGGATAGGGAGAGGGACCCCACTTCTTAGGTGTTGCACTAGCACTGTGGATAGTTTTTTCAGGTGGTGTGTGGCATGGGACTCAAGTTTGCGGCTGGCTTCTAGGATGATGTTCCTGAGTGTGTTCTCCAAGCAAGGGTTTGAGAGGTGGAGGACTTTGAAGAGAGATATGAGCTGTTGAGAGTGGTGGTTACATGAAGTAGTGTAGAGGTTCAGGACAAGTTGGGTAAGGGCTAAGGATTGAAGGTTCTGGAAGTCCAGGAGAGATTGGTGGAAGGAGGAATTGCATCCAGAGATGGGAACTTTTAAGGTAAGTCCTTTAGGGGTAATTCCAAAGGTTAAGCAGGAATGGAGGAAAAGTATGTGGGATTGCAGTTTGGCTACGGTAAATGCATGTTTCCGGAATGAATGTAAATAATGTGGTATAGGATTAGGGTACATAGTGGGTAACTGGTGGGTAGGGAAATTAAATAACTAAAGTTAGAATAGTAATCATAAGAAGGAATAAAACACGGAAGGAAAGGCGAGAAAGAAAGAAATTGTGTTGGTAACGTTAAATACCAAAGAAAGACCACCGAATAAGAAAAATACGGAAAAAGTTGACCAGACCAAGCAAGTGTGTCCAGATCAGGGGAAAAAGAACACACGCTGCTCAAAAACAGAGATAGCGAGTAGCGAAAAAAAGATCGCGCGTGACGCAAAAAAGATCGCGCGTGACGCAAAAAAGATCGCGCGTGACGCAAAAAAGATCGCGCGTGACGCAAAAAAGATCGCGCGTGCCGCAAAAAAGATCGCGCGTGCCGCAAAGAAGATCGCGTGTGCCGCAAAAAGGTTCGCGGGTGGTGCAGAAATGTTCCAAAAAATGTTTCCTGTGGCAGAGAAAGATAGGCAATGGCACAAAAATATCACCAGCAACACGAAATCGACGGAATTGGATGATACTGATAGGTGTGGAAGAGATTGTTGGCAGTGATTGTTGGCTGGAAAACAGCGAATAACGAACGTTAAAACTATGGAATGTTAGATAATGGAATGTTAAATAAATAAATCAATAAATAGAAAAAGAGAAGTGGACTATAAACCGAACAAGACAATAGGAGGCAAATGAAACTAGCACAGTTGGTGACGAAAATATATATATATATATATATAAAACACTGAAGAAGAGAAAGTGTTTAGATGACAGATGTAAGTGATAGCTAACAAAAGGGACAAAACAATGAAGAATGTGGACCATATAGGTGATCTAACTAATTAATGGAAAATCTCATATAAAGATGTGAAACAATTACTAACAAAGAGATAAAGGGGCTGGCCAGTACTTACCACAGCTCAGTACAGCCGATAGAAACACAAAAAACAACCGAAAATTTAAGCTCCTAGCTTTCGGAATAAATGTTCCTTCATCAGGGAGGAGAGAGGGGAAAGAAAGGGAAGAAGGGAAAGTGGATTTAGTTACTCACAACCCAGGTTATGAAGCAACAGGGAAAGGAAAACAGGGAAGGTAGCAAGGATGGAGGCATGGTTGTCAGAGGGAAGCCAAAGATATTCTACTGCAGGTACTGTGCCAGCTTCAAACCAAAGAGGATGCATACAGAAGTAAAGAGGTGTATAGTATAAAGATGTAGGATGGAAAGATGCATGAATGGCTAAAGAGGAAAGGGAAAGAGGAGAAGACTGAAAAGTAAATGGGAGTGAGGTTGTTTAACGTAGGTTTAGTCCAGGGGGATGGCGGGATGAAAGGATGTGCTGGAGTGCAAGTTCCCATCTCCGCAGTTCAGAGGGACTGGTGTTGGGTGGGAGAAGCCAAATGGCACATACAGTGTAGCAGGTTCCTAGGTCCCTAGAATTATGTTGGAGGGCATGCTCCGCTACTGGGTATTGGACATCTCCTAGGCGGACAGTTCGTCTGTGTCCGTTCATGCGCTCAGCCAGTTTAGTTGTTGTCATACCGATGTAAAAGGCTGTGCAGTGCAGGCATGTCAGCTGATAAATGACATGTGTAGTCTCACACGTGGCCTGGCCGTCCCATTGTAGCAGGCTTCAAAGCCCCAACAGAACGTATCTCAGCTCTGGTAGACCAACACCTCCAACCTATCACCTGCAGACTCCCATCCTACATCAAGGACACAAACCACTTCCTAGAACGCCTCAAATCCATTCCCACTCCTCTCCCACCTGAAACCTTTCTTGTCACCATAGATGCTACATCCCTTTACACAAACATCCCACACACCCATGTCTCTCTGCCCTTGAGCACTACCTCTCCCAACGCCCACCCGAAGATCTTCCAAAAACCTCGTTCCTTATCACTCTTACCAACTTCATCCTCACCCATAATTACTTCACTTCTGAAGGCCAGACCTACAAACAAATCAGGGGAACTGCCATGGGAACCAGCATGGCTCCATCCTATGCCAACCTCTTCATGGGCCGCATGGAGGAGGCTTTCCTGAAGACTCAACAGCTGCTTCCCCTGGCCTGGTATAGGTTTATAGATGACATCTTTGTGGTCTGGACTCATGGTGAAGAAACACTCCTTAATTTTCTCCATAACCTCAACCCCTTTTCGAATCTGAATTTCACCTGGTCCTTCTCCAAAACCAAAGCCACCTTCCTGGATGTTGACCTTCATCTTGTTGAAGCTCACATCCACACCTCTGTCCATATCAATCCCACCAACAAACAACAGTACCTTCACTTTGATAGCTGCCATCCATTCCACATCAAACGCTCCCTTCCCTACAGCCTAGGTATTCGTGGCAAACGTATCTGCTCCAGTGACGAATCCCTCAACAATTACACCAATAACCTGACCAGTGCTTTCCTCTCCCACAACTATCCTGCAGACCTTGTCCACAAACAGATCTCCCGAGCAATACATTCCTCCCCGTCCAACAACAATATTCCTACCCTCAGACCACACAGAAGCATCCCCCTTGTCACCCAATATTATCCTGGCCTCGAATACATCAATAAATTACTCCGCCAGGGATATGACTTTCTCAAGTCAACCCCTGAAATGAGATCATCCCTTGACAAAATTCTCCCCACACCACCCAGAGTTGCCTTTCGTCGTCCCCCTAACCTCCGTAACATCCTTGTTAAACCCTGCAATATTCCCAGACTACCTTCTCTACCCAGCGGTTCCTACCCCTGTAACCGACCCCGCTGCAAAACCTGCCCCATGCATCCCCCCACAACCACCTACTCCAGCCCCGCTACTAGGAAAATATACACAATTCAAGGCAGGGCCACGTGTGAGACTACACATGTCATTTATCAGCTGACATGCCTGCACTGCACAGCCTTTTACATCGGTATGACAACAACTAAACTGGCTGAGCGCATGAACGGACACAGACGAACTGTCCGCCTAGGAGATGTCCAATACCCAGTAGCGGAGCATGCCCTCCAGCATAATTCTAGGGACCTAGGAACCTGCTACACTGTATGTGCCATTTGGCTTCTCCCACCCAACACCAGTCCCTCTGAACTGCGGAGATGGGAACTTGCACTCCAGCACATCCTTTCATCCCGCCATCCCCCTGGACTAAACCTACGTTAAACAACCTCACTCCCATTTACTTTTCAGTCTTCTCCTCTTTCCCTTTCCTCTTTAGCCATTCATGCATCTTTCCATCCTACATCTTTATACTATACACCTCTTTACTTCTGTATGCATCCTCTTTGGTTTGAAGCTGGCACAGTACCTGCAGTAGAATATCTTTGGCTTCCCTCTGACAACCATGCCTCCATCCTTGCTACCTTCCCTGTTTTCCTTTCCCTGTTGCTTCATAACCTGGGTTGTGAGTAACTAAATCCACTTTCCCTTCTTCCCTTTCTTTCCCCTCTCTCCTCCCTGATGAAGGAACATTTATTCCGAAAGCTAGGAGCTTAAATTTTCGGTTGTTTTTTGTGTTTCTATCGGCTGTACTGAGCTGAGGTAAGTACTGGCCAGCCCCTCTATCTCTTTTTTAGTAATTGTTTCACATCTTTATACGAGATTTTCCATTAATTAGTTAAATCAGCTTCTGAGACTTACAAATGGTTAAAAACAGCTTTTGGAGATAATTGTATGAGCCAGTCACATGTTTTTGTTTGGTTCAACAGATTTAAACATTGCAGTGAATCATTTGAAATCGATTGAGGTGGCGCAGTGGTTAGCACACTGGACTCACATTCGGAAGGGTGACTGTTCAATCCTTCAATCCCGTGTCCGGCCATCCTGATTTAGGTTTTCTGTGATTTCCCTAAATCACTCCAGGCAAATACCAGGATGGTTCCTTTGAAGGCCGACTTCCTTCCACATCCTTCTCTAATCCTATGAGACCGATAACCTAGCTATTTGGTCTCTTCCCCCAAACAACCAACCAACCAATCATTTGAAGATGAACCATGGTGTGGCCATCCTTCCACCTCAAAAACAAATGAAACTGTTGTTAAAGTTTGTGACTTAGTGCGCTCTGATCATAGACTTAAAATCAAGCAGATTAATGATGAACTTAATTTAAGTTTCTTTGCAGTTCAGTCAATTTTAACTGAAGATCTAACATGCATTGAGTGTCCGCAAAATTCATTCCAAAAGTGTTGTCAAGTGAACAGAAACAATACCAACTAGAAGTGTGCCAATAACTGTTTAATCGGACTAAAAATGAGCCACATTTGTTAAATAGGGTAATTACAAGTGATGAATCGTGGGTATATGGATATGATCCTGAAACTAAAGTGCAGTCTTCGCAGTGGAAGACTCCACGATCACCACTACCGAAAAAAGGACGGCAAAGTCGGTCGAAGGTGAAGACAATGTTGGTGATTTTTTTTCCATTCTACCAATATTGTGCATCATGAATTTACCCCTGGAGGACAGACAATTAGCCAGGAATACTACAATGTGTCTTTGAACGTTAACGCGAAAAGGTGTGGAAGTAAAGGCCTGCATTGTGGAAAGACAGGAGTTGGGTGCTACACCATGACAATGCTCCGGCCCATTGTGCCTTCTCCATCATTGAATTTTTGACCAAATTCAAAATTCTTGTGCTTTGACAACCACCACATTCCCCTGATTTGGCCCCTGCGGACGTCTTCATGTTTCCTAAACTGAAATTTTCACTGAAAGGGAAGCGATTTGACTCGATTGAAGACATCCAGGTAAATACAGAGAGGGTCCTTAACATGCTAAAGGAAAAAATTTCCAGGAATGTTTCCAAAAGTGGAAACATTGTTGGAGTTGGTGTGTTCAGTCAGAAGGGGACTATTTTGAAGGAGATGCATCACAGTAACATGTAAGTACTACCAATGTACAATTACAAGCCCATTCTTAAAACTTCCCAATCACACCTCGTATAATCACAATGTTTCCACTGTACAATTTCACTTATAATTGCAAGTGATACAGATTGCTAGTAACTTGCAGTACTGCTGTACTCATTTGACATTAGAGAATAACCACTTCTACCTATAATCTCGAAATGCTCTAGTATTGACATTATCACATGCACCTTTTGCCTCATGGCTTCTGAGACACTGCCAAGCAGTGACACCAAAGCATAAGTGGGCCTCCATAGCAAGTGGAGATGCTCACTAACTGTCGCGCCTTGTCAGTGTTCTGAACTGATGCCTTTTGCAACAAATCTTGCACATACGGCAAACCAGAGCGACCACAGTGAGATATTCCACACTTAATGATTTCTACCCATTTCCAGGTTTATGAACCTCTTTTGTTACCCTAAGTGGTTAGAAGTGAAACATGTTACTCCACAGAATTGACATGTTACATCATAGAGTTAGTACTTTTACAAGCATCATTTAGGGTTAGACCAGAAAATTGGATTACAATCAAGCCTTCTAAATCCTCAAGAAGATCCAGGAGGAGAAGAACGTCTGATAGCTTCAGTCTAGCTGTCTCTGTGGCTTTCATGCCTATGAGGCTGACAAAAGCATTCAGACAACCCATGAAGTTCAGCAGAGGCAGTCAGATATTTCAGGATGAAGGATGAGATCTAAGTCTAGTAATGAAAGTTTTAAGACGACCAAGAAAGTCTTAGTTCGGGGTAGTAGTCATGGGAGGGGAATATCAGAACTAGTACAGAACTCACCAGATAATTAGATTTTTTGTAAGTGTTCCTTGTAACAAGTTAATACATCGTTTGTGAAATTGCTCAGGAAGGGACATTCACTCATAGATGGGACTGATACATTGCTACTCATTTGGTTGCATTATATTTGGCAAGAACTGCATCTGAGTGCTTCTTGTAAGTGCCACTTGCACAGCTAATTGCCAAAAGCATCATGTATTTTCAAAACAGTATCCATTCCCAGTCACCTTATTTCCAGTGCATACCTTCAGAGGCTAAAGTAGTCCAAAAGACAGAGCCACCAAATGATGTTACAGTTGAAACAGCTGCCAGCAAAACAAAATGTACAGCTTGGACAAAGGCATGGATACTAATGAAACTGCATTTAGCATCTTCCATTAACACATCAGGAGTGTCATTAACAGAAAAGATGATCTTCTCATACAGAAAAATGAATGCGTAGAGGGAATCCCAGCAGATGTGTTATGTGAACATTGAAAAAATACAAGACACTAGTGTAATATTTTACAATATTTATTATTTTATGAAGTGTTTTTTGGCCGTTACCCCATCATGAATGTGTGGTAGTGCAATTTTTGTGTGACCCAAGTTTTTAAACTAGGATGCCACAGTTGGTTCTGAAATGTAACAAGTGTTAATATTTGATTTATGACTAAATTGAGAGGTACAGCTATTTAGCTAAGATAAAATATGGGACACATTTAATAATGATCTACATGACGAATTACAGCAATTGTTTTGAGGAGAAAGATGAATTTAATAATATATTGTAAACTTGGTGGCTTGTTTCAAAGGATTGACTGAACAAAATAAGCTTATCTTTAACAAAGCCAGTGTTGCAAACAGGTAAAATATTACGAGTAAGGCTAAATGGGCAATTGAAACAACTATAGTTACCTTTTTTGACAAGGTAACCGAAACTTCTCAGCACAGTTGTGGTAATTTGTGATGTAGTTTTTTAATGAATCTGTCACATATATAATCTATGCTAAATACTTTTACATCCCACTTTTACTGAAGTAATTCCTCTTGTTTAATCCTAAATCAAACAATAATAGTTGGCAACTTTGGAAACCAACTGAGATACTCTATAGGTTCACTAGCTTAAAATCTTTGAGTCCACGAATATTTCACAGCCAGACACACTAAATTTCTTATCCGATGAAGTCGTAACAGCTAGAAACTGGTAAGTAAAATAATAAATATTGTAGAATATTACACCAGTGTCGAGTGGTGTGTAATGAGGGGTGCTTGTGCCAGATGAGGTCTCAGTTGGTACCTCCAGGACATTGATGTTCTGACCCTAAAGAGGAAGTGAATCAGGAGGTTTTGGCTGCTCAGGTTGAAGTGTCAGAAGCACTGTCGACTTCACTGCCAAGGAAAAAAGATCACACATAGGTGATGGAAGGACCGAATGCCTGTTGTCCTTGGCAGGTTGCTATAGGTCACGGTGCAGAGGCAGAGGCAGAGGCAGGGCCACTCCTGCAGTAGCACCTCAGATGGTGGGGACAACTGGCCAGGATTCCCCAGACCCAACCAGGGGGTCAGCTCATTGGTACGCACTGACACTGGAGCGCCTGAACAAAAAGTTGTTGCTTCGTCAAGTGGAGCAGGCGGTGGTAGTAATAGACCCAGCAGCAGCCCATAGGGATGTCCATGCAGCAGCTTTACCAGACTGCAGCCATTAGTGGACATTGCTTTGCAAGGAGCTATGAAAGTATTGAGATATGATTATGATGTGGCTGCCTTCAGTAGCCTTTGACATTTGGGTCTTAAAGCTGTGGACAGAATGTTCTGCCAAACTGTTTTAGGCAGGATTGAACACAAGAGTCATGATTTGTCCAATGCCATCACAGGCATAAAAAGAATCACGAAAGGGCAACCACTGTACACTGTGGCTCATTAGCAGCAGTAACAGCAGAAGCTGTCATTGTTGTTTGCTGCAACCTGATGACATACGGAAAATAGAAAAAAGAATAAACATGGATGAGGTATGTAGTTCCAAAGAATGGTCTGACTAAATTACACATGCTGGTGTTCCCATGGCTGAGTGGAATGTGCCAAAGAGAAATAAGACTGCTGCTGTGCCTGATGGGTCAAACAACTGCACACTACTTGTGTGATGTCATTGTCTGTTTGCAATCAATAAACATAACTGCAAGTAAACTGTTTCACGTTGCTCTCCCAGTGAGATTAATGGAGGAGCCACAGGACCATAGCTACAGAACCACAGACACCAGTGCCTGACAATTGGCCTCCTGCTTCATGATCAGAACACCTTAGCAAATTTGGAGCCGGTGGCAATTTGGCCATCTGTCGTACGGAGGTGCACAGAAAAACACACTTTAGTAGAGGATCCTGCTGGAAACTAGTGCATCATTCCTAGAAGTTACTGAGAAGTTCTCCAAAGGCTGTTCAGCCTGGGAGTCTGAAAACAGTTTCATATCAAGTTTAAAGCCTGGAGTTATAGAGAGTCTGAAGAGGGCATCTGTCATGGAATGTTGATGGGAAACTCAATAATGTATGAAATACTTGAAACAATGAGTACAATGTTCTTTCTGGCAGTTTTGCCTTGGGCCTATCATAGACTGCAGAGGCTTGTCACTGGAAACTATATGAAACTTACTTCCATGAAGGAAAATGTGGAACTGATTCACTCCAGAAGTGATGGCCAGCAATTCCTCTTCTGTTTCCAAAAAATGTTCTTGAAGTTTGTTTAGGATTTTGGAAACATGCAACCAGCTATTTAGAACTATAAGGGAAAGAATGGTCCTGATGCTATGTGGAGATGCATCTGTTGCCAAAGCAGTGGTGACTTATGAGCAGGTTTTCAAGGTTTGAAACACCTGCTGACAGATTTGGAAACTGGCATGTTTTTGATTGTTTTGATGTAGTCCTGTGAGCTCTAACCCTTCCGTACTGTGGATGATCCTAGGTAGGTGACAAAGTTGCAACAGTAAACCTTTAGAAAAATTGCAGTTACATTTGGGAACACCTGCTACCAACTGTTCTAAAAGCCATTGGAAAATTGCAGGTGCACTTGCCACCCCAAACAGCAGCCTATTATACTAGTAAAGACTTAAAGGTGTATTTAATACAAAGATGTTCTGTGACTCTTCAGCCAGCAGAAGCCAGAAATAAGACTTCACCAGTTCAGTGCTTGAAAGGAAAAAAAAAAAAAAAAAAAAAAGCCACCAGTTAATGTGGAAAGAGAGTTCATTGTGCTGAGGTACAGGATATGAATATATTTTTGCTTGGGCATTTACAATAATTTTAAAGTAACCATATGTGCTTAGGGTGTCACCAGGCTTATTTATGACCACTGAGGGAGAGACCATTGACTGAAGCATATAGACAAAACCACTTGCTGTTGTTCCAACCTATCTAATTCCTATTTCACTTCATTCTGAAGATCATCAGAATCTGTTACTTTATAAACACATCACTGCAGAAGATTTTAAATAATGTATGCCTGAAAATACAAGGATATCTGTAGACCAGGTTCAAATAATGGTGCAGATTGGTATCACAAAGTTAGTTTCTTCACAAGGCACTGCAGGCTGGAAAACCAAAGCCAAATAACCATCAAGTCCAAAAATAATTTCTGGAGATTGATCGGTACCCGCAAGAAAAGGCAGTGTCCTGACCACTTGTTTATACTTCCAGAGAGCATTTAGCATAATAATGAACCTCATGATACCCATAAGCTCAAAATTTGGATTGAAAGTGTTCAGAGGCAGAGTGTGAAAACTAAAGTATTTTGGTTGATTGATCATAGTGATATGTGTACCTGCATCAAATAAGAATGTAAGTTACATTCCTGATTTATGTGTGTAACACTACTATTTGCGGAACCACTGAACATGACTTCTCGTAATGTTATTGAACTGGATGATAGAAACACAGCGGCTAGACAGCTATCCGACTCTGCATACTTCCACTGTGTTCTTTATGAAAACACTGTTGGGATTCAGCATCATAATGAAGGCAGTTTCAATGTGGCTGTAAAGTCAAACAAATCAGAATAAGTAGGCAAAAACAGAAAACATCTTGTGTGACATCCCTCATCCACATGAGGTGGAGTAGAACGGGGCTGACGAGCCACCATTGAATAAGACATTTTTACCATAGTAAGATTGGAAGGAAATTGTGAAGCATTTTGTTGGTCATTGCCAGGACAATAGTAGACACTTCAAAGTCAGTGAAAATGTTTGCTGGACAGCTTGGGAAATTACAAAAGCAGAAGCCAGTCACAAATCCTCTGCTATCAATTGATCTGACTGCCACAGTCTGTCTCTATCAGGGGAAATATGAATTACATCTCTGATTAAAATTTCTGTGTGTAGTAGGCCACAAGAACATGTAAATTTACACTTCCCACTCAGCCTTTGAAGATTTGTGATCCATTAAGTGTAACTTCCTGAGTCTGACATACAGTGTTGCAAAAGTTCTAATAAACTACAAAAAAAATGTTCTGTCAGTAATGCAGAGTTGTCCGAAAGTGTTAACACTGAGTGCCCTGACTGCAGGGCCAATTTCGGCATGAAGAAACAAAAATTTTGTGTGTTTCACTTCTGGTAAACTTTCAAGTCGTCCTGTGTATTGTTAAACAGCTGGAAAGTTGAAATAGTCTGCAGAGGTTGCGGCTTCAGGGTGAGCCAAGCTAGTGAAATGTTTCACCAAATCATGATGCTGATTAAGCTGCTGTTGTCACTAGTTAAAAAATCTCACGTCTTTGGGAGCCATGCTATCCAATTGAATTGGGCCAGTTTTGCCACAAGTTTTTTAGTCCCCAATAAAGATTACAAAACTAATTTACTAGACAATGGAAAATTCAGGATGGAATAATGACAATATTATGGAAATGGCAAACTGCTAATCACCATATAAAGATGTTGAGTTGCAGACGAGCTCAACAAAAAGGCTGCTAAACATTTTAGCTTTTGGGCACCGGTTATTTCCAGGACTACACATGAAATAATCAGAACTAACACAAACTGAATTACAGTGCTGGAAAGTGTGTGAGGCTTAAATCATCACGTGGCCATATGGTATCACACTCAGATATCTGACAATCTCATCTGGCTGCTTCACCCTTTGTCAGGCGGTGTAGATGGATTCATGGACATGCAGCGTCAATGATGGGCCTAAAATAGGATCTAAGATGCGGTCACGGGTATGCCATTTATCATACAACGAGCTTGAAGATTCTTAAATTACTTGAACACTAATCAATATTTTTACTCTCCCTGATAAACTTGGACAACATAATGAAATATTTGCTCAGCACCTACATGTATCAGAGTCAAAATTTTATTGTCTCATTATGTACATACACAAATAATTAATTTAAAGTATAGGAGACTCATCATTATAGATAATGTAACTGAGATACATAAAATGCAGCAAAAGAAATCTAAAGGTAATCTTTATTTTCAAAAATTAGTACAAAGTTATTTCATTACTCTAAAAAAGAAAACTTCATCACCATTTAAAAATTCCATGAGTGAATACCAACACTAGGATGTAGGATGGCATGTAATTTTTATCTTCAGTAAACCTAGTTCCTTACAATGTTTTTTTCACTTTTAATTTATTATGAAGTTTAGTAACCTTGTATTGAGGAGTCAGAGTTGAGTTTTAGTCTGTGAAATTGTAACATGAAATTATTTTTGTTTCATGTATCATACATATTTTGGAAATTGTTTTCCATAATTAATTTTGGGTTGGTACAGATTAACAATTCAGAAATATATATACATGGAATAGTTAAAATTTTTAGATCCCTGAATAAAGGTCTGCATAAATATCTAGGCTTAATATTGCACGTATTTATAGTATTTGCATTTCCATGAAAGATTATTCTATATTGTACAAGAGACTCGAAATAGCTGTGGTGAACAATTTTCCTAGTGTCCCTATTACTTGTGTAGGAGAATTTTGTCACTGCAAACGCAAGTCTGTTTAGATTGTTTCCCAAGTAGTTTATACGAGAAGACCAGGATAATTTTTTTCACTAAACTTACTGCTTATATTTACTAAGATATAGTCTTTATCATTTGCCTACATTCATGAAAAAACAAAGTTCCTCAGTTCCTGTCGTGTAGAGGACAATTAAAGTATATTGTAGTCATCGTCTTCAGTCTGAAGACTGGTTTAATGCAGCTCTCTACACTAATAAACTTGAAAAGAAACGGCACTGCCCAAGATACAGATGCAGCATACAACTGTCAGAGAAATTCATCTCCTCACCCCTCTTCTCCCTTACCTCCTCCACCTCGACCACCACCACTACCACAATATGCCTAGTCTCTCTCTGAAAGTACAATTCATTATATAAGGTCAGTCTTTTATATGTGGCCACCACGCTGCTGCCAGTAGATGTATGTTCATCTACTTTTTGTAAGCAGATATTCTCTTTGTGATTTACAGGTTGATTGGCGACGCTCATTTATCACAACAGATGCCAACCCATTTTATGACCAGTTTGTACGATGGCAGTTTCTACGGCTTCATGCTCTTGATAAAGTAAAGTTTGGAAAGCGTTACACAATCTACTCTCCATTTGATCGGCAACCTTGCATGGATCATGACAGGAGCACTGGAGAAGGGGTTGGTCCAATGGAATATACTGTGGTTAAGATGAAGCTTCAGGAGCCATACCCTGAGAAGCTGAAGTAAGTAATAAACTTATGTCATGAATTATTGTTCGAATTGGTGTCTTTCTTGGAACATTAAATTTAATTTTGTGTATAACACTTGATGCTAATGACCCTACACTCAAACTACTTTACCACACTGATACAGTCTTCCTTTACACAAATCAGAAAAAGTACAAGCTGTTTATAAGAATGAAAAAGCAAATTTTTTGTGGTGTTAATTAAGGTTCCTATCTTGTGCTGACATAGCAAACAATTAGAGTATTACAGAAATTTTTGCAGCGGGCAAGGACAAGGTAGAGGGGGCCATTCTATAATTGCCATTTTTTTGTATAAATTATATAATAATTGCTACAGACATAGTATTGCCCCACTGTTATTAACCATGTAATGCTACAACTGGCATAACATCCTTTTAGAAGCAGGTGGGAGGGGGGGGGGGGGGGGAGACTGGAAGCAAAGATAATATACAAGAAAGCAATTTATTTGCCATTGATTGGTTTTTGATGTACTTATAATACATAGCAATGCTCTATCAGATGTCCAGCTGAGATGATAATTTAGTTATTATGCACAATGTCTTGAATAGTTAAATAGCTGTTTTTCCAGGTGTTGAAAGCTGTACATACATTGTACTATATCACACACTGTTTTTGTAAATCTAAGTAGCCATTCCTACTTTCCTATATTGTATTTTAACTAAAGTTCAGTCTTGATCACAACACTTATCTCTCAATAACATAGGTGACCGGTTTCGGTTATATTTATATAACCATCTTCAGACCCATGGCCTCCTTGGTGGATGGTAGGCGGAGCTCTCCTCAGTTGCTATGGAGTCAACTGATCCTATAATACTCTATTGATCACTGTTTCCAAAAATGTTTGGCAAAAATTTCCTATATCGGTAGATCTTGAAAAAGATATACTTAATGTAAACAAAAATTAACCTTAAAATTGTAAAAGCCAAGCTCCATTGGGGCATCCTAATTAATTTTCAGTGTCATGGTGGGGTTGTACTTTCCTTCCTGTTCTGTTGTAAACAAATAGAGAAGTACTTCAACTCACTTTGACATTTGACAATTATTTGTGTGCTCCTGTTTTGAATGCATAATTTAAGTGATAGAAGTAATATAATAGCAGGGGAGGAAGGGGGGGGGGTGGAGGGAGATAATATGACAGAACAAAAATAAATTTGCAGAGAACAAATAACATGTATTAATTCAGAAAACAAGAATATTCACTGTGAAAAATGCCAGAAAATGAAGAGAAGGGAGGGTGGGAAATCAAGGTTGTAGTTAAAATTTTCAGTAAGAAATCGAAATTAAAAGTGTCTGTCATAAATGACACATTTAGTGAACTCTGAAAAGCAGCAGGTTGGGGAGTATTTGTGAGGAAAATTGAGTAAAGCCTTTTCTCCATGTTACTAGAGAAGTTATCAGAATGAAGATTTATAGATAGAGGAATTCTCCAGCAGCTATCGGTACAGAATTCAAAGTGAGTACAGGATGGTGCATGATAGTGAAAAAGAGATTGGGCTTTCAGTTACAGTCTAGAACAAAATTATATTAGCAACTTAGTGTGTCGTTTGATGTAAAACTAATTGCATTTCAGTACCATGTAGCCAGTCATATGGGTAGGATATTTTATATTAATGACAGTTTAGGATTTGAATCAGTCATATTTTTAGAGAAATATAGCTGTTAGTAAATAAATATGCTCTGTGACATGGTATTTATAGTGCAAGAATTTCTCTGATGTGTGTCAGTTTTAATCTCTGTAGGTTCTCTGTACAAAGCTCAAAGTATAGTGCTGCCTGCATACTCCACTGCCTTCTCCCTCTCTCACCTCAAACCTTCAGGCTGTCAATTAAAAACTTTAGGAAACAGTACATTTTGGAAAGTAAACCTATTTTTGCTATTAGCTTCAACCCCCCCCCCCCCCCTCCCCCAAATTCACCCACCAGAAATTTTCTTTTGGAGAATAGGTCCTCTGGTCAAGAGTCAGATCATAGAATGGGCCTTTTAAATCAGAGGAGAGAGGCTATTAATTATAAGGATAGTTCTACGTGTGGGTTTCTCTGAAAAGGCATAAAATAAAAATAAGGAGCTCTCCTAGTGTATTCGAAGCATGTGATTGATAAATTCACTTTCCAGCTGTTAGAATTTGGTAGGCTTGGTTTCTTTTCTGTAAAGCAACTATTATATCCAGATATAAATAGAATAGGAACTTGCAATTGATTTCAGTGAACATGTTCACTGGAAAATACTATCTATCAAACACATCACAATCCTCTCTACTTTTGTGTTCCATGCTTATTCTTATTGCATTTAATAGGAGTAATTTTAAAACTTGCATACATAATTATTTATAAGAAATGTTCTATATATATTCTTTGGTTATGTTTACAAGATCCTTGACTGGACGACCAGTTTTTCTTGTTGCTGCTACTCTTCGTCCAGAAACAATGTATGCGCAGACAAACTGTTGGATGAAACCTGATATGCGGTACATAGCTTTTGCTGCTGCAAAAGAGGAAGTATTCATTTGCACTGCCAGAGCAGCAAGAAATATGTCTTATCAAGGTCTTACGGCACAAAGTGAGCGTGTAGATATTCTTGCAGAGCTTACTGGTCAGGTAAGTGCAAAGAAAATTACTAAAGTTTAAATGAACTTAATCATTTATTTTAAAAAAGACTTGAAAATGAGTGAGTGTGTGTATTTAAAATGCATTGTTGGGACCATCTAATCAGGAATTCAGATTCATTCATGTTTTTAAACTTACTGTTGTGAAAAAATGAAAAGTTTTAAGCAGTCTTCCCCAATTTTTAATTGCTTAAGTAGGAAGATAGATAGTTTGCCACTGAAAATACACGTTTGCATGGAGTACCTCACAAGCTCTATCCCTCACCTTGATCCTAATCTTCATTGCAGATAGGCAGACAACAAGAAATTAACTTTACAAAAAAGTAGTATAAGTTTCCACATAAGCAGAAAACACAAAAATAACTCTTTAAAGGTGAAAGATGACCTCATAGAATGTGTATTGCACGCAAAATTTCAAGGGATGCATGTTGACGCACAACTAAAATGTACTGAGTGTGTTGCTGTTATCGCCATCGGGAAACGAATAGCTTCAGCATGCTTTGCAGAGAGAATAATAAATTCTGTGTATAGTAGCTCTTGCACCAGAACAACATATTTTGCATATACTGTATTCATTCTGTGACGAGTTATGGGATAATGTTGTGGGGAACAAATGAGCGGAACAGACAAACAATCTTAAAGCTACAGAAAAGGGATGTGGGAATTATGACAAAAAGCAGAAAGAGAACTCACTGCACCGAGTTGTTTATATCTATGGCAATCTTGACTGTTCCATGTGAGTACATTTTGCAAACACATTAAAAAAGATGTTGATCAGTACCCAAAGAACAGGTCTCTACACGAACATGGAACACGTCCAGCCACAACGTATATCTCAATTTAGAAGAAGGAAAAAAAAAAGTACCACAAGAAATCAAAGACAAAAGTTAAATACATGCCTTCAGGAGTATAAAAAAATTATATTTATTATTTAAAATGAGGTATAAATTTTGTCGACAATTGTGCTAATGATTAATTATTGCAATTAAGAGGCATTTTACAATATATTCAATAGAACAGTCAAATCCAATGTCCAATGGTTTAATCAGCAAGACAGGACATGTATGTATCTATTTATGTGTGTAATTGTGTGTGTTTATGTATCTGTGTCTCTGTGTTTTATGCATTTATGTTTTGACAACATCCATACAACCTACATTGCCTATGGAGGGATAAATAAAATAAAACTTTACGTTCAAGTTGCAATCAACATTGCTTGAGTATGATACAGGACGTTCATTATTACAAACTGAATATTCTGCCTGGGATTAAATATCTGTGGCTTCTTCGGAAGTGGCATATCTTTTAAGGTCATAACTGTTAGTTGAACATGCAAATAAATCTCTCTTAACTTCTGTGAATAAAACAGTTTTTGTTTTCTTCCTTTTTTACTTCCATTCATTCATTCAGTCATCATGTTTGGCATACCCCATCAAGAAAGGGAACCTTCAAAGTTGTGATATAGTTCAAGTTATATATTAAAAGGAGGTAGGGAAATTATAGAAACTTCTGTATTAGTAGTAAACTGTCATTATACTCTTTCATTACATTCATGCTTACACCATGTAAATTTAATCAATTAAATTAAAATACAAGCAATACTTTGTAAAAAGTTGCTGCCTTGTCATTTAAACTAAAGAGTTTCTGTTTATAAGCCATTATTAGCTTACCATTTGCTTGATTACATTGGTATTTTTGAAATACTGTACGTGCTGTGTTGTTTTTACAGTGCATTACTACATTTCAATAAAGTTGTAGATTTACAACTAACACTGACTGAGTGAGGTGGCGCAGTGATTAGTACACTGGACTCGTATTTGAGAAGATGATAGTTCAAACTGTGTCTGACCATCCTGATTTTGGTTTTCTGTGATTTCCTTAAATTGTTTCAGGCAAATACCGGGATGGTTCCAGTTAAAGGGCACAGCCAACTTCCTTACCAATCCTTCCCTAATCTGATGGGACCAATGACCTCGCTGTTTCGTCCCCTCCCCCAAATCAACCAGCCAGCCAACAAACACTGCTACTTGCCCTGTAGCTTACAGAACTTTTCAATCCTTGAATCTAAATATGTGTAAAAAGAGGGGCAGATAAGATATTTTTTTAATTGGTTGGGATTTCCATTTCTTGTTCCATGTTAGGTGGCAGCTTTTTGTATGTCTTATCGTGAGCATACATAATTCTATTCTGAACCCTAGACAAGGAGGCAAGTTTACTTTAAAATTAGTTTTAATGCCTTATCAGCATAAGGCATTGTTGGGAAGTTAGCTTGAGAAATCAAAGATCCTTTAAAAGGTTCTGGAAGACATACCTTACTTACTGTACACAATATTCTTACAGCTTGCTCCTATTGAATATCTACTTTATTTGTTGTAGGTTAATCCCACAATACAAAAACAATGAAAATATGCAACATAAGCCAACATTCTTGTCTTTCGTTCAACACAATGAAAGATGCTTCTAAGTGCAAGACATACCAAACTGAACTTCTCTATTAGTTTGTGTGTTGACACCATTCTAACTTGTTATCTGTATGGTCTCCAATGAATTTTGCACAATTTGAAATCACAAAATATGGGTGGCAGGAAATGGTTTCCACACCATATAGGAATAGCCTGTAGTGAGAGCCTCTATTTGGAGTGAGTGACACCAGGGCAGAAGGTCTACTGTGAGGTATATCACACTTTCTCAGAGTGGTGGCCATATGATATCACCAGATATGTTAGTTCATTAGCTAGTTTTATGTTCCATAGATCATTTACACGATAAATCATAATGATGTAGAAAGTCACTTTACATTCACATTACGAATTAATTTGTGAATATGGCTACACACTGAACATTTAAAAGCTTTTTTCTCTTATTGTTATTTATTTATGTTAATGTACAGATGTGAGTTAGTAATGCATAACCACCACCATTTACACATTACAACAATAGAAATTCTTCTGCAGAATAGGAGAAATTGCCAAGGTGAAACCATTCCGGTTTGTTTCACTTGTCAGTCTGTCAGACATTCCAGTGGTCTTGCTGCAGTGATAATACCAGTCCTGTCATATCACTAAAGATAAGTACTGTCAGGCTTGGTTAGCACTTGGATGGGTCACCGTCCACGTCTGCCGAGTGAGGTACATCCAGCCCTTGTGAGGCCAGTTGAGTAGCTGCTTGATTGAGAAGCAGTGACACTGGTCACAAACAGAGAACAGCCAGGAGAGCTGTGTGCTGACCACATGCCCCTCCATATCCACATTCAGTGACACATGTGGGCTGAGGATGACACAGCAGCTGGTCTGTAGTGTTGGTCCTCCAAGGCCTGTTTGGACAGTGTTCACTTTTTTATCTGTCAGTCATTTTATATCACTGGGTCAGTTACTACAATTTTTAGTTGCTGTGTTGTACTCCATATTTTTGTGCTAAAGGAAACCTTAATGCAGAATAACGACTAATTTTTCCTTCTGGCATTGAAATTATGTACGTCATTGTTCCTTTTGTACTTCAGTGGATTATTTACAACAAACTTCATGAGTAAACATACTGTGAAGCAGTAGTCAAAATGCCCAACTCCTTAAGCAAATATGTTGAGCACCACTTTGAGCAGCGAAGACTTTAAGGAATTAAGTTGAGTTATATCAGAATATTACTCAATATATGTTGCCGGAGGACACTGCCTTATCGTAGACACCTTTAGAATCAGAAGGGGTGGGGAGGTTGCTAATTCAATGATACTACTGGCAGGCTGACCGGACAAGACTAAGCAGGACTGTCCGACGAAGAGTATTCCACAACTTAGGGAAGGAGAACTGTCTTTCTCCTAGGGGTCTCCATCAACAGTGATTGGGTATTTTCATGGTGATCCCAGATTTCCCAAGCTGGGGACTGGCTGGCACCACCAGACCTCTTCAACTGTGAACTGTGGGCATACTTCAGGGGCCATTATTAGATGTGGTCGTGGAATGTTGTGTGTTTCAAAGAATGGAGGCCTTGGCTTCACTGCCTGGACTGCAAAGAAGGCACCTCAACCTCAAGGTGTGCTGTGTGTTGACAAGGTGAATGGCTGTTGAGGTAAAACAGTCTCTAGAAGATAATCTGTGGGACACCTGTTGCCCTCCAGTTACATTAGGCTGACTCAGGCACAGAGGGTTTTGCTTGGATTGATATTTATCTCCCTAGCAGCTCAGGGAATTTCTGTTGTGTGAATTCAGGTCAAATCTTCTACCAAAGGGACAAGTGTACTGTCAGGTAGTACCTGCACACACCTGATAAAGAGCACTCAGTTGTTCAGCCTGCCGGAGAAGAAATCAGAATTGTAGTAACTGGGCACTAGTCTACCATAACATCATAAATCAACACCTTGTGATGACCGAAACAAAGACCATTGTTTTTTAATGTCAAACAAAACAGAGCTCCAACTCTTACTTAAAGAATATGTCTTATCTCTGTTTATAATGTTATCAGACAGGTGGATTTCAATAGCTTCTTTCACAATACAGTCCTAATAACATGATGCAGGGCAACCATGTGTGTCTCATTGTACAACATTTTATGTCCTTCAGTAAGACAGTGTTTCCACAAATGCAGTTTTCTCGGGCTGAAACAAAGGTGTGTTGCGATGGTGCTCCACGCGTCGATCCTGGACCAAATGAATCATTTGTCCAATATAGGCTTTCCTGCAGTGTCAGGATATTTTCCTCAAGTCAAAATCATCCTTTGCTAAGCCAAACAGTGTTCTAGTCTTAGCTGGGAGGTGGAATACACTTTTAATATCAAATCTCAATAAAACTCTTCTTATTTTTAAAGGTATGTTACACACGAAAGATAGAAATGCCATTGTATCTTCTGTTGGTTCCTGCGAAGGTGTAATCTGTAAAGCACAAAAGATCTGATTGTCGGTATACATATTCTGCTTGAACACTGCCTTTAGATGACCCAGTTCTTGTGTCAAACTATCTGCATCTGAGGTGGCATAAGGTCTTTTTACCGATGTATGGAGGACCCTTTTGCGTTGGTATATGGACGACAACTTGATGCATGAAGATACTGGTTCGTATGCC
Source organism: Schistocerca gregaria (assembly GCF_023897955.1). Lineage (NCBI taxonomy): Eukaryota > Metazoa > Arthropoda > Insecta > Orthoptera > Acrididae > Schistocerca > Schistocerca gregaria. Next base: position 215,606,800 of record NC_064926.1, on the reverse strand, counting down.
TGAGCTTACAATAAACACTTGCATCCTAATATGTCTACAAAATTCCCTGCCATTGTAGGAAAGCCTATATTGGACAAACGATTTGTACAGTCTTGTATTGCTTTGTGGAGCGGTATCTCACACACTTTTATTTCATCCAGAAAAATCTGTGGTTGTGGAACATTATCTTAGTGAAGGACATAAAATGTACAATGAGACACAAGTAGTTTGTGATCATTTTAAGTCGGACTTCACACGAAGTTATCATGTAGAAAATTCAGTCTAAGACTGAACCTTAGGGAACCCCCTATGCGATTTCTGCGCAGTCAGAATCATCTCCCCTGATCTCATTGTTTGACTTACTAAGAACAACTTTCTTCACTCTTGTGATTAGATATGACATCTGTTGGTTGGCTATACCATCAGTTCCACAAAACCACAATTTATCCAAGAGAATTTGTGATTCACAGAGTCAAATTTCTGTACATAGGTCGCAGAAAAAACCAGTAGACATTACTTCTTGTTATTTGATGCTTGTAAAAATTGGTGATTGAACATGTAAATGGAGTTTTCAGTGGAGTAGTCATCTGAAATACAGTCTGTGATTTACTGAGGATATTATTGTTGCTCAGGTGGGATACTACTTTACAATACATTATCTTCTCAGAGTATTTGGTAAATGATGTCAGTAGTCACAGGTCAGTAGTTGACATTTCTCCTATCATCTTTCTTGTGGAGATGTTCAACAATGGCATATTTCAGTCTCTCTGGAAAAGTGCCCTGAGTTAGTGATGCATTACATATTTATGAATTTTTGTATAGGGGACAAATCTTTATTACTCTGATGGAAACGTTGACAGGTCTAGATAAGCTTTTATTTTTGACAGAATATTTAATTCTCTGTATGTCCATCTTTTTAGAGATGGTTGCTGGACTCTGCTGTTCGATAGAGGATGTCAAATTAAACACCTTTCAGCCGCCAGATTTCCAACCTTATTTTATTTGGCAACCAGTTTCAGAATTTTACTGTGCCATTTTCAGGCCCATGACCGACATGTAGGAAGAATCTACTTCGGTTGTGATCAAAACAGGGGTCAGCAATATTGGAATTAGTAGACTTTTGCTATAATGATCACTTCAACACTCACCTGCAGACTTTATTTAATTTTCTTAATTTCAGAGGAGAAGTTGGTGATTCATTCATATGACTAAATTTTACAAGAGTTGCCTTTGTAACATAACTGCTTTGATTTTTCTCTTGAACTGTTGATTACTATACACATTTGTTACCTGTGGCTCATCATTAGTAACCCTTCCATTTAATTCAGAAGTTATGTTATCCTGTTCTCTGACTGGTTGTCTTGTCTCATTTTGCTATATTCCATGTAGCCTGAAGTCTTTTGTTGGAATTACAGATTTCTGACATAATGTGCTTATTCCTTGATTTTTTAACAACTTTTATAAATAATTTTGGATAGTTTTTGTAGTGTGCAACTACTGCAGGATCTACTGGTTCTTTCCAACGATACACTTCCATTTGCCTTTCACAAGATACTTTTAACTCCCCAATGAGTGATGGTTTTTTATGTAACTATTTAGTGTCCTTTCTGATTAGCTTAGACGGAAAGCTATTTTCAAATAATGGTACGAACTTATCATGGAACAGGTTGAATTTCATGACAGCTTTTGGTTCATAGAAAATTTTGTTCCAGGTAACCTCTTGAAACTACCCTTAAAATCATTTGTCCACTGAGGAGTATCAGTACTGTGAAGACACCATACTATATATCCTAACTAACTGTGCGTCATGGCCACAGAGAGCGTTTGTTACTGGGTGTAAAGTTATTTTCTTGCTTTAAGCCTTCATCAAAGAAAACAATGTCAATTAGAATCCTCTTGTCATTATTCATGGGAGGGGGAGTTTACTGAGATTAAAGTAAAGGATCAAAATAAGGTTTCCTGGTCATTTTGCATATCAAACTCATTTCGAAAATCTACATTGAAATCACCACAGACTATTAACTGTTTGCTGCTGTCGGACAGGTAGCGTAGTAAGCAATTTAAATTCCTTGTAAACAATTCAAAGTTTCCGAGCGGAGGTCTATATACAGTTACAATTAAAAGTGGACTATTTTTTCACTATTAATTCACAAGCACACACTTCCGTGTGCTGACCACTACAAAATCTGCTTAATTTCTGTCTTGATATATGGTATGTAACGACTCTTTTTGCCACATTACTTGTACATGAGTAAGATTCTGGAATGTAATCTTTTGTACTTTTCTCTGATGCTGTGGCTATGTGGTCCTCAGATAGGCATAGAATGTCTATCATTTCAGGACTTTCTCAATTTTTTAAACATGTAACTTATTACCCAACCCTCAAATATTGTGCTGAAATAAGCTAATTTTACATTTATGTAGATTCTGAAGAATATTGTGAGGCTCTCCTGTTAATTTAATTTCTTTTCCAGCAGGGTGCCTGAATTATTGTTCTAAACAGAAAAAGATGGGCCCCTCTGACATCAGTAATCATAGCAATGGGGTGATGATGCCTTCCCCCCTCTCTCTTTCTCCCGTACATTTTCTGCAAGAAGCTCAGCTATCCTATCTTTCCCTCTTTTATTCTAGTGTGGGCGTGTGCAGTGTTAAACCAGCACTGGTCATGGTGCCATTGGACCTCCACAAAAGTCATGCTTGTGTGTGTAGTCATTGCTCGTATTTCATCCAAATCACCCATAATGCTGTAATTTCTGTTTTTAGCCAAGCTGCTCTCTGCTCCAGTCAAGCTGCTCCCTGCTCCCTCTACTCTGATATTCTGACCATCTTTGTCAAAATCTATACAAAATTTCCCTTCATCCTATGTCATTTGGCTATGCTATCACTTAGCGTCACAACACTGTGACCTCGTGCTAGGTTCCTGATTTGTCCTGGCATACACATCTCCAACGGCTGTTACCTAGCAGCAAGACTCTTTTAATGCTACTTGCTGTTGGTACTGACTTACACCTAGTTTCCTTGCTTGAAGTCTGCTGCACCCTACTGTGACCTACAGCAGGATAAGATTCTTCACCCACTACATCAGGTAACAAGTCAAACCTGTTAGATACTGTAACCTCAAATGTAGATGAAGTTGCAGAGCTTGTTGCCCTTTCCGCATTACTTTTTGTATGTACGCAGTTCCCATTATCTTCCCCTCTTTTCAACCTATCTAGTTCATATTTCATGCAATCAGGACACAAATCTTTGTCTCCTGTTCAGTACACCCCACCCCCCTCCCTCCCAGCGCCATTGAGTCTCCCATTCAACATTGCAGCACTTCAAAACGGAATTCAATCACATAACACATTTTACAATAATTTACAAGCTGCAAAAATTAGACCTATGGGTTAGCTGTTCTAACATGAAAAGTTAATTATTTTTGCTTAAAACAAGAACTTGTCGCTCACTCAGCTGTTAATCTACTTTTTCACAATAAAATTTAACTTTTAATTGCTACCTATCATACATATTACTTGATATTAGACAATGTTTGCTGTTGGTAGGATACAGGCTACTCTGCATTTTTCGATTTTACTTGATAATTTAGAAAGAAAAACCTCAGATCACAAAATGTTCAATTGTGTGGGTAAAGAGAGCATAAAAGAACAAACTATTTCATACCATCACTTTATTTTATGAAAATTGACTGTTTAATGCAGAGCTATGAACCTATAATGTTCACACCCAGTTAATTACTGGAGGAAACTCAGGCTAGGAGAAATGCAAGTAAACATCCAGAACTGATGCTAAATCATTCACAACAAGAAAACAACTTTTCTTTTTCAAACTAGAGCCAGTATAGAAAATAAGAAATGGATCCTTTCCAATTGAAATACACTTCCTTGCACTGCAGTTCTTTTATTACTTCCTTTGCTGTTGTTTGCGCAAGACCCTCCGTGCTTAATAAGTATTCACAAGGTGTTTCTCATGCTGTTCTTACCAGTGTCCCCATGTCCTCAGGTGCAATATAAGCACAGATCAGTGTGATTTTGTGATTTCTGTCACCGTTTTGCTCTCATATCCAGTTGCATAATACTTTTGTGTGTACTTGCTTTGTCACTGCAACTATTCTTGCTTCTTTTTCTTTTACACCATCATTCCTTCTAGTCATTAGTTGTTACTGTTTTGGCAGATGGTAAGTCAATGGTGATCTCTCATAAAAAAAAAAGGTTTGATGATGTGATGACTGTCAGATTATTATGTCAAACAATGTAAAATCCAGGATGGAATGTAACTACTAACTGGTTTCAGTTGCCTGAGACTGCAGTCGTGTTGTGAGTTGCATTTGATGAAGGCCTTACTGTTCGAAAGCTCTATTTGTGACATTCTTTTTGTTGTGCCCATCTGCAACTTAGCATCTCCGCTACATGGTAATTGTCAGATTATAGTGTGATGACTGTCAGATTCAGTGCAGCCACTCTTCATGTACTAATGTTTGTAATGTTTACAGTTGCAATTGTTTGTATTGGTGTTTGCCGTTAAAGTTATCTATGTGAAATAAATATTTCATGAGACATTTGTTACTTCCAAAAATTGATCCAGTAAAATTTCAAAATGTCTGAGGTATTTGTAAAAATGGTAATGTAACTTTACTGTGGAAACTTATACTGTCAAGAGTCAGATTACAGATACGTAAAATAAAGCTGAACCACAGTTTGCTATTTCCATTTTATTTTTGAATTGAAGAATCTTCTGCCACTTTTCTCCATTTTTGCCTTAAATTTCTGAAAATGTAGTTTCTGTTATGTACTAAATGATTTAGGTTTTAATGTTTCTTACAGGATCTTATGGGTGTGGGACTGAGTGCACCTTTGACTGCTTACAAGACCATTTATGTGTTGCCTATGATGACAATAAAAGAGGACAAAGGCACAGGTGTGGTAACAAGTGTTCCATCAGACTCTCCAGATGATTATGCAGCTCTTGGGGATTTGAAACGGAAACAACCGTTTCGGGAAAAATATGGCATTGAAGATCATATGATTTTCCCCTTTGACCCTGTAAGTTCATGTTCTTGTATAAGAAGTGGTATTTTGTGCACTTCAAATAATTTTATTTAGGAATTTATTATCACACATTCTTCAATATATCTTATAAATTACATTTTATTTTAAAGAAATTGTGAAAGTCAGTTTGTCATAAACCTACATTTTTTTGTGCCCCGTCTGCTATAGACATGTGGTTGCCTTTCCCTTGTTTTGTGTATTGCTCCACAGTAAGTTTTTCTGGGATGACTAAAATCTGATTGAGGAAAATTATTCACGGATATGTATGTTTAGAACTTGGTGGGGCATGTGAGAATAGAATTACCAACACCAGTCAAACTGTGATTTTAACTAAGAGGAAAATAGTGGTTGAAAGTAGAGACTGATTACTGATATTGCTAGGGATAGCATATGTTTCTTAGCATCAATAAATAACATATTTTTCTGTATGTTTCACAAAGTTCCTCCCTAGTACAAACATAAGCTCTCTTACAACTCTTCCAGTACACATTAATTAATGTAATCTCACACAGTGGCCAAAGCTCAGAGAAGTTGCTGAAATGGATTTAGTTGAAAGCATATATATTTTTTTAATACCTTATTTCAATTTACCACAGATTCCAGTTATTGAAGTACCGGAATATGGACAACTTACAGCAGTGACTTTGTGCGAGCAATTAAAAGTACAGAGTCAGAATGACCATGAAAAACTTCAACAAGCTAAGGAATTGGCATATCTCAAAGCCTTCTATGATGGGGTATGTAGTTATCAGGGTATTTGATGAAAAGTGGAAATGGTTGCAAAATAAGTTTTGTACTAAACATATCCTGGAAATTTTAACAGATTATGGTGGTTGGTGACTTTAAAGGAAAGAGAGTTCAGGATGTGAAGAAACTGATACAGAAGCAAATGGTAGACTCTTCACAAGCTGTCATATATTACGAACCAGAGAAACAAGTGATCTCCAGGTGACTTTCCAACTCATTCTTATACTAACTTTTTTTATGATCTTTGAATTACTGGCCATAATCTTTGTCAGCTTCTTTTAAAATAATATCTACTGTATAGTGATGCAGCTAGTTACTTCACTGGTTTCCTCAGAGTAAAGAAAAATCGAAAGTATGGTGTTAACTTGGGGGAAACTTAACTTAAAGATCATTAGGTTTGTTGTTACCACAGTACTTTTTTATAAAATAATTACATGCAACTTACAGTGTTGAACTCAGCTTGTCATAGCTGATAACTCTGTATTTGTGAGCAGAACAATTGTGATATTGAGAAATTAAAACTGTGATGATCAACTTTCCTTAACAGCATAGAGGTTCTGATTCGTTGAACAAATTAGTAGGACAATGTCCGTAATGACTAAACCTCATGAAACCACACTTAAATTGCGCACGCAGAAACTGTTCCAAACTCGTCACGAATCGTGTAGTAACCAAGTAATACACAAAACTGATCCAACCAACACAAATATGGATTTATACATAAACCTCTGTACAATAATGGTAATAAGCCTGTAACGACTCCTCACATCACAAGACTAAAGAATAATACAGAAAGTTCAGCAATGCACGAAACAACTAATGTAAGTGGTACAAAGTAAAGTGTACATAGTGAACATGGTCAGCATTGCTCCGCATGCATATTGTATAGGCATGAATCGCCGGTAGAGGACACTGCAGAGACGTGACGTGTGCACACTTCCTACAGGCAGCATCTAATGGCTGGCCCACACTGATAGAGTTGGCAGATGATTTAAGTACACACACCCTAGTAGCTGGATACAGCATTGCTGAATTTATAGAAAACATTTGTTCGTGTCCCCTTAGTGTCTGTAGTGTGATTAATTTTGCTACAGTCTGTAAAATAGTTTTCTTGCATGTACTTGGGAAGCTGTGCTAGTGGTAGATAAATAATGAATCATATTTCCCCCCTCTTGAAAGATAATTTCAGCATCAAGTTGCTCCTAAACACAGCTCAGTTAATCACTTAGAAGCTGCTGTTTGTATATTTGTAGTTCTAATGCTAGTACTTTATCTAAGAAATTATTATTCCTGTCAAAATACAGACATTTTAATTCTTTAATAGCTATGCTTAGAATTTTAGAATGAAGTTTATAGTGTGATTTAATCTTGTGATCATGTGTGTTCCTTGATATCAAGTAGTACTCTCTTAGTTTTGCATGATATTTTGATTTCGTTCTAACCCAGAGTTGATGAGCATTTGATCTACTTCTTCCAGGCTAATGTCTTAGGATAACAATTTTCAAAATAGACTATAATTGTGTTAGAGGTACATTATATTTTTCATTAACACCAAGTGTTTTGTGTATATCTGTGTAGTCTTGTATTTTGCAAATGTCTAAAATGCCTATTGAATTTCTCAATTCCTTTTGCATCCATTAGCCTTGTAGTTTTTCATTTCATTCAATTTGTCATACACCCTGTCATTAAATGTCAGCAATTGGCCTAGGCTAGGAATTACATTAGGACTTCTCAATATTGATGCATCTATGTCAATGTTGTCAGTAATAATAAATGATGTGATCTTCAGTCCAAAGACTGGTTTGATGTAGCTCTGCACTCTACTCTGACATGTGCAAGCCTCTTCATCTTTGAGTAACTACTACAGCCTACATCCCTCTTAATATGATTACTGTAGCCATCTCTTGGTCTCCATGTATGGTTTTTACCTGCCATTCTTACCTCCGGTACTAAATTGGTGATCGCTTGATGCCTCAGAATGTGTCATACCAACCAGTCCCTTCTAGTCAAGTTGTGCCACAAATTTCTCTTCTCCCGAATTTTATTCAGTACCTCCTCATTAGTTACATGTTCTGTCCATCTAATCTTGAGCATTCTTCTGTAGCACGATATTTCAAAAGCTTCTATTCTCTTCTTGTCTAAACTATTTATTATCCATGTTTCACTTCCATACATGGTTACACTCCATACAAATAGTTTCAGAAAGGACTTCGTGACACTTAAATCTATACTAGATGTTAACAAATTTCTCTTCTTCAGAAACACTTTTCTTGTCATTCCCATTGCCAGTCTACATTTTATATTCTCCCTACCTCAACCATCACCAGGTATTTTGCTCCCCAAATAGCAAAATTCACCTGTTACTTTAAGTGTCTCGTTTCCTAATATAATTCCCTCAGCATCACCTGATTTAATTCAACTATGTTCCTTTAGCCTCAGTGTGCTTCATCTTATATCCTCTTTTCAAGACACTGTCCATTCCATTCAACTGCTTGTCCAAGTACTTTGCTGTCTCTGACAGAATTACAATGTCATCGGCAAAACTCAAAGTTTTTATTTCTTCTCCCTGGACTTAAATCCCCACTCCAGATTTTTCTTTTGTTTCCCTTACTGCTTGCTCGATATACAGATTGAACAACATCAGGAATAAGTTACAACCCTGTCTCACTCCCTTCTCAATCACTGCTCTCTTTTGGTGCCCCTCAACTTATAACTGCCATCTGGTTTCTCTACAAATCGTAAATAGCCTTTCATTCCCTGTATTTACTCCTGACACTTCTAGAATTTGAAAGAGAGTGTTCCAGTCAACATTGTCAAAATCTTTCTCTAAGTCTACAAATGCTGTAATCGTAGGTTTCCCTTTCCTTATCTTGTAGGAGAAGGCATAGGGTCAGTATTGCCTCACGTGTTCCGATATTGCTCTTGAATCCAAACTGATCTTCCCTGAGGTCAGCTTCTACCAGTTTTTCCATTCTTCTCTAAAGGAATCGTGTTGGTATTTTGCAACCGTGACTTATTAAACTGATAGTTTGATAATTTTCATATCTGTCAGCACTTGGTTTATTTGCAATTGGAATTATTATAGTCTTCTTGAAGGTTGAGGATATTTCGCGTGTATCATACGTCTTGTTCACCTGATGGACGATTTTTGTGATGACTGGCACTCCCAAAGCAATCAGTAGGTCTACAGGAACGTTGTCTACTCCCAGGGCCTTGTTTTGACTTAGTCTTTCAGTGCCTTGTCAAATTCTTCTCGCAGTATCGTAACTCCATTCTCATGTCCTTCTATATCCTCTTACATTTTGGTAATACTGCCCTCAAGTACATCTGCCTTGTATAGACCCTGTGTATACTCCTTCCACCTTTCTGCTTTCCCTTCTTTGCTTATAACTGGTTTTCCACATAAGCTCATGATATTCATACAGGTGATTCTCTTTTTTTTCCCAAAGGCCTCTTTAATTTTCCTGTTGGAAGCAACTGTCTTACCTCTGATGATACATGCTTCTACATCCTTACATTTGTCCTCCAGCAATTGCTGCTTAGCAGTTTTGCATTTCCTGCCGATCTCACTTTTAGATGTTTGTATTCCCTTTTGCCTGCATCATATATTGCATTTTTATATTTTCTCCTTTCATTGATTAAATTCAATGTCTTCAGTTACCAAAGGATTTCTAAAAGCCATCGTCCGTTTACTTACTTGATCCTCTGCTGCCTTTATATTCATCCCTCGAAGCTACCCATTCTTCTTCTACTTTATTACTTCTCCTGTTCTTCTCAATCATTCCGTAATGCTCCCTCTGAAACCCTCTACAGCCTCTGGTTCTTTCAGTTTATCCAGGTTCCATCTCTGTAAGGTCCTGCCTTTTTGTAGTTTCTTCACTTTGAATTTGTGGATCATAACCAGTAAATTGTGGTCAGAGTCCACACCTGCCCCGGTAAAGTCTTGCAACTTAAAGCCTGGTTCCAGAATCTCTGTCTTACCATTATATAATCAGTCTGAGACCTTTTGGCATCTCCAGGTCTCTTCCACATATACAAGCTTATTTCATGATCCTTAAACCTAGTGTTAGCTACGATTAAATTATGCTCTGTGCAGAATTTCACCAGTTGGTTCCCTCTTTCATGCCTTTCCCCCGGTCCATATTCACATACTACTTTTCCATCTCTTCATTTTCATATTCTCAAATTCCCGTCCCTCACGACTGTTAAATTTTCATCTACCGAGACTATCTGAATAATTTCATTTATCTCATCATACATTTCCTCTTTCTTCTCTTCAACTGTGGAGCTAGCTGGCATATAAACTTGTACTACTGTGGTAAGTGTGAGCTTCGTGTCTTGGCTAGAATAATGTGTTTACTAGTAGCTTATCCATGTTCTTATTTTTTATTATTATTATTCATTATTAAACCTACTTCTGCATTACCCCTATTCGATTTTGGATTTATAACCCTGTATTCACCTTACCTGAAGTCCTGTTCCTCCTGCTCCTGAACTTCACTAATTTCTACTAGATCTAACTTTAACCCATCCATTTCCCTTTTTAAATTTCCTAACCTACCTGTCCGATTAAGGGATCTGATGTTCCAGGCTCCGATCCATTGAACACCACTTTTCTTCTGATAACGATGTCCTCCTTCGTAGTTTCTGCCCGGAGATGCAAATGGGGTACTATTTTACCTCCAGAATATTATACCCAAGAGGATACCATCATCATTTAAGCATTCGTAGAGCTGCATGCTCTTGGGGAAAAATTATGGATGTAGTTTTCCCTTGCTTTCAGCCGTTCACAGTACCAGCACAACAAGGCCATTTTGGTTAATGTTGCAAGTCCAGATCAGTCAATCATCCAGACTGTTGCCCGTGCAACTACTGGAAAGGTTGCTGCCCCTCTTCAGGAACCACACATTTGTCTGACCTCTCAACAGATACCCGTCCATTGCGGTTGCACCTATGGTATGCCTATCTGTGTTGCCGAGGCACACAAGCCTTCTCACCAGTGGCAAGGTGGTTCAACTACTGCTATTTCCTGTAACTCTTTTTGCAAAGTGTGTGAGAGAGGAGTTCCTAGATAACAGAACGCAGCATGTCATTCTCAATGGAGAGAAGTCTTCCGAAGTAAGAGTGATTTCAGGTGTGCCGCAGGGGAGTGTCATAGGACCGTTGCTATTCACAATTTACATAAATGACCTGGTGCATGACATCGGAAGTTCACTGAGGCTTTTTGCAGATGATGCTGTGGTGTATCGAGAGGTTGCAACAATGGAAAATTGTACTGAAATGCAGGAGGATCTGCAGCGAATTGACGCATGGTGCACGGAATGGCAATTGAATCTCAATGTAGACAAGTGTAATGTGATGCGAATACATAGAAAGATAGGTCCCTTATCATTTAGCTACAAAATAGCAGGTCAGCAACTGGAAGTAGTTAATTCCATAAATTATCTGGGAGTACTCATTAGGAGTGATTTAAAATGGAATGATCATATAAAGTTGATCGTCGGTAAAGCAGATGCCAGAGTGAGATTCATTGGAAGAATCTTAAGGAAATGCAATCCGACAACAAAGGAAGTAGGTTACAGTACGCTTGTTCGCCCAATGCTTGAATACTGCTCAGCAGTGTGGGATCCGCACCAGGTAGGGTTGATAGAAGAGATAGAGAAGATCCAACGGAGAGCAGCGCGCTTCATTACAGGATCATTTAGTAATTGCGAAAGCGTTACGGAGATGATAGATAAACTCCAGTGGAAGACTCTGCAGGAGAGACGCTCAGTAGCTCGGTACGGGCTTTTGTTAAAGTTTCGAGAACATACCTTCACCGAAGAGTCAAGCAGTATATTGCTCCCTCCTACGTATATCTCGCGAAGAGACCATGAGGATAAAATCAGAGAGATTAGAGCCCACACAGAAGCATACCGACAATCCTTCTTTCCACGTACAATACGAGACTGGAATAGAAGGGAGAACTGATAGAGGTACTCAGGGTACCCTCCGCCACACACCGTCAGGTGGCTTGCGGAGTATGGATGTAGATGTAGATGTAGATGTAGAGTTAGATTACGTTTACACAAAGGACTCTAGCATAGCTATAAGATAAATAGTTTGTAAAAAAAGTTGCTACATTCGTAATTTTTTTCCTCTTGGTATTACCTCATTCTGCTTGGAAGTTAAGAAGTTTGATAATGCACCAGACTGTTTCATGATTTACTCAGTTACCCAGTGGAGCTTGTATATTGTAACTTTTATTATTAACTTTTGCAGCACAAGCTTCAAAATGCTGAACACTGCAGAATCTGATGGTTTCAGTGTTTACATAGTTGTATCCTGTCTTGATGTAAGTGACAGCTGCTTCTGTCTTCATGCCTGACTTGCAGTAACTAGATGTTGAGGTGTGATATCCATCCATAGTCAGCATTTCCATATTAGGACTCAAATGATTTTTTGAAAATATGCTTTTTACACTACATTTTATGCAGACAAATCAGAAGTTAATTGATTTTGATTTTTTAACCTTTTAATATTTGGATGCAATAAGTGTACTTTAACTTACTTTTATCTTCAAATATTTCAGGTTCATAATTTTCAGTTATATTTACTCTTCACTGTTCAAGTCAGTAAACCTGTTCATACACAAGAGCTACAGTTCAGTTTATTAATGTACTTAAAGTTTCGTAATGACTCAGTCACAAAAGAGCAAAAAATGTCGTCCCCCTCAAGGTGCTGCCCCTAAGCCCATGCCTAGTGAGCCTGTATGTAAATCCACCACTGGTGGTCTCCTTTAATCTGAAGGAGAATATAGATTTTGATGATAGTTCTTGTTTACATAAACACTGTGACCAAACAATACTTTCCATTCGTTAACAGATACAGTACACTTCTATAAAAATATTTTCATCTGATTTTTCGCAATATTCAAACAACATTGCAGTACAACCGTAGTTGAAATGTTACCACTTTCTGCATAATGTGGTTTACTTTGCGGTACAGCACTATCCAGTTGCTTATGGAGGTTTTTTGTGCAAGGATTTTGGACAGGAGCACCATTGTGTAATAGTGAGTGAGTGATACGCAGTGGTGTTCAGAGTGACTGGGTAAAAATAGGTCCCAAAACACTCTGACTCCCTTGGGTACATGCTGGTGACAATGAACAGCTTCAGTAACAATGCCTCAAATCAAATTACAAGTGCCTGTGTGCAACGTTGATGTTCAAATATTGCGTAAGTTGCAATCACAGTTTGCTCTCACATATGAGCTTGGAAGTGTTTAGTTCTGATGTGTAGATATGTGGTGTAATTGTTGTGACAATGGCTTCATTGTAGTGAATGTAGAGGCATGAAAAAGGATGAATTAAGTGGGATTCTTCCACAGTATTTTAGAGTTTTTGATCAAGAAAAATAACTGTGCTTACAAATGACAAAATTTTTTAATATTGTTAAACAACTTGCTAGTTCAAATAGGCCTTAAATACGAAATTTGACAATACAAGCTTGGAAATATCCATAGTTTACTTGGTGACTGAATGGAAATTTAACATTGGATTTCTGTCTGTTATCATCTTAATGATTGTTCAAAATAGCTGTCAGGACAGCAATCTTTAATACAATGTTTGAAATGTTATTGTTCCGAGAATCTTGTTGGCTTCTACTTAACCCTACTGTATTCCCTGTGATGACTGGGACCCCTGAAAAGCTGTGATAAACTGATCAGCAGTTTCTTAAATACTGTAACATGGGTGGGCCTCAGTATGTAAAACCCAACTCTACTTAAATTTCTTGTACAGATTATGGGGAAGTATCAAGTCAACCCTCCATTACTGTAATTAGTGTGAAAGCTCTGTGATCTTCAATATCTGAGCTTTGACTTAATGACACTCGTTTAACAAAACATGTTGGTAATGGAAGTGTTTTACATTTTTAAACACATGTTTATACAAAAAAAGAAGATAAGCTGAATATCTAATAATGTGTGAAATACACTTCTCAACAACTGAAAAAATTTATTTATTTTTTTACTTAGTTACATTTTTGGCAAAAAAAGAAGAAAAAACCAACTTTCGTTTGTCTCATTTATTGTGCTGCAGTCTGTGCAATCAAATAGTACATGGCATTGCAAATTTTATATTAAACTTCTTAACTAAGATTTTTTTCTTTGATGAAAGGTTATTTTTATTTTATGTTGGAACAAAAGGTGCATTTGCGTGTAGACATAACAGCTGTGTTCACACAAATGACAACACACCACATCAACTGCCAATAAGACTACTTAAACTTTGTAGTCTGTCTTCTCTGCTTCGCTAAAATGTTATAAGAATAAGTGGGATAAGAGTCGGTCCAGCACACCTCACTGCAAGAAACTGCAAAAATTGTTTGCTTTTTAAATTAGAAATACAGTGCCAAGAATATTGAGAACATATTTGCGTCCCAGCTAAAAGTTTGGCGACACAGGAAACAGAAGCCAAAAAGGGACTGTTCCATTTTCTTTACGAGACAAATTCCAGCCGGCAGGTGTGCTTCTACTGTTCACTGATGACAGAGAAACAGGTGACAATGAAATTAAATTATTCTGAATTGTCGTTATTTCATAGCACAGTTACGTCGAGTAATCAGAGTTGGTCAGTTCATCACTCTGTGTTTAAAGGAAAAATCTTTGTGCTCCTGTGCCATGTTTAAAGTAAAAAACTTTGTGCTCAGATGCAGTGTAGTGTGATTGGAACAGGATACAGTCTTGAAACTTCCTGGCAGATTAAAACTGTGTGCCAGACTGAGACTTGAACTTGGGACCTTTGCCTTTCCCGGGCAAGTACTCTACCATCCCGAGTTTGAGTCTCAGTCTAGCACACAGTTTTAGTCTGCCAGGAAGTTTCATATCAGCGCACACTCTGCTGCAGAGTGAAAATCTCATTCTGGATAGTCTTTCTTTTCTTGTACATTTTTTCTTTTGTTTTGACTGTTGGATGGCAATTTTGTATGTGCCTTAACATGAATAACAGTGAAAAAAGCAAACATGCAAAAATTAAGTGGTGCGGCATTTCGGAAATTATCAAACAAGAACAAGTAGCCAGTGTCCTAAAAACACTTGGCAGAGTAAATAAATTTTTTGCAAAAAATGTTCAAGTAGTATGGATGATATTTCTGGCACTGCAGCTGTTGGAAAAGAAGTAAATACAGATGAAACAAAAGTTAAAAATGAAGAAAAGCAAATTTTTCCTGATTTTGAGTTTCACAAAAAACTAAGTGTCGAGTCAGACATCACAAAAAGAAATAACCTTGTTAGTGATGATCCTGCAGAATGGCGTGTCAGTGAATCAATAATTGACATTCTCTTACAACATGGCAGTAATCAAAATTGTAACAGTGCTTTTTCTGATTCAATAAGATCAATAGGTTATAAAACCAGATATTTGAACAAAAATGTATTTTACCGTAAACTTTTAAATGGTGAATCAACTTTGTGGTTTTCTATTATACTCCTGTAGCACCAGTGCTGTTTTTTGTGCACCATTTAAATTGTTCGTAGGTTAGACCGTGATTGGTACTAATGGTATTGCTGATTGGAAAAATGTTTCTAATATTTTATCTCATCGTGAGAATTCACTTGAACACAAAAATTCTGAGTTATCACTCATAACAAGAAAAAAGTTACTTGGAACAATAGATAACCATTTGAAATCATATGTTGAGACAGAAAAAATGTACTGACGCAGTGTGTTGAAAAGCGTGTTTGCAGTAGTGAAGAAGCTAACAAATCGTGACTTCCCCCTATGCGACACGTTGAAAGATTCCATTCATTACATAATGGTCAATTTATGATGTCTCTTGAACTTATAGCCGAGTTTGACCCTTTTCTCAAAGAGCACATTGAACGATATGGAAATCCAGGGCAGGGACATAAAAGTTATCTTTCTTCAACAATTTGTGATGAAATAACAGAGCTTCTTTCTGAATGAATAAAAAGAATTACCGTAAGTGAAATAAAACAGGCCAAATATTTCTCTATAATAGAAGATTCTACTGCAGTCATTTCACATAATTGATCAATTATCTTTCATATTAAGATATGTGAATGAGATTGGTGAACCTGTTGAACGTTTCCTCCTGTTTTTACCACACCCAGGACACAAGTCCAAAAACTTATTCCATTGGTATTACTGACTGTAGAGGCCAGTCATATGACAACGTAGGAATATGTCAGGAACCTACACTGGTTTGCAGGCATGCATTAAAGAATGAAATCCGAAAGCTCATTATGGGCCTTGTGCAGCACATTCTTTGAATTTAGTCAGCACTTGTGCTGCAAGCTGTTGTCTGGAAGCATGTTCAGTTTTCAATGCACTGCAAAACCTTAAAAATTTTTCTCTGCTTCTACACAGCGCTGGAATAAACTTCTTTTTTTCATGACGACCGGAAGCAAAATGGTAAAAAGTTCATCAAAAACACGTTGGTCAACAAGAGAGGAAGTGTAAGTCTATAAGAAAACTGGGAGGGCATTATCAATGCCCTCACGCATATTGCCAATAATATGTTTGAAAACCACTTGTACAAAATGAGGTTTCAGTTTTATTGAATAAACTCGACAGACTAGAAACAATATTCATATTGACAGCTTGGAAGGACGTACTCAAGAGATTTTATAGTGTAAAAATGAAAGTGCAAGGTATAAATATTGAATTTAAAACAGTGCATGAATTATATGAATCACTTGTAGGATTTATTGCATCTATTCGTGGCATGTTCAACTATTACGAAAATAAATCCATGGAAATTGTGACTGATATAGACTGTGAATGCACCTATAAAAGATCACGAAAATGCAAACTTCATGATGACAAAGAAGCGGACTCTGATGAAGTTTTTCTGACTGGAAGGGAAACAAGTAGGGTCAAAACATTTCTCCCAGTACTCGAAAACTTGTACGCTGAATTAGTGAGGAGGAAGGAAAGCTACAGGACACTGTTGGACTCCTTCACAGTTTCCACTAACCGTAAGAACAGTTCAGCAATATTGCTGAACGTTCTGCAAATCTCCAAGCTTCATATGACACAGATTTAGAGCTTTCCTTCCCTAGTGAATGTGTACATTTCACGGAAAATTTGAAATCTTCTGAGATTACTGATATACCTATCCAAATGAGTAAATTTTTATGAAAAGAGGTTACAGTCTGTTTTTCTGAATGTTGACATTGCTCTTAGAATATTTCTATGTGTGGCACTTACAAATTGTTCAGCAAAACGCTCATTTTCGGCTCTTAAAAGACCGAAATCGTACCTATGTTCTACGTTGTCTGAGGAGAGATTGAACATCTTGTCCATTCTTAACATCGAAGCCGACCTTCTAACTGATAACCGTCTGAACTATGTAGATACAATCAGCGAGTTTTATGCTATCAAAGCCAGATGCAAACTTTGCTGACTGGTGAGTTTGTTTATTTATTCATATTAGTTTTAAAAATCTAAGGTTATAATGTGATTTTTATTATAATTTAGAACACATTCATTGGATGTCCAAACTACATATTACCTGTTTATTTTACAATTGGCAATGGCAGAACGTGGAACTAAACCTCAATTACATGCAGACGTGACCCAAGGCACCCGACAATACTATACAATACTCGAATGACCCAGGACGCTCGGCACTGTACAATCAAGTCATACTGATACTGTAGTATATCACTGGTACGTATTCTTGGCGTCTGCTGAAATGTATTGTTATCGCGGAAATATACCTTATCAGAGAGTACACTCAGATGAAAAAGCGTTAGTAAATAATGTAGTTCAGTGCTGCCAATAAATACGTAAAAGCTTAGCTAATAACGTTAGAAAGAGCTATGGTGAGAGCAATAGCTGCAGTACAAAACTGTTGAGCCATTACATGGATTATAGGTACTGTGTGCACTACTTATGCAGCATCTAGCTACACAAACGCTAATGCTTTACATGTTAACTATTAGATTATAAAACAAATTTGATTTTTCTACACTAGTTTCTAAAATTATGTAATAGCAAATCCAGTTCTGTCTTTGTTCATCTGTATTTAGTTATTAATTCGTGCACCAAAATCTCTTTTTTATTTTCATTTCTTACACTTTCCTATAGATTCACATATTAATACCGAACGTGTTTTTTATTAAACATGTTTTTTTTTATTTTTTATCTGCCACACATTCAAGGTATTAGATCATAAAACAACAGTTTAATTTTAATTTTGAACACATCTCTGTAAAAGTACATATTAATTTCTAAGGTATGACATGTTTGCTTCAGTTTTTAGATCTTAACACAACTTACTTTTACTTTCATTGGTTTCATGTAAAAGAACATATTAAAAGTGAATGTATAACAAAAATCCATTGTCTCCTACACACTCTGCTGAACTTTTAGGACATAAATGAAAAGTTAGTTTCCTTGTTCTGTTGACTTTCGACAGAAGAAGGTGTTAAAACAATGCTGTTTTAAGTTTGTTTTATTTGTTGCTGTACACAAAGTAGAGTTCGGGAACCATATTGCATTTTGATTGAATGCGACTAGGCCGCTGTTATGTCCTTCAGAACAACGAGTAGCAGAGTATGGAAACAGCTCATGGCAGTCCCACCCAAAATGGCAATTGTGAGGTGATCAGGTAATAGTTATTATTTAAAACATGTTTGTTTTGGAGGGTGTGTGTATATAATATGGTGTGCCTAGGGGCACAAAATTTTTAAATCTGCGACTGGAGACCACTCACCGGAAAACAGAAGTGTTGAATTATTTATAGGTACACACAAAAAGAGAAACTTTGCTAGCTTCTTAAGTTATCTTTTGATGAACTAAACTAGAGTAAAAATGCCCCCCCCCCACACACACACACACTAACTAACTAACTAACTAACTAACTAACTAACTAGCTAACTACCTATGCCCCTACATGGTGGTGGCTGGACACATTGTTAGCCCAGCCTATCAACAGCTCATTGCTTTTCACTTTTCAGTGAGTGATCTTCTTCAGTCCAAAAGTACTTATATTTCACAAGACTTTCCTATAACAGTTATATATTCTCTTCCAATTGCTAAGACATTATCTTGGTTTGGAGAAATTTGACATCACATTTTCTTTGAAACAGTTGATTTCCTCTTGACAACCTGCTACACCTTAGTTACACTTACACCTACTGGAGATTATTTCTTTTCTAACTGAGGTAGCTGGCCAAAGCAATTTTTTGTGCCTTGAAAAAATTGTCGGATAATGGTCTGTGGCCTCTGTTTCCTTCTACCATTAGAACTGAACATTTCAAGCTCATTTGTGAGAGCAAACTGTCATTGCACCTTACACAACAATTGAACATTATTGTTGCTCACAGGCACTTGTAATTTGATTTGAGGCATTGTTGCTGGAGCTGGTTATTGTCACCAGCATGAACACAAGGCAGTCAGTGTTTTGGGTCCTCCATAAGCAACTGGATAGTGCTGTACCGCAAAGTAAATCACATTATGCAGAAAGTGGTAACATTTCAACTAATGTTGTACTGCAATGTTGTTTGAATATTGTGAAAATTCACACAAAAATATTTTTATGGAAGTGTGCTGTATCTGTTAACAAATGGAAGGTGTTTGCTCAACGTGTTTATGTAAACAAGAACTATCATCAGAATATTTGTGACTGAATCATTACGAAACTTCAAGTTACATTAATAAACTGAACTGCAACTCTTGTGTATAAACAGGTTTACTGACAAGAACAGTTTGCAAAAATGTTGTAAACTTATTCATAAAATAATGGAAAATCAGGACTTTAGTTCTGGTCACATGTGTGTGATTAACCGTCATCCAATGTCAAGTGAAATTGGTTATTTTCATTTTAGGACTTCCAGAATACACAAGTGTATTTACGGGTTCCTGGTATGTTATTTGTGACTCAGCTTGCTACTTACATAATTAACGCTTTCAGGTAAGATCTGTGGCAGAGCGAACATTGAATGGTTGCAGCCTATGTACTGTCAGAAGCTGAGTGACTGATGTAAACTGTGTCATGCTCTAGCTGGACATTCATGAACATTCAAATATACCATCCATGTTTTATTTCGTAATGTGCCCTCTACAGGTATTGGCAGCATGGTCATATGTGATAATAAAAACAGTACCTATGTAAAATTCAGTATGAAAGGCTCTGAAACATCTTTCTTGTAAAGAGTAGGAACCTGTTGATACATTGCTGTTAACACTGAAGTTGTATACCATGTCGAGCGTACAGTTGTTAAGTAAAAATAAAAATAAAACAGAGTTGCACAGAGATTAGTCAGTTTCTGGATTGTGAAAGTTTTAGGCCTAGAGGTGCACCTGCACCTGCATATTTAAAAAAATTCAGATTAGCTCATGAAATCTTCAGTACTCTAATTGACAGAATGCTAATGCTCGTATTGAAAACAAAAGGTTAAATACTACTCTTAATACTTATGAAAAAGACTTGATCTGCCTACAGGAAATCATTGCAAACTTACTCATTGAGAAAAATGAAATTATAGAATTGAGTGTACTGTGTGTGAATTACTGCTTTGTCTGGAATTCATTGATTCTGAAAAAGTTTTTGACTCAGCTAAACCAAAATCTGTACTAACGCACCTGGGAAAAAACAAGCTATTGATTTAACCTATATTAGCACAATTAATCCGGATAATTGGAAACTCAAAATGGGAAGAGGTGGCTGGCAAGGAGATTCCATATTACTAAAATTATTCTCACCAGTCTTAGAGGTAGTTTCCAAGCCCTTAACATCGTTAAAAAAAAGAATGAACTTGTTCTATGAGAAAATAACTGAACTGCCTTAATTTTGCTGAGGGCACTTTGTGATACTATAGACTGCAGCATATTGACAGAGCGAGTGTGAAAATAGGCCTCAAAATCAGTTGTAATTAAACTAAGCTACACAACCAACACATCAGAAATGAAATATTACTAAACTATCAATGAATTCTTACAACCAATGATGATGATGATTAAATTTAAAGCATCATAATATACAGGGTGATTCATGAAGATACGCAAATTCTTTAATATGTTATTCTACAAATAAAACTAAAGAAAAAATTCGTATTAACATAGGTCTGCAAATGTTTGGTTACGGAGTTACGGTTAATAAAAGATTTTGCCTGAAATTTAGCAAATTTGCTAATATGAAGCCATCCCAAAACTGTATGAGGTTAAAGTAAAGCACGATTTCCATTTATTTTGTTGTTATTGGTCTGGTGAATCTAATAAAACATGTGGCAGACATGTATCTTCAGTAGTTTTCCAGAACACCCAGAGAAGCAAAGAAGGGATTTCATAAAATTTTTAATTTATTAACTACTTGGCCCAGTTTGTTTTTTTTTTAAATTCCAGACAGTTGCACAGTTTTCAACAGAAGTTGTAGAGAATGTATTTTTGGAGACATGATGGTAATAACATTAACTGAAACTGTAAGAGTGTATCATATAATCTGTTGTTGTTAATACCATAGCACAAACGAATTCAAATTAAACCAGAAAAAACTAAGCTCAGTGTCAAGGAAGTTATTTTCTTTCACTGAACAACACAGAAAACTAACTCATTTCAAGGTTAGGAAACGACTGAAGCAACTCACTAATGGTTGGAAACAATGACATAAACATTTCTACATTCTTAATTGAAAGTAAACAAATTTACTTATGTAATAATCTTTGATTCTTTGTATGTTCTGGAAAACTACTGCAGATATACATCTGGGATGTGTTTCATTAGATTCACCAGCCCAATAACAGCAAAATAATCTGAGTCTTGCACACAGTTTTAATTTGCCCAGAAGTTTCATAGTTTAAATCTGCTTCATATGCTTTGCTTTCTATTGTACTGTACACAGTGGATGGTGCTTTGCACCAGTGTTAGCTATTTTCTGCGTTATTCCATTCACATAATCAGAGAGAGAAAAATTGCTGTAGGAATGTCTCTGTATGCGAATGTAGACGAGATGTGGCTCAAATTCAAAGATATAGTAGCAACAGCACTTGAGATATTCATACCTCATAAATTGGTAAGAGATGGAACGGATCCCCCGTGGTACACAAAAAAGGTCCGAACGCTGTTGCAGAAGCAACGGAAAAAGCATGCGAAGTTCAGAAGAACGCGAAATCCCGAAGATGTGCTAAAATTTACAGACGCGCGAAATTTGGCACGTACTTCGATGCGAGATGCCTTTAATAGGTTCCACAATGAAACATTGTCTCGAAATTTGGTAGAAAATCCGAAGAAATTCTGGTTGTATGTAAAGTACACAAGCGGCAAGACGCAGTCAATACCTTCGCTGCGCAGTGCCGATGGTACTGTTATCGACGACTGTGCCGCTAAAGTGGAGTTATTGAACGCAGTTTTCCAAAATTCCTTCACCAGGGAAGACGAATGGAATATTCCAGAATTTGAAACACGAACATCTGCTAGCATGAGTTTCTTAGAAGTAGATACCTTAGGGGTTGCGAAGCAAGTCAAATCGCTTGATACGGGCAAGTCTTCAGGTCCAGATTGTATACCGATTAGGTTCCTTTCAGATTACGCTGATACTATAGCTCCCTACTTAGCACTCATATACAACCGCTCGCTCACCGATAGATCTGTACCTACAGATTGGAAAATTGCGCAGGTCGCACCAGTGTTCAAGAAGGGTAGTAGGAGTAATCCATTTAACTACAGACCTATATCATTGACGTCGGTTTGCAGTAGGGTTTTGGAGCATATACTGTATTCAAACATTATGAATCACCTCGAAGGGAACGATCTATTGACACGTAATCAGCATGGCTTCAGAAAACATCGCTCTTGTGCAACGCAGCTAGCACGAAGTAATAGCCGCTATCGACAGGGGATCTCAAGTTGATTCCGTATTTCTAGATTTCCGGAAAGCTTTTGACACCGTTCCTCACAAGCGACTTCTAATCAAGCTGCGGACGTATGGGGTATCGTCTCAGTTGTGCGACTGGATTCGTGATTTCCTGTCAGGAAGGTCGCAGTTCGTAGTAATAGACGGCAAATCATCGAGTAAAACTGAAGTGATATCAGGTGTTCCCCAGGAAAGTGTCCTGGGACCTCTGCTGTTCCTGATCTATATAAATGACCTGGGTGACAATCTGAGCAGTTCTCTTAGATTGTTCTCAGATGATGCTGTAATTTACCATCTAGTATGGTCATCCGAAGACCAGTATCAGTTGCAAAGCGATTTAGAAAAGATTGCTGTATGGTGTGTCAGGTGGCAGTTGACGCTAAATAACGAAAAGTGTGAGATGATCCACATGAGTTCCAAAAGAAATCCGTTGGAATTCGATTACTCGATAAATAGTACAATTCTCAAGGCTGTCAATTCAACTAAGTACCTGGGTGTTAAAATTACGAACAACTTCAGTTGGAAGGACCACATAGATAATATTGTCGGGAAGGCGAGCCAAAGGTTGCGTTTCATTGGCAGGAAACACTTAGAAGATGCAACAAGTCCACTAAAGAGACAGCTTACACTACACTCGTTCGTCCTCTGTTAGAATATTGCTGCGCGGTGTGGGATCCTCACCAGGTGGGATTGACGGAGGACATCGAAAGGGTGCAAAAAAGGGCAGCTCGTTTTGTATTATCACGAGAGAGTGTGGCATATATGATACACGAGTTGGGATGGAAGTCATTACAGCATAGACGTTTTTCGTCGCGGCGAGACCTTTTTACGAAATTTCAGTCACCAACTTTCTCTTCTGAATGCGAAAATATTTTGTTGAGCCCAACCTACATAGGTAGGACTGATCATCAAAATAAAATAAGAGAAATCAGAGCTCGAACAGAAAGGTTTAGGTGTTCGTTTTTCCCGCTCGCTGTTCGGGAGTGGAATAGTAGAGAGATAGTATGATTGTGGTTCGATGAACCCTCTGCCAAGCACTTAAATGTGAATTGCAGAGTAGTCATGTAGATGTAGATGTATGTGCCCTAATCTTTTTTACCACATTCTCATGATACCTGCAAAAGATTACATGGTGACGACAGTATTCTTGTACTGCCTTCATCAAATATTTACACTCTAAATTTACCAAAATGTGTTATGCAAGGACAAAATTCCCTTTCTCAAAATGTGTTATGCAAGGATAAAATTCCCTTTCTTCCAAAGATTCCCATTTAGATTCTATGAGCAGTCTTAAGTGAGCTGCTCTACCTTTTTAACCTTCCCTAACCTAAACCTCTCAGTGTATGTACTTTTACATATGACATTTTCCCTGAATGTAAGTACTGGGCTGAAATTATATCTCATAATTTTATTATTTTCTTCACAGAATTGTTTTTTATGTAGTTTTAAACCGTAATATCAAAAAAACTTGTGTTCAAAATGAACTCCTGAAATAGATTTTAATTTTCATACAGAAAGTGAAACATTATGTTTAAAATTCCTTTTAGGGTCACCTGAATAAAAAACCAAAAGGCAGCTATTTGCTGTAGATGTATGGAGCTTGCCCTCCTGCCTTGCTGACTGTGGTTACGTGTGTGTGTGTGTGTGTGTGTGTGTGTGTGTGTGTGTGTGTGTGTGTGTGTGTGTGTGTGTGTTTTTTTTTTTCTCCTAAACTTTTTATTAGTTTTCATAACAAGACATAACTACCTCTGTGACCTGTGCTCTACCAAATTCGTAGACAAAATGTATTTGGGAACCTAGTGTCTGGTCTCTCATCCATTCCAACAGACTTTTCATCTCAGATTTGTTTGTTTATTTTCCATTGCAAACTAACCAGTGTAGGACTTCACAAGCAATATCACAAAGAGACATGATTAAAGCTTTGCTAAGTACTAACACTAGAAATAAGGACATTTAAAGGAACAGAGAGAAAAAGAAGTGTGCACTACGTAACTTGAGACATGAATGTCAAATGGAAAGTATTTAATGGGAAATAATGTGTCATAACAATATTAGAGAAAACTCAATTCTCTAAAAGATAAGTTGTGTTTTTTGGAAGTGGTTTATTGGTAAAATAGTGTAAAATATCTTCATTGAGTCCATTTGTCTAAGTCATGTGCCAGTTAATAAGCCAAGTGCCTTCAATGTTTTTAAGAAATGACTCATCTGGATGTTTTCTCACTGTTGTTTGATTCTTGTAGTCCTCGGGGAAATGAATAACACCTTGAAATAAAACAAAATTTATGAGGCAAACTGAAAGTTGTCAGTAAATCACTGTAATTTCTTACTTGAAGAGATTTATTTGTTTCACCACTCATCAATATTTTCATTCTATTGCTGTCTGCCTTATTTTGCTGGATTCAGTGTTTTTACTGAATATTGGTAGCACACATTAAAATACTTCTGAAGATTAGAAATCAAAAAGTGTCTTCTATTTTTATTTTACTCATTATTCTCTTAATTTACTCATGCTTATTTTTTTTTCTTGTATTGTCATTTGCACAATAACAATTACCATTTCTCATCAAGTTGGATGTTTTTTTATGTTGGGTATGTGTTGTAAAATTGTTATATTTTACTCTCAAGTTCTGGACATAATGCTGATTCCCAGCCTTGGAACAAAGGTGTGGGCCAAAGTCTACGTTTAACAGAATGAGAGGGAAATAGTTTCTAAGGATGCTTAGCACAGGTGCTTTTGGAATGCAAAGGAGAAATTGTTTGCTTTGTAGGAAGTGAGTAAGGATGTAAACACACTAGGATTCAGATTAAGAAAAATTTACATCATCATCATCATCTCAGCCTTGATATTTTGATAACGTGCTGAGGATGCAGCAATGCTGTAATGGCTAGGCAAGGATAATACCCTCAGGCACCAAGGTGGGGTCGGCATTGCTTTGCTGGATCCTTCTCTTCCATAAATTCCTATCCAGTGCTTCGTCTCTGAGCCAACCTTTCTCCCCTAGGTCCCCTGCTACCTTGTCTTTCCATCTTAGTTTTGGTCTTCCTCTTTTTTTGATCCTTCGATTTCTAGACTATTTCCCAATAGTTCAACCTTATTCAGATAGGCGTCTTACAGTAACTTTGTATCTTTGCAAATCAATTAGCACACCGTATCACTCATTTGTTAGTTTTATCCAGAAGTTCCCAGTCACTGAGCTCTACCTCTTCCCTTCTGAGGTGAGCGCTCTGCTTGCAGATAGTTACAATAATACACAATCAGAACCGATAACCACAATGGGAGACAAATACAAGATTGTGATTCTTCTTTATATTCTGACACACAGAAAATTACCCTTTGCAACTCTACAAAGTCATTCACAATAAGAGAGAAGTTTAAGGCAGGGCTTATTCCTCTTATCACCAACTGCGCCATAATCGCATGTACAAACAGTGATCCAATACGGTAAATTGCTTTTTTATTCCGGTCTCTGATCACAAATGAATTCTTTAGATGATGACTGGTTTCAGTCTGTAATGACCATCTTCAGATCTTTTTTACACCATGTCCTAAAGTGATACGGCCATAATGGCATTGTCAAAACACACAAATATAATCAGCATATTAATGTCACATAGATTTAAAATATGGTGTAGAACAGGCCACATTGTCAACATAGCGATTATTGCCAACTACCTAGTTACAATAATACACAATCAGATACGTTAACCACAATGGGAAACAAGCAGAGCGCTCATCTCAGATGGCAAAAGGAACTGGGAACTGCTGGATAGAACAAACAAATGAGTGGTACGGTGTGCTACTTGATTTGCAGCTAGTGGTCTATTCTACACCATATTTTAAATCTATGTGACGTTGCTATGCTGATTATATTTATATGTTTTGACAATTCCATTATGGCCATATCACTTTAGGACGTGGTGTAAAAAAGATCTGAAGACGGTCATTACAGACTGAAACCGGTCATCGTCTAAAGAATTCGTTTGTGATCAGAGACTGGAATAAAAAAGCAATTATTCCTCTTTATTTTCTGACACATATAAAATATCAACCATCACCAGTTGCTGCTGCTGCTGCTACTACTACTAGAAACAAACTGTACATAGCTTTTTCTTTACTAACAGATTCTCCCATAGATTTTTTGCCACCCCCCCCCCCCCCCCCTCCCCTTGCGATTCTTCTGAAGGTATTTCTAAAGATTCTTCCAGATTCTTGCAGAAGGTATTTGTATGTCCTGGCTGTATGCCAGCATCTGTTAGTCACCTTGGTGCCTGGGGGTATTATACTTGCCTAGCCATTACAGCATTCCTGTATCCTCAGCATGTTAACAAGTGGGACTTCCTAGGTAGCACTGGCCCCACTTTCTGATGTCTGTCTCACACCTTGCTTCTGTGTGACTTTAAATATTACTTTAATAAAGTTTTGTCTCCTGTCCTCACAGCCACTTTCTACATTAATAAAATTTGATAGCCATGACAGCTGTTGTAATTGGGATTTTTATTTTGTTTTCCAGATCTGGTGATGAATGTGTAGTTGCTCTTTGTGATCAGTGGTATCTTGACTATGGAGAGAACAACTGGAGAGCACAGGCTGAAGAGTGCCTTGACGTAATGAACACCTTCCATGAAGAAGTTAAGAAGAATTTTCAAGTGACCCTGAACTGGTTACACGAATATGCTTGTTCCAGGACATACGGTTTAGGTAATTTCGAAGAAATATATGTTACACTAAAGAAACTAAAACAAATCTTTGTTAGCACATAATTCCTATTAGTCCCACATTTGTTAAGGAATTAGAGTGAAGAGCTGACAACTGCTCCCAAGGCCTGTGGAAAAGATTACTCACAGTAAGAATTCCATTTCAGTAAAAGTCAGGGCAATCATATCCCTGATCAGTAGCAGATTCAAGAATTCTAAGGACTAGAATCACTTTTTTAATGAACTTTGCTTAATAATTTACAGTAAAGTTTTGAAAAAGGTGGTCACAACCATTATTGTAACAACATTCAGATAAAGAGTTCCAAAGTTGTTGTAAGTAGGGCATGGATCTAAAACTGTAAATTGTTCTCTTACATAAATCACAAAGGAATTCTATGAGAATCATCACTATGGGAACAGGAGTTTTTAAAATTTCTATCTACTTCTAAGGTGTGAGTTGAATAGGGAGTTAAATTATCATATAAAACTGATAATTCCTGAAAAGTAAATGATTTACTGACACCCCAGTTATATAAAATATGCATGGAACACTTGAATTCAGTTTGTACTACTGTTTCTGATGTATCTTCGGCATTTCTATGTTGTCATTTCATTTTTGCGTTGTTCCATCTTTCCTCCCTGAATCTGTATTCGAGTTTCTAGTTTTATTTTTTATTTAATTTTTTGTTGTTGTTGTTTTATATGCAGACCTTTCCTTCTCTGTATGTATGTTCTGTCATTACGGTGGTGCAGAAATTCTGCAGGTAAAAGGGTAACCAAAAGAAACTATAATCAGATACACCAACTGTTTTGTTTCTGAATGGAGTTGTCTATTCTGGTGCAAAAGTCCGTAACAGATTGTTATCAGACACCAGGCAGGAAATTGGAAATCCCCAAATATTTAAAAACAAAGTAAAAAAAAAAAACTATTAGCCGCTCATTCTGGGATTTGAGACTGCTTGGACTAAAGAATACAAATGCCACATAACTCAAAAGTCCTTGGCTGCTGAGGCCAGACATTACATTCCATCCTGATATTCCATTGTTTTATTTTACCATAATTATAGTTTGAGTAGATCCGCACTACTCACAATTTGTTGTTGGTGCACTTTACAGGACTAGCCAGCACTGGTTACTTCAGCACTTCAGTGTGTAAATTGTCTTGTTCCACATCCCTTAAGCCACCCCCTCAAGACAGGATCCATGGAACGTGATATGTGAAAGAAATTAGAGTGAGAGAAATCAATAGTGAACTAAGAATGACAAAGATATAATGAAATAATCAGCAACCAGCAGCATAAAAGAAATTTAATTTCTTTTATGCAGCTTACTGCAAGTGCCAAATTTGTTTGTGCACTGCTTCGTAGTTCATGTGTGAAATTTGTGCTCGATTCAGTCACTATTGACCACCCGGCCTGCTAGTATGTCAGCAGTTGCATGCACAGTCTGCTGGCTGTATCCCCGGTTAGAGCTAATGACTATATAGGCTGGAGCTGAAGACTCTGCTGGCCACATGTGTGGCATTTGTTGTATGTACTTTGTCTCTCGTGTTTATGCTTTTTCGTGTTTATGCTTTTTCGTGTAATAAAGTTACAGTGATCTGGGGTTAGAGCACAAATGGTTGCTGATTATTTCGATGTATACAACTACAGTTGCTGAAGATGGATAAAATACTGGTACTGATGACAGACAACAACTTAAGAAGTTAAAATTGACAGAGAGTGAAGTTAAGGAAACTTAGATAAGATGGACAGAATGAAAGTTGATGCGTAGACTAGAAGAGGAAAAGGAGCAGGGGATAGCCTGGAAAGAAAAGACAAAAAAAAATACATCAAAATATAAATAAACCAATGAGAGAGACATTAAACATAGAGGAAATCATGGATGAAGGGTAGACAGCAATGGGAGTGATATGTGTCAGTTGGTGCCAAATATGTGCTGGAAACTGAACACATACTGTAGAGTAGAGTGGCAACATGGAAGTTCTTTATCACTGAGATTGAGACATTAGTCACCTTTGAAGTTAACAGCAAATTCTTGTCTGTTGTGCTTTACATCAGTGTGTTAGTATTTCTATGCATTCACCTTAACCGACTGCTCTGTTGTTTTCATAAATAGATATAATTTTTTTTCTATATCTGTGCAAGCACCTCAACGGACAGCTTTGTTGTTTTTCACATATAGATAGAAAGCTGCTCAGTGGCTGTTCATTATTGGCACATGACTGCAAATAAAATTACAGGTGGCCGCCCTTTTTAATCAAGTATGTAAGAAATGAATGGGATAAAACACATGCTGGTAGGATGGTGCATAGGCAAAATTTAGTAATGGGGGCATTCACTTGGCTACAAAACTGAAAAGCAGTGAAATGAATGAAGATGGAGTGCATATAAAGAATTTTTCAGAGTTTGGAAGGTTGATGGAAATCTAGTGTAGGTGGCGTAAGCAAAATAGTGGAAAAGATTGGCCACATTCACTGCATAACTTCAGAAAATCGTAGCCCTGACATAAAAATTGGTGGAGGCTCACAAGTACGACATAGCGACATAGATTTTTTTTTGATAATGTACACTCATTTTCTGTTTTTGAAGAAAATAGATAGTTTTGCACCTTGTTTATGTGCATTTTCCTTAATATACTGTTTAGTAAATTATATAATTTACGTAATCTGTGTCTTTGCAGTGGCCAGTACCTGGATTCAGTAGATCAGGTAGTGACCAGATGATATAAGAAATTATTTTTCAACAAGTAAAATCATCATAAACTTGTTTTTTTTTTAACTATATTAAATTGAAAATAAAAATAAAACTATTAATCTTTTTTCTTGGTGTTTCTTTTCTTTATGTATCTCATGATAGAAGTGAAGTCTTGTTTATACTGATGTGTGGGAAAATTTCCAGGTACAAGACTTCCTTGGGACGAACAATGGCTGATAGAATCTCTGTCTGACTCAACTATCTACCCAGCATATTATACTGTCGCACATTTTCTGCAAGGTGGAACTCTGAAAGGAGATAAATCCAATGCTCTTGGAATTAAGTAAGAGTTCTTTCTTAGATGATAGCACTTACCTTGTTAATAATATGTCTCATTGTGTATATTACAAATAATCAGTGGAGAAATTGCTGTATTTCCCAAATGTTTACAATTTATCTTTAGGTTAAGACTGCGTGCGGATAATTTAAAACTGGCTTGTGCATGTTCGATGTTGTCATCCACATTGACAATGTAACTGACTGTCCTTCTCCATTGTCTACAATAAGTTGACAGTGGATGTTGCCACTCGGACAAGGATGAAAAGCTTATCTCAGAATCACAAAACACAAAGAGCAGGTTTTCAGTATATTTCAAATATTCATTAGGAAATGTTTAAGCTGGCTAGACTAAGAAACTGTTTATTCTTAACACAGCCATGCAATGTCTGGTGTGTTTAGAACATCCCAAAATAAATTTAATTATGTTGCAATTCCAAATTTTTTAGATAGTCTTCAGCTAAAACTTAATGAAACTTTGGACAAGCATAGATAAACTTAATGAAGTAACGACGAAAGAGTTTTATAGGAGGAATTCGATCTGGAACAGCATTAGGAGTAGTTTGTAGTAAACATCAGCATGTAGCTTTTGACCATATAAAATCTTGAGCACAGTTTACTTTCATACCAATCATACATATGCTACAAATAGCAGATCTGAAAACATTGTATAGTGCGGTGGTGTTGCATATGCTATAGAGACTGTCAGAACAATAGAAATGTGACGTAATTTACCTACTGTACATGGTGCAAGAAGTATCCTTGACAGCTCTCAGGTTATAATTAAAGGAAACAATCCAGTGGTGCAATAATAGTTCCTGAAAGGGGTTAAACATCATAAGTACTTTCAGATTTAGGAAGATATATCAATAATTCGTAGAAAAGTAAAGCATGTTTGTCAGGTGCTGTATAACATGGTAAGCAGCATTGATACAAAAACTAAAATTATCAGTGGCGCAATGGAACATCTGGCTCATAGTATGAAGCTGCAATTGTGTGTGCATAATTTGCTTGCCAATGCACCTTCTTAGCAGAAAGGGTGGAAGCGAGGAAGTATAGAATTTATCTTAATAAGCATATCAGGTTGTAAGTGCACTAAACTTGGGAAGCCGTCCTGAGAGAGTCAAGAAGAGTCCTTAATTTAATTTTTCACGATAAAGGATGACAGCCAATGAAGGTCTCGCATAATTAGGTAAAGGTAATAAAGAATGAGACATTTATTTGTTAAGACAGCGAGAAATGTTAGAAAAACATGGGAAACTTATGTTCATTGAGTGTTTCAACATGCCATACAGAACATTTTCTATTTCAATGGTTGCTTCATAATCCATGCGATCTGGATACCCAGTACCAACTCGTTGTTGCCGCTGCCTCCTTTCCATTAATCTGCAGCTCCACTGATATCCTTGTGGCCTTCCAACTCCTCTGTTCTATTCATTGTCCACAGCTATCCACCCATGGCACTCCTCCAGTTCATCGTCTGGCACATGCTACTTCCTCTTACCTACTCTCCGTGAGACAATCCTTATAGCTGCAGTACTCAAAGACAGTGTGGACGTGCTTGCATGTGTTGATCTGTGTGTGTGTGTGTGTGTGAGAGAGAGAGAGAGAGAGAGAGAGAGAGAGAGAGAGAGAGAGAGAGAGAGACGTGAATTACGTGAATTTGTTTGTTGTTGTTGGTAGGTTAGCCCAGAGGAAAGCCATTCTCTGAAAGCTTAGCAATCACTTCTGTCTCATTTATGTGTCTGTTGACTGGTCACCATAGTAGCTACATGATGAATAGTGACCTTCACTTTATTAGGAATGTGTTTCACATTGGTAGCTACAACTGCAGTAAATCATAGCTTATGTGAAGAAACTGGCAGTTTCAGTCCAGGGTAGGATACTCCCATGAGATAAAATTCGGTCTCTTTATTTGTTGAGGGAGTCGGTAGTTTTGGAGCTAGCAATGGTTGCAAGGGAAATTTATTTGCAGACCAAGTTGGTGGAGATAGTTTTGAACTGTGAATTCAGTGATAAGGCTGTTATGTGACTTTGTGTAGCAAATAAGTATCCAAACAAACTGGTTATTAAGCTACATGGGAGATAACATTCTCTGTCAAAATGATGATAGTTGTCATATTGAAAGTTCTCTTGTTTGTTGGTGAGCTTACAAGCATGAAATAATGTAGCTGGGTATGTATGGGATGGGATGAACCCTCAGTAAGGTGGCTTGAGGTTCAGAAATGGAATGGATGTACCTTATCCTGGAAATTAAGCAGTTATTTATCATAGGCTCAATAATGTATATATGAGTGCAGTAAAACGATCACCCAATGTGCTTGTTGGTTCCTGGAATCCTGAAACACTCTTGAGTAACACCTGAAAGGTTCCCTCAAGCTATAACTTTGATTGTTATTGGTAAGTTCCTTATATGTTCATGTTTCATTTCCTGAGAGCACCAAAGCTGCTAACAAGTGTGAAATTAAAGATAATAGCAGAGGTGCTGATTCATTAATAGGTGCTTAAGCAAGATTGAATACATTGCTAGGGTTCAGACAAACCATTCTTTAGAGCTAATCAAACCCCTCTATAGCTACATTGTCCTAGCTGATTACATTGTGCCAGCATGTAAGGTCGACTGGAGTGAGGGACTCTATTGAATGCAATGGACAAGAGGAGAAAGGAAGTAGTGAATGGGAAGGAGGGTTGGGGAAGGTGATTGATTGTTGCGAGGTAGTAAAAGTACAGGATAGGAATCAGATGCTGGTGGACTCATTCTGGCTATAGGCAGAGGCCATTCTGTGCAGTGCACAGTGTCATAAAGTGGAGAACAGATGAAGATGGAAACTGCGGAGAAGAGGTGTCACTGCAGGGTGATTGAAGTTAGGACTGTGGAGCAGAGGTAGAGAGGGTGTTAAACTTCCCCCTTCCTTTTGTTTATCTGCAAAATAGATACTATCAAATTATCAGAGATTTTTCACTGTGGAATTCCTATTAATATTTTTCAGTTTTAGCTATGTGTGTCTGTGATTTAATTCAATCTAAATTACAGGCCAGAACAGATGACTCCAGATGTCTGGGATTATATCTTCATAGCAGGGTCCCCATTCCCCGAGAAAAGTGGCATTCCACGGGAGATTTTGGACAAAATGCGACGGGAATTTGAGTTTTGGTATCCTGTGGATCTGCGAGCCAGTGGGAAAGATCTTATTCAGAACCATCTTTCCTTTTTCATCTATATTCATTGTGCAATATGGTCTGATGATAAGAGTAAGTGGCCAAAAGGTATAAGGGCAAATGGTCACCTTATGCTCAATTCTGCTAAGGTAAGTGATCTTAGAAATCTTGTTTTTTTCCACACATTCTGTTTTGGTATAAATTTATATTAGTTTTGTGCTTCTTTGGAATATTAGTGTATGGTGTAATATTTACCATTAAAAAAATCTTACTGAGAAATTTTTATAAACGTAATATGGCTTAGATCTTTTCACAACTGTTCAAGAATAGTGGCATCATATGTACAAGACACTTAAAGTTGTGAAAATCCTCAGTAAGTAGGGTCAAGTCTGAATAGATTAGTCAGTGCAATGCATACCCACCAGGTTAGCCAAGAGCCCTAATGCACTGCTTCCTGGATTCGGGGAGGCGCATCGGCCCTGGAATGAATCCACCTGGCGGATTAACTATGTGGGCCAGTGTGTCGGCCAGCCTGAATGTGGTTTTTAGGTGGCTTTCCACATCCCACAGGGTAAATATTGGGCTGGTCCTCACATCCCACCTCAGTTACACGATTCAAAACAATGTATTTTGTTACATAACCCTTGCAGGTTATAATGCAAAAATGATAGATTACTATTGTGTAAATATAACCCTGTCTGGAGCAGATGTGAACGACATACACTGCCATTATCTAGTGCAGCATTTGTCCTAAAAACCATCAATTTTGCTCTACAGATGTGTTGTTTCACTGACATTGTTTCCATGATTGATTCTCACAAGAAATTATAATTTTTTTTCCTTTAGAAGAATGATCTCTGTAGCATTACATTGACCATTCAACGTATTGTTTAATATTTCTAGAATCTGAGTTACTACTAAGCCTTAAATATAATGTCCTGTTTATATTATGCACTTTATTTTACATTAGTTTGTAGCCTTTTTAAGCACAGAAAGTGCAGTACATGGTCATTAATGAAACTTAAAACAAAAGGAATAAATCCCTTGAAGTGACTATAGAAATATGAGATAAAATTCCTTAGGAAGTGCTTAATCAAGCAATGGAAACTCTGGGTTGGAATAACAACAATATAAGGAGAATGGCGCGTGGTGTGTGTGTGTGTGTGTGTGTGTGTGTGTGTGTGTGTGTGTGTGTGTGTGTGTGTTGTTTGTTTGTTTGTTTGTTTATGTTTTTCCTTTTCCGATGAAAGCTTTGGCTGAAAGCTGTTGTGTAAGTGCCTTTTCGTTGTGCCTGTGTGCAGCTCAGTGTGTTATCTTTACAGTATGCAGCAATCTTATCTTTTCCTTAAATTGTTGATATACACATTGCTTACATTGAGGAAAAGGTAAAATTAGTAATACTGCTGATAAACATGTGAAAGATAAAATTACATAAAATACCCTGCTTTCAGAAGTACAGGGATAAGCTGTCAAAGGTTTAAAGGAAAGGGGAGGTCACTCAGCCCGCACTATTAGAAGAGCCCGTATTACGACCGCTGAGACCCTCCCATCATGGGATCTGTCATCCACTTGCATGTAGTTGGCATCATTGTCATCATTGACTGGTTGAGTTCAGCTCAAGTTGTCAGAGTCCTGGAATCTTGGCGGGGGGCAGAAGTGAAGGGCAGCTCAGTCTAGAGTGCATTGCAACTTTGTGTATCAACCTGAACAGTTTTGTCCCAGGAGTAAAACAAGCCAAGCATTGTGCCAACCTCAATTTACTTCTTGTATGATAAATGCTTCATTGCATTTTGCTGTCCATGCAAACAGCATTCACTTTTTTTGCAATTTTTTCAACAGATATGCGTTTTACCACTTGGGACATGTTTTTTCCATAGGAATTGATATTTCTTGAAAAGGATTGCAGCTCTTGAACATTTCTGCGTGAAATTGAGTCCAAAGTTATTTTCAGACATGACAACATTGCTACCTAAAATGATGCCGAGTACTCAATAGTGGTGGAGATTTTAAATAATGATGCATTTCTAGGTTTGTTATTGATGTTGTTACCCTTGGCCTGACTTCAAATTGTTCCTGTACTTATCACATGCCAAGTGTAATGCTCCCAGGTTCCCAGGGTATAGTTTCCATGGTGTGGCAAAGCCATTACACTGTTGACTTGTCAGCATAGCCTCCTAGTAAGAAAGATTGTGGAGCCCAACCAGGCAGACTAAAACTGCATAGCCCCACTTGTGGTGGAGTGTGCAAATAAAAGTCTTGGGTCATGTTCCTGAAAACACTGCAAGCAAGAAGTCGGCGGCTGCTCATAAAAGCTGTTTGTTAGTGTGGTACAATTAGAGGTATAGGATAATTCTGAAAATGTGGCTAGGCTATAATGAGGCACAAAATTTGTTGTTACATACAGAATTTAACATACTAAGACGGCTGAGCTAGCCATGTAAAGCTTGGGAATTTTGTTGGAATTGACGTGGATTGAAAACTGAGATGATTTCATCGGTACTACTGCTACTTCAGATAAAAATTAAAAGTGTTGGTAAGGTGATTGCTACACTTAAAAACATGGGCTATAAACATTACATTGTCAAGTGAGGGTCCTTTCAGTGGTATCCTGTTTGACATCTGTGTTAAGTGCAGAACAGACAATCACATTTCATAGAAGAAAGTCCAGATGGGCTCATTAACAATTGGGAATATAACACTTCATAACTTCATATACAGCTAATTCACAAAGATTGGTAATTAGAGTTAAATTTGATGACCCTGGCATGGGCTGTACCAAATCCCCTGCCAATCCAGAGATGTGTTTATTGCTCAAAATGTGTAAACACCAGTGGCACACACATTTACTATTGCCAAACAAGTTGGCTATTGCAGAGCACTGTTTTAATAAAATACACACTATGGAAAATGACTACACCAGAAATTGGCACAAACCTTTAAATATTGGGACCCCAAGTTCTAATATATCAATGAAAATAGAAAAAAAAAAAATGGGCTGATAAAAAATCTACTTGCCAAGTGGCAGCAGGAGAAAACACATCCAGTATAAAAATCATGGAAATGTGCAATCTGTTGGTGCCAATGGCTCCCTCTGGGTGAAAGGTTGAAGGAGAAGGAAAGAGGGGTGAAGGAAATGGACTGACAAGATTTGGGAAATGGCGAGAGTCACCCAGAACCCTGGATCAGAGGAGAAGTACCAGATGGGATGAGAAGGAAAGACATTGTTGGGCACTGCACCAGGTGAAATTTGAAAAGCTGCAAGCTTAAATGTAGAAATTAGGGTAATAAGAAAGTCCGAGATCACTGCCAAAACATTTTGCAAGAGTCAATGAAACAGACAGTTATTTTTTTTTCGGGGGGGGGGGGGGGGGGGGCGTCGGGCAGGCGTTTTCATCAGTCTTCTGACTGGTTTGATGCGATTCACAACATATTTCTCTCCTGTGCCGACCTCTTCATCCCAGAGCAGCACTTCCAACATACATCCTCAATTATTTGCTGGATGTATTCCAATCTCTGTCTTCCCCTACAGTTTTTACCCTCTACAAGTCCCTGTAATACCATGGAGGTCATTGCCTTATGTCTTAAAAATGTCCTACCATCCTGTCCCTTCTCCTTGTCAGTGTTTTGCACATATTTCTTTTCTCTCTGATTGTGAACAGAATCTCCTCATCCCTCACCTTATCAGTCCACCTAATTTTCAACATTCATCTGTAACAGCACATCTCAAATGCTTCAATTCTATTCTGTTCTCTGGTTTTCCCACAGTCCATGTATCACTACCATACAATTATGTGCTCCAAACATATATTCTCAGAAATTTCTTCCTCAAATTAAGGCCTATGTTTGATACTAGTAGACTTACCTTGGCCAGGAATGCCGTTTTTGCCAGTGCTACTCTGCTTTTGATGACCACCTTGCTCTGTCCATCACTGTTTACTTTGCTAAGTAGATAGAAGAATTCCTTGACTTCATTTATTCCATAATTATCAATCCTGATGTTAAGTTTCTTGCTGTTCTCATTTCTGCTACTTCTCATTCTATATTCTATACTCATTGGACTATTCATTCCATTCAGCAGGTTATGTAGTTCTTCTTCACTTTCACTCAGGATAGTAATGTCATCAGTGAATTGTATCATTGATATCCTTTAACCTTGAATTTTAGTTTCCCTACAGAAACTTCATTTTAATTTCATCAGTCCTTCTTTGATATACAGATTGAGCACTAAGGGCAGAAGACTGGATCTCTGTCTTGCACCCTTTTTAATCCAAGCACTTCGTTCTTGTCTTCTGCTCTTTTTATTCCCTCTTGTACATATTATATGTTACCCGTCTCTCCCTCTGTCTTACTCCCATTTTTCTCAGAGTTTCACACGTTTTGCACCACTTTACATTGTCGATTGCTTTTTCTAGGTCAACAAATCCTATGTATGCATCTTGATTTTTCTTTATTCTTGCTTCTATTATCAACTGCAATGTCAGAATTGCCTCTCTGGTGCCTTTACCTTTCCTAAAGCCAAACTGATCATCATCTAACACATCATCAATTTTCTTTTCCGTTCCTATCTATATTATTCTTGTCAGCAAATTGGATGCACAAGCTATTAAGCTGACAGTGCGATAGTTCTCGCACTTCTCAGCTCTTGCAACCTTCAGAATTGTGTGGATGATATTTTTTTGAAAGTCGGATGGTATGTCACGAGACTCACATTCTACACACCAATGTGAATAATGATTTTGTTGTCACTGCCCCCAATGATTTTAGAAATTCTGATGGAATGTTATTTATGCCTTCTGCCTTATTTGACCTTAAGTCCTCCAAAGCTCTCTTAAGTCCTGATTCTAATACTGGATCTCCTATCTCTTCTAAATCGACTCCCTGTTTCTTCTTCTGTCACATCAGACAAATCTTCCCCCTCTTAGAGGTCTCATGTTCTCTTTCCAACTATTCACATTCTCCTCTGCATTTAACAGTGGAATTCTCATTGCACTCTTAATGTTACCACCCTTGCCTTTTATTTCACCAAAGGTTGTTTTGAATTTCCTATATGCTGAGTCGGTCTTTCCGACAATCATTTCTTTTTCAATTTCTTCACATTTTTCATGCAGCCATTTCATCTTAGCTTCCCTACACTTTCTATTTATTTCATTTTTCAGCGACTTGTACTTCTGTATTCCTGAATTTCCCTGACCATTTTTTTACTTTATTCTTTCATCGATTATCTGAACTATTTCTTCTGTTACCCATGGCTGCTTCGCAGTTACATTCTTCGTACCTATCTTTTTCTTTCCAACTTCGGTGATTGTCCTTTTTAGATATGTCCATTCCTCTTCAACTGTACTGACTACTGGAATAGTCTTAATTACTGTATCTACTGCCTTAGAGAACTTCAAGCGTATCTCGTCACTCCTTGGTAGTTCCATATCCCAAATGCGTATTGATTCTTCCTGACTAATCTCTTGACCTTCAGGCTACTCTTCATCACTACTAAATTGTTATCTGAGTCTATATCTGCTCCTGAGTACGCCTTACAATCCAATATCTGATTTCAGAATATGTCAGACCCCAGACATCATCTTCCCATATTACCTGGCCTCTTCCAAGTATATCTCCTCCTCTTGTGATTCTTGAACAGAGTGTTCACTCTTACTAGCTGAAATTTATTACAGAACTCAAGTCAACTTTCTGCTCTCTCATTCCCTGTCCCAAGCCCATATTCTCATGTAACCTTTTCTTCTACTCCTTGCCTTGCAACTGTATTCTAGTCCCCCATGACTATTAGGTTTTCATCTCCCTTTATGTACTGTATAACCTTCCCAATATCCTTGTATACTTTTTCTATCTCTTCACCTTCAGCTTGCTTGTATGTTGCATGACCGGAACTATCATGCCGGTGTTGATTTGCTGTCGATTCTGATAAAAACAACCCTATCACTGAACTGTTCACAGTAACACACTCTCCACCCTACCTTCCTGTCCATAATGAATCCTACTCATGTTATGCCATTTTATGCTGCTACAAGCTTCTGCCATTCCATGTCCAACTCGTAGAACACCATCTTTTCATTGGTTATTCATGCTTTTTCCCATGGTCACCTCCCCCTTGGCAGTTCCATCCCGGAGATCTGAATGGGGGACTATTCTGGAATCTTTTGCCATAGGAGAGATCATCATGACACTATTTCGATTACAGGCCACATGTCCTGCGGATACATGTTGTGTGCCTTGACTGCAGTGGTTTCCATTGCCTTCTGCATCCTCATGCCGTTGATCATTGCTGATTCTTCACCTTTAGGGGCAATTTCCCACCCTAAGGACAAGAAAGCACCCTGAACCTCTGTCCGTTCCTCTGCCCTCTCTGACAAGGCGGTTGGCAGAATGACTTCTTACGCCAGAGGTCTTCGGCCACCAGTGGTGATT
Organism: Schistocerca gregaria; assembly: GCF_023897955.1. NCBI lineage: Eukaryota > Metazoa > Arthropoda > Insecta > Orthoptera > Acrididae > Schistocerca > Schistocerca gregaria. The sequence goes on along the minus strand of NC_064926.1, from coordinate 215,566,861 downwards.
ATTGATCAAAATTTAAGTGGTGGCGGATTTTGAACCTGGGACCGAGGATGTTTAATTATTAATTAAAGACGCTACCACTAGAGCCGGTCCAAAACGTGCACTTCCACTTTTTACTTTCTTCCTAAGACCCACAGACCCAGTTACCCTGGCTGTCCCATAGTTGCTGGGTTCGAAGAACCCATTGAATGCATATCTGCATTAGCTGATCAACACCTGCAACCTATAGAAGGAAGCCACCCCTCCATATTAAAGACACCAACAATTTCCTAGACTGTCTGAAATCTGCACCCATTCCACTCCCACTACATACCTTCCTTGTCACCACCTCCCTCTATACCAATATTGCCTATGTACTAGGGGTGACCCAAAAATAACCAGAATAGAACAGTTGCACATGCACGCTGTGTAGTTACACGTTTTACCACTAGGTGATGTTAGTTTGGGTCCCCCACATCACTCGGTAAGCTGGCGTCAGTGAGAGTTAAATGGTTTGTTTGTGATTCTCTGTTGTTTGCAGTACTATTTCAACCCTTGAATATTAATGACATGGCCAATAAGAAGGGGCAAAGAGTCTGTGTGAAATTTTGTTTCCTGCATCCAAGAGTATTGGGATGCTTCGGCAAGCCTTTAATGGTGATTCGCTGGGAAAATCTCAGGTCTACATATTGTTTTCTCATTTCAAATCTGGCAACATTTCAACTGAAGACTGCCACACTCCAGTTGTCTTTTAGGAAGAAATGATGGAGACATTGCCTTAATCAAACATGCAATTGATGATGATCCTCGAAGGGCCATTGATCAAATTTCTGAGGAAATGAAAGTGTCTTGGAGCATGGTTGAATGAATTTTAACCAAAGATTTTCACATGAGACAGATGCGTACAAAATTTGTTACTCGCTTGCTCACATATGACCAGAGAGAAAACCGCATGAATATTTGCCGCGACTTGAAGAGCGAAGTCCAGAATGATCCAAATTTTCTTAAAAGAATTGTGACTAGGGATGAGAGTTGGGGTTACGGATTGATCCAGAGTCAAAGCAAGTGTTGAGTCAGTGGAAAACTCAAACGTTACCACTACCCAAGAAAGCACATCAAGCGCAATCCAATGTTAAAACTACATTATTTTATTTTTTTTGTCAGTGGCGTTGTTCACAAGGAGTTTGTTCCTCCAGGACAAATAGTGAACCAACATTTTTATTTTGACGTGTTACAAAGATTGAGAGTGTGTGATGAAAACGGCCAGAATTGTGGAAAAATGGGAAGTAGTTGGTCCACCACAACAATGCTCCAACCCACACAGCTCTGACGGTTCGACCATTCCTCACAGAAAAAAACATGGTGCTTGTGCTTCGTCCACCATACTTACCCAATCTTGCTCTGTCTGACCTTTTTACGTTTTCTCCCCACTGATGAAACCAATGCTGAAAGGAAACAGACTCATTGATGTGGGTGACATCAAAGAAAACACGCTAACGGCTTTGAACAGTATCCAGCCTCAGGAGTTCCAGAGCTGTTTCCAGCAGTGGCAAAAGCATTGGGACAAGCACACATGGACAATACTTTGTAGGGGACTAAAGTACTGTGAATGTAGAGTTCAGTAAAAATGCAAAATAACAAAAATTCCCTTTGTACATGGACTGTCTGCTGCTGAACCTTACCTCAAACACAGTTCACCTAATTCCTAACCTACGACATCCTTCTTGCTCACCTTAATCAACTGCATACGTAAGAATGTGTTCCCACTAAACTCAAGCATATGTTACTGAAGGCCAATTATGGCAGGATTTTGTTGTGAAAAGTGTAACCACTGGATCATGGTGTGCCCTCACTTAAGAGGCACTATTTCCTCACACTGCTTAAACTCGACTGCCTCCACCCAAAAAACTATTTCCACTGACCCCAATGGCCTTATATCATTATTCCACATCTCACGCAATCTATAGTGTGGTGGGTTCCGTTGCCTCTGGCCCACTGATTTCCTACTGGCTATCAATACATGTGCCCCTGTATCTAATAAAAACTTGTACTTTCTTCCCTTCTCCATACCCATTATTGCACACTCTGCCTCTGTATTCATACTTGTTGCATCTAAGTTTAAAGGGAATGCCTTTCAGCAGACTTTGGGCTCCCTCTTGTGTTTAACGGTTGCTTGTTTCTTCTCTGTCCACCCCACCACCATTACCATAATGCTGTTGACGACCTGTATCGTTGCTATTCCACCAAGGCTAGTGGCACCGCTTCTGCATATGCCCTGTACGCCCACAATTCTAACACTTCACATTTGCGGAGAATATACGATGCCTATCCCTCACACCTCTCAACACATCAATCTCCACACACTCTGTCCTTAATCCCACAGCTGAATATAGACCCTTAGACACATCTATGCACACACTACTCAACATATACAGTGGCAAACTCCTTAGGAATGCATCGAGAGCCCTCAGCTCAGCCTCCAGCAGCAAAAAATTTATTCGCTTCATCGCTCTGAGTCAGGTCATAGTTTCATACATTCAATTTCCGTACTCTGTTGGCAAAATCTTCCACACTTCCCCTTGCCTCTTCATAACAGCACTCAACTGCTTCCCAAAGAATCTTGTGCTGTTCTACATCTTGTGTGTTTGTAGTTTACACGGGTCCAACAGCAAGGTTATCAGCACCTATTTTGCTTCTTACACCTCTGCAGAAGTCCCTGTTTCAACTGCTGAAACATTTCTGCCTTGTTCACCACTTCCATGCACCTCACAAAAGTCTTTGCCTGCCCCATCAAACATAGCTTCGTTACTTGCAACAACTGATTATCAGACCAATCCCCAATACTCGCCAACATTGTTATGTCCTTCACAATTGCATCCTCGGACGACCTTCCAGAAAAGAGACTGATTTGTTTAGTAGCAGCTGGCTCTATTACAAGGCTTGGTGCCATGAGCAACAATAACTCATCACATTTAGTTGCAGGCTTATTAAGAAGACCATATTTTCTTCTCTCCATGATGTTACCTGAACTGCATCCGGCCCAGTGACACCCTGGCTGTCCCATTAAATCTTTACCCCTCATTCATAAACAAGTTACATACTATGCTCTATCATCAATTACCTGGATTCTCTACGCTGCTTTGTAACATAACCAAAATGAAGGCATGTAAAACAGCCTGCAGGTACAGATTCAACACATGATTACACTGCGAACACTTCATAGGCTCTAAACACTGGCATTTACTGTGGCCAGTTCAGACATTTCATCCAGTTCTTCTGGTCTAAAGAACAGAGCCTTCTAAGTTATGGCACTCCCTCTTAGATCTCGTGCCTGGCTCACACATATAAAGTAGCAAATAGTTTCTCCAATCACCCCCCCCCCCCCCCCCCCCCCCCCATGTTGATACTGCAGATTGCAGTCCACATGTTGCACCTCATGGACGACTCACTTTCTGCTGTCCACTGATCTCAGCACTTCTGCCACGATTTTATAGTGGTCTTCTGGATGGTGTGATGACTACTTTGTAAGAAGTATGGGTGGCAGTGGCTGAGAGTAGATGGCAGACTGACGAGGCCCAGAACAAAGAGGTTGTCGAAACTAACACTTTATTTCCAACTTAAATATTAGTTCTGTGGTGTGATGGGGAAGCGATTGCACCATTACCCCACAGATGAGAGGGCTAGTAGTTGGTCAGCCATTGGATAGCATCCGTCTAGCTGGGTGCAACATTTGCTGGTGCCGTGCTGTGCTTTGCTATGTATGCACTCAGTGCCGGGCCCATGGCTATTTTGAACGTGCCACAGCACTGGCTTCAGTGGTGTGTACAGGAATTTTGCAGAAGTATCTCCCTCTTGGATGAATTGGTGCAGCCAAGCATGTGGCAAGAGGCACGCCCACCACATTGTTGAAAGGTGGCTGCTGTGCCTAGGGTACGACCCACTGCCTCCTGACAGGAGTCCAGCACTGCTGAAGTGGGCCTAGGACCTGCAGCACTGGCACCAAATTCTCTGGATCAAATTCTCTGGATGGACTTAGTGCAAGAAGCATGTACCCCCATGAGAACTTGAAAGTGTGGTTGGGGCTGGCAGTTCCATGGCATCCTGTCGTCAGGCATAGCACCTGTGCCTTGGTGGCACTACTGTACTGTGAATGAATCTATTACAAAGTCACAATTGTTTATAGCAGGTAGTAGTGCATGTGTTGTGCCAATATGCCACACCTGGTCACATACTCAGCAACACCACTGAAATTCAGAAGATGGAGGCATCTTGCTTGCATCATGCATTATTGCTGCATTGGCAAGTTATGCTGAGCAAAGCCAACCCATCTCATAATTATTTCACATGCTTGTTGTCTTAAAACCAAATGTTGATATGCCATGCTATCGGCCTACAGCTGCTAATGCAATGTTCCACTGCATCTTCTGACATAATTTACTCTTAAACCTGGTAGCAGCACTGCAGAGCAAAAAGCCAATTGCATTTACTAGGTAGAATAGTGAGGTGGGGGTGGGGGTGTGGAAAAGTAGACAGGTCTAAAAATAAGACATAGAAAACTAAAAGGGGAAAAGAAAAGGACCAGTTACTGAATATGGTTATAATGGTTCTGAGCACTATGGGACTTAACATCGGTGGTCATCAGTCCCCTATAACTTAGAACTACTTAAACCTAACTAACCTAAGGACATCACACACATCCATGCCCGAGGCAGGATTCGAACCTGCGACCGTAGCAGTTGCCCGGTTCCAGACTGAAGCGCCTAGAACCGCTCGGCCACAACGGCCGGCAGTTACTGAATAGAAATGCCGAGACCAAAGAAATTAATGTAAATTTAGGCCAGGAGTTGGATTAAAATTCAAAGTGAAAGGATATCAGCGATATGATTCACTTATGACATTTCTATCCTGAGTGAAAATGAAGAAGAATTACATGATGTGCTGAATGGAATGAACAGTCTAATGAGTACAGTATATGGACTGAGAGTAAATTGAAGAAAGGTGAAAGTAATGAGAAGTAGTAGAAATGAGAACAGTGATAAACTTATCAGGATTGATGGTCACGAAGTTAAGGAATTCTGCTACTTTGGCAGTAAAATAACCAATGACAAACGGAGCAAGGAGGATATCAAAAGCAGACTAGCACTGACAAAAATGGCATTCCTGGTCAAGGTAAGTTACTGATAGCAAATATAAGCCTTAATTTGAGGAAGAAATTTCTGAGAATGTACATTTTCAGCACAGCATTGTATGTTAGTCAAACATGGACTGTGGGAAAACCAGAACAGAAGAGAATTGAAGCGTTTGAAGTGTGGTGTTACAGATGAATGTTGAAAATTAAGTGTACTGGTAAGGTAAGGAATGAGAAGGTTCAGAATTGGAGAGAAAAGGAATATGTGGAAAACACTGACAAGGGGAAGAGACAAGATCATAGGACATTTGTTAAGACATCAGGCATTGACCTCCAAGTTACTAGAGGGACTTGTAGAGGGTAACAACTGCAGGGGAAGACAGAGATTGGAATAAATCCAGCAAATAATTGAAGACTTACGTTGCAAGTGCTACTGTGGGATGAACAGGTTGGCACAGGAGAGACGTGTGGCAGGCCGCATCAAACCATCAGAAGACTGATGCCCCCCTCCCACCCCCCACAAAAGAAAGAAAGAAAGGAGTTAGATGGGTGGCAAGAACAAAAGATATGTTGTAACAGCAGTTCCCACCTGCGGAGTTGCCACCGTTTCTGTCCCATATTCCTGGGTTCAAAGCACCCACTAAACGTATACCCGCCTTAGTTTATCAGTACCTGCAACCAATAGCATAGTACTTAAGATACCAACCATTTCCCAGACAGTCTGAATCTGTACACATTCCACTTCCACCACAATCCTTGCTTGTCATCATTGATTCCACCTCCACTTATACCAACATTCCCCATATACATGAAACAATCCAGTTTTAGAAAAAAGTACAGGAACTGTAGGGTATTGTCAAATGTTTGTAACTGGAAAAAAAGTGTGCCATGCTTGTAAAATTACATATTACGAGCAGATAATAAACCAAAGCAACATGTGCCTGTTTCACCACCTGTGCCATCTGAATTCTTCCCCTTGACATCAATCTGTCAGAATTATGCAGGTGGGAACTAGCATTAAAACATGTCCTTCATTCATGCCACCCACCTGGCCTAAATTAATGGAAATTGCTATAGTCTAAGCATTTCTTTTCAATAACTATTCTGTTTCTTTACTCCATTTGAGTTTTCTATGTCTTTTACTTTCTGATTTACTATTTTTTCGCCACCTCGCCTGTCTACCACGGGTAATACTCTCAGCCTTCTGCTTCTATTAAATTGTACACAGTGTTTTGTCAATAATCTCTGTCTTGCTTACTACCCTATCTTCCACCTTTAAGCTCTCAAGTTTTCGAATCCCATCCCCCCAACAATTGGTCTTTCCTTCTGTTCCTGTCTGGTATGTCTCTGCTGACTTGGGGTTGTGGGTGATTTATCCATAACTCTTTCCATTTCCTGAACCTTGCCAGTCCTTTTCCTTCGCCTTCTTCCTTGCACTTCAGCCAGAAGGCGCCATTGACTCTGAAAGCTTGCACATTTCCACAACTTTTATATGTGTTTTCTCCTGCCGCCACTTAGTGAATAGATTTCTTATCCCTCTAACTATATTTTCAATATTGGGTCCATATCATAAGACACCATCCAAGTACGAATCAAGGACCAACTGAAAAACTGTGACTGTCGGAGAACCAACACTCAGTATGGTTAAGGAGAAGAATGAGCTATTAAGCAAATACAATGAAACGGGTTCTGAGATGAGTGAAGTACCTACAGCTATGTCACCATCATCATCACTGCCACTGCTGACACACAGTCCCTGACGCCGCCAGTGTATAGAGCACTGCTTCAGAGACATGGGTGGATTGTATATCCACTATGCATCCAGGAGGACAATTTTTCACTGCACCTTGAAGCGTAAATACACCTACATCTGTGGAATGTTCTGTCAGCAAATACGCCAGAAGATACTAACAATTAAGAAACGGTCTAATTTTTGACTATGACATATCAGTTTAGTTAAATATGTTGGAAGAACACATATATTGGGAAATTAACAATATTATGAGAAGGAAAGTGGCTACTCACCATATAGCGGAGATGCTGTGTCACAGATAGACACAACGAAAAGACTCTCACAATTAACGCTTTTGGCCATTAAGGCCTTCATCAACAATAGACAAACCCACAAGTGTGTGCGCACTCACATTAGTACATGCACACATACACAAACGCAACTCACATTCAAGACTGCAGTTTCAGCCAACTGAAACCACACTGCGAGCAGCAGCACCATTGCATGATGGGAGTGGTGACTGGGTGGGGTTAAGGAGGAGGCTGGGGCTGGGAGGGGGAGGAATAGTATGGTGGACAATGAAGTGCTGCAGGTTAGATGGAGGGCAGGGGAGAGGTGGGAAGGGAGGGGGGGAGGAGAAATGGGAAAGGAGAGGTATAAAAAGACTGGGTGTGGTGGTGGCATGACGGCTGTGTAGTGCTGTAATGGGAACAGGGAAGGGGCTGGATGGGTGATGACAGTTACTAACAAAGGTTGAGGCCAGGAGGGAAGGCCTTAATGGCCGAAAGCTTTAATCACAAGTCTTTTTGTTGTACCTATCTGCGACTCAGAATCTCCACTGTATGGTGAGTGGCAACTTCTCTTCTCATAATATTGTTACATTCCATTCTGGATTTTCCGTTGTTTAGTGTCGGGAAATTGAAATTTACAGTCACTGCACAGCTCTTGATATATTATTCACTTATCTGTGAATGATAAGTACTATACATGTCTTGTGTAAATGGATCTTGTTGTAAAGCTTAGTTTACATATATGTGTAATGTACGATTTTTCTGTCTTTATCTGCAAATTTAAGCCATAGTATTGTGCTGGGACTTCTGTATTGCTTACTCTGCAGATGTCAAAATCTGAGGGTAATTTTCTGACACTTTCGGAAGCCGTGGAGAAATTCAGTGCTGACGGAATGCGTCTAACACTGGCTGATGCTGGAGATTCACTTGAGGATGCAAATTTTGTAGAAAATATGGCTGATGCAGGTATTTCATTAAAACATCTATTATCTGAACAGTGAATAAGATGTCAATATTTGTGTTTAAATTTATTCTACTGTGTTGACAGGTATTCTCCGTCTTTATACATTCATCGAGTGGACAAAAGAAATGTTGAAAGCAGAACTGAGAGATGGTGAACCAGATAGCTTTAATGATCAAGTATTTCTCAGGTAAATAATAATTGGGGAAACTATCATTCTGTGTAATTATGGTGCTGCAATATAGTTTTTTGATATGCTGAATATTGTTTCAGCGAGATGAATCTCAAAATAAAGGAGACGGAAAACAATTATAATAGACTGCTTTTCAAGGAAGCTCTAAGAACAGGTTTCTTTGAGCTACAAGCAGTTCGTGATAAGTACCGAGAACTCACTGTGATGGAAGGAATGCATCGTGGTCTCATCCGGCAGTTTTTGGAAATTCAAGCATTACTTCTGTCACCTATATGTCCTCATGTTGCAGAACATGTTTGGTCTCTTCTTGGGAAAGTAAGAAAGCTCTAAACTCGAAGGACACATTGTAAATTACTGTTAAAAAATCTTTGTCCTGCAGAAAGAAGTGATCTTAATTTATACTTCTGGAGTTATTGTGTGCATTTGCTACAGATACAGCAATTCTGCATCAATTGCATGTTACTGGTTGTGCCATATAGTGTCTCAAATGTTGTTTTAATAATATGTCATGTAATGTTCTATTCTTTTCCATTTCTTTAGAAGGAAAGCATAGTCAAGGCCCATTGGCCAGTGGCAGGTCCTGTTGATTATATATTGGTCAAGTCATCTGCTTATCTCATGGAAGCTGCACATGCTTTCAGAGTATACTTAAAGAATCACCTTCAGCCACGGAAAGCTCGTAAAGGTGAAAACACCGTTGCACCAGTGAAGCCTACCAATGCCACTATTTGGGTGGCAAAAACATTTCCACCATGGCAGTGTACAGTTCTGACACACATGAAAAATTTCTTGTTGGTAAGTAGCAAAGAATGCTCCTATTCATTTTTTTTCCTCAGGAGCTCTGAAATATTGATATTTCAGTGCTCTTTATATACATGAACATACCTACATACATACATACATACATACTTTATGTACATCTACATATCTACATCTGCTGTGGTACAATACACTTCTTACTACGCAAAAAATGAATACACACTTAAATTGTAGAACACACCAAGAGAGTAATCCAAATAGTCCAGAGCCAAGCAAATCCGTCAATAATCCATGTTACAACCATGCAAAAAAAAATAGTAAAGTTGAAATCCAGTAAACAGCTATAACATGAAAGTATGTTGTAAGTGGGGTACAGGTTTTAGCACAGCACAACTTGAAGACTCTTGTAATCTCACAGTAGTCCAGTTTTACCTCTGGTGTGATGTCAATGGCTAGGTCCATGTGGCAGCCTGCTGACGCCTTTTACCTGCTACCGGAGGAATTGGTGAACATAACAGGGTATTAAACTTGTTGTCGGATGATAGAGATATAGCACTTTTAACTTAAAGTGTAATAACAGCAGTTAATTGCAAATAAATAAATACAAAGAAATGGGTGAAAGGTGTTCAGTGAATAAAGCAGGACTATGACTATTCCTTAAAGAACTGATATCATGCACACCATTAAATCCTTGGCCTATAATGTTAGATCAAATGCTAAAGTTTATTCTTGAAACATGAAATTTTTCTATCTTAGATGTGATAACTGTTGTTCTTATAAGTTTATTCTGCTATTGTGTTGAGCAATAACAACAGGAGGTAAAGTGAAGTAATATATGCGTAACAGTGAATCAAACATGAAACCGTCAAAAAAGATAAAGCTGAGTTATTTCTTCATCTATTAAAAGAGGAAGAGAGAGAGAGAGAGAGAGAGAGAGAGAGAGAGAGAGAGAGAGAGAGAGAGAGAGAATATCCAAGGCCTAAGAGGCATTTGTACTTTGGGAAAAGCTAGAAAGTTAATCATAATTTTTGTATTGAGATTAAATTGTTTCTTCCATAAAGCTCTGTACAAAAGTGCATGTAAACAACTGTTTCTGGATATTGACAGTTGCCATCATTTCAAAGTGAAATCCTTAATTTTTCTGCCAGTTTCACTCCTCCTTCCTGTTTCTACTAAACAGACAACCAACCTCCCCACTGCCTTCACTTCTCCCAATTAGTTCACTACATCTTTAATTGAAATAATATTATGATTGGGAACTAAGAGCACAGGGAGAAGCAGCATGACATGCAGAATACTAACACTCTTATTCTCAGCCTTTCATGTCACAATGAGTACATGTGCTTCAACAGTGTTGATTTGATGGAGGCTTACTCCATCTCTTAACTCCTTAAACTGTTCAGTCACAAAGTTATTTTAATCAAGCTATAGTTTTATTCACAATCAGATTTCCCAACAAATCGTAAGGACCCCTCAGCACAAAGGCTGAATGAAATGAATGCTTCAATGCTGTGTAAAACATGGGGTCCTGTTGAGAGCAACACACTCTTGCTCTCTTAGTCTGTGAATGGACTGCTCACCCAAATGTAGGACAACATATAGTTTAGGATGTGAACCATTGCACCTCTCAGCACTTTTCTTGTGTTCAAAGCAGCATTAGAGGTGAGAATAAAGATGAGTGATGGACACCTTTGGATTTGTGAACTGAAATGCATTTGTTCAAGCACCGAGCAACACATACAGATATCAGAGACCATTGAACACTACATAACTGCAACTTATGCCAAACTCTTCTGCTTTTGTCATTCTCCTTTTCACTTAACTTTTGTCATAGACTTTCTGTTCAGTCATATTTGTTTCTTATTATTGTGTCTCTTTTTTATGGTGTTCAAGCAGGGAATCTGTTGTTTCTTTCTTTTTCTTTACTGCTGTTGTTACTTCCTCCTTGTCTAATCAGTGCTTATATTCTAGATATCTTCTCCTTGTCCAACTTTCTAATAACCTTTCTTTGATGTCCTAAAAATCCCAGATTCTCTTTTCTGACAGTTAACAGCAAGCACTAATTTTTTCCATATCAGCATTACTGAAATGAAGTGAAGTGAAATGACATGTGGCATTATTGGCCAGGAGGTTCCATATCGGAAAGTTTGGCCACCGGGTTGCAAATCTTATTTCAGGTGACGCAACATTGGACGACTTGTATGTCGGTGGTGGTAGTGGTGGTGGTATCACAACACCCAGTCCAAGGGCAGAGGAAATCTTCGACGTGGCCGGGAATCGAATCCGGGCCTGCTGCATGGTGGGCAAACACGTTACCATGCAGCTGAAATCACTGCACATGATTCATGTTAATGAGTGTATTGTTTCTACAGAAAATAAATTATTCAGTTAGAATGTAAATGCAAACAGCTGCGGTTGAAAGGATTTGCTTGACCAAGAAGAGGATGAGGAAGGAGTTTCTGAAAAGTGATCAGTTATGACCTTGTTGCAGATGATGAGACTGTGAAGTGTTCTGTTTTAGGTTTGATGAATGCAGTATGCAGGGCACCTAATCTGTAACAGTTATCTGAGTTGACTGTTGTATCATGCTAGTTAGTGGAATTTTTTTAAAAATTTGTCTTGCAGGGTAAAATATCTGAGAACTATAACTCTTTCACACTGTTATGTCCAAGCTCAGAGACTTTCTGATATTACTTATTTCATCAACCATAAATGATAGTGAAATGTAATTGTACAGATAAAAAATATACTAACCAAGCAGTGGCAGGAAAAAATGTATATAAAGGTTAAGTAAATGTGCAATCTTTCCTTCTCATCCTGTCCAGTACATTTAACATGACTCGAGGTCTGAACTCTCCCCATTTCCTAAACCTTGCCAGTTCTTTTCCTTCCTCTTCAACTCTACTGCGAGAAGGAGGAGCCACTGGTTCCAAGAGCTTGCACATTTACTTAACCTTTACGTGTATTTTATCCTGCTGCCACTTGGTGAGTATATTTTTTACCTATCTAGTTACATCATATTTTCAAAAATTTACTATTTTCATTGTTACAAATGAGAGTGAGCCACACACCACCTCCAAGCAACATCTTCTGAATAGATGGAGTAATATAGTGTGTGTGATATATATATATATATATATATATATATATATATATAGAGAGAGAGAGAGAGAGGGGGGGGGGGGGGATATTTTTGTCGTCTTATAATTGCTAAAGAAGGGGTGGAGGGAGTAAGTGTGAAAAGTTCCACCTCATTGTGATTTCCTTAATTTCATGATTCTCTGAAGTGATCCAAGTAACCTTTAAGAATTCAACTTATTTCAGAACATCCACCTTTTGCCTGAAATTGGAAGCTTTTACTCCCAAAAGTGTTGATTTTAATATGATCTGATTTGATTTTAAGGTGGTTAACATTATAAATGTGGAGCTGAATCATTCTCTTAAATGTTTGTTGCAATTAATTGTGTCCTTCTTTTTTTTTCTGTTGTTGTAAGTATGCCATACCGTTTTCTTTTTTCTTATTTGAAACAGCTGTCATTGTTTTATCTGATTTAACAGGCAAATGGAAAACTGCCAGACAACAGAGTTCTCTCAGCAGAACTAAATGCACTTCCTGAGTTGAAGAAGTACGCCAAGAAGCTGATGCCATTTGTCCAGGCAACTCGGGAAAAGGTGGAAACACTTGGAGCTGATGCCCTGAACCTTTCTGTGGACTTTGATGAGAAGGAAGTTCTTATGAAGAATCTAGTATATCTGAAGAATACCCTTGATGTAAGACATTGTTAATTGGAATTTTTCAGTGCTTTCCAGAATAGTGTAAACGTAAATGTTTTACTGTATTAGCAGTGTTTATAACTTCTGCCTTAGAATTAAAAGTTTTATATGTTTGAGGAGGAGGGGAAGGGTAGAATACTCGAGCTTACAGGGCATATCTGATTTGGAACCACTACACATGTATGAAGACATCTGGTAGGGAGATTGTCAGAATCAAACAGAAATGTACCCATGGTATGACGGCCAGTAGTGTCACATCTGTTTCTTTCATTCTTGCATTTTGGAGTGCAAGTTGAATATGTAGTAATAAGTATTCTGCTGTTGCATATTTGATGGCTGCTGGAATGTTATCATTGTGATCTGATGTGATAGTAATGAACATGCCCAGTGGTACAATATGATCAATGTTTGTTGCCAGATGGTTTCCATCAGGTTCAGGTCAGGCGATTTTTGTTACCAAAACATCAGAATGAGTTCAATATTGTGTTCTTATACCAATTTAGTGTGATTTCTGGCCTTGTGACACGGTCGCTTGTCCTGCTTGAAAATGCTATCACTTTAGGGGAAGACATCAAACATGAAGGGATGCAAGTGGTCCACAGTAATGTTCACTTAGTCCACAGCTGCCAGGACAGTGCATGTTTCAAGCAGTCTTTTGCCTGAATGAAGATGATGTATCCACACATGACTATCAACCACGTGCAAGAAGACGCACGATTCATCCACCCATGCAACATATGACCACTGATCCATGGCCCAGTCTCGATGCTCCTGTGCCCACCGCAGTCATAATTGACAGTGTTGCTCAGTCACCATGGGAACACAAGAGGGATCGTCGCCCATAGAAGCGCTTGTTCGACAACACACACTGAATGGTGTACTCTGAAACAGTTGTACCTCAACAGGATTTTACTCTGTCATCAAATCTGCCACAGATAGCTGCCTACCCTGCTTTACAGTGTGTGCAAAGGTCTGATCTCTGTGTTCATTCTCAATACCTTATTGCCTACTCATGGTTTCACCATCCTTCAGTCACTTTCCATAGATGCTGACAACAGCAGCATGTGAACAGCCAGCCAGCGTTGCCATTTCCGAAAAGCTTGTTCAGAGACCCTGGGTCATAACAGTCAGCTCTTTGTCAATAGTTTTCACCACTTGTAGCCTGTATTATCACTAGAATGAATCGCAATTGGTTGCTGCTTTGTATATATACTTTCCTTGCTGCATCATGAGCACTAAGTGGCATCCAATCTCGCATTGAGCAGTGGTGACTACGTTTAGACTCATTATAGGGTGTGTTTGTGTGTGTGTTGTGAATAAATTGGTGGTGTCAGGCATTTTAATGTTTTTTATGTTACGAATTAGATTCCCATACGCTATCTATTCTAAATTTTATTTAGAATATTAAGGATAAACTGTGTTTGTTAGAACTGAGTTAATTGTATTTACTTGGAATTGCACTTCTTTTCTTTCAGATAAAAGACATAGAAGTCCGTTATACAGATGAGGCACCCGAAAATGTTGCACAGGACTGCAGGCCTGGTTTTCCTTTCATGACATTCAGTGCTCAACAGGGAGTGGAATTAACCTTAGTGAATCCACAACCATGCAGTGGACACTTCACTCAACGTATAATTGTTTACAATGGTGACACAGTGTCTACAATTCTGAAGCAACTGATGCAGTGCAATGGAAATATTAAAGGTTAGTTTCATATTCATAATTTTTGAATGGAAAGTTAATATGACTGCATGCTTTTATAGGTGCTTGGTTAGTACATTGTGTTTTAAGTGCTCCTGCAGATGTTAATGCATTGTGATGTAAAATACAGTTTATTACCAAGCACAAGTGGCATGTTTTGTTGCTCAAATTTTACACTTTGTTAATTTTTTGGTAGGACTGTTATGCATTGCTTTTGGTTTCACTTGACCAGTTGTGGCTGCTCTTGTGGGAATGTAGATTGTACAAAAAGGTAGAAACATTGAGGAGTCTTTAGATTTGTGCGTCCTTCATAATGAAAAAAATAGGTTTGAATTATGTTATTTAAAAGAACAGATATGACAAAGGAAGAGCCGCAATCAGATATAGACATATAGTGCACTTAAGAAAATCAGAGAAACAGCAGACATCTTAAGGGAAGATGATGATGCTTAAAAGTATCAACAAACTTCTGTGGATATGTTTACACACACAAAAAGAGCAGCTCATCACAGAACCATTATACCATACCTGATGTAAGGGTATGTTGTGTAAAAGAAAATTGACTGTTTTGTATACTTATAATATGGCTGGCAATATCAAAAATGAATTAATAGGGGCATTGGAGGACTTTTTCAGAAAGCAGGATTTTTGCTGTCGACAAAACTATACATAGAGAGCTACACATCCATACCATGCAGAGCCAATGGAATAGACTTATAACTACTTCACAGCAAATAGCTTATCTCTTAATCTTAGGAACATTCATTTTATGCAATTCCAAACAAATCAGAATGACTTGCAGGTACCAGAAGTAGAGATCAATGGGCACACACTAGATGAGGCTCCATGAGGGAAATTCCTTAGTATCCAAATGATTAATGAACTGGAGTGTGATCAGAACATGGATAAGTTAACCAGAAAAGCCGAATTCTATCAGATTTGCATTTACAGACCTTGTTGTATTGACCAATATATGGACAACTATTATACTTCCTCTCAAGATTGCCATATGACATAATGTTGTAGGATAATGCAGCTAAGGTAAAAATACTATGTCTTCTACAAAATCACGTAGTAAGAGTATTATGTAAAGTCTGTAACCAAACATTTTGTAGAAGCTGCTTCTGTGACACTGGGATTTTAAAACTTTTTTGGTGATATATACAATCCCTAATAGTATTTGTGGTTAGTAATCAGTATTTTATTTATAAAAATCACAGTGCTCACTGTGCTTTGCATAATCTGTTAATCAAATCAGACTGCTACAGATGAGATAATTTGTGATATACTGCTCCAGTGACACTGATAGCCAAATAAATCTCAAATCCCCCCACCCCCCCCCACCCCATAGATCTCATCCCTTGTTTTGACCTAAGCTGAAGTCTGCTAAATTAACTGCACTAACAGTTCTGCATTCAACAGTACGACAGAAAACAATCCCAATGCAGTGCACAATGCAGGTAAGCTCTGTGGAACATAAAGCTGACGGGAAGGCAGGAGGAGAGGTGGGTGTAATAAGACTTATTCACTTGTGCCTTCATTTTCGCATTTGTGCATAATTATATATATTTCAGTAATGTTTAATATCGAATAAGTCCAAGTAAAGTTTAATTAAACAGCTTCTTTTGTGCATTGTGGCATTTTAGATCAATATAAAAATTTGGAAGCCTACAAAAGGCAGAGACCATGAGAATTATGTTTTAAAACATATTTCCTTATGCTACGGAAGAAGCAAAGTAGCATTATCGATTTTGTGAGACTTGGTGACCAACTGCGTGTCAGACTGCCAATTGAAAGGTGCAAGATTCACTTGTCAATCAATCTTAAGATTCTTTATGTCATTTATCACTTCTTTCAGCAGTATATGTAAAATGACTAGCAGCACATTGGTTTGGAGTGCACATTGAACTGTAGATCCCCCTGTAACTGACTGGATAAGTCAGAGGAAGCTAAGGGAATGCCATCTTCACTAGGACTGTGCCTTGTAATGCGCTGTGGTGTTCAAACCAAACTCTGGGTTGAGGATGCTCTATTAAATCTTCATGAAATCTCAATCTTTAAATGTAGAAATTCAGCAAAGCACAGAACAGGGCAGTTTCTAGGAAGAATTAAAAACTGATCTTGCAGAAATAAAAGTTCATGTAACTGTAACATTGGTGGATAGTTTGCACAGATACAGTTCTGATTGGTGCTTGTTGATAGCAGTGGCAGTCGTACAGCAATATCACCTCAAGAGTTGTAAAGATGGTCATCATTCATCTGTGGGATTATGAAACCCTTACATATATCAGTGCAGGCGAAATTCAGCCTGGTCATTTCATCTTAGCCAGCCAATGAGAATAGTTAGTTCTGAGGTCCATTGTTAAAATCTATTTGAAGTTCACTGCCTGCCCATTCAAACAAAATGTGTAATGTTATTTTACATAACAGCATGAAGGTTACAAATTTTACATTGTACTTTCACACCTTTTGGACACATTCACATGATACCACATTAAAAGTTTAAGCAGTTTACAGTAGTCAGGAATTCTGCAATATTCTTAAGTACGTAATAAAAACTATGTACACTGTAAGATCGCTTTGACAACTCCTCTGAAATAATGAAAATCAACAAAGCTTTCAGATTAAAAAGTTTGTATTTTGTTGTGTTTATGGGCGAAGTTGGCGATACTTTGAAAACAACCAAATGCCACCAATCGCTGGTTTCTCTCTTTGATGCCATCCTTAGTCCATTCATTGTGTACTGTTGAAGTTGTGGAGATAAGAATGTTTGAAGTGTTTGCCAAGACGTCTTCTGTCTATTTTCCACCAATGTATTTTTCAAGGGAAAAGATTCATATTATTTTATAATGTTTTTGAATGTTAATGTCTGTTATGAAATGTTCAAGAATATTCTCAAATGTTTTAGAATACAGTGGCTGATATCACTATGATCTGCACTCTTCATAACCAAGTGTATCCACTTATAGAGAGAAACTATTGTGTGAGTTGGCAGTTTCAGCAACTAAAAAATAACAGTTCAGCCAATAAATTGGCAAATATGGAATATGATAATGGGGAAAGGCAAGTCAGTATTGTACTGCAAATTCCATTCATTTCAACTAACTCACCATTCAGCTTTTAAAGCCTCAAATTTATGGTAAAATTAGCATACCATATGATTAGAAAGCACAAGAACAAATATTCTAATGATGCAGAGTGAATTTTAGCTGTTCTCCCAGGAACTATTATAAAAAGCTTTTTCCTCAGTGCACCCAAAAGTAAACAACCAAACGTAATGTATAACAGTATATGTAGAAAAAGTTTGTTGCTAACAGATAAGGTAATTAATTGCATATCTTTCTCCAATTCGGAAAACAAACAGAAAAAAGACTAAGTGAGTCCTTCTCAGCCAGTGAGTCACTAAAATGTTTGTGGCTCTGTGGTGTTTGACATAGCAACATGTATAAGTAATTCATTAGTTCAGTGTAATCTCCAAGAACCTCATTACATAACTAACAATTTTTTTTTAGAAGCTAATGTAGTTAACACTATGCACTAATGGGATACTTCGTTTATCACTTCATACATGCCAGGGAAGTCACTATGCTGAGACAACTAGTTACACATTTACATACAAACAGTTGCATCATTTAAAAAGTAAGTTTTGTTGTATTCATAGGTCCATTTGTTTGATTTGTAACTATTTGTGCTGTTTTGTTTCAGATACATCATGTATTCAGTTGTGGTTTTATAAAGATCCTGAATTGGGTCCCCGTAAAGTGCCTGTAGCTGGTAAAGAGACTCAACACGCTGTTCGCATAAGCCTTGAGGGAACACTCCATGTGAATACAGATAAACCTGGAATTGAACTTGAGTGCAATGGCACACGACAGTACATTGGAACAAACATTTTATATATAATTTCATCAGCAGAATCTAAGAGTGATAATGCATAGTGGCCGTTCTCATGTATTAGTTCATCAGTGCATGGTCAATCTCCATTAATAACTGAAATGGAACTTGCAGTATTTTGTAATTATGTGCATAGTTTAATGGCTATTTTAGTCAGGACAACAGATTGGAAAAAGGAATATATTTTCTTAGGTAAATGAAAGAAAGGATATGATGTGATTCGTTATGTAATAAGTACACTAGATCATCTCAGTACCGCAGTGGAATTATATTTTTAAGAGTTGTGGCATTGTTTGTATCGGATCTTACAACATCTAATGAAGGGAACTTGAGAGGGGCATGTGTACTTAAATATAAAGTAGTAAGGAAGTATGCCTGACTTGCTGATGGGGTAGATATGACTGCCTAAAATGTACACACGATTCTCGCTCTTCTTCCTGTTGAATTTCATATTGTTCTTCAAATTTGAATAGGTCTGGTTTTGTAGCAAGCCTGATATACATTACGTTCTTCACTCCACATTACTTTATTTTTTGTTAACAGGTGCTTCAAAAGACCTAGTTTCCCATAGTAACAAATGGATTAATCTTCATTGAATAATGCATGCTGGTTTCTTTAATCTGGCAGTTCATTACTTTCATTGTGTCCTGCTTTAAATATATTTACTGTTTTCACTGCAATATTTTGTTTTGTGTAATGAAGCTAATGTGTGTGTGAAGCAGGTATAAAGTGAAAACTATTCAAATTTGAGTAAAGTGTCAAAATAGAATAAAAACTGAAGAAAATGGCAGTGGCTGAAAAACAGTTAAACGGATGTTGTTATCATTGTTTTATAAGCATGTTGCATCTGCGATACCATCCTACATTGTAAGTAACATTTTATTACATGGTCTCAGTCTACTGTGAGGAGACTTGTGCTCATTCAAATTTTTCTGGTTCCACGAAGAATGTTAATGTTTTCAGATCCTGGCTTTAATTTGGCAATATGTGTCTCTTGAAATTACATACCTTGTAGGTTGCCTCAATATTCTGTACAATCAGACCAGTCTAGTTGTATAAAACTAAAAAACAACTTCAAATGCAGGTGTGATTGTACAATAAAGTACAGTTTCTTAAATTGACTGCTCTTTTAAGCTGGACATGTTTATGTACAAAAGTAATGGTAAGCTATTCCTTGAAATACTATTGTTTTTAATGTTCTGTGTGTGAGCTATTCCTTGAAAGTACTATTGTTTTTAATGTTCTGTGTGAAGTACCAATCTTCTGAGTAAACGAGACATTTGACTGACAGCAACAAATTATCTTGAAGAGCTCCAAACTTCAAATTCTACCATTCAATAAGAATGTTGTTTCACGGTTAGTGGCGTATTTTTGTTTCAAATTTCAAACTTAGTAACAGATTTTCTCACTAATCTTTTTTTCCTCATATTTTCTACAAAAGCATCAAAGAATTCTTAAAATAACATTTTATTTGAGAGTATAAGAATTTCAAACAGTGGAAAGTATGATGGAAAACAGCACTACTGTATGGAGATATTGTTACTCACCCAGTTGAAGAGGCATTGAGTCATAGACAGGAACAAACACACGACACATGGTCAGTCTCTGGAGACCCAGATGCCCTTGGGCCTTAGTGTCCAGAGACTGGCCAAGTGACTAACAGTTATGCTTGTGCATGACTTTTCTACTGCTGACGAAGCACTTTGTCCATAAGCTGAAATATTTGTAGCTCTCTTTCCATTTTACCTGTCTGCTACTCAGTGCCTGCCCTTTGGGGTAAGTAGGAATTTGTCCTTTCCAAGTTAATGTAATAGCTTCAACGTTTAAGATCCACACTGTAATCTGGCTGGCAGCAGGTTTAAATTTCATAGCACACTGAACTTGTGTGTATTTCTTGCAAACTTTGTTACCTGTATGTCACACACAATTTTACAGTCATAACCAGCTTTGTTTTATAGCACTTAGGGTTCAATCCTGTTTTTCCTGATGGTTGTTACCTTACATCTTTGTTTTATAGATTTATAAATTATTAATTTAATATTTATTGAACAAGTGTGCACCATTTATTTATATATTTTCCAATAGAATATTTTCACTATGAGGAAATGTGTACTTATTTATTTATATATTCTCCAATAAAATATTTTCATTACGAGGAAATGTGTGTTGTTTTGATACACATGATGGTGCTTCTATGTTGGAAGACTCTGTAAAGAACTTCAGTTGATATGAATATTACACTGAAGTGCCACAGACACTGGTATAGGCATAGGTACTGAAATACAGAGATATGTAAACAGGCAAATCAGTTACTTCTGCTACAATGGCAAGTTATCAAGATTTAAGTGAGTCTGCTGCAAGAACAATACCAATGACGACTGAAAAGAGTTGTTCAGCGTGACGGGAGGGCAACCTTTCCGCAAATTGCTGCTGATTTCAATGTTGTGACAACAAGTGTCAGCATGCAAACCATTCAACTAGACACCATAGATATGGCCCATTCGTGTACCCTTGTTGGCTGCACAGCACAAAGCTTTATGCCCCGCCTGGACTCAACAATGCAGACATTGGACTGTTGAGTGGAGAGATCTCCATCGCCTCGTACTCTTATGGGTTTTTGGATAGCCCTGCAAGATTCATGGTGTCAATTCCTTCCAGCACTACTTCAGACTAGTCAAGTCAATGCCATGTCGTGTTGCGGCACTTCTTTGTGCACGCAGGGGCCCTAAACAATATTAGGCAGGTGTACCAGTTTCTTTGGCTCTTCAGTGCAATAATCTTCTAGCAACTATCTGCTGTTAACTGATTCTTTGCAATTTGTGTCATTAACTGTGTGATTAATTAAACACAGACATGACTTCTTAATGATACAGTTCTGCATAACTTACAGTCCCACTGGTAGACCCTTACATCAAAGGAAGCATGATAATAGACTGGGGAATTTTTTTAGGAACAGGAAAAAAAATTATTTGGAACTGATATTCTGGAGGAATGTAAGGAAGAAATGAATATTATAAATTGTTGAAAGAATTGATTTTGAAGAAGTAGCTTTGACAAGAGAGTTTGGAGCTGTGCTTGGTTGCTGGAACTCCAAGATGACATATTCAGAAAAATGGTGCAACGTCTGAATCGATAGCCTCATAGTTGAAAGGATATGGGTTCAAATTCCTGGCTTGCTATCCAGATTTAGGTTTTGCATGGTTTGCTCAAAAAAGAAGGCTGATTTTTCACACTCCATTCTTGTCCAATGAAAACATGTACTCTGTCTGTAATGATCTCACTGTTGTCAGGATGTCAAACGATTATCTTCTTTCCAAGAAAATAGTAAGTAATTCCCATTTAGAATATGAACATTATATATCCAGGAAAATGGCACGGTTCTGAGGCACTACAACCTCCATTAAGCATCCTTGACATTGGTTGCGTGTAGTTTCTCTAACATCACTTCAGTGGAATACTGGCTTGGAATTGTCCCTTAAAAAAGGCCACAGCCAGTTTCATTCCTCATTCTTGTTCCTCTAAACTGCTTGTTAAGCAGTGGAAAATCCAAGATGGAATAATAACAACATTATGAAAAGATGACATTTTAAGTTATGGACAGGCACAATTAAAAGATACACAAAGCTTTTGGCCATAGCCTTCATCAGCAAATGAGAAACACACACCATTCATACACACAAGTGCATGCACGCGTGCTCACTCGCGTGCTCTCTCTCTCTCTCTCTCTCTCTCTCTCTCTCTCTCACACACACACACACACACACACACACACACACACACACACACACACACACTGCCAACTCTGGCAGCTAGGGCCAGAATACAACTTTCAGGTGGGATGGAAGCAACAGTCTGGAGAGGGTGGGGAAGGGGAAGGGATAATAGCGTATAAGTGGCGGGAGAGAGGAATGCTGTCTGGCCACATGCGCTGGAACTTGAATTTTAACGGGCACAGAGACCGGAGGTTTTGGGCAGCAGGGAAAGATGGTGGGTGCATTGGCAGGGGGTGGCAATTAAAGAGGGTGAGAGATAATTCCCATTTGCACAGTTCAGAAATGCTTTTGGTGGATAGGAGACTCCAGATGGCTTGGGTAGTGAAGCAACCACTGAAGTCATACATGTCGTGTTAAGCTGCACGTTGTGCAACAGGGTGGTCTACTGTGCTCTTGGCCACAGTTTGGCGGTGGCCCTTTACCCGGTGAACAACTGGTTGCTAGTCATACCAATATAAAAAGCTGTGTAATGATTCCAGGAGGGCTGGTAAATGACATGGCAGCTTTCACAAGTGACCCAGCCCCTGGTGTAGAAGGATAAACCTGTGACAGGACTGGAATAGGAAGTGCTGGGTGGGCAGTTCTTGCACCTGGGTCTTCCGCAGGGATATGATGCTTGTAGGAAGGTATTGTGATTAGGAGTGACCTAGAGATTGACAGGGATGTTGTGGAGGTGGGCTGGGCAATGGCACACCACTTCAGGACGGGTGGGAAGTATCTGGGATGGGATGTTCCTCTTTTCAGGGCATGATGATAGGTAATCAAAACTGTAGCGAAGGATGTGGTTCAATTGTTCCAATCCAGGGAGGTACTGGCTGATGAAAAGAGAGGGGGGGGAGGGCGGCGGCAGGCACTCCTCTGTGGCCTGTTCTTCGGGTGGTGTGATGAGAAAGGCACATGAGATTTGTTTGCTGACTACGTCTGGCATTGGGGAAGGGAGCTCTTGTCACTGCAGACATGCCATCTCCTGGCGGCAAAGCTGTATGAGAGGGACTTTTGGGTTTGAAAGGGATGACAGCTGCAGCTGCTGTTGGCGGTTGATAGGTTTAATATGGACAGAGGTGTTGATGGAGCCATCAGAGAGGTGGTCATGAATGTCTAGGAAGGTGGCATCTGGGTTGAGGAGGACCAAGTGAAGCAGATGGGAGAGAAGGTATTGTTGTTGTGAAGGAATGCAGATAGGGTGTCTGGGCTCTTCCATCCAGATCATGGAGGTATTATCAATGAACCTGAACCAGGCTAGGTGTCTGGCATTTTGGGAGGTTGGGCCAACCTGGAACTGGGACTTAACATCTATGGTCATCAGTCCCCTAGAACTTAGAACTACTTAAACCTAACTAACCTAAGGACAACACACAACACCCAGCCATCACGAGGCAGAGAAAAATCCCTGACACCGCCAGGAATCGAACCCGGGCGTGGGAAGCGAGAACGCTACCGCACGAGATGCGGGCCAACCTGTTTATGGGCCACCCAGAGGAAAACTTCCTAGCCATTTAATATGTAATCTTTACATTAGGTAGCAATCTGTCTTTTTACTACTTTGTTGAGATTCTTAACTGGAGTTTCCTCTGTTTAATTTTACCGTCCTATAACCCCATATGTTTTTCTTTTTTAGCTTCTCTATAACACTACTCTTTTCACTGTCCAGTCTTTCTCTTCTTTCCTGCCTCCAAACCACATCTACTTCCAAGCCATATTTTGTCAGCAATCATCCACACACAACACAGGCTTTGTGACTTTAGGATTGTTGATGCACCATCTGATGCTCCTGATTCCTTCCTGCAATATTCATACAGTAACTATATTTATTGCTATTGATCTGACTTTATCCCTCACCCTGATGAGCTTTAGTGTTTTATTTTCGAAATCTGCACATTCCCCACGAACTTCTGATCCTCAACCTAACCCATCATCCCTCCCCCTCTCTTCCCTTATTACATATCACAACACACACACACACCTCATTCGTTCCTTTCCTCTCACATTTCTGTATGTTTTTAATGTATTTATGCCTTCATTTATGTGGTTTCGTGTATTTTTGTATGTATCAGTGCATTTCTTACACATATTTTCTCTTATCCAGCTCCTGTCACAGCTATCAACACCTATTTTGCCCATTTCCCTGTTATTCCGATGTTCTTTGCACCAATCCTGCCACAATGGACCCCTGCTCCATCTTTCTGCAACAGTTCAGAAAATTATCCCTTTCCCTAGCTAAAACCCAGCCCACATCCTATTTCTCAAATGTTGTCTAAACCATCCCCTCAAATGGCCTAGCCATAAAAATTCCTTTCTCTGGATAGCACCCCAGCACAAAGTAGTGCTGGAAGGAACTTTGACATCCTTCTCTGATGGCTCCATCCATGCATCTGTCCACATTTAAGCCCACCACAACAGTACCTGCCCAATGACCTGTTGTTGCCTCTCCATGTATGCCAAGCAGGGGGTGCTTGTCATCATGCAGCACTGGAACTCCCAGCGGCAACGGCTGCCAAGCCAATTGGCTGTTGCTGTAGCTGGGTGGCGGCCATGGGGAGACTGCCTAATCAGAGTGGGTGGTATTAGGGCAGATGCTTGGCGCATGAAGCGTATCAAGCTGCAAAAATCTGACCACTCTCAAATGGCTGTCTCTTCAAACGGTAAAGGGTCATTGAATGCTGCTTCGTATGACACAGCAGCCTTTCCTTCCCTGGCTACACCTTGAGAGGAGGGCCAGGCTCACTGTCTTGGGATGAAACACTTCCCCACTACCTTGTCTCCACTAGGAGGGGTGGGGACACATTCATCACCACAAAGCCATTGTTTTTTGTGGAGAATGTCAAGGATAAGTTTGGTGAAGTGGAGTATGTCAGATGTGCTCAGGCTGCCTATTGATCAAAGCTGCTTCTACTGCCCAATCTGCATCTCTTTGTGCTTGTGATCATCTTGGCAGTATCCCAGTGTCTCTTACACCTCACCAGTATCTGAATATGGTCCAGGGAGTTATTTTTCACAGGGACCTCATCCTAAAAACTGATCAGGGGCTCCGGGCTGATCGGGAGCGACACAGTGTTTATGTTGTTTGGTGTATGCGGAAGGGTCGTAAAGACAACTGCATCGATACCCGCCTTCATTCTGGCTTTCAAGGAAGATACCATCCCATGGAAGATCAAGGTAATGTGCTACAGATGTGATATGAAGCCATACATCCCACCACTCATGAGATGCTTTTGGTGCTTGTGTTTTGGGCATATGTCTTTCTGCTGTATGGCAGACCCTCTGTGTAGTGACTGCGGGACACCCACTACATAAGGGAATCCCCTGTGTTCCGCCTGTATGTGTCAATTGTCGTGACTGCCACTGTCCTCACTCACCAGATTGGCCAGCTTACAAGAGAGAAAAGAAGATCCAAGATTACAAGTCCTGCATTGCCTGTCTTATGCTGAGGCTCACCGAAAATATGAGTGATTCGGTCAGACTCACTTTCTTCAACTTTCGCTTCTGTTACATCTTTTCCCCCTCCTTCCTCTTCCTGACCACAACCCCGTCCCCCAATCCCTTCCATCTCCCTTGCAGTTCCCATGCCCTCCCCTCTGGGTGCCGGTCCCCTCCCTGGCCGAAGAAGAGGAGCACTTCTTTGGCACTGCCAGTGATAGATCTCCCTCCATCATGATCCCTCCTCCCAATGTCTCCCAGGCGAGAAGCCTAATACAACTCTGCCACGAGATGCACTGCCTGTGTGCCCCAAGGTCACCTGCTCTCTTTCAGTTCCGGATCTTGCAGAACCTGTTCTCCCTCTGTGCCCTGCCCCCCCCCCCCCCCCCCCCCCTCCTCCACCTCCAAAAGAGAAGAACAAGAAACACAAGTCTCAGGAGAAAGCCTCCCTGGAGCCCCTAGGGCTGTCATCACTCCCCCCACAACCTGAATCTGATGTCTTATCTATGGATGTCACCCCATCCTTGTCAGTGATGACCACTGACCATATGACATGACCTCCCCCGGTTTCTTTATGTCTAACCTGGACTCTCACCACAAGATAATCCAGTTTGACTGTAGCGGATATTATTGTCATCTATGGGAAATACAACACCTTGCTTCCTCTTCCTTCCCACTCTTCAAGAAATGTACTTCCATGATGACCATTTTCCAACATTTCGTGGTTATTGGGCATTCTGCTGGAACCACCGGCCCTGGGATAGCAGCTGAAGTCATCTGCACTTTGGTTCGCAATGATGTCATTAGTGACTGGATTCCCTTCGTACCAACCAGGAAGCAATAGTGGTTAGAATGCAAACAACCCCAGCAATCACTGTTTGCAATATCTATCTCCAACAAGGTTGGCCACTTCCATACATTGAACTGTCTACCTTAATACAGCAATTTCCACCCACATATCTCCCCAAGGATTTCAGTGCACACCACCCCATGTGAGGGAGTGCCATTTCAGTGGCTAGGGGTCTTCTAATTGACCAACTTATTACAGACTTTGATTTGTGTCTCCTCAATGATGGTTCCTCTACCCACTTCAGTGCTGCTCGTGGCATCTTCAGTGCTATCGATCTCATGATCTCCTCACCTGCTCTCATGGCTTCCCTACATTGTTCACTGCATGATGACCACTTTCCAGTGATTTTATTGTTCTCCTGCTGCTGCCAGGCAGACAGGCCCCCATGTTGGGCATTCCACAGGGCCAGTTGGCATGTATATATGTCTGCTGTGTACTTCAACACCTCCCTCTCGAATTCCTTTGATGTAGTCATGCAAGGCATCTCTGTCACTATTTTTCATGCTGCTGGCACTGCTGTCCCCCTATTCACAGGTCCCTTCATCACCAACCTGTATTGTAGTGGACCAAGACTGTAGCAGTCGCTGTCCGGGACTGTCGACAGGTGCTGCAGCAATTTAAATGACATCCTTCACCGGCCAATCATATGACTTTTAAGCATCTTCATGCTAAGGCTTGCTACTTTATTAAGCAGAGTAAAAAGGAATACTGGGAGCACTACATTTCTTTCCTAGGGATGTTTGCCTCTTCATTGCAGGCTTGATCCAAGTTTCGTTGCCTTCTGGGCCATCAGCAACAATCGACTGTCCAGGGTCTTATTCTCCAGGGTGCTCTGTGCACTAATCAATCGGTCCTTGCAGAAAATTTTGTGAGACACTTTGCGACAGCATTGCCCTCCTCTTCTTATCCTGCTACCTTTGTCCGGCAGAAACGCTGAGTTGAACAGATGCCCCTCTGTTTCAACCCCCACCAACCAGAACCCTATAATGAACCCTTCACTGAATAGGAATTCTTGCAGGCTCTTACAGGGTGTTTCAAAAATGACCGGTATATTTGAAACGGGAATACAAACTAAACGAGCAGCGATAGAAATACAGCATTTGTTGCAATATGCTTGGGACAACAGTACATTTTCAGGCAGACAAACTTTCGAAATTACAGTAGTTACAAATGTCAACAACAGATGGTGCTGCGGTCTGGGAAACTCTATAGTACGATATTTTCCACATATCCACCATGCGTAGCAATAATATGGCGTGGTCTCTGAATGAAATTACCCGAAACCTTTGACAACGTGTCTGGCGGAATGGCTTCACATGCAGATGAGATGTACTGCTTCAGCTGTTCAATTGTTTCTGGATTCTGGCGGTACACCTGATCTTTCAAGTGTCCCCACAGAAAGAAGTCACAGGGGTTCATGTCTGGCGAATAGGGAGGCCAATCCACGCCGCCTCCTGTATGTTTCGGATAGCCCAAAGCAATCACACGATCATCGAAATATTCATTCAGGAAATTAAAGACGTCGGCCGTGCGATGTGGCCGGGCACCATCTTGCATAAACCACGAGGTGTTCGCATCGTCGTCTAAGGCAGTTTGTCTCGCCACAAATTCACGAAGAATGTCCAGATAGTGTGATGCAGTAATCGTTTCGGATCTGAAAAATGGCCCATGATTCCTTTGGAAGAAATGGCGGCCCAGACCAGTACTTTTTGAGGATGCAGGGACGGTGGGACTGCAACATGGGGCTTTTCGGTTCCCCATATGCGCCAGTTCTGTTTATTGACGAAGCCGTCCAGGTAAAAATAAGCTTCATCAGTAAACCAAATGCTGCCCACATGGATATCGCCGTCATCAATCCTGTGCACTATATCGTTAGCGAATGTCTCTCATGCAGCAATGGTAACAGCGCTGAGGGGTTGCCGCGTTTGAATTTTGTATGGATAGAGGTGTAAACTCTGGCACATGAGACGATACGTGAACGTTGGCGTCATTTGGACCGCAGCTGCAACACGGCGAACGGAAACCCGAGGCCGCTGTTGGATCACCTGCTGCACTAGATGCGCGTTGCCCTCTGTGGTTGCCGTACGCGGTCGCCCTACCTTTCCAGCACATTCATCCATCACGTTCCCTGTCCGTTGAAATTTTTAAAACAGATTCTTTATTGTATCGCTTTTCGGTCCTTTGGTTACATTAAACCTCCGTTGAAAACTTCATCTTGTTGCAACAACAGTGTTCTAGGCAGTGGAATTCCAACACCAGAAAAATCCTCTGTTCTAAGGAATAAACCATGTTGTCCACAGCACACTTGCACGTTGTGAACAGCACACGCTTACAGCAGAAAGACGACGTACAGAATGGCGCACCCACAGACTGCGTTGTCTTCTATATCTTTCACATCACTTGCAGCGCCATCTGTTGTTGAAAATTGTAACTACTGTAATTTCGAAAGTTTGTCCGCCTGAAAATGTACTGTTGTCCCAAGCAAATTGCAACAAACGGTGTATTTCTATCGCTGCTCGTTTAGTTTTTATTGCCGTTTCAAATATATGGGTCATTTTTGAAACACCCTGTATCTTTTCCCAAGACACAGTCTCAGGCCCAGATTCCATCCACAACCAGATGATCTAACACTTGGGAGTTATCCAAAGGCAACACCTTCTCAAGGTCTTCAACTGCATTTGTCTCACGGATGCCTTTCCCTCACAATGGTGAAACAGTATAGTTATCCCCATCCTGAAGCCTGGAAAGAACCCAACATCTCTCGACAGCTACCGGCTGATTAGCCTGACAAACGCACTTTCTAAATTGCTCGAGAGAATGGTTAGTTTACAATTATGTTGGATGCTTGAATCTCAGAGCCCTTTGTCCCCAAATCAGTATGGCTTGTGGGAAGGACTATCTGCAACTGACCACGTGTTCAGATTGGAAACAGCAATCAGCAGGCTTTTATTCACCGCCGACACCTTGTCGCAGTTTTCTTTGACCTACATAAGACATAAGACAAGCTTGGTACTATCAGATATAAGTATCCTCCATGACTGGAGCTTTTGCGGCCAACTCAAGATTTTTACCTGCGAGTTTTTATCCCACTGGCTCTTCCATATTGGAGTTAGCACTTCACTCAGCACCTCCTCGGGTTCAGGAGAATGATATACCACAGGGTTCTGTGCTACGTGTCACACTCTTCCTCATAGCCATCAATGGGCTTGTAACCTCTTTAGGGCCTCTGGTTACCATGGCATTGTTCATCGATGATTTTTTCATCTGGTGTAGCTCTCACTCGATAGCATTTGTGAACCCTGGCTACAAGGCACCATCTGGCGGGCCTCTGCATGGGCCCTCTCCCATGGCTTCCTGTTTTCTCCCTCCGAAACACAGGGGGACCTATGGTACATCCTGATCCAAAACTTTATTAGGCAACCAGTGCCTAGATGTTGTAGCACAGTCTTGTTTCTTGGGACTTATTTTTTATACAAAGTTGATGTGGCTGCCCCTTATTTGCCACCTGAAGACAACATGCATGCAGAAGCTTAATGCTCTCCACCTCCTGGCCCACATGTTTTTCAGTTGCAGATGGTGCTACTCTTCTCCACCTTTACTGTGCTCTGGTCTCGTCCAGACTAGATATGTTAGTCATGTTTCTGGCTCAGCAGCACCTTCCACTCCGAAAATACTTCACCCTGTTTACCATTGTGGGGTGCGTCTGGCTGTTGGTGCCTTTCACACTAGTCGCATTGACAGTCTCTTCACAGAAGCAGTGATCCCCCCCTCCACAAATATGATGGAGCCAACTCCTGGTTTCGTACGCAATTGCCACTCACTGATTCTCCGACCGTCCCATGTACCCTGTCCTTTTTGCAAATGAGGGATGTCTCCCTCCTGATACTCGATCCACAGGTGGGATTGCCAGTTGTCATACATCCCACTCCCCCCCTGACAAGAGCTACATCTTCACTCACTGGAATGTTCCCCTTGTATTTCCTTCCTCTCCCCCTCCCCTGTGGATAGTGCCTATATCACAGATTAGGACCGACCTATTCGAGAGTCATAAGGTCTGACGTCTATATCATCTTCCGGCATCTTGTACATTCCATCCTTGCTGAGTTCCAGGGTACTACCATCTTCTACCCTCTAAGACAATAGATAAGGCGGGATATGCCTTCACGTCTCTTACTGACTTATAACACCATTTATTGCCGGGATCATGTAGTGTGTTGACAGCAGAGCTCCTGGCCATTAACAGGGTTCTCCGTTTTGTTACTCAGGCCTCCCTCCACCGTGTTTTAATATGTACCGACTCAATGAACAGCCTGCAGGCTATAGACCAATGCTACTCTTGTCACTCTTTAGTCTCTGCTATTCAGGACCTTCTCTCTGCCCTTGGCCAATCCGCCTGCTCATTTTTCTTCCTCTGGGTACCAAGTCACATGAGCATCCCAAGTATGAACTGGCTGACTGTTTGGCTAGAGAAGCAGATACTGACTCCCCATTACTTTTCATGGTTCCGGCTGCAGATATGTGAATCTACATCAAGTCTCTCTTTGCCCAAAAGGGTAATGACATCCGGTGTGCTACTGCTCTCAGTAATAAACTCCACACCATCAAGATAACTACTGTGGTTGGCACTCTTCCTTTCGATCCTCTCATAAGAAATCCACCGTCTTATGCCATCTAAGCATTGGTCATACCAGGCTCACCCATTGTTTTCTCGTGCATAATGAACCACCCCTATAATGTGACTTTGGAGCCAGATTGACTCCCATATATTGGTGGAATGTCCCCTTCTTTTGGCCCTTCATATTACATATAGTCATCCAGATTCATTATCTTTAACATTAGCAGACAATCCACAGATGGCTGAACTGGTCTCCAGTTTCCTCCGTGAAAGTGGTTTTTATTTTCAGTTATAAGGTTTTGCTTTACTCCTGGAGTAGGGGCAGGATGGTTTCGGTTGGGGCCTCTCTTCATGTCTGGGAACCATGACCACTCTGCCATGCAAAGACCTCCATGTTTTTCCAGTTTTTAAATTTGGTATACCCTTTTGTGCCTTTGACTGTGTGTGTTTTAACTTCGTAATTTTATAATTTGACCCCTCTGACTGGATCTGTCCACTTTTAGAGAACCCTCCCTCATCCGCAAGTAATTTTGGAATTGTGGGACTGATGACCTTGCTGTTTAGTCACATAACCCCCCTCCCCCTCAGTTAATCAATCAGCCAACCAACCTATACAGCCTGTCTATCTGAGAACTGCATATAGGCAGTGCCAAGAACTCCCTTCCCCAGTATGCTGAGAGTCTCACCCAGGCCTTCACAGACAGGCACTATCCACCCCCACCCCCCACCCCCAGTCCCGAAACAAATATCCCATGACATTTACCCTCTTACCCCCAATCCTCACACCGCCCCAAAGAACCAGCCACAAGTGTCCCCTTCATCACCCAGTACCACCCCAGACTGGAACAACTGAAGCACATCCTTCACCAGGGCTTTGATTACCTATCGCAATGCCCTGAAATGAGGGACACCCTACACGAGATACATCCCACCCCTCCTAAAGTGGTGTTCCATCACCCACCCAACCTCCACAACATCCTAATCCATCCTTATGCTACTTCCAAACCCAGCCCATTGACACAAGGATCATATCCCTGTGGAAGACCCAGGTTCAGAACCTGTCCAATCCACCCACCCAGCACTTCCTATTCCAGTCCTTTCACATGTTTATGCTACCCTATCAGGGGTCAGGTCACTTGTGAAAGCAGCCATGTCATTGACCAGCTCTGCTGCAATCACTGCACGGCTTTTTATATTGGTATGACTACCAGAGTGAACGGTCACTGCCAAACTGTGGCCAAGTAGACCACCCTGTGGCATGCAGCTTAAAATAATATGATTGATTTAAACGACGCGAACCATCTGGATCCTCCCTTTCACCTTTTCTGAACTGCACAGGTGGGCGTCATCCTTGCAACAGATTCTCCGCTCCTGTAACCATCACAGCCTTGAACTATGGTAACATACTGTCTTCCGCCCTCTCTTTCCTATCACCTCATCTCTCTTCTTGTCTCCCACCCTCTTTGCTGCCCTCGGCCAATGCAACTGCCCATCTTTCCCCGCTCCTCTCCTTTTTCCCCACATCTCTGCACCACAACCTCCAAATGCAGCACCTGCTGGCATTCTAGAACCTACACACTCCGCCGGACAGTGTTCCTCTCTCGCCCTACCAAGACACTACTATTCCTTCCTCTTCACCTCCCCTTCAAGATTGTTGCTTCCATCCCACATTGCGTTCTTGCCCTAGCTGCCAGAGTTGTGATGGTCATGTGTGGGTGATTGTGTGTATGAATAGTGTCTGTCTTGTTTTCTTAAAGACACTTACGCCAAGCCGAAAGCTTGGTGTAAGTGTCTTTAATTTTGCCTGTCTGCGACGTATTATGTCATCTTTACAGTACATAGTAATCTTCCTTTTCCTGCATTGTTGATTTTTCTACCTGGACTTTCCAGTGTTTAATATTATGAAAAGGATATATTGCTATTCACCATATATTGGAGATACTGAGTCCCAGACAGGCACAACAAAAAGACTCCAAGACAAGTTAGCTTTTGTGCGTGTGTGTGATCTACTACAGAAGAAGGCATTTTTGCCAAAAACTTACTTGTTTAGTAGTCTTTTTGTTGTGCATGTCTGCCGATCAGGATCTCCACTATAGGCAAGTAGAAATCTTTTTTTTCATAAATTGATCCTTCTCACATTGGAGGAATGTACAGATCTATCTTACCTTCTTTGTTTAATTTAGAATATAAGATTGAAAGCACTGAGCAGAATATTTCAAAGCCTGTCTGTTATTTCTGTATATGTTATTTAGATTTGTTTAAACAATGGCCAGAGCATGGAAGGGTGGTCGGAAGGCCTGGGGTTGTAAAGAGAATGAAGTAACTTCACATGGTTAGATTTACTTTTGACAGGAGATTGAATGCAACACTAATTTGTAATAGCTCCAGAGAGGTGGAGTGGGGGGGGGGGGGGGGGGGGAGGTGGCATCTTGTAAAATGCAATACCTAATTCATAATGAAGGGTGCCCTATCTTTGTGGAATGCAATCTCAGGTGTCCTTACTAAGAAGTGGAATTGGTCGCAGTTGAAGCATATGGAGATTATTTAACTGTAAGGCTTTTTATGCACCATTATCTTTTCTCTGTAATATTGCATGGAACATATTGAGTTTTAATGAGCTTCAAACATGCTCATTACATTCACTGTGCACTAAAATCAAAAAATTTACTCTCCCATTTGCACAGTAATATAGGGCCATCACAAAAAACTGGTCTTTCTGCAACAGGTATTCACATTTGATGTAGTCCATGTACTGACCACACTTCAGTCACTTGACAAAGACCATTTCTGGGATAATGGCAGTACTTGAGTTGTATAACACTTAGTATTACAAAAGTGTTCACAAAAATCAGTCAACAGTTTAATTGCTTACACATAGCTGTGAATTGCTCATTTGTCTATACACAGATCACATCTAAATGAACTGTTTTCATGAAGGCTGTCCAAAAATATAACCCCCATTAAGCTATAGATAAAATACTGGTACAATCCAAACATGAAGATACAACTTTATTACTTCTCTACATAACCATGGTTTAGATTTAAGCTTATTTTGTCTCATAATGGGTTGACAAAATCTGCATAAAATTCTGCAGCCAGCCTGTGGCAGAATACTGAAGTTGTATAACAAAGGTAGTGTTGGTAGCCAAACCACATTTTCATGTGTTGAAGTGGAAACAAGATGCAAATCTAAAATGTTGAGTGGATTTTTGAAAACATCTCATTTTAAGTGATGCAAGAACACTGTTTGCTAGGTGAAATTTGGCTGAGCACTGTCAAGCAAAAACACAATACTAGTAGTCAAAAGGTTGCCTACAGTTTTCTTAATGTCTCACTAGGCTTCACAACTGATTGTACTACATTCCTTAAAATCCACAAACAAGATTACATTAGTGACAGTTTAGTTTTGTTTGGTGAAACAGTATGACCCCACACCATTGAGTGCTTTTTGTCTCTGCATTAGTATGGAATATCTATGTTCTGTAACCAGTTATGATTCTGTTCAGTATACATCCTCCTTCCATGTTATGGCAAAAAACGAAGTCCTAATGAAGCACATCTGCCGAGCTTTGTGGGTTTTTACAAAGGAATTTTGGAACCCAACAAGCACAGAATGCTACCCTACTTGATTAGTTATGTAGTCCCAGCACAATGTTTTCAGCTGGCTCAGAGTAACTGTTCAGGTCTTTACCCCTAAACTATTTAAAGATAAGCTCAAATATGTAAAATAAGGTAAAGACAACCACATGGCACGGCACACAGACAAATGTAATAGAAAATTCTTGCACTCACTTACCAATACATTTACTCTTAAACCATTTTTTATGCTGATAGTAAAAATCAGTTTCAGCTGAAATATGAATTACAGTCACAATATGAGACAAAAAAATAATTTTCACTTAGACTTTGTGTCCTTATCCTGCATTCAGAATTAAGTTATGTACTCCGGTGGAAAGTTATTCAACAAGCTTCCATCCAGCACAAAGCAATGGTAGTAATTACTATAAATAGTACTGTGTCTACATAATATGTAGAAAAATGTTTTTGTTTGAAACATATCGTACCATTTCAGTCAAATAAATATTAAGTATTGATAGTGGATAAACAACAGCTATATAGTAATAAAATGGAACAGGCAGCAACATTTTACTAATTCACTCAATTAAATTGAGATAGCTTAAGTGTAAAAATATCATTAAAGACTGCTTATGCAGTTTAAATATAAAGTTATAAGTTTCTATGCTTTCCGTTTCTCTTCTTTATACTATATGTTGACTCGTGCCACATTTTTGATGAGACCTGTGAAACACAAATAAATCTACAAGGATACTTTGAAAATCACACTTTAAAGTTCCTGGCAGAGGGTACATCAAATCACCTTCACAATAATTCTCTATTTATTCCACTCTCAGACACATGGAAAAAAAGAATGCCTATAGCTTTCCATGTGAGCTCTGATTTCCCTTACTTTATGATGATCATTTCTCCCTATGTAGTTCAGCATCAATAAAATATTTTCACATTCAGAGGAGAAAGTTGGTGACTGAAATTTCATCACAAGATACTGCCGCAACAAGAAATGCCTTTGTTTTAATTATGTACACCCCAAATCTTGTATCATGTTGTGAGACAGTTTCACATATTTCTCAATAATAAAAGGTGTGCTGGACTTCTTTGAACTTCCTCAATGTACTCCATTAATCCTATTTGGTACAGATCCGAAATTGCACAGCAGTACCCCAAAGAAGACGGACAAGCGTAATATAGGCAGTCGCTTTAGTAGATCTGTTGCATCTTCTAAGTGTTCGGCCAATAAATCGCATTCTTTGGTTCACTTTCCTGACAACATTTTCTGTGTTTTCTTTCCACTTTAAGTTGTTCATTATTGTTAATCCTAGGTATTTAGTTGAATTCATGGCCTTTAAATTTAATTGATTTATCACATTTTAATAGATTCCTCTTAGCACTCATGTGGCTGATCTCCCACTTCCATTTATTTAGGGTCAATTGCCAATTTTTGCACCATACAGATAGCTTTTCTAATTAATTTTGCAATTTGTTTTGATTCTCTTATGACTTTACTAGACAATAAACCACAGCATCATTTGCAAACAACCTAAGACGGCTGCTCAGATTGTCGCCTACATCACTTATATAGACAAGGAACAGAAAAGGGCCTACAACACTATCCTGGGGAATGCCAGAAATTACTTCTGTTATACTCGATGACTTTCTGTCAGTTACCATGAACTGTGACCTCTCTGATTGGAAAAGTTGGTAATAAGCAGAAAAAGTCAGCACTGGTTACTAGCATTTGATTGCAAATGACGTACCTACTCCTATCAGTCATGTAAGACAGAGTCTTCATAGAGTGCGCTTATACTATTATTATACTTAGAGGCATAATTTGTAATAAAACAGACCTTCTTTTGTTGAAATTAGTTTTTCCAGTCCACTTAAAAGTTTAATGAAGATATGTTTTTGTATTGTAAAGTCAGAGGGGACACATTGAGACTTACCCCAAAGCCCGTCCTAGCTCTTACTGTTCTGTATGAATAAAGCATAAAGAAACTTCTTATAGTTCTTCTCAGAACAGTGGCAAAATCTACAAATTTGTGATAAACAATTTACAAGTGTAAAATGACACACTTTTTTTTAGAAAAATAAAAGCTTTTGTGAACAATTGACAATGCCATGCATACTACAGTCAATGAACTAGATAAAATCTTGTACCTTAGTGTTTGAGAAAATGTGTTACCGGTCAAATGGCTAATGATTTTGCACAAGCAGCAACTGAAACAAACACATATATTTTATGGATGACCATGTTCCTTGAGAGTCAGCTCAATAAACTGCTGTGCAAAACTGAATAGTTCCCGCACCGTGTGTCTGTACCCACCAGTAGTAGCAGGTACGGCAGAGTGGCAGGGAAAAAAAAAATTGGGGGCTTTGTTTCAACACTGTTCTGCAAAGGACTGCCCTCTTGGGATCTTGATTTTGATTAGGTGTTGTTACTGTCCAATGCACCACCCAGACTGTGGGAGTATTGTTTTGGGAATTGGTGAATGGCATTAAACATGCAGCCAAAGCCTTCATCAGAAAATAAACACACACAATCTGGTGGCTTCCGGCAACTGGAGGAAGCAATACGGTACTGGTGTGCAAGACTCACACATCCCCTTCATCATTGGACTTACTTGGAGGTGCTTTGCCAATCTTCTACTCAGGATCGCCAGCACCGACGGTCTGCCCAACTTCTTCTCCAAAGATATGATGCTGTTTGGTGGAATTTTCTATACTCTTAAAATGATTGCGTACACTCAGGATACTTTTAAATCAACCCTCCTATATTTCACTTCCACAAACAGAACACTACACAACAGTTTCACACCAATGAATCATATTTCGTAAATCCAATGACTTCCGGTCCATCAGAAACTATTGATTACTTTTACAATAAATACAGTTCCAAAAATCTCTCAAGGCTCTCACCAGTCCACCATCCGCAACTCTAGAGAGTGTCAGTAAGTAAGTAAAAGTGTCTGTCTTTTCTTTTCTGTTTGACAATTCAATTGTTCCTAATAATGACTGACATAGTATCGTCACAGACTAAGATGCGCTTGTTCCTAGTGCTAGTCATGTAAACTTCTGTGACGAGTGAGGCAACCACTTGCCCGTTCCAATCAACCGTTCACCTTGTTGCATTCTCTTGACACAAATCCACCCTGCACACACAGAAAACCAGCAAGGTAGGCACACTCTTGTTTTTCATGCTCATACGTAAAATATCGGGTGTTCGATGCAGTGGAAAGCAGAGGGTCTCTAGAATTTGCGTCGAAATTCTCAAGCCACTACATAAGGTGGACTCTCTCCCATTTTTCACACTCAATGTAAAATATCAGGTGTTAAAGCTGAATGTGCAAGTCTTGTGCCTGCCTGTGACCTGTGAGTTGTCCCCCCGTTTGTACTGTTCTCTCTCGCATTTCTCTCCTCCATGTCTATTCTAAATGTGTTTTTTCAACGCCTTTCAAACGAGCCATTGTTCTAACTTTCGAGCCATACTGGCGATGAGGCCCGAGCAGCCAGAGGTACTAATCGTTTGTGTGTGAGGTGTGCTTACTCGTATGAACGCATGGTTTTTCTTGTCTGATGGAGGCTTTGACCAAAAGCTTAATGTGTAACAGTGTTTATGTTGTGCCTGTGCACAATTCATCATTGTCTTTATGGTGAATAGCAATGTATCCTTCAGCTTTTGTACTGAATTACTGTTGCTTCTTAGAGAGAGAGAGAGAGAGAGAGAGAGAGAGAGAGAGAGAGAGAGAGAGAGTCTGAAAAGTAGCAAAGAGAGGACAGAATGAAGTAATTTTTTAATACAATCTTTCACAACTTAAGGAACAAACGACATTTGGAAAGACATTTAATTTTAATTTCAGATACATGTGCTGGCCAGAATACAAAAAATGACTGTTATGTAGTTTCAGTACATACTGGCTTATGGTATGATGATGATCAACCAGTAACTTTTCCTTTTTCCCGTGAGAGGCCATTATTTAACCTACCAATCAGGATCAGTATTAATCAGCCAATAACTTTTTCAGTGCACACATAATTGCAGAATGAAAATCCATTCTGGTAACAGACCCCCTAGGCCGCAAATAACCTGTTTCTATGAAATATCCTCTCTCCTAGGAGCACTAGTCCCGCAAGGTATACAGGAAAACACTTACGAAGTTTGCAAAGGATGAGAGTGAGTCTGGCAGAAGTAAACCTGTGAGGGCTGGTCACCAGTAGAGCATTTGTCATGGGAAAAACAAAGATTTCCGGTTCGAGTCCTGGTCTGACACACAGTTTTAATCAGCTAGAAGTTTCAACATTCATACTGTTTGATACTATTAGTAATATTAAATCAGTTAGTTCTGCTAAGATATTTGTCAGTGGAGTAGGAGCTGGCCACCACAATACATCCCTTAAGCTTTTCTTAAACTGAGCCTTATTAGCAGCTAATGTTTTTGTGGCTGCTGAGCTAATGTTTTTGTGGCTGCTGTATTTTACAAAATGTTTCTTGTTGGGTTGCATTACTTTACTAGTATGTCATCAAAACAAGATAAAAAAACATAATTGAGAACAAAATTACATCCTGAGTTGCAGA
Organism: Schistocerca gregaria; assembly: GCF_023897955.1. Classification (NCBI taxonomy): domain Eukaryota; kingdom Metazoa; phylum Arthropoda; class Insecta; order Orthoptera; family Acrididae; genus Schistocerca; species Schistocerca gregaria. The sequence continues at coordinate 215,527,649 of NC_064926.1, read as the reverse complement.
CAGGAACAATGAAAAGACACTTACCCATTAGCTTTTGGACAAAGCCTGCTTCAGAAAGAACACACACACATATATATATATATATATATATATATTTTCCAGTTCGAGCTGCCAGAGTTGGCGGTCGTATGTGCATGATGAAGTGTGCTCGCTTGTGTGAGTGAATGTGTGTGTTTCTGAAGAAGGCTTTAGCTGAATGCCAATGTGTAAGGGTCTTTTTGTTGTGCCTGTCTGCAACTCAAAAGTGTCATCTTTACAGTGAATAGCAAGCCATCATTTTCTTATATTGTGGATATTCCAAACTTGAGTTTCCATTGATTGATTGACATTTCAGTAGTTAAAGCAGACACAAATCTGTGTGGCCAATAGATACAAGTAACAGTCTGGTGCTGACATCTAGTGGCTAGAAAGAAAACTGCTAAAACAATCTCATATTTTCTTGGAAGTGAAAGGGTATAAATACACTTTTACCTCTTGCTACAAGTGAATGCAAACAGTTCTTTGTTTTCCGCACTGAGTCTTTAACAGAAGCTATCTAATTTAAAATTATTACATTGGTTATTTGTGATTTATTCTTATTATTTTATTTCCTACACACTTCGCTAATGTTATATATGTTTTTAAAATATAAAAAGTAAGTGCACATCTTTGGAAAATGTCTGAACACTACAGAGAGTTTTGTGCAGAAAATAATTTACCACCTGTTAAAGAGAGTTACTATGGATTTGTGTTCAATACAGCCTTCAGTCTGGTCTGCCATATACCTTGTACCAATTCTTGTGTGACATGTGACAGGTTGCAGAATTTGTTAGTTCATGGAGACCCAAAAATGTTCAGACTGACTCTTGAAAAGGAATTACATTTGCATAAGGCACAGGCAGCTAGAGAAGCACAAATAAGGCACAGGCAGCTAGAGAAGCACAAGACAGGGCAAAAGAATGTTCCAAATATGACAGTTCACAATTGAACTGCAGAAGACACTCCCTAAACATGTGTTTTCTTGCAGTGGAGTGTATTATGTAAGACAGCTGTCTACCTACAGTTTTTGTATACATAATTTATCCTCTGGAGTTGCAACAGTGTACATTAGGCATGTGAGTCAAGTTTGTGGATGCCAAGGAATTGCCTCCTGTCTTTTACACTATGGAAGTAGATTACCCACATCAGTGAAACACATCACAACTTTTAGTCACAACACTGGGGGTCAAAATAAAAGTAAGTATATTGCAAAGTTCTGGCATTACATTACCCAGAATTCGCACTTTCAAAATTTCATGATTTCTGGCCATTCATATATGGAATATGACCAAGATATTGGAAATGTTGCCAGGAAAAAATCCTTGGATTTTTGTACCTGATGAGTGAGCATTGTTTGTTTCCAAGGCCAGCAGGAAGTTTGAGGTAGTCCAGATGATTTCATCACACCAAGTGGATTCAATAACTATCTCAAGGACTCAGTGAAAAGCTTCAGAAAAATGAAGTGGTTGCATTATCATAAAAAAAATCACCCATTATCTTATTTTACAAAGAATCTCTCTATGAAGAGCTGGAAGCTTTTCAAAATGTTAATTACAAGAAAGCACATCTTTGTGGCAGAAATATCAGTGTATTCCCTGCTCTAGAAATAAACAATGAAAAGCTTCAGTGAAAAGGTCTGAAGTACAGAGACCTACAGACTCCATTTCCCTTTGTGCCACCATTACATGATGAATTTTACGAGAAACCTTCACCTCATGAAGCTGCAAGAACAATGAAGCCAGTTAATCAGAATCATGATGAAGTTGATTGTTATCCATAAAATGAAATGTGACAACGGACTCTGAGTAGACTCATGGTCATGTTCAGTTCATATAACGAGTTACTACCTGCGTGAAAGTGTTCTTATTAATGTCACCATGATCCACAGTTTTTAATTAATAATGAAAAATTACAACTGTACAAAATTCAACATTGATTGTTCTGAATAAGGTAGGCAATAAAGCTTCAAAAGTGTTGAAATAATTACTTTTCCTTAAGCTCCTCATAAAATTTTCTGGGATGTGTCAACTCAAAACTAACATTTAGTTCCTTAAATCCCTTGGCTTCTAAGGGTCTCAAATGATTTGTGTTCTTTGTTACATATACATCTATTCTCTGCAAAGCACTGAAGTGAATTAGGTCTCATTGTACCACTTATTAGGGTTCTTCCTGTCCCATTCATGTACAGGAAGAATGCTTGTTTGAACGTGCCTGTGTGTGTGTGTGTGGGGGGGGGGGGGGGGGGGGGGGGCTGCTGTAATTATTCTAATCTTATCCTAATGATTCCTATGCCAGTGGTATGTAGAGGTTTGTAGTACATTCCTAGAGTCATCGTTTACAGCAGATACGTGAAACTTTGTTAGTAGACTTCCTGTTTACAGCTGTCTTCAAGAGTCTGCCAATTCAGTTCTTTCAACATCTCAGACACACTCTCCCACATGTCAAACACACCTGTGGCCATTTGTGCTGCTGTTCTTTGTATACTTGCAGTATCCCTGTTAGTCCTATTTGGTTAAAGTTCCACATGCATGAGCAGTACCTAGAATCAGTTGCACAAGTGATTTGTCAGCAATCTTTTTTGTAGTCTCAATGCACTTCCCCAATATTTTACCAATCAACCAAAGTCTACCAATCACTTTATCCAAGACTGAGACTATGTTATCATTCCATTTCATATTCCCACAAAGTGCTACACTCACGTATTTGTATGAGGTGGCCAATACCAACAGTGACTCATTATTATAGTCGTAAGATACTATATTTTTAATCTTTGCAACCATCTGAAATCTTATCAGGATCTTATTGAATATTTACGCACCTTTATTCAGACACTACTTTATTATAGATAACTGCAACATCTGCAAAAAGTCTGACATTACTATTAATATTGTCTGCAAAGTCATTAATATACAACATGAACAGCAAGTGTCCCAACACATTTTCCTGAGGCACACCTGAAGTTACTTCTACATCTGACAATGACTCACCATCCAAGGTAACACGCTGTGTCCTCCCTACCAAAAAATCATCAATCCAGTCATAAATTAAACTTGATAGCCCATATGACTGAACTTCAGACAATAAGTGCAAATGTGTGTCAAATGCTCTTCGTATATCATGTGAGAAAAGTGTGATGTTTTTGAAATTGTGCTGGTTGGAGTTCTGTTCAAGATACATCATTATGTTTGAGCTCAGAGAATGTTCTAAAATTCTACAAAAAATCAATATCAAAGGTATTGGTCAGTAGTTTTGTGGATCGCTTCTACTACCCTTCTTGTAGACAGGTGTTACCTGTGCTTTCTTCCAACTACTGAGCATGGTTTTCTGTTCAAGGAATCGGCCAACTCAGCTCCAAATTCAGGTTAGAATCTGATAGGGATTCTATCAGGCAATGGAGCTTTGTTCAGTTTTAATGATTTCAGCTGTTTCTCAACACCACTGACACTAACACTGATTTCACTCATCTTTTAGTGGTATCAGGATTAAATTGGTGCAATTCTTCTGGGTTTTCCTTTGTAAAGGAAATTTGAAAACAGAGTTCAGCATTTCGGCTCTTGCTTTGTTACCCTCAATTTCAGTTCCTGGCTTGTTTGCTGGGAACTGAACACTAACTTTGGTGCCACTTACAGCCTTTACAGAGGACCAGAATTTCTTTTAAGTTTTGTGAAAGATCATTTGACAATATTCTGCTACAGTAGTCACTGAAGGCTTCACGCATTGCCCCCTTGACAGACAAACACGCTTCATTCAGCATCTCTGTATCTACAGTCCTAAGCTTTGTTTTACACCTGTTATGCAGTAAGTCTCTGTCTGTGCGTTAGTATCTTATGACTATAATAATGAGTCGCTGTTGGTATTGAGCCTCTCCTGCGCTTGTGACCATATTGATTGGACCCTAGATGAGGGGAAAATCATGGCCTGATCAGAGGAGTCCTCATTTCAGGTGGTAAGAACTGATGGTAGGATTGGAGTGTAGCACAGACCCAATAAATCCATGGACCCAGGTTGTCAACGAGACACTGTGCAACCTGGTGGTTGCTCCATAATGGTGTGGGCTGTGTTTACACAGAATGGAATGGGTCCTCTGGTCCAACTAAACCAATCATGGAATTGGTTATGGTTGACTGCTTGGAGACCATTTGCAGCCATTAATGGACTTCATGTTCCAAACAATGAAGAAATTTTTATAGAAGACAGTTCACTATGTCCCCCTGTCACAATTGTTTGTAACTGGTTTGAAGATCACTCTGAACAATTCAAGCAAATGATTTGGCCACTCAAATCACCCAATGTGAATTCCATCAAACATTTATGGGACATAATCGGGAGATCAGTATGTGTGCAAAATCCTGAAATGCTATAGAGGCAGCAGGGGACTTCCAATTACTTGTGGAGTCCATGCCATATCAAGCTGCTGCATACGCCAGGCATAAGGAGGACCAATACAATATTGGGAGGTATTTCTTGACTTTTGTCACCTCAGTGTATACTTCAGGATAACTATTTCTTCTGCAACTCGCAGCAATGTGAGTTGACTCAGAACAAGCTGAGAGAGGATTAAACTGTCATGTACTCAAAGACTCAGAAATGTCTTTTGCTGCTGTGTGAATCACTCCAGCATGTTCCAGAACATAAATGCGTATTGTTTCACTGCATATTCTACAACTAATGGGGGTGTGACAAATGTAGTTGCAGCTAAGAGTGATTTGGGAGGTCTGTGATAAAACCAACATGTCAGAACTGGCTTTTAATTGAGTCACATGTTTGTTAGCATTGTTGAGTTTAACTGTGTTCTGTAAGTTTTCCTCTGCTACATAAACTTTTGTTCAAAAATGTATTCCAATATTTTAAATACTTTCCTTTGATAGGTAAATACATTTAAAATTATTCCTGCCTATTCGATTCCTTTGCTTTCATCCCACAGCTCTTTACATATAACCAAGAACTTTTCACCACTAGCATATTTGTCTATTCAACCTGAAAAACAAGTAAATAGCTAAAGATAAAAATAAAATCACTCCAATAATATGATTCAGTAAGCCAATAAGTTTTCAAAATATTATACTTGTTATGTGATATTAGTCAATCCACTGCCAAGTTCAACATTAATTTTTTTCAAAAATAGAAATATATACACTACTCCTAGGTTCCTCCTAAATTTAATAAGAGGCAATACATTCACAAACAGATTGTGAAATTTCTTGTTGGCAGCCCCCCCCCCCCTCTCCCACCCACAGGTAAATGGAGGCAACCTTCCCCTGGGCCAGCACACACACACACACACACACACACACTCTCTCTCTCTCTCTCTCTCTCTCTCTGTCTGTGTGTGTGTGTGTGTGTGTGTGTGTGTGTGTGTGTGTGTAAAAACTACAATTATTTTCAGTGCAGAATATGTGAGGCAGTAGATATGAATATGTCTACACGTGCATGTATGTAACTACTTGAATGCGGCAGTGGCTAAGTAATACACTCCTGGAAATGGAAAAAAGAACACATTGACACCGGTGTGTCAGACCCACCATACTTGCTCCGGACACTGCGAGAGGGCTGTACAAGCAATGATCACACGCGCGGCGCAGCGGACACTCCAGGAACCGCGGTGTTGGCCGTCGAATGGCGCTAGCTGCGCAGCATTTCTGCACCGCCGCCGTCAGTGTCAGCCAGTTTGCCGTAGCATACGGAGCTCCATCGCAGTCTTTAACACTGGTAGCATCCCGCGACAGCGTGGACGTGAACCGTATGTGCAGTTGACGGACTTTGAGCGAGGGCATATAGTGGGCATGCGGGAGGCCGGGTGGACGTACCGCCGAATTGCTCAACATGTGGGGCGTGAGGTCTCCACAGTACATCGATGTTGTCGCCAGTGGTCGGCGGAAGGTGCACGTGCCCGTCGATCTGGGACCGGACCGCAGTGACGCACGGATGCACGCCAAGACCATAGGATCCTACACAGTGCCGTAGGGGACCGCACCGCCACTTCCCAGCAAATTAGGGACACTGTTGCTCCTGGGGTATTGGCGAGGACCATTCGCATCCGTCTCCATGAAGCTGGGCTACAGTCCCGCACACCGTTAGGCCGTCTTCCGCTCACGCCCCAACATCGTGCAGGCCGCCTCCAGTGGTGACGCGACAGGCGTGAATGGAGGGACGAATGGAGACGTGTCGTCTTCAGCGAAGAGAATCGCTTCTGCCTTGGTGCCAATGATGGTCGTATGCGTGTTTGGCGCCGTGCAGGTGAGCGCCACAATCAGGACTGCATACGACCGAGGCACACAGGGCCAACACCCGGCATCATGGTGTGGGGAGCTACACTGGCCGTACACCTCTGGTGATTGTCGAGGGGACACTGAATAGTGCACGGTACATCCAAACCGTCATCGAACCCATCGTTCTACCATTCCTAGGCCGGCAAGGGAACTTGCTGTTCCAACAGGACAATGCACGTCCGCATGTATCCCGTGCCACCCAACGTGCTCTAGAAGGTGTAAGTCAACTACCCTGGCCAGCAAGATCTCCGGATCTGTCCCCCATTGAGCATGTTTGGGACTGGATGAAGCGTCGTCTCACGCGGTCTGCACGTCCAGCACGAACGCTGGTCCAACTGAGGCGCCAGGTGGAAATGGCATGGCAAGCCGTTCCACAGGACTACATCCAGCATCTCTATGATCGTCTCCATGGGAGAATAGCAGCCTGCATTGCTGCAAAAGGTGGATATACACTGTACTAGTGCCGACATTGTGCATGCTCTGTTGCCTGTGTCTATGTGCCTGTGGTTCTGTCAGTGTGATCATGTGATGTACCTGACCCTAGGAATGTGTCAATAAAGTTTCCCCTTCCTGGGACAATGAATTCACGGTGTTCTTATTTCAATTTCCAGGAGTGTATCTTGGGCAAAGTCACCTATGTCCAAAAATATGCCTACTGACATGCACACACTCCTCAGCTTTTGGTAAGATCAATGTGTAGCAGAAAGGAAGGCCCCTTGGGCCCCATAATATGTTGTGGCACAGATTATATGAGTCTTTCATCTTGAAGGGATATGTGTACTTCATCACATATGCATATTATGTGTATTGCATCACATAATAAGGAAGGCAAGCAAGAGACTTTATATGTACTGACATTTTGGAGTCTTGCTTATATTAAAGAGATTGTGTATGTACCATTAATATATTAAATTATAATCTTAAATGCCAATACATCTGAAGGAATACAACTTTCCAAACTTGAAGCTAATTAACTTAAAGCAGAAAATTAGCCATTACTGTGGAAACCACTATTCACACATCATCAGCTACATTTAGTTGACGAGTTGGTACATTCCTATATAAACATATCAAGTTAAATAATCACTCACTCACTCACTGAGATGCCTGCAATCTGTGTTCATCGTGTCCTACTATTTACAAGACAGTATTGGATAAGAAGATAGATTACAATATGAATGATGACATGACTAAATTTATTCATATTCTGCACGGGCAAAGTGTATTTTGTGGTGGTCAATTTCATTTTCTATAACTAGCATGCAGGTTCTGTTCAAAACTGCCAGACTATTGCTATCATTTGTTTTTGTACTGTATGAGTTTGGAAAGTTTCCCCTCCTTGAGATGTATTGGTGTTTATGAGATTTATGGTAACTAAAGCAGAAACTGCTCCTCATACAGATACTTCAGCCAAGCAGCAGCAGCTTTCCATGATGCAATCCAACAATGGTATTTGTTATCTAGGTTGCATGATGGAGGTAGTGGCTTCTAGATTTACTATGTCCCTGCTACCGAAATACACTTCACAACTATCTCCATGTGCTGGCAGTAGCCGTGATCACGTAGATCAGGCTTATGAGCACTCTGAACATATGTAAGTCATGTACCAAGTGCATCTGTATAACTGAAGGTACTAGACTTTTCTGAAGCTGCTGAGTGTGGCATCTATTTAGAGGAATACCATTCCCATTCAGGTATGCATTGTCATTGCCTTGTGTGTTATGTTAATGGTATTGAATTAAATGAAATTAATGAGGCTATGTGGTGGAATTCTGGTCTTGAAGTTCAGTTAGATACTCAAGACATAAGTCACCAAACACTCGATTGCAATGCATTACTAAGAGCTATTGCTTTCCATCAATTAATACTAAAGGACTCCCAGTTTAATATTTTTGTTCAGATTAAAATGTGGGTGGAATGACCGTCTTGTGATTGACTATGCAGATTGGTTTGTTATTAACAACTGTTTTTGTAAGAGGTCATGGTATTTCAATGAAGTTTAAGTCAGTTGAAATATGACTAACATATTGTGTTTTGTATATTCAATAAATAGAACCATATATTAAGCTTGCCAAAAAGTTGAGAAGCAATTTCCCCTTTTCTTTTGCAGCCATTCTGGGCTCTCAGTGCAGTATCATGTTTCCTGGGGCTCCCTATGAGTGCTCAATAGATTCTGTAAGCTGTTGCACTGTCCTTGAGCCAGTAAAAACGTACCATAGTGATAGGTGGTTCTATATTTACTTAGCCACAGCTGCAGACACCATTGTGGCGTACTGTCTGCTACATCAACATCATAAGAGTTACCACATTGTTATATAAGCACACCAAGTTAAAAAATTACTCATTCATTTATGTTGTGTACAGCATGTGTACAGATGGCAGCCTATCACATACAAGACAATATTGGATGTAGAGACAGATTACAATATGAATGTCGACAAGTCTAAAGTTATTGCTGATCTGTATGGGCAAAGTGTATTTCCTTGTGGTAGATTTAATTTTGATTTAGCAAGCATGGGTACCTATTTACCATTGTTCATATTGAGTCTGCTCTACATTTATTACCTACATGTTTGGAAAGTTTTTGTGTACGAAATTGATGCAAGTGTAAATGTCCAAAGACAGTGCTGTACTCTTACATCTTTTGTCAAATACATGTTGCTGTTATAAAATAAAGGCATAAATTTATAACTTCTTAAGTCTTCAATTACTGATTCTAATTAGGTTTTGCAGACAACAATCTTGAAAAGAAGTATTACCATCAGCAGCACCAACATGGAGTATTTAATGAATATATTTGCAGTGACTCCCACTATATACATAAGAAAATGAAACATCTGTAGCCATCCTTATGATGTCATTTATTGTATGGCTAATGCTGAAGGGGTTAACACCATCCATATACATGATGCATCAGTGGCCTACACCTATAACTGCTTTACACAGACTACTTGTAACCTTGATGATGTCTCTCCAACTTTCAACTGACTCACTCACTGAGTCAACTGGTAGTTAATGGTTGGAGCGACAACATTGCAATTAGAAGTAGCCTACGTAAACTAGTTACAGATGTTGGCCGGCCACTGATGCATTGTGCATACAGATGGTGTGTAATTACTTCAGCATAAGCAAAAGTCTGAAGATGGTGCACTGAGGCACCAAAACTGGCAGCAATACAACAAATGACATCTTATAAGGATGGCTGTAGATGTTTCATTTTCTTACATAAGTGAATAGCCGAAGTCTCCCAGACCTCCAATCACATGGATGGACATACAGAAACCCAATATATATGTTCCGCAGTACAATTGTGTAGACTGTATGAGAGTTCTATGGTTCAGGGCTGCATTATGGTTATTCCTTGTTTTGTCTCGTTTGGACACTGAATGTTATGCAGACTGCATACTTCTGTGTAATTACTCTATATGGGGAAATAAATCTTTTCATGATTTAACCGCATATAACTGGTACACCCAATGTGATTATGCATAACAGTACATCTGCACCATGTCAAAACTACGAGTATTACTCCCGTGCCAGCCATGTCGGTTTTTCTTTCCGCACGAAAATGAATTCCTCACCAGTACCTAAAGAGACAGCGTCAAGTAATGGAGTTATCAACAGGGTTACGACCAAACAACCGCCTGTTTGGCAAAATATCTCTTTGCTTTGGTTCACATGATTAGTGAGCCAGTTCTTCTAAGCACAGATTATGGCAGATGTAATGAGTGGCCATACACCAGCTCTGTTACTGTGGCTTGGAGACGACGCTTGAAGGCTGTTCGTAATCCTAGTAAAACAATCAGTAGTATTTCTGTCCACTTGTTTGTCACGTGACATCGAAGGGCTGATTTCAATTGTCAGTGCAGGCATTCCGCCACGCTGTTCGCTGCATGATAATAAGTGGGGGTCCTCATTCGCTTGACACCTAACAATGTGGCAAGGGCTTTGAAGAGGTATGCCTCAAATTGACGTCCTTGATCTATTGTTATTCTCAATGCCACACCAAAATTCACAATCCATCCTCTGAAAAATATTTTTGCCACAGTCTCCCCAGTAATGTCTGCCACATGTAATGCTCCTGGTCATTTAGAATGTGTGTACATGACTGTAAGGTCATAACTGCAGTCTTCAGATGTTGACAGTGAGCCAACAATATCCATGTGGACATAGTCAGTTCACTGACTAAGCAGTATAAATGTACCTAGCAGCACCTTGACATGTTGTGCGATTTTGTTCTTTTGACAGACGAAACATTGTCAGACATACAGACAGCCGAGGCTTTCACTTCGTGACATAACATAATAATTTCCACATATTTAATATTATCAGGCACTGTAATTACAACTGATATCAACATATAATTCATATGCTTTTAATACTCATAACAATAAAAACAGTTCAAATAAAATTTAAAGTAAAACAGTTCATAAATAAAATAGTAAAAAAGGTCAACAACAGATCATTCAACTGCATCACAATTAGAGTCTCTCTCTCTCTCTCTCTCTCTCTCTCTCTCTCTCTCTCTCTCTCTCTCTCTATCTATCTATCTATCTCCCCCAATACTTCCTCAAAACTGCATCAATGCATAGGTTACAGTCTGTATTTAACACAGGCCCCACTGTTCAAAGAAATTTCCTGCTAGTGCCATAATATAAGCTTCTTCTGTTAGAAATGTGACAGCTGATTTTTCATCACATATGTGAAATTCTGCCAATAAATGATACTGAGGTGGTAGATAAATTCCAACATGGTAATGACTGCCATCTGAAAAACATATAAATACCACATGGAAGATTAAGTACACCTTGAAATTAACAATATTAATGTATTAATTTTATTATTACATCTTTTTTCCCATAAAGATAATATACAATATAGAACTATTATTTAAACACACAAAAAACACACACAAGAAAATATGTGCTGCTAATCGGTATAATTACAGAGTTGGAAAAGACAATTACTGTAGTGATGTGGAATCCAAAACAGAACAATTATAGGAAATCCCTCAGTATTGGCAACAGTAGCTCACTGGATTTGCCAAAAGTCTGAAATGTGACTGTGCTGCTAAACATAGTTCAGATCCCTCACAAGTATCTTTTTCATTATCACTAACATTTTCATGTGTAAAGAATACCAAATAAACAGGACAAAGATATTATCATACTTATAAAATAATGAAAATGTGGGGTCACACAGAAGCACAGACAAAATCACACATTTCTGAACATCTACAATGGAGGGAAGGTAGGGGAAGGACAGGCAGCTGTTGCATGGGATGTGAATGTAGAACACAGGCACCAGAGCTGGTGCATTTTCACTTTGCCAGAACTTTCCTTACCGCAGTTCCTATAAGATGTTTTGCAAGCTTGTTACGAATGAGTTGCCATTTCACTGAGATATTGTGGTTGAAACTTCCTACAGCTGACAAATAATTCCATAACAGATTTGCAGCAGTGTGGGCTCCCATTATTCTAACAAAAAAAGGACCAATGACTTGTCAAAAATGAAAAAAAGATCAGTTTTCTATGGTTGCCACAGTGTGGGTACTGAAATATAACCTGTGGTTCAAGGTCCTGTAACTGGTAGCCCAGTATCACAAGATCATCACTGCCCCCCCCCCTTTTTTAAGGAACAATATATTTACTTGTTACTTGAGAACCGGTTGTCTGGCATCCACCACTTTTATACACATCCTATGGGTGCTACATGTGGCACTTCCATTGCTCTGGGAGTCTATCTGCAAAATGTTTGCAGTAATATAAGCTGAATCTAAGGGATCATTTACATGATCTTTTCTCTAAATACTACAGCTGCTTTGTGAATCTAAACACAAACATCCTTCCTACTCCTTTCTCTCTCCCTTTCTCATTGTGTCACTCTTTTTACTGATGTTAATGTCTAGAAGCCAATGAGAGGTACGTGACCATAATTTTTAATGAAGCTTACTGGTTACTCTTCACATTTTGTAGGCATCAAGGTCCTATCTGTCAGTATCACTAACTTTAGTAGATGAAATGAAGTTTTTTACACCCTGACATTTCTTCTCACTGCTGTATCGTTCACTGTTGAACACAGTATCCGAATATTGACTGAAATCTCAGTGATGAAATAATAACACAGATGATCTCCAAGACTGCAACATTCCCATGTGCAACACAGCTATCATTTATTTCAATTGAAACTACTCTAAATAGAGAGCACAATGCCGAATGCACACAATTTACATTGTTATCAGAAGAATGTGTGATTAGGTGGAAGCTACAGAAAAGAAATTAATCCTGCAAGTTGAAGGGTGGGGTGTGGATGTGGGAGAGGATAATGAGGTCACTTCACTGAAATTTATGGATCAGCTCTTACCTGATTTGCTGTGCATTATAAAAGGTCCCAGTCTTTCTTCCAATTCTTTGAGAATTTTCTCTTTTGGAGCATACAGAATTGTGACAGACTCACAACATGATGCTTTTAGTTCGCTCCACAATGCACTGTATAATCTCTCTTGAAAGGTGCTTTTTACAGCAGGATCTGAATCTAGAAATAAAAATTCCATAATGTGCGTTTATTACATTACAGTGCCACATAACATGCATTGTAATATATTACTAAAGTTTTTCTGAAACTAATTCTTAATGGAAATAAATTAAGAACACACATAATATTTCTGAAAAAGACAGCTGAAAGATATTGCTTCAGAGACATAAATTTCCCCTTTCAGATCTAAGGCTGAAAAGAAAGACGACAGAGACTGCATAGAAATGGAAAGAAAGAAAGAAAGGGCATGGGCTGCTCAATTTTCATTAATAAAGGATCTGCAATTTATCTGGTAATTCCTGTTGTTTTTCCACAAGTATTTGTCTCTTGTCTGTACATTCAACTGCTTGAAGTGAAGCAGTTGATTTGTGGCTAGGAAAGTGGGAAGACAGGAGGGTGGCAAATTTGCAAGCTAGGTGTGTGATGCACAGTTGTTGGAGTCAGCGAGGAATGACACGAGCTGAAGGTGATGTGGGGATGTGAATTGGGAGGGGGCAACAGAGCAGAGGGAGGAGAACTATTGGGTGGACGGTGTGGGGCCAGAGAGTTGCTGGAGATTGGAACCAGGGTTATTACAGGAGTGAAAGATGTGCTGCAAACTTTGTCCTTGGCAACAGTTTGACGGTGGTCATTCCTCCTGGTGGACAGCTGGCTGGTAGTCAGATCGACATATAAAGCTGTGCAGTGTTTGCAGCAGAGTTGGTATATGGCATGGCTGCTCTCATAGGTGTCCTGGTGTCTGATAGGGTAGGATAAGCCTCTGACAGCATAGGTGTAGTTTTCCACGGTCTTTAGTACGGACAGGGACTGTGATTGTTGTGTGCAGATGCGAGCCGAATTGGTGACACTACGCTCCCAGCTTCAGTCTGTGATGGCTTCGGTTACACAGCTTGAGGATGGCACCACTGTTATGGGCCGGCCGTGGGGATCCAACAGATGTCCAGCACATCAGAGTCCTCCGATCAGTCCTCACCGGTGGCCAACCCAGTTACTGCTCGCACTGAGGCTGACCCTTCACCTGTGGTCGAGTGGGAGGTCACCCTGGGGCAAAGCAGGCGGCGAAAGACTTCCCAGGCGGCTGCACGTAAGGCCTCCCCGATTTGTCTGACAAACAGGTTCCAGGTGCTGTCTGTGGCTGACACTGTCACTGAGCTAGATGCAGTCGCCTGTCCTGTTTCAGAGGAAACCACTCAGCTTGCAAAATCCGGGCAATCGCAGGGGGTGGGATTATTGGTAGTTGGGAGCTCCAATGTTAGGCGTGTTATGGGGCCTCTTCTGACAAGAAGGGTAAGAAAGCCAATGTGCACTCCGTGTGCTTACTGAGTGGAGTCATTCCAGATGTGGAAAGGGTCCTCCCAGATGCCACAAAGAGCACAGGGTGCAGCAAACTGCAGGTGGTTGCTCACATCAGTACCAATGATGTGAGTCACTTTATATCAGAAGAGATTCTCTCTGGTTTCGAGCGGCTAACAGAAGTGGTAAAGGCTGCCAATCTTGCTTGCAAGATGAAAGCAGAGCTTATCATTTGCAGCATAGTCGACAAGACCAATTGCAGACCTCTGGTACAGAGCTCAGTGGAGGGTCTGAATCAGAAGCTTAGACAGTTCTGTGACCGTGAAGGCTGCAGATTTCTTAACTTGCACCAAAGGGAGGTTGGGTTTCGGGTTCTGCTGAATAGGTCAGGTGTCCACTATATGCAGCAGGCAGTTACCTGGGAGCAGGTGCTGTGTGGGGTGGACTGGGCAGTTTTTTTAGGTTAGAGTGTCTTGGGAAAACGCAAGAAGGGCTTCAGTCACAAAGGGCGCAGGCTGAACACAGGAAGAACGGAGATACAGGAACCATTGGTATAACAGTTGTAAATTGTCGTAGCTGCGTTGGGAAAGTACCAGAGCTCCAAGTGCTAATAGAAAGCACTGATGCTCAAATAGTTATAGGCAGTGAAAGCTGGATAAAGCCGGATTTAAGCTCAGCCAAAATTTTTGCGAAGATCCTAATGGTGTTCCAAAAGGATAGGCTAAACATGGTTGGCAGTGGCATGTTTGTTGCTGTCAGAAGTAGTTTATCTTGTCGCGAAATTGAAGTAGATTCTTTCTGTGAGTTAGTATGGGCAGAGATTATTGTTGGCAATGAGAATAAAATAATAATTGGATCCCTTTACTGACCTCCCAATTCAGATGATACAGTTGCTAAAAGGTTCAAAGAAAACTTGAGTTTGATTTCAAACACGTACTCGACTCATATGATAATAGTTGGTGGTTACTTTAATTTACCCTCAATATGTTGGCGAAAATACATGTTTAATTCTGGAAGAACACATAAAATATCATCCGAAATCGCTCTTAACGCATTCTCTGAAAAATTATTTTGAGCAGTTAGTTCATGAACCCACCCGAATAGTAAACAGTTGTGAAAACACACTTGACCTCTTAGCAACGAATAGTCCTGAGTTAATAACGAACATTAAAACTGATTCAGGAATTAGTGAACACAGAGTTGTCATAGTGAGGTTGAATATTATAATCCCCAAATCCTTATAAAATAAGCGCAAAATATACCTATTCAAAAAAGCAGATAAAAATTCACTTGGCGCCTTCCTAAGAGACTAACTCCACTCATTCCAAATTAACAATATAAGTGTAGACCAGATGTGGCTCAAATGGAAAGAAATAGTATCGGCAGCAATTGAGAGATTTATACCAAATAAATTAACAAACAATGGAGCTGATCCTCCTTGGTACACAAAACGGGTTAGGAAAATGTTGCAGACACAACGAAACAAACATGCCAAATTTAAACATGCAAAATTCCCAAGATTGGTGATTTTTACAGAAGCTCAAAATTTAGCACGGACTTCAATCCGAGATGCCTATAACAGTTTCCACAATGAAACTTTGTCTCGAAACCTGGCAGAAAATCCAAAGAGATTCTGGTTGTATGTGAAGTATGTTAACGCTAAGAAACAAACAATGCCTTCTCTGCACGATAGCAATGGAGATACTATCAAAGACAGTGCTGCCAAAGCAGATTTATTAAACACAGCCTTCCAAAATGCCTTCACAAAAGAAAACGAAGGAAATATTCCAGATTTTTAATGGAGAACAGCTGTTGACATGAGTAACGTAGAAGTAAATATCCTCGGAGTAGTGAAGCAACTTAAATCACTTAAAAAAGACGAGTCTTCTGGTCCAGACTGTCTACTAATTACGTTCCTTTCAGAGTATGATGATGCATTAGCTCCATACTTGATTATTGTCTACCAATTAGGTTCCTTTCAGAGTATGATGATGCATTAGCTCCACACTTGACAATCACATACCCAAAGGCTGGAAAGTTGCACAGGTCACACCAACATTCAAGAAAGGTAATAGGAGTAATCCCCTAAATTACAGGCCCATATCGTTAATGTTGATATGCAGCAGGATTTTGGAATGTATATTGCATTTGAATATTATGAATTACCTCAAAGAAAATGGTCTATTGACACATAGTCAACATGGGTTTAGAAAACATCATTCCTGTGAAACACAACTAGCTCTTTATTCACATGAAGTGTTGAGTGCTATTGACAAAGGATTTCAGATTTATTCCGTATTTCTGGATTTCCAGAAGGCTTTTGACACTGCACCACACAAGCGGCTCGTAGTGAAATTGCATGCTTATGGAATATAAACTCAGTTGTGTGACTGGATTTTTGATTTCCTGTCAGAGAGGTCACAGTTCGTAATAATTGATGGAAAGTCATTGAGTACAATAGAAGTGATTTCTGGCGTTTCCCAAGGTTATAGGCCCTTTGCTGTTCCTTATCTAGATACATGATTCTGGAGACAATCTGAGTAGCTGTCTTCGGTTGTTTGCAGATGATGCTGTCGTTTATCAACTAAAATTCATCAGAAGACCAAAACAAACTGCAAAACGATTTAGAAAAGATATCTGAATGGTGCAAAAAGTGGCAGTTGACCCTAAATAACAAAAAGTGTGAGGTCATCCACATGAGTGCTAAAAGGAACACGTTAAACTTCAGTTACAAGGTAAATCAGTCTAATCTAAAAGCAATAAATTCAACTAAATACCTAGGTATTACAATTATGAACAACTTAAATTGGAAGGAACATGTAGAAAATGTTGTGGGGAAGGCTAACCAAAGACTGCGTTTTATTGGCAGGACACTTAGAAAATGTAACAGACCTACTAAGAAGACTACCTACACTAGGCCTGTCCGTCCTCTTTTAGAATACTCCTGCGTGGTGTGGGATCCTTACCAGATAGGACTGACGGAGTACATCGAGAAAGTTCAAAGAAGATCAGCACATTTTTTATTATTGCGAAATATGGGAGAGAGTGTCACAGAAATGATACAGGATTTGGGCTGGAAATCATTAAAAGAAAGGCGTTTTTCGTTGCGACGGAATCTTCTCACGAAATTCCAATCACCAACTTTCTCCTCCGAATGCGAAAATATTTTGTTGGCACCAACCTACATAAGGAGGAATGATCACCATGATAAAATAAGAGAAATCAAAGCTCTTACGGAAAGATACAGGTGTTCATTCTTTCCGCGCTATACGAGATTGGAATAATAGAGAATATCGTGAAGGTAGTTTGATGAACCCTCTGCCAGACACTTGAATATGATTTGCAGAGTATCCACGTAGATGCAGACGCTGGTTGGGTGCTTTGGGCAGGTCTTGCACCTTTGTGTTCCATAGGGATATGATCTAAGGGGCAAACTTTTGTGAGTAGGAGAGGCATAGAGACGAAGCAGAGTGTTGTTTAGATCCAGTGGGTGAGACAACATCACTTCAGGAGGGGTGGGAAGGATCTTTGATAGGATATACCTCATTTCTGCCCATGATGAGAGATAATAAAAGCCCTGGGGAGGGGTGTCTGTCTCAGCTGTTCCAATCTGGATGACAAGGGGACTGTTCCTTTGTAGTTGCTTCTTGGGAGTTGTGGAAGGATAAGGCAAGGGAAATCTGTTTGTGGACTATGGGAGATTGTGCTTGCCTGTGAAGGCCTTCGTGAAAACTTCAGCATACTGGGCAAGGGAGTTTTTGTCACTGCAGATACTTTGTCCACGTGTGGCCAGGCTGTATGTGACAGTTTTTTTTGTGGAAGGGATGGTAGCTGCCAAAATGCAGGTACTGTTTTAATGTAGATAGAGTTGTGGACAGATCCATCAGAGATGTGGATATCAACATCCAGGAGGGCCAAGTGAAGTGGCTTGGAGAGAAAATGTTGAGGTTGTGAAGGAATGAGGGTATGGTGTTTTGGCCCTAAGTCCAGATCATGAAAATATCATCATGAACCGGAACCAGACAAAGGGTTGGGAGTTTTGGGAAGGTTTCCTCTTGGTGGGCCATAAACAGCTTGGCATAGGAGTGTCCATGTGGATGCCCATGACTGTGCTGCATACTTGTTTGTAATCCCAGATATAGTTGGTAAGGTGTATAAGAAATGGGAGTGTGGGTTTGGGATCTGAAGTACATTGGAAGAGGTACTGTTTGACAGCAGCAAAGCCATGGGCACGAGGGATGTTTGTGTATAGGGACAGGGCATCAACTGTGATGAGGAGGGATCCAGGAGGTAAAGGACTGGGGAGGGTGGAGAGTCTGTGAATAACATGGTTAGTATCTTTTATGTGGGACATTAGTTTCATACCTTTGGTTGGAGGTGGTATTCATCAAGATCACGAATTCTTTCAGTGGGAATACAATAACCAGCTACAATGTAGTGTCCAGGATTGTTGGGTCTGTGGATTTGGGGGAGCATGTAGATGGTGGGAGTGCAGGGTGTTTAGCTAGAAGCGTCAGCCAGTTGGTGGAAGTCCTCTGCCAGGCAGTTACTGTGACTCCTCATGACAGCGGTGGAACATTTTTCTGCAGGGAGGATGATTAGGTCAGGATGTGGTTTAAGGTTGTGTTTGGCTGTGCTTTCTTCTGCTGAAAGGTTAGTGTTCTTAGGGAGGTAACTGGGGAAGGATGGTGAGACCACGTTGAAGGTAAGGAATTCCTGAAATGTTGCTGAAACATGAAGGGTACAATATAATACAATGGTACTGATATATGGGTGACATAATCCCTCACATAGATGAAACACAAACTAAAACAGAAGAGCGACAAAGTAACATCAACACAGTAAATGCATAAATACACTTCACAATGGAAACCAAAAGAAACAAGAAACTAAATTGCCTGTACCTTACAATTACAAGAGACAACAACCCACATTAATTTTCTGTCTACAGAAAACTTACATCCACAACCACTGTTACCCATAGCTCATCCAACCACATGAGAGCTCAAATAAGTCAGTTTCAAACACATGCTCCATGGAATAAACAAAATACCTCTCAAAACTAAAAATTACACACACAAACTAAATATAATCAAATTGCTGTTGAAAATGAGTGCAAAACAGATACCATAAACAAGCTAAACAACAAGATAAAAGAAAGATACTGATATTGGAGATCAACTTAAGTACACAACCAACGAGTCTGAAAACAGAGAGACAGAACACACAGACAACACAGCACGTGACACACTGTCAGAATAAAGAACTAAATGGTACAGTCTAACATACAAAAATAAAATACTGCATAGCATTGAAAATATATTGAAGAAGCAAGGGATCCCAATAGCATTCAGAACAAACGACACAGTACAACAAAGACTACAATCAGACAAAAGAACTCCACACAAATTCAGCAATGTAGGAAAGTACTAACTTATGCACAACTCCTGTCAATACCAATACATAGGACAAACAGGCAGAAACTTTGGAATAAGGTACATAGAGCACATGATAGCTCTGAAGTGTGACAGAACACATTCCACTCTCATAGAACACTTCATAAATACAAACCACCATCCCACGAATATTGAAAATGATGTACACAACAGGTTATAACTGAAGCTAGCATTAGAAGAGAATTACTGCAGACAAAAGGCTACACTGAAAACTAGTGACACATGCAAATAGCAAGACTGCATAGTGTTTCGGATTACTGCCAAGGTGATAAGTTATGTTTTTGTGTGCTTTTAGACCATCCACAAGATGATCAACTAACATGAGTATACGACAGGTTACAATATACCCTAGTGCCCACCATGACTGTGTTCACATCAAAACCACTATTCCTAATACTAGAACACAGACATATGCAGTTCACATTCTGATACATGTTAATAACAGCCATTCATACAGTTGCAAATGACATGCTGTATGCCAAAATAATGGCAACAACACAGAAAACTATGCAGTGATTCAAAAGTAAAAAAGTTAATATAAACCTATTTACATCATACAGTATCTTGAACCAAACAGTAATCCATGTAATAATGCTGTGGCTTTTCTGGCTTTCCCAACGTATCTGTTGGAAATGCACTTCTTGGGTTTTCCAGCAGACCTACTGTACAGCTCCCACAATACTTCGATACAACTGTTCAACATGTTCAGGTTGTGGTAGATGCTGTTGTCAGTGCTGCAAGATGCAACTGACGATAATTGTGTGATGGTGTTGAAATTTATCAGGTCAGGAGCAGGCAGCTGAAGGAAAGCAGTGCTTACAGTGCCCCCTGATGGACAGGGCTGCTGAGAGCCTGGACTGGGCTTGAGGAAGGGTGTGTGATTGGCCTCCATGTCCAAATGCAGCAATCCAATTTTACTTTATTTTAGAAAAGGTTTGATTTAAACAACACAATTCAGGAAATACTGGAGATAAACAAAAGATACTCATTAGGACGAAAAATTGGATAATCATAATTTCTTACTAAGTGCTCAACATATCCAGAATGAGATTTTCACTCTGCAGCGGAGTGTGCGCTGATATGAAACTTCCTGGCAGAAGGTAGGAGACGGATACTGGCAGAAGTAAAGCTATGAGTACTGGACATGAGTCGTGCTTCGGTAGCTCAGTTGGTAGAGCACTTGCCCACGAAAGGCAAAGGTCCCGAGTTCGAGTCTTGGTCGGGCACACAGTTTTAATCTGCCAGGAAGTGCTCAACATATGTTTACAAACATAATTTATAATATCATACAATATTTTGCACAAGATATTGTCAGCAGAATTAAAGCAAGCTAACAGCTGTTCACGGCACAAAATACTGAATCATGTAGCACTGAGCAACTACAAACAGCACTAAGTTCAGCTGCATGTTTGATGCAGCGTTATCGTATGTTTCACAGCCTGTGAACATTCATGCAAGTTATAAAGTCTGTGATGTGTTACTGCATTGCGCTTAGAAAGCAGATACCTCCAAAGAAATCACTTGAAGTTTTCCTATGCAGAGCAGAAGGTGTACATGCAGGTTTATAAGAGTAACTGTCCCTAATTTTTCTGATGTCGCACAAGATGTGACCATAAACATACCCATAAATAATACAGCATCTGCAAATGCTTCGTTTTCTATACAGAAGCCAGTGATCACCACTCAGATTTCAGATACTTCCATTTTAGCTCTGATTTTTACCACAGAAATGATGAATTACTCAAGTTTGTTCGTTATTATAAGTCACAGATATATCTTCTTGAAATTTGTTTACTTAGTATCTAGTGTTAAAACATGTGACATTGTTTTTCTTCAGACTTCTTAATTACAGAACTGACACAGAAAGTTAAATTTCCTGCCTTCAGTGCATAATTTTTTTTCGAAGCACACCTTCTGCATTCACATTTCTCATTTCCAAACACATTTTCAACCAGAATGAGAATAGACTGCAGTAGTTACAAATTTACAATATATATTTGCAATTTTCATTATATTTAATTAAAATAATTTCATAGAAAGAAAACAGTTTGTAGTGGACTTGCATAATTTCTCCATTGCTAAGATTGTGCTCTAAATTTCACATTCATTTTGCAGTGAAGTCCTTCCAGAACTTTTATAACAATATACACTTTCCTTCGTTCCAGTACAAGTTCAAAATGACACATTACTGGTCATTGCTTTATTAATGACAATGTTTAATTTCAAGCCATCTGTTATTTCAGAAGTGATACACCTTGTATCATGTTCTATCACAATCAACATCATTTGGAATGCAGTAAAACAAAAAAATTGTCATAAATCATGTCTCCAATTTCGCACTATGGTTTTGGATGAACTAAAACACCAATTGGATGCATCATGAAAGAGTGCAAAGGTTAAACACACGGGGTGCCCGATACGTAAGTTTCCCTGCTTTATATTTAAAAACAATTTATCATGTTAAATTAATTTTATTGACAGTGTGCAGTGCTTCTGTCACTTTTCTATATAGTAGCCATGTTTTTGCATGCATTTTTGGTAATGTGACAAGTTTTCCCAAACTAATGCACTAATGCTGTATAGGTCGGGTCCTATGCTCATATCACTATAGTGGGCCTCTCTGTGTGCTGTTCGTCATATACATTCTTCGCGCCCTCCCACATACTGCACACATCAACATCGAACGATTGAAATGCCCATACAACCTTCCCTGTAGATGGATATCAACAGTGGATAGTTGTTTTTCTGTTAAAAAGTGAATGACAGAGCGCATCTCGCAAGCGGACACACTTTGCAGTGATAACTCCTTGCTAGGTGGCAACATACTGGCAAGATATTGCGGATGAATAACAATAACGACAGTCAACACTCAATAACCAATCAAATTATCATAAAAATTACAACAATTAAAAGGTCAATAATGATGAGGTGTTTCCAAAAGCCACATAGCTGTATGAAGATGCTTTATTCGCAACTACCGGTTTTAAGTCAGTATAGATGCTTCTTCAAGTTTATAATGGTTATATTTCCATAATGTAGATGAGCAGTTAAGCAGGCCAATTTCTCAGGAAGCTATCCTTGTTAATAATCAAAGCAGAATGGTGGGTTGTCATAATAAAATTGAGTACATCCGAAAGAGGCGTCTCGAAATGTACAAAGCAAGACTGTTGCATAAGCCAGGTCGGGTAACACCACATAGGATATAGTACAAGATCTGTTAAACAGTAACTGTATAAACCAATGAAGTAAAACTTAAAATGTGTGTAGTCTCGCCATATTGCTAACAAGCTGATGTGTTGTAAGCGGCCCATGGAAGCTGTATACTACTAGCCTCCATGGGCTGCTTACACCACTTTGGTATTTTGCAATATGGCAGAAGTACGCACATTTTAAGTAAAACTTAAAATGTCAGTTTATACAATTGCTGTCTTAACAGGCCTGTATCACTCAACAGTCATGTATATACTGAGAAGCATCTTTTGGGTGTGCTCAATTTTATTATGACAACCCACCATTGTGGTTTGACTTTTTACGTAAATAACTTCATGAAAACTGGGGCTACTTAACTGTCCATCTACTTTATGAAAATATAACCATTATAAACCTGAAGATGCATCTATATTGATATGAAACCGATAGTTGTGAATAAAACATCTTCATACAGCTATGCGACTTTCGGTAACACCTAATCATTCTTGAATTTTTAATTGTTATAATTTTTATGATAATTTGAATTGTTATTGTTCTTCATAATATGGAGCTGTGGTTGCCGTCCCCAGAAAGTTATTTGTAAGATATTGTGGTAAGCAGGTGTGAGCACTGACAACACATACCAGTCAAACTCGCCAGCCTTATTGGATGACCTCATATATCAAGAAAGGACAGCACCAGCATGGCACTTTCACGGAATAGGAGACTGACTGTATAGTACTAAATATTGGTTTGAAAAACAGTGACAAAGTGATTAGAAAGCCAGGACTGGATGACAGCTCGACTGAGACCAACACTGCAACACAGAAAACTGATATGACTGATAAACTTACTTCTTACAAGTTCGACTTCAGATGTTATTCTCAATAATGAATTATTGTAAACTTATGTATTTGCCATTTAACTTTATTTCATCAATTGGTTTAATTTAACTTCACTCTGAAACAAAAAGCTAAATATATTCTGATTTCTAAGTCGCCAGTAATATTGTGATATGGAGTGTTCAGTTCCAGATATCCACTGACATGCCTACACATTTCAGTAAACAGACATCAGTAAGTTTGCATGTGAACTGCAATGAATTGTGCAACATGTTGCATATTATAACCTGCTTGCCCATAACACTGTCAATGGCACTATGTAAACTTTTCCTTTAGTGACTGTTAGAATTATAGCATCAAAATATAGTTGTCTTGCCAAATTACATTCAGTGTCAAGGTCCCTAAATCTATGAGACATTGTTGATGCACAGTTATCTGAGAATTTTCATCACAAGTCAATGTGCTGAATGCTACACCTTCAGCTACATTTGTTGCTGGAAGAGTGTAGGAGATAAGCATAGCAACACATAAATTCAGAAATTTTAAACTAGGGCAACTTACTCAAGAGGTCTGATAGTTCCAAAGTAATGTAGTCAAAGTTTTAATTATGAATTATTTTCTGATATTTAATTTCTTCTTCCAAGTCTTTTGTACCATCAATGTAATACTCACTAATATCTAACTAACATGCCTCAGCAAGCTGACTGTCAGTCAATTTTGATTATTTCCATAAAAATCCATATGTTTCATCTAAAATCTTCCTAAAGGTTCATCAAGCTGGTCATTAGAACATCAATAATGACATAAAAACATTTATCTTTAACAAATCTTCTGAATTCACATTTGTCACTTACTCCCTGGTTTCATAAAGAAACCATTTCTTCTTCACAATGTGCACCTCAGGAAATTCAGGACCTATATTAATTACACTGGCAAGAACTTAAGTTTGAGGGACAAGAGTGTCCCAATTCTCACAACGATATCTTAAGTTATTTAATGCGGTCTCAACGTGTTTTACCTCAAAATCTATGGTAGTATTTCGAGCTTTTACTAATTTGTTTCTCTAGTCAATTAATACCAACAACTTTAGCTAGGTAGTTGTCACAGTTAAACACTTGAAAAAACACACACAATTCAAAAAACCTGTACCACTTTCTGTGAGGCGTCAATCCGAACACTCCAATGGATATCAGACATGAAATATAAGGAACTTCCAACACACTGTTTCAGAGTTTCCCCATCGTTGTGGACTGCAACTGAACAGGTTGTAAGAAGTTGAATCACTCCAAAAAAATGTAAATGCTTTATTACAACTCTCTGCTCCAAAGCTCTGACAAGCATACAGAGAAAATTTTGCAAGAGGATTCTCTGAAGAAAATGTGCATGAGCTCCTTTATATGACCCTTTCATCTTACTTCTATTACCATAACCTCGTCTGCACACTTTACTGATAGGAACTGAGTGTTTCAGAAGTACTCATCGAATTAAATGCGGAGCAACAATTCATCTTTCTGATTACAATCTAGGAATGCCAAAAGCACACAATTTATTTCATACTAGCAAATTTCCTTACTGAAGTAAATATAATGCACGATGAATGTTTTCTGCCCAGTATGATTTGAATCAGAAGTTGTATCAACAATAGTTAGCATTCGTGACATGATGAGTACAACTAGAAATAAATTTATTCCCATGATCATTTGACAGATAATGCACTTGCAAACACTTTCCACCTATCTTGCATCTTGGCTGTTAATGAGTTTTGCAAGAATTGCATCATAGTGCCCAAAGAGCTCTAATGTTTTGAAAAAATTTCCATTACTGGACCTCCACTTTTGTGAGATGAATTTCTGAAGGCAAGCCTCTTTAACCAAGATATAACATCTCATCAAATAAGATGAAAGCTCCCATGTAAGTTGGGTATTCTACAGAAGAAGAACAGTACCTCTTTACTTCTGAGCATCAGCATGGCCAATGTACCACTTTTATATGTCATTTAATTTCCTTGCTTTTACTGTACTTACAGAGCAGTTATATACAAGTACACAATCTTTTATTTTTGTTTACTCTTGAATGCAAAATATTTTCAGTCTATTTCGAGTAAAATCACCCGTAAATGGAATCAGTAAGGCATTATTTTTTAATGTTGTTGGCAATCCTATCAAATTTTAACAATGTTTCACAGCTGTTGCCATATGCATTTGTTGGGGAAACATTTTGGTAGGATTCCAAAAATATTTTATAGAAGTGCATTTTCGATTTCATTTCAAGGTGGTTTAAGCAGATGATGTCTACAGTATATATCATGCACTTAAGATTCAACATGAAACAGAACTGCATCTAATTGGCCTATAAGAATCACAAATGTCAATAGCTGAAGTGGAGAGCAAGAGCTAGATTGCTAGGCTGCTGTCGGGGTAATGTCCTTTTATTTTTTATATGATACAGAATTTATCTTACGATAGTAGTCTGATATTTGTCAGCTGAGCACCCTTGGGAACCTGATCCCTCGAGACAGTTGAGCCCCCATGAGGCTAGGATCCTGAGGATTTTACCCTCCCCCTTCCGTCTCATTGGGCCTGCTGCCAGGGGGCGTAGAAAGGCCTTCCGTGAGTGTGCAGTGGGCAAAGACTGTGCTGTTGGATGCTCCTGTGGTTAAAAGCTGAATTAAATCCCAGCAGTGCACTGTGTCTTTTCATGATTTGCAAGTTATTGTTTCTCCTGTTTTAATTTAATGGTAGCCAGGGCTGGACTCCAGGCAGCGCTTAATTAAGAACTTGAACCACTGTTGGTAAGATCTGCCATATGGATAAGTATGACCTCCTTAAGAACACAATTCCAGAAAGATGATGCTGAGGATAAAACTTCAGTATTCTCATACAACATGCAATGCCCCATGTCCAGGCAATCCTCCGCCACCACTGATTTATCAGGTTTCCCCAGGTGTGTTTGACGATGGTGTTCGACATAATATCCTTGCAGCAAAGTTTGACACGAAACTTCCTGGCAGATTAAAACTGTTAAAACTGTGTGCCAGATCAAGACTCAAACTCGGCCCCTTTGCCTTTGACAAGTTAGAGTCTCGGTCCAGCACACAGTTTTAATCTGCCAGAAAGTTTCATATCAGCGCACACTCCACTGCAGAGTGAAAATCTCATTCTGGAAAAAGTTTGACTCATTTGCCCAACATAAGATTTCCCGCAATGGCATGAGATCTTATATACATCACGTTTCCTAAGGTTCAGATTGCCTTTGACTGTACACAACAAATTCCTCAAATTTTCTGGTGGCCAAAACACACACTTGATGTTGTTTCCTTTGAGGATTTTTCTATTATTGAAGACACGCTGCCAAAATATGGCGCAAACGCCATTGCAATGGTTGCCTCCACATCTTTATTAACATCCCTGCTCTGAATTTGCTTAGAACAGAATGCTTGGCTATTCTGTCAATCAGAATAGCCATTCTGTTTGAACGATGTTCTTAGGTGTTGCAGCTCATCAGGCAGACTGTTGGCGGTATCTGAAACCACATGTGGTTTATGTATTAAGAGTGTAAGTCACTACAATGTGTAGGATGATAACAGCTTGTGGCCTGCAAATATAATTCTGCACAAGTTGGTTTGTGGACAGTGTCCCAGTGTAACATTGGCTTTTCTTCTAACCATGATGTTCCATGATGTTCCCATGGTGAACTGTATAAATAGATGGCACGAATTCAGATGCTCGAAAAACATAGGTAATTTCTATTCTGTGGGGCCACACCACAAATGTATTGTCTACATACCGCCAGAAGCAGGAAGGTTGGAAACTTTCCAAATGCAGCGCAATTTTCTCAGAGTCTTCCATAAAATAGTTGGCCACCGCGGAAGACAGACGACTTCCTACAGTGACACCTTCCACTTGTTCAAAATATTATCATCAGTCGCATCTTGTAGCAGTGACATCAACCACCACCTGAAGATATCAATGAAATATTGTTGGATTTGCAGAACACGATCCCGTGACAAACCTCAGAAGTGTATTTGCAAAACATCTGTTGGGAAAGTCTGAAAGGTCACATCTGGTACCTCTATGGGGAGGTGGTGGCCAATGATGTACACGAGTTTGACAAATTACATAAGAGAGGTAAACTGCTGTGCACTTTGGCCTTTTTATTGATATGGTGTGACAAGCAAACTGTCCCAATGTTTCCCAAGTTTAACCCTATGCTGCATGAATTATTAACAGGTGAGAAAATTGTTTTGAAATGGGGTTTATATAGTGAAGAACAATGCCTATTACCACAAAATACAAAGTTGTATTCAAATTTTCTATTTACAAAAAGAAAAATACAGATGTCCACTGGAGTGGACACTATGCACTTAAGAACTCTTGGGTCTGTGTCTGTTAATTATTTCTTTTTGTATGGAAACTCTCAAAACAATTTGGACATAGAGGTTCCTTACATTTAGTGCAAACATACTTAGTTTTCCTTTTGCACAATTGACTATGACATCTGTTTGCATTTTTTATGTCCAAAAGTTTCGGCTAATGACCCCTTTGATGAAATCTCACCTCATCTGCTGCTTTACAAACTGGTCTCTTTTTCTGGGATCTTGGAGAACAAACAGCTGACTGTTCATATTTTCCCAGGTTTCTGACTGATAGTGCCACTGACACCTTGAAATCAAGGAGACGGATGGGATTACTTGCTTGCCTATATAGCAACCAAGAGTTCACAATGGCCACATCAATAAAATGAAAAGAGACATGCAGGTACCACCACCTGTTTCGCTGACAATGTGGATATAGTGCTAGACACTGGTCCATGATGTCTACACCTCCCATATGACATTTGTAACAAGTGGAGCTGAATGGTTGAGGTACACTGATGGTTTTGTTCTCATTTTTGCTTCAGTGCTGAACTTGTGATATGGGCTGTGCACCAGCACAGGTAGAAGCAATATGCACACAACTGTTGTCAAACCATGTTGTAATGGTTATGCCCTCTTTACACACAACAGATGCACAGGCCTCCCGTGCACCCTTTCTCACATCTGTCTCAAGGAAGCACCGACTGAGCACCTCAAGGTTTTCTCGGCATGTCCCAGTGCCTCAAATGCCATTTTTTTTAGTTCCTGGAGTAGTGGGACACTTGAAAAAATAAGTTGTCAAAAAATACTTGGTGGTTCTTGTACTTGGTATCAGCACAAGCTCCAAACTCACTAACTGGCTGCCTCCCACCAGACCTGCCTTGGTATATTTCAAAACGGTACACATAACCAGAAGAACCAGCTTTCACCCAGACTTTCAGTCTCAATTTCTTCAGCTTGTTAGCAACACACTGTTTGATATTGCTCCTATCCTTGAAAGGTATGGTCTTTTCGTCAATACACGGATGCTCCTCAGCTTCTGCGGCAAGAAGAAAGCTTTTTGGAGACACTCCACAAATGGACGGATTTTGTACAGACGATCTGTGTTGCTTTGATTGACTGCACTATTATCCACAAAATGAAGAAAATGCAGTATGTTATCATACCAACTGACTGGTAAAGAGTTGGCTACTAAATCCATCCTTAGACCTTCCTCTGATGACCAGTATGACTGGGTACAAGGGTACTTGATGTATGTCATGACTATGTTCACACCTAGTAATGTTTTCAGTTCAATTTGCCATTCTGAAGATCATACAGATTAGTTTGAAACACAATGTCTTCCACCATTTCATTGGAAATTATTTCTGCGGAGAAATCAATAGGACTGTCTCCAGTTATATTTATTTTTTCCACACCTGTACATTTTGGTACTGGAACAGAATTACTGTCAATCTGCTGCCACTTGTAGATTGACAGCTGTGTTCTTTTCACTGGCTGGGAACTTGTAGCATCACATGGAGTTTCACGCTCACTATCATCAGAACCATTGTCGTGAAAGCTGGAACTTGTTTCCACAATTAAGTTTCTCGATGACTGTGGTTCCCTGAATTCATTGTCAGTTTCGTCTCCTACTGTGCAATCTGAATCAGATGGCAAATTTTCAATTACTTCCTGAAATTCAGAATTTTGGGACTAATTTATGATTTCTTGTGTCATAAATTATGAGATCTATGCTTAACTAAGAAACTATACTAGAAACTGTAAAATAAGAAACAAACTAAATGCTTCAGAGTGCTGAGTTACTATGTCACATTGTAAGACAGCTCATGACCAATGCCATTACTGCATGATGTCCCCTGCAGTGGACACATACTTTTTGCTTCATAGTAATCGAAATGATATGTTTCGGCGATCTTTGATTATTTATAAATGGAGCAGTATCTATCTAGATTCATTACAAATTTTCTTACCCTGTATCTTGAACGCCCATAGAAGTCTTTCACTAAATACTACACGCTGGTCCACAACCACGCTTCCTAGATACCATCTTGATCACTTGTGATGTTTGGACACAATCAGACGCTCTAATAGTTCTGCTATCACCCTACTGATGTCAGCACCAGGTGGAGAGTGTCCACTGGGACTGCATGCACTGACAACTTAAAAGTGGCCAATAACATCCGTCCACTACAGTGGACACCATGCACCACAGGGTATCATATTGACTCTGCAGCCTCTGCTAGAATTAAAAGATGAGAGGTGTTACTCAATGGCCATGATTATTGCAAGCTATGAGAGGATCCAAGATGCAAGATCCATAGAAAACATCAGACTGTCTCCAGAAAGTTCTATTCCGACTGAAGTCAAACTCTTAGAGAGGTTGTTTTGAAGAATTCCTTGCCAGTTTTGTTGCATAATTTCCCTGAGAGAATAAGGAATACCCTCATCTGGTTGCTGACTCTTAGTACACTACCATTTTTGATGCCCAGGTTCTCCATAATGTGTACGCATTGCTTGATCTTCTCTGAGAAATTTTGTGATTTGCCCTAGATTGCAACAATTACTTCATCTTAATACTATGTCAAAGGCCATAAACAGGGTGCTTCAGGAAGAATAGTAAATATTTCAGGAGGCTGGAATCCCACCTATTATATTTACTGATTCAGTCAAATCCTTTGAGCCATTTCACTGGATCATGATCATCATCTCTGAAATCACTGACAGATGCTTGATGTGCAGCTGACTTACTGCTGTTTTGGATTCCACTGTTATCCTGGATACAAACCTAGCGAACGATGTACTAATTGTATTCCAGTTTCTGTCCATGAAGGCAATGACTTTTACAATGCCTAATTGGAATCATAGTGATGTAGTTGTTTAGAAGTATTCGGCATCTCCACCAACCTATGTCATGTCATAATCAAGTCTGAAACCAAAAGCTGGGTTGTCAATGAAGTACAACTCTTAGTACTGAAAGCACGTTTATTACGGACACCAATGCACGGACAGAACAGACTTGCCTCCTGGAGGGAATGTGCTGCTATTTACACAGAATATGCAAACACTACAAAAATAAGAAATTCTGTGAACCTTCTAGAAATGATAAATACTAAATAACCAATATTTCCTGATAATTGGGTTTGAAATGACGACCTGCAGCATGCTAGCCAGTGACACGAACCACTACTCCACACTGTGTGCACACAGCTGGCAGCAACATTTAGAATCCCTCCTGAAATACCCTGTGTAGACACAAAAGTAGTACACGCACATTTCTTTTGTATCCAAAAGAAGACCTTTTACTCAAGTACTAACTTAAAATGGATGACAAAATTTAAGTTTTACATTTGGAACTAGCTTGAAACTGTTTAATTACACTCACATGCCATTACATTACTTCTGTCAGCTTTCTCAATGATGTTTCTCTATTTTGTGGAAACGTAGTCTCAATTACAACAACACTGTTCTTTATTCTGACATTTTTTAGCTGTAGAGCAAGTAAAAAGATCATTAGATTGTGTTCCTTTTAAAGGTTCAGTCCTCATGGTCATACTGTATTTCAGTTCATGTTGATCTGACCAAACAGCTGCAACGTAACTTGAAGCTTCTTGAATAGGTTTCACTGCCTCTCTGCTACAAGAAGCAATTTCTTTACTTCATTACATTGCTTATTCCCCCCCAATAGTAACTGATGGATCTTTCTCACGGCTGCTTTCTGTAGGAGATAATTAACACCATTTACTGACACCCCCTCAATTTTGGCCAAGTCAATTTCAATGAAAATTTTCATATGAGTACTAATATTTTACATTCTTTGACCCATTCTCCATCCCCATATGTTTCTCTGTTAAGCCTGGATGGTAATGTAGCCAATTCTGTAGGAAACTTTACAGGTACCTTGCACTCTTCTTTTAGTCTGCAAAAGCCGAGCAAGGTGGCACAGTGGTTAATATGCTGGACTCACATTCAGGACGACGACGGTTCAAACCCAAGACCAGCCATCCTGATTTAGATTTCCTGTGACTTCCCTAAATTGCTTCAGGCAAATGCTGGGATAGTTCCTTTGCGAGGAAAGGGTCAACTTCCTACCCCATCCTTCCCCAATTCAATGGAACTGATGACCTTGCTGTCTGGTCCCTTTCCTCAAATCAACTAACCAACTCTCCAAAAAATCTCACTGTGAAGGAATACCAATCACTGAAAATGAAACAGGAGTTTATTTACAGTTTTATCAATGATTCTGTATGTTATAAATTCATGCTGCCCCTGTTCCACTGTTAGCATCATCAGTTACCATTCCATGCCATGCCATGCCATGTCAATGTGTGACATCCCTAAGTATATGAAAAATCTTCACAGAAACACACTTCACACTGTTGTCACTGGAATGTTATATCAATAGAAGTTAATAGCAATCGTTCATATCAAGTTCCAAACTGGATGCTCTTCACAGTATCGGCACTGTTGACTTCAAGCATAATACTGCAATAAAGCTGATGAACTTCTACTTTGTATTTAAATTATTAAAAAAGAGCCGAAACTCTGATCTACAAACAATTTATGCTCAAGTATTTATCCATATTTACATTTTTTTAAATAAAAAACCAACCTATGCTTTTGTGCGAATGACTAATTCACAGCTAGATGAAAAATTATCATGTATATGTTACACACTGTCGCATTCACAATTGTGTTAGGTGAAACAGACCTGGAACCTGACAACCTATTAACAACAATCAAGACACTTGAGATCAGCAATTGCACTGTACTACCATCAATACACCTCACGTCTCCTTAAGCAACCATATAGCTGATTCTTTCCAAAGCTGAATCTTTGAATGAATTGCAACAAAATGACTATGTACATTTAATTGGTAAACAAATGCTTCAACTGCCTACCAAAATGCTCTGTGGGGACTTTCCAGGTAAATTCAATTTTAATGAAAATTTCCTATTTTCCAGACAAGTTTTCTATCCAACAGTCGCATCAAATTTTAACTTTGGACCCAAAATTAGAACCACATGGAACTTTGCCGAGAGCCAGAAAATTTACTTACTCTTTTAGGGTTCAACCTATCAGTATAATAATGACCTTTCCCCATCTTTACAACTCGTATCTTCGTACACCACAGTTTTAACTATGATGTTACTGGAAATTTCATAATGGAGTTAAAAATAAGGACAGACAGAAGTGCATGCTGATCCCCCCCACACACACACACAGGCAGGCAGGCGTGCACGCCCCACACACACACACACACACACACACACACACACACACACACACACGGGAGGGAGAGGAGAGAGGGGGGGGGAGGGAGGGAGGGAGGGAGGGAGGGAGGGAGGGAGAGAGAGAGAGAGAACATAATCTGAAAAAAAAGAGATTTTTTGATTTTTGATTAAATATACAGCCCTGATGTACTAACCTTGCACAGGTAAACATTCAAAGAAGTCTACAAATTCAATTGGAAATGAATCCAAGGAACAGACATGACATACTTCACCAACAGCAAATTCTGCTCTGAAACATAAGGGCCATATTTACCAACATAATATAATGAAACAGGAAAGAGAGCTATTCAATGGTTATTTTGTATCTCACCTCACTTCTCCTGTTATCGGATATGGCTTACGTGGAAAGCAAACTACTTCAATCTGATAGATATCTCTGAATTCTCGGAAGTTCTTCTTGTTGATATGGCCAACCATAGTTGTTTCTATGTGGCCCCAAGTCTCAGGGACTGAAAACCTGAGTGCTAAACCTAGATGCAGAATGATAATAAATAAAATAATGTTTTATTATATCCAAGTGAATGATGAGGCAATGAGCATGAACATGATAAACTTTGCTAGCAGGTTGTAAAAGCATTTTATTTATTAATATAAATGAGAAATGCAGGCAAGTGATGTCAAGTTGGTCATGAATTACTCAGTTGTCTAATGTTTAGTCCAGCTCATGAGTGATGCAGGGACAGCTCTCACACAGTGTAAAGCCATTTGTCAATCGCAGTTGTATGATTGGAAGAATAAGAAAGGAAGATTAGGGTCTATGCTCACTTGACACTATGGACATTACAGACAGAGCACATGCTCCGATTTTTTCAATAGGGTCCCAGAAAATAAATACACACACACACACACACACAAGCATGTGCGCGCGCAACTGAAACTCGCAGTTTCAGGAAACTGAAACCACACTGCAAGCAGCAGTGCCAGTGCATGATGGGAGTGGCGACTGAATGGGGTAAGGAAGAGGTTGGCGCAGGGAGGGGAAGGGATAGTACGCAGGGGGTGATGGACAGTGAAGTGCTGCATATTAGACAGAGGGCAGGGGAGATGTGGTGAGGGAGAATGGGGAAAGCAGCAGAAAAGTAGAGAAATAAAGAAACTGGGTGTGATAGTGGAATGACGGCTCTGTAGGGCTGGAATGGAAACAGCAAAGGGACTGGATGAGTGAGGACTGTGACCAATGAAGGTTGAGGCCAGGAGGGTTACAGGAACCAGCGCAATTCAGAAAAGCTGCTGGTGGTGGAAAGGATCCATATGCCACAGGTTTCAAGCGGTCATAGAAATGAAGGATATCATGTTTGGCAGCGTTTTCAGCAAGAGGGTGGTCCACCTATTTTTTGGCCACAGATTGTCAGTGGCCATTCATGTGGACAGACAGTTTGTTGATTGTCATGCCTACATAGAATGTACCACAGTGGTTGCAGCTTAGCTTGTAGACCACATGACTGGTTTCTCAGGTAACCCTGCCTTTGATGAGATAGGTGATGTTAGTGATTGGACTGGAATAGGTGGTGATTGGAGGATGTATGGGACAGGTCTTGCATCTAGGTTTATCTCAAGTGTATGACCCATGAGTTAAGGGACTGAGAGCAAGGGTTGTATAAGGATGGATGAGTATATTGTGTAGGTTTGGTAGGCAGTGGAATAACCCTGGTGAAGAACTATGGCTGGACGGTGGGACTTCGGGAGGTAGTAGGAGGCTGGAAAGATAGTGTACAGGAGATTTGATTTTGTACAAGGTTGGGAGGATAATTACCGCCAGTGAAGGCTTCAGCTTTCCCATAGCTTTCAAACAGTCGGAAATTGTTTGTTGTGCAACGTTTAGCATTGCTGCCATTTTCTTCTGACTCAAAGTATCATCTTCATCCAATATTGCTTGCAGTTCGGCGTCTTCAAACTTTTTTGGTGGTCTTCCACGTTCTTCATTTCTTACATCAAAATCATTATTTCTGAACCATTGAAACCATCTTTAGCATGTTGCTTCTGATAGAGCATGATCACCAAATGCCTCGACAAGCATTCGATGTTACTCTGCAGCACTTTTTTTCAAATAAAACAAAAAATTAATGCTTTCCGCAAATCATCAATTTCTGGTACAAACTTCAACATTGTTAACACGATGGAAACATATGATGATGTTTGTTTCATGACTTGATGTATACTAAATACCTTTGACAGATGTCATACCAACCAAAAAGTTAAGGCTCGTTCACAACAAATGTTTCCTATTGACACATTTGTATCTTAACGCTCATTTCATACCAGTACACCTGGTAGCTGTACCCCAGATTTGTTTGTAGGTAATGCCTTCAAAGGAGAAGTAACTGAGGGTGAGGATATAGTTGGTCATGGTGATTAGGAAGGAGGTTGTTTGTTCAGAACCGCCAGGCGTTGGGAAAGTTAGTGTTCAATAGCGGTAAAGCCATGGGCATTAGGAATGTTATTGTACAGGGAGCTGGCATCAAAGGTGACAAACAGAGCACCTTATGGTAAAGGGACAGGAACTGTGGAGAGTTGGTGGAGGAAATGGTTGGTATCTTTTATATAGGAGGGTAGGTTCCGGGTAATAGGTTGAAGGTGTTGGTCTACGAGAGCTGAGATTCTCTCAGTGGAGGCACAGTAACTAGCCACAAAAGTATATCCTGGGTGGTTAGGTTTATGGATTTTAGCATGTAGAAGGTAAGAGTGCAGGGAGTGGTAGGGGTGAATAGAGAGGAGGACTCCAGGGAGAGGTTTTTGGATGGGCCTAAGGATTTGAGTAGTGACTGGAGAGCCTGCTGGTTACTGGAACGGGGTCACTGTGGCAAGATATGCCGAGAAATATACTGCTCACTGTCGGTCCGCAAGAATGGCCACTGACAAACTGTGGCTAAGAAACAAGTGGACCACCATGTTGCTGAAAACGCTGCCAAACATGATATCCTTCATTTCAATGACTGCTTCACAGCCTGTGCCATATGGATCCTTCCCACCAACACCAGCTTTTCTGAATTGTGCAGGTGGGAACTTCCACATTCTCACAATCCTCCAGGCCTCAATCTTTGTTAGTTTAGTCACTGTCCTCACCCATCCAGTCCCTTGCTTGTTCCCATTCCAGCACTACAAAGCTGTCATCCCACCAAAACACCCAGTCTCTTTATTTCTCTCCTTTTCCACTACTTCCTCCCCCCCCCCCCCCCCCCCCCGCCCACTTCACACCTCTCCCCTGCCCTCTGTCTACCCCGTGTGTGTGTGTGTGTGTGTGTGTGTGTGTGTATTGTTGATGAAGGCATTAATGACCGAAAGCTTTAATTGTGAGAGTCTTTGTGTAATGCCTATCTGGGACTCAGCATCTTCGCTATATTGTGAGTGGCAACTTTCCTTCTCATAACATTGTTACATTCCATCCTGGATTTTCCATTGTTTGATTTTAGCCTTACTAAAGTATTTTAATGATGCACTGACATCAGATCATCTGGGATCTGCAAAGATCCTTGACAGAGTCACTGGGCAGGTCTTTGTTGATCTGACAGACTTTATGTAAGCCACTGCAGGAAGTGCTAATGATGAAAACATGCATCTGGTACCAATTCCTCCTGCAGTTGCTTCATTTCATCAGATTATAACTGATCTCTCGGGGATGCTTCCCCAGTTGACAAATGGGAATAAATGGATAGTAGTGTCCACTGACTACTGTTAAACTGTCACCAAGAATGTACCTACTGCCAATGCTTCAGAAATACCCAGGTTTTTTTTTTTTTTTTTTTTTTTTTTACATGACAATCTCTGGTAGTGAAAAAAGTGTTTCAGTCATGACTGGTGTCAGAAGTAATTTGGCTTGCAAGATGTCAATTACAAAATCAAAGATGATGATCTTACACTGAAGAGACAAAATTGCAGACATGCCTTCCACATCCTTTCCATTAAGCGTTTTCATCAGCTTGAGGTGCATACTGATAGCAAGAGATTCTTTACAATGAACATGAAGATGTGTGCACCAGTCAGGATGCCTGAATACGAGTAACTCTACTTCAGTGCCATGGTGACAATGAGGATGCGACAACATTACCAGTAACTGACATCCACCACTGCCACCATATGGAGCACCACTGACTAGATAGTACAGTCTGAAATTAATTGTGTGTGTGTGTGTGTGTGTGTGTGTGTGTGTGTGTGTGTGTGTGTTTTTGTGGAGGTGAGGCTGCAGGCATGAGTATGTATGCATGATGGATGCACAAACACACTCAAATGTCCACTCACACAGTATCTTATTCTGCCTTTCTGAATTTGATAATATGATAATGTGAACAGTGATATCCAATGAATGAGCAGTATAGAAATTTGGCTTGTTCTGCAGTGTGATGGGTCTACTGTTGATGAACTTTAATGTTTACAAGAAAAGGATCTATAACGAAGATCTGTGCAATATATTAAATGTTGCAAAATAATCATTCTTACCAGAAGCTGTTACTTTTATGAATGGTTATTTATCTAATCTCTTGGTAAAGCACCCAAAAACTGAAAGTGCACAATTTGAACTTACACTTTCTTTATTTGGAGAATGAGGAAGATAAATGCCTATTTCTCACACAGAAACAATAACAGGGAGAGACTGACAAAAATTATTAATGAAGCCAGTGTGCTCAACTTACCATCAAGAGATTGTATGTTTCGACCACACTCTTGGGTGAATGCAAGTGAACAATTTAAAACAATACATGCCTGGGACCTCACATTCTTTATACTGCTGTAATATTCCTGTGCAATTTCTGAAAAATTAATTAAAAGAAAACATATAAAAGCTGTGGCACATCATTTAAACATTCTAATGAGTTTATCTTTTTGTCATTAACAAAAAATATGTAATGCAATACATTTTTTACTGAAAAAACTTCATTTCATTTATTAAACTCTATTCTCTTCACCTAATGTCCTATCTCTTAAAACTACATACACAGTATTGAAGACTTATGTAAAATAATGGACAGGCAACCATTTACCTGTATATGATTGGTGCATGGTGCACAGAAATACACAATTGTAAACAGTTAACACTAACTTCGAAGCTTTTGTCTTTTTTCTAGTAGAAGTACACACATTTCCATGAACATCCAAATGACCACAGCCATGATAGCAGTGAGACTGGTTATGGAAAGTAGTTGCTTGGGTAGACAGAGACTGAGAGGAGATAGCTAAGGACCCACAAGGTGAGAGGGCGGGTCTTACACCAGATGGCTCAGTGACTCCACAACAAGACAAAATAATTTCAGAGGGTAGAGCATATAGGGGATAGAGAGAGGGAGAGGGGGAGGGGGGAGGGAGAAAGTTGGAAAGTGGTGGTGATGAGGAACCCACGTGGGAAGGGGGAATGGTGGGAAAAGGTAGTATATGATCTGGATGGGGAAGGAGTCGAGTGGACAGAGGAGAGAAGAGAAAAGGTAAGCTGAGGCAGTGGGAAACAAGTTAGTGGAGATTTAGTGCAGGGGAATTGAGAGAGTGTGGAATATGCTGGAGAGATGATTCCCACCTACGTAGTTCAGAGAAACTTGTGCTGAAAGGGAGTATCCAAGTGGCCTGTGTAGTGAATTAGTTGCTGAAGTCATCAGTATTGTGGCGTACAGCATGTTTGGCAACTGGAGGGTCAAGTTTGCGATTTGCGACAGTTTGACAGTGGCCGTTCATGCAAATAAACAGTTGGTTAGTTATCAAGCCCACACAGAATTCTGTACAGCAACTGCGACCTTTTACTGGGTAGTAGACAATGTGACTGGACTGTGGTAGGAGGTGGTGCCTGGATATTTGGGACAGGTCTTGCACATGTGTCAACCAAAAGGAATGACCCATTTGGGTGCCCAACGGCGAGGTTATCACTGCCCTGACATTTATTACAACAAACAAATGTAAATAAGAACTAAAACTGGTGTACACATATGCACTCGAAATGACCACACAATCACACTATCGCACAGGTATTCTGAAATCCACCAAAACCAATGATAAGGGAAGACAACTAATCAAGAAATTAAAACAGAGGGAAAACAAAACACAGAAGAGCTAAAAGAACAACACAGGGAAATGTGACTGGCTGACTACTTACAAAAAACTTGGATGAGCCAGCAACCCTGTTGACACATGAAAAACATCTCCCCAAAATCTTGTTACACATGTGGGACAATTCACAAAACTACACGAACCACAATCATTTGATCATTACATAAAATAGACTGCAGTTACCTCAGCAAATCTGCTGCAGTCCGCTGGTCGGCAAATACAATTCAGTCCAGTAAAATGTGGCGCACCGTGATCCGCACACCACAAGCACCACACATGGGAGGGTCCTCTTGCCAGAGTAAAAAACCATGCATCATAGGGCTGTACCCAATGTGAAAACGAGTAAGAAGGACCTCGTTCCGTTGACGTGGCTGGAACGAAGTACACCATGGCCGAATTGTGGGCTTGATGACACGGAGCTTGTTGTCGGTCACTTCTAACCACTCGACTTTCCATCGACACAGGACTTTATACCTCACAGTAAGGTGAGAGTATACAGGGGGATAGCACAATGAAAGACCTGACGGTCACAGCATGCCTCCTTGGCTGCTCAATCAGCCCTTTTATTCTGAAGAATTCCCACGTGCCCTGGTATCCAACAGAAAGACATCTTCCCCTTTCGGTGTAGTTGGAAGAGGGCATCCTGGATAGTCTGGGTTACTTTATCTGCTGGGTACAAACTTTGGAGAGACTAAAGGGTGCTCAGAGAATCTGAACATAAGAGAAATCTAATATCATGTGTTTCTGTGTGCCACACACCAATCCTCTGCAGATAAGTGGTTGCATTTCCCTTATTTTACATATGTTTCAATCCAGGAATTTCCATTATTGTTAGTATTGAAGATACATGACCATGTCTTACTACAAAGTGTTTCTTAAAATATCTGTTCTATAGCAGAGCAAGTTGCAACGTTTTTCCAGCTGGCACACAGATGATCTTGGTGCCACTGAGATGCTTTTGGCATTGTGCAATAATATAAGTGAAGTATTAACTTTATCTGCACTTTAATTATAGTATTTAGTTTGAAGTGCATACATTTTATAATTGCACTCAAATGGAATATTTCTGGTCATAAAATACATTGTATTGGGTGGTTTATTGCCAATGGAAACTAATACAAAGTTGGTTGAAGATTATTTAACCATCTGCTCCTTCATTTTCAATTCTGTGGAACAGACAGTTGGATTTAAACTATGTTGTATTTCTCTAGGAGATGATCTATGTATGTAAAGCATACCCTAATCTGAACTAAGATTGAAAAATGTTCGAAGTCCACACAACACTGAACAATCAGCAAGGTGCGTGTAATAGTTGATTCCATAGATATTTCAGAAGGAGTATCGTGCACTTTACAATAAAAACTGACTATGACAAAGTTTCC
This sequence comes from Schistocerca gregaria, assembly GCF_023897955.1. NCBI lineage: Eukaryota > Metazoa > Arthropoda > Insecta > Orthoptera > Acrididae > Schistocerca > Schistocerca gregaria. Next base: position 215,486,990 of record NC_064926.1, on the reverse strand, counting down.
TAGCATTTTACAAGAATGTCGGCCAATTATGCTGAATACATCTACATCTACATCTACTGACCAATAGAAAACTCAAAAATATATTGGAAGTGTTTCACCCATTTTAAACAAAATTCAACTGATTTCGTGAGCCAATGTGTTACTTGGATGAGAGGGTAGATCACTATTTTACTCTACAAATGAATAATTTGTCAAAACAATGGGTGGAATGCAGTATGTGTGAAAAGGGAAAAGATAAAGTGATTTCATTTTCCAACATGCAACAGATATTACTCTTATTAATCACCTTGCAAAAGAAAAGAGAAAAAAATGTTTTCTCAGGATAATACAGGTGTCCACAAATCTGCTTTGGAAACTGAAAATTGAGCAATTTCAAGTATAAAACCTTGGAAGATCAACCTTGTTACACTTGGGAGATTGAACTTACTCACTAAAAAACCAATGAACATAGTACAGCTTGAAAAGCAAAAAACTTAAAAAATTAAATGTTCTTTCCACTTGAAAATAACCTTTCACACCCAGACCAATACCTTTTCATGTGACTCATGTACATCAGTTCATAGATGGTATGCCTACTACATTTTATTTCTCTGCGATGACTCAGCCTTTGTACAAATTGTCTTGTAATTTTTGATAACATCAGAAGAACTAGATACAAGAAACTTTCAAGACTCAGGATAACTTTGGCTACATTGTCATGAATATCTAATAAAGAAAGGATCACATCAACTTGTCCAAAACTTTTACTAAAAGACTAAATAAAAGAGCACTGAGCCCAGGTGACAGATTGTCAGTAAACTGTTGTGTACTTAATGAGAGAGAGAGAGAGAGAGAGAGAGAGAGAGAGAGAGAGAGAGAGAGAGAGAGAGAACCCAACAGTTGACAATATGTGTAACAGACTACAGAATTCATGAAACAACAAGTTCATAAGTTATTGCCTGTTGGTGTTCTTTGCAGGCACTCTGGCTGATGGCTACTTAACTGTTTTTCTTATATTCTGCCAAGACAAATGGCTGGCTCTGTCAAAGAATCACTGTTCATTCACTGATTCATTCACTGACTCATATGGTTTTCCATAAATACCACAGTCAAGAAGAAGAGCCTTAACGGATGGAAAACAAGTTCATTTACATATCAAGAAATGAATGGATTAACTCTATGTTACTTTTCTAAAGTAAAACAACAACCATTTGTGAATTCAGACTACTATCAACCACAATATACAAGAAGAGAGCCAAAACTATCACATCCATAAGTGGCCACTAGAACATAAACAATTTCATTGTCCTTAAACAGAATGCTAACTACTCATAAATTTTAACTACTGGAGAAGTCACATGACTTGGAACATTCCATCCCCCCCCCCCCCCTCCCTCCACATCCACATCCACATCCATCCATCCCATGTTCACCTCCATCTTTTCCTCTAGTTGCATCTCCTGCTTGCTGACAGGGAGCATTTCCGTGTATGTTAAAATTTGTGTGTGGGGGGGAAAAAAAAAACTGGAAAGTAAAACGATAAAATTGTGTTTATATTCAGTTAGCATGAAACATGATTTGCTGCATTTGTGGAGAAGTAGACTGGATTAGTTCAAGCTGGTCTTGCCTATCAGCAGTAGCCAATAGCTATGGACTGTGGGAAATTTTCCTTGGTAACACTATAGCAGCAAGAATTTTTTTCTGAACATTGTTAATATTACTGTCAGAGCACTACATGACATTTAAAAAAAAGAAACAGGAATTATTTCCTGTAACAGATAACATAAATCAATTAACAAAGAGGAACCAACCACTCAGTGTTGTACTATAGAAGATTTCACAACTTCAGATATGTGAAATGACAGATTCAAAATGCAAGATATGAGAGTCATTCAGAAAAAAAAGATCATTTAGCTACACAAAAAGAAAAACAAATTTATTGGAAAAATCAATTCCGTTACATTCCTGGAGCTCAGCTCCCTTCATTCCTCTATGTAGTCACTGTCTATACTCAAACAATTGTCTATCTGGTCACGAGCTTCAGAATTTCCATGTTATACTCTTCTGGTGCCAGTTCCTCAAGCCATATAGTCACAACATTAAAACAAAATACTGCTCACATATTTCTGTTGCAGAGCTCACTCCTCTTCTCTTTTCAGGGTCAACTGGCTTCCATAACAACTGTGCTCATAATACAGTGAGTGGAGGTTGCAGGAAGATGCCCTTGTGCACCTGGCATGTGGTCAAAATGAACTGCGAAATTGAAAATCTCACCGTGAGGTAAGGAGAGTTATTCGATTTCTGGACATTCAAAATTTAGTAGCAACTGAAAGCAGGATATGGTGATAATGCAAGGAATGAAATAACACAGTGTTTCTCGAGAATATGGCCTATCTTGTCATCAGACTTGCAACTCACTCTGAGGATGGCCAGATGATACATGGCCGAAATATCACTGGAAAAAATTTTATTTGCACGGCTGAATAACTGAAATTCAATGGACTAATCATCCTCATCCCTCAAAAAACTGAAGAAATTTAAACAGACTCTCTCATACAAAAGTCATGGCAACCATCTTTTGGGATCGTAAATTTATTCTTTTGGTGGATTTCACACTAAAAGGCATTATGATCAGTGCAAATCATTATTGTGAAACACTAAGAAAACTCTGGCACGTTACCCAATATGAGAGGTGAGGAATGCTTTCTGGAGGAATTGTACTTCGTTAGAACACTGCCCATTCTCACACTGCTGCTGCAAATCAAGAATTGCTGGAGGATCAATTTGAATAAGAAATTTTTGTTCACCTACCTGATAAAACTGACCTTGCTTCTACTAACAATTTCCACACTTTCTCTAATCTGAAAGACTTTCAGGGCAGTAAATGATTTGGAAGTGATGAGGAGTTGGAGAACGCAGTGGGCACCTGAGCTAATGAAGAGTATAACATGGAAATTCTGAAGCTTGTGACCAGATACACCTGTTTAAATATAGAAGGCGATTATGTGGAGAAGTGAAAGAAGCTTTGTGTATGCAACAGAATTATTTTTTCCAATCAATATTTTTACTTTGTATTACTAAGAAGTCTTTATTTTCTGGATGAACCCCATATCTTACAATCAAAGGAAACAAATTAACAAAGCAGATTTTAATATAAAATTATCATAATATATTGAATGAATCTGAGTAATAAAATAACCACAGCAAGAAATAACAGCTTAGTTATATTAATAGTACATAGTTTTACAGGGTGTATATGTGGACAAAGAAAAAAAATTCCCCGGATTTCCTGGTAAAAAACACACATTCTCCCCAGTGAAAATACACTTTTTACGTGTTAAGTGACAGTACACCCTTCCTCGGCACTGTAAAACCTTTGAATGTTTATGGTTTTATGTACCAATGTATGCCTGGTTAGGTGTAAGAGAGGGCCTGAAGGCCCTAATCTTGCCAGGTAAAATACATGCATAAATAAAAAAATAAATAAATTTCCCAGCACTTCAGAAAACGAAACTCTCGGGAGGGGGTATTATTTTTGTATTACGAAGGTATAAATTTGAATTCCACAAACAGCACAGGTCACTTTCCAAAGCATTGAAATCGGGATAGTGATGTGCTTTTGTAAGCCAGTCATAGCTCATCTCACTTGATCTCGCCTGCTGACAGCATAGGACATGTGATGTAATCAGCCAATAGCAAGATCACCCTTAAGTAGCACGAACACACAAATAAGAAAAGTTCATGGTTTAAATTAAGGTACATCACACAAATGTGCCAGTAAAATTTTTAATAACGATGTTAATGTCTGATCTGGGCTCGAAATTCTTCTAAATGGTCGTCCTCAAAGGGTTGATTTTTAAATGAGAATCAAACGCTTTGTGATTTAAGAAATTCATCGTACATTCTTGCACACAGTTCATCTTGCGCAAAAGGAAATTTGCTTTGCTTGTAATGCTTTTCAAACCACAATTCGCAATGTTTTCCCGCGGCCTGTTAGAAATAGGTTCGTTTCAGCAGTTGCAAGAGATCGCCACATATCAGGTGTCACCGCGCTTGCGCTGCTACGATGACGCAGGAAGCCTATATGTTCGTACGTGTAAAACATTAAAAGATCTTATATTATGACATAAATGAAACAAGACATCAGAAGATACTTCAAGAGCATCAGAATTTTGTGAACCCCACTAATAATTCGGCTTAAAGTGCACATTTGTATGTCCATATTTGGATGTAAATTTTCTTGGAGTACCAGTGCTGTATTATCTCGTGTTTGGTTCTTTATTATGGTATAATGCCAAACATGCACTTAAAATGCAGCGAACAGTTGAACCCAGCCAAGAGTGTGAAATTAAACTCTTCATTTCAAATAAATTGACTGCCTAAGCAGAAAAGATTAATAAAAGTCAAATATCTTCATTGTTCTGCGAGGCGATTAATGCTTCACTGTCAGAAAAGTGGAAATAAAATTTGAAAGTAATAACATATTTTTGCCTTCCGTTACCAAGTGAACGTATTTTAATTCATTTCATAGCGACAAAAATCCGTTTCATCATCATTTAACGTGAGAGCAATAAACGAAGACGAAACAACAAAATCACTGAACATAAAGACGGGTCACGTAGAGGCGACCCACCTCCCCACCACAACTCTGACTGCTCTGTACATCAGCCCCAGATTTAGTATATTCCCAAACTAGGGCAATATTAGGTAGTGGTGCCCAGCCACACTTCGGTAACCAGAAGTGGGAGAAGGTACTACGCATACACCACTAAACTGCGCATTGCAAGAGCCCACCCGCAACTGCTCAAACGACTCTAATTTAAACCAGTAGTCACATCACTCTCATCAGAGGCAACTTGTTGTTATGAAGCATTGCATAGTCTTCCTAAGCCTTCAACACACTGTGCTGTTGGCAGACACTTGTATGAGCACTGTGTTTTGTTGTTGTGTACGGTGCATTTCCTTTGCAACTGAAGTTTTATTTTAGTTTTTTTCTCTCATTAATGTTTTTTTTGCTGCAGTATTATTCTGCAGTAGCAGGATACAGTAATATCCTTAGTCAGAGTATTGCTTCTTACCAGTCAAAAATCACAAAAATTTAACTGAAAACCAAAACAATGAAAAATTCCCGGAATTCTAAACAATTCCCGGGTTTTTCCTGGTTTTCTCATGGAGTAAAAAATTCCTGGGTTTTTCCTGGATCTCCTGGTTGTTCTGGGTCGTATACACCCTGCTTTATACTTTAATAGCCAATGTGTCACATCCAATCATAGTACTGCGAATGTCATGAAACATTTGATGGGGTGCATTTCTTCTTTATATGCAAAGACCTTAATTTCTTAACACACAGCCACCAAAACATTGTCTTTCACCACTCTACCTAGTGTATATACTACGGAACAATGAGGTTCAAAAAATACATGTATATACCTTTCTCTGACATATCTTTGATTTCCATGGAGAATAAATTTGACTGAATTTTAGTTCCACATTTTGAAAGTCTCAGGATTGGTTTTTCCAGTTTCTTGAAAACAGAAGTTGGTTTGAAACTCTCTTCACATTCATCTGCTCCCAGTGAAATTTGTTTTGGCACATTGAGCTGAAAAAAAGAAAACAATTCAAACAATGGAAACTCCATATAGGAATAACAATATAGAAAAATATAGATTGCTATTTACCATAAACATAACACACTAAGTTGCAGATGGGCACAATTAAAAGACACTTACACATAAGCTTTCGGCACAGCCTTTGTCGGAAAAAAAGAAAAATGCACTATTCATTCATGTAAGCAAGCACACAACATCCACACATGAAAGGCAACTTCAGCAGCTCAGATCAGAGCGCAACTATCACGTGGGATGGTAGCAGCAATCTGGAGTGGGCAGGGGAAGAGGAAGGAGAAGGGATAGCAGTGTAAACTGCTATTTCCCCTTCCCCTCCATAGCACTTTATAGCTGCATTTTGGCCTGACCTGACTGGTTAGCGGTCATTTGAGTGTAAGGTGTATTTGCTTGTGTGAATGAATGGTGCGCTTTTCTGTTTTTCCAATGCAGGCTGTGGCTGAAAGCTTATGTGTAAGTGTCTTCTAATTGTGGCTGTCTGCAACTTAGTGTATAATCTTCGCACGTGCGTTGGGGGGGTGGGGGGGGGGGGGAAGTTGCGCAAGGGGGGTGGGGTGTCACGTGCACGTGTGCCCACCCATTGACTTGCTTGAAAGAAAAGATATGAGTTTACAGACTGGACAGAGTCATGAAGATAAAAGACTCTCCATAACGATGAAGAAGACTCATCACTCTAATGAAGAGGTGTGAGATCACATGTAACTGCTAGAAGTTCAACATGAAGTGGATTATTCAAAAAGTAGTAGTCGTAGTAGTAGTAGTAGTAATATTATTATTATTATTATTATTATTATTATTATTATTATTATTATTATTTATTATTATTATTATTATTGCCTCCTATGCTACACACACTTCCTTCAAACATTCTGCCAAGAAAAGAAAATCTGGACCTTTCTGCTGTTTATCAGAGATCCAACATCTATAGGTTGTGGAGAGTGTTATTTAGCGCCTGAGTGGAAGACTTGTGTAGTTATAGTTTATTAGTAAATAACAAAACAAAAGGAGCAATGAAAAGGAACTGAAACGAACATGTACTGGAGAGAAAGGGAAAGGGCAGTGCCGGGGGGAGGGGGGGGGGGGGTGTTACAGTGGAGGCATCCATCTATTTTCAGAATATTGCGATAACAATGCAATCTACCAGTTCTTTATGGAACTGGCATCTTACATCATGTTAAACAATCACACTCTGCACTTGGACAATGCCTATAGTAGTATGATCAAGACACATTGGAAGAACTATCATTGTTTTCTGGTGCAGTGGCATGAGGAGGATTTTTCAATATTCACAAGAATTATAGTTCGTCCAGTGTGTCTTGAACATACTACTATAGGCATTGTCCAAGTGCAGAGTGTGACTGTTTAACATGATGTAAGATGCCAGTTCCATAACAAACTGGTAGATTACATTATTATTGCAATATTCTGAAAATAGATGGATGCTCCACTGTAACGCCCCCCCCCCCCCCCCCCTCCCCCCAGCCCTGCCCTTTCCCCTTCTCTCCAGTACATGTTCGTTTCAGTTCCTCTTCATTGCTCCTTTTGTTTTGTTATTTACTAATAAACTGTAACTACACAAGTCTTCCACTCAGACACTAAATAACACTCTCCACAACCTATAGATGTTGGATCTCTGATAAACAGCAGAAAGGCCCAGATTTCCTTTCTTGGCAGAATGTTTGAAGGAAGTGTGTGTAGCATAGGGAGCAATCATCATCATCATCATCATCATCATCATCATCATCATCATCATCATCATTATTATTATTATTATTCCTAAGACTTTTTGAATAATCCACTTCATGTTGAACTTCTAGCAGTTACATGTGATCTCACACCTCTTCATTATAGTAATGAGTCTTCTTCATCGTTATGGAGAGTCTTATTTTCATGACGCTGTCCAGTCTGTAAACTCATATCTTTTCTTTCAAGCAAGAAAAAAGTATATATATAAAGAAATATTCCACATGGGAAAAATACATTAAAAACAAAGATTCCATGACTTACCAAGCGGGAAAACGCTGGTAGATAGGCACAATAAACAAACACACACACAAAATTTCGAGCTTTCGTCAGGAAAGAGGGAAGGAGAGGGAAAGATGAAAGGATGTGGGTTTTAAGGGAGAGGGTAAGGAGTCATTCCAATCCCAGGAACAGAAAGACTTACCTTAGGGGGAAAAAAGGACAGGTGTATACTCGCACCCACACACATATCCATCCACACATATACAGACACAAGCAGACATATTTAAAGGCAAAGAGTTTGGGCAGGGATGTCAGTCGAGGTGGAAGTGCAGAGCCAAAGATGATGTTGAATGACACGTGAGGTATGAGTGGCGGCAACTTGAAATTAGCGGAGATTGAGGCCTGATGGATAACGGGAAGAGAGGATATAATGAAGGGCAAGTTCCCATCTCCGGAGTTCGGATAGGTTGGTGTTAATGGGAAGTATCCAGATAACCCGGACGGTGTAACACTGTGCCAAGATGTGCTGGATGTGCACCAAGGCATGTTTCGCCACAGGGTGATCCTCATTACCAACAAACACTGACTGTCTGCCTGTGTCCATTCATGCAAATGGACAGTTTGTTGCTCGTCATTCCCACATAGAAAGCGTCACAGCGTAGGCAGGTCAGTTGGTAAATTACGTGGGTCCTTTCACATGTGGCTCTGCCTTTGATCATGTACATCTTCCGGGTTACAGGACTGGAGTAGGTGGTGGTGGGAGGGTGCATGGGACAGGTTTTACACCGGGGACGGTTACAAGGGTAGGAGCCAGAGGGTAGGGAAGGTGGTTTGGGGATTTCATAGCGATGAACTACGAGGTTACAAAGGTTAGGTGGACGGCGGAAAGACTCTCTTGGTGGAATGGGGAAATGCACAAGCTAGCCAAATGACTGAGTGTCCTTTCACATTCAATAAAGTAATCAGAGATTGTCATTCATATTTTGAATGCTTTATGTTTAAACTAGCCCTGAAACAGTTACTTTTGCAAGTGAATGTGAACATTTAATCAACTATGAATACATTATGGACTGAGTTTTACGCCTTCATCTTGTCCTGGGTTTCCAGACAATTATCCAAACTTCAAATAACTCTTGAATTAATGTTGATTAAGTGTAACAAGTTAAACTATATTCAATAAGGTATATGTCTCCATGAAAATGTAACTCCATCACATTATTAAAACTATGCTGGAAAAGGAATTAGACTTTATTCTGTGTTTCAGGTGCTGTGCACTACCAATTGTCCTATCCCAAGTAGTCTGTGAGATAAATGTATTGTCCCTTAGTAATAATAATACTGAGTTATTGCCTCTGATGATGATGATGATGATAACGACAATGATTATGCATAACTGTGCTTTATAAAAGAAATCCTTCATCATTGCAGACTGCCAAGCAAAAGGTATTCTCTCAACAGAGAGAGTCACAACAGTATCTGTAAATGTAAGCACAGCACCACTGACCAATAATGAATGCAAAAAAATAATAAAAATTTATTTTCTTATATATTTTTGACCAAAGTTCAGAGTTTTTATTACTTACAAAAGGGAAATAACTTTCATTTTAAATTTATTCCATTTTGTTTTCTTTTCTTGCTTTTCATAAAGTTATTCTTAGTTACCCCAATAGATGTGCAAATCGAAGGAAACGGATGTGTCAAAATGTCTAACAGACACCATACTGGCAAGACTTCCAATATCACAGAGTGGTCACATGAAATTACACAGCACGCCAATAAAAGGCAGCCTGATGGCTGGCTTGCCCTCAGCATTTTCTTTGCTAGCTGCAATTATCTGCCTCTGCCTCTACGAAGTGAACTATGGCTGCCACTGATGCTTACCTGGATCTGTGAGTGGACAGTAACTGCTGTGCTTTCAAATTTACTTCAAGACTAAAGTGAAGGGCCTGTTATCTGCATACCATGGAGTGATATAACATTTATGTAGAAAGCTTTTATTTGATGAGCACTGTGAGACATAGCTGCCACTGTGTTCAATATAATAACTGTAGTAAGCATGCACAACAAAGCTATTGTGTTTGGACATCATTACTTTTGAAACTTCCTGGCAGATTAAAACTGTGTGCCCGACCGAGACTCGAACTCGGGACCTTTGCCTTTCGCGGGCAAGTGCTCTACCAACTGAGCTACCGAAGCACGACTCACGCCCGGTACTCACAGCTTTACTTCTGCCAGTATCCGTCTCCTACCTTCCAAACTTTACAGAAGCTCTTCTGCGAACCTTCGCAGAAGAGCTTCTGTAAAGTTTGGAAGGTAGGAGACGGATACTGGCAGAAGTAAAGCTGTGAGTACCGGGCGTGAGTCGTGCTTCGGTAGCTCAGTTGGTAGAGCACTTGCCCGCGAAAGGCAAAGGTCCCGAGTTCGAGTCTCGGTCGGGCACACAGTTTTAATCTGCCAGGAAGTTTCATATCAGCGCACACTCCGCTGCAGAGTGAAAATCTCATTCTGGAATCATTACTTTTAATAAGCCACTATTACTGTTTGGTTTGGTTTTGTGGACTAATGAACAGCTTAATCTGTTGTTACAGAATGCTAATTTATGTTCAATAAATGTTTGTTGGCTTTCAGTGCCAGTTACAACACTTAGAATTCGACACAAAACCTCCCATTCTGTTCATGCAGTTTTCCATCTGTGAAGTAATACAGATAGCACAAAATCCAGCTTGCTCTGTTCATACACAAGATCCAGACATCTGTAGGCAGTGGAGCTCATAATTACACATGAAGGGGCTACAAAAAACAAGGAAATTATGTCCGTTAGTAAAAATTAATATTTTATGAGCTGTACACTGACATCAAGGTAGTGCTCTGCTTGTCATAATACATACCTATTAGGGCATCATTTCCTCTAGCACACAGAACTGTAAAGTATGAAACATAGCACTCTGATACTGCAGCTCAGCACCAGACATTAGTGGGATTTCAGCTCCCCAGTCTAGCATGCTATGAGGAAATGATGTATGTATCATGACAAATGCAGTATCACCTAGACATCATGGTGCACCACATATTCATTTTTACTAATGAACATGAATGCAACTAAGAATTTTTCCTCTTTCTGTACACTGCCTTGGTGTATTATCTACTGCACTGGATATTTTTTGCTTTATTCATTGTGTATATGACAGAAGGTACACCATGGTTTCCTAAAACTGATTCTGTTAAATATTTCACAGATGTTTTCAGCAACATTCCTCCCCTGTATCCCTGACAAAAACCAAGCTCATACGTACATGTGGACATCAGACTTTTCTCTTCGTAAGCAACTTTGCATCTATTTAAAGGTACATTTTACCCTAACTCTTTCTTAAGTATAGTGCCTGTCATCAACAATACAAATGTTAGCTGTCCAGTAACCTCACCATACACCCATTTCTCTGTTAATGTTGACTCTTCATGCCAATGAGTAACTACATTTTGTGTTGAGTGACGTTGAATACAATATAGTGAAAATAACACAACAAAAACTCTACTTCATGCCTGGAATATGACATAACACTTTGAGAAAAGTGGATGCATATTACGTAACTGTAAAAAAGTGTAGGACAAAGGCAAAAAACTGGAGCATACAATACTGCATTATCACACTCATGTTAATTTTTTGTGCCCCCCACCCACACCAACTCCCACACTCACCCACACTCACCCCCCCCCCCCCCCCCCCCACACACACACACACCTACACCTACACCCACAAGGCTCCTATCCCGTATCACTGAAGAACATGAAAAGTGGAGGGGGGAGGGGTGGAGGGAGTGAGAGAGGAGGGGAGGGAGAGAGAGAGGAGGGGAGGGAGAGAAAGAGGAGGGGAGGGAGAGAAAGAGGAGGGGAGGGAGAGAAAGAGGAGGGGAGGGAGAGAGGAGGGGAGAGGTGCAGACAGCAGCACAGTGAATGGAGTAGATGTTAGCAGAAAAGTATGTTTATCATTCCATGCTTTCAGAGGGAGAAACAAAAAGAGCTCACAAAATGAACTATGGAGAATGTGGAGAGGACATACGTAATTAAGCTTAAAGAACGTCAAATGATACATGTGTAATGATAAAGATGATCAGAACAAAGAAGTGACAAGAATCAAAATGAATTTCCATACAATTAGAATAGTAATTTACCTTTTTAGCTGAATGACTTGCCATTATAGCATAATAGATCTGTGCTCTGTCTTGCAAATCGATATCAGTGCTCCAGGCAATTATTGATCTCAATACTTCACAAAGTTCTGAAATAGAGGTGAAGAGTAATGTTACAACTATTAATTAAATAAATGTACCAAAAAATCGATGTACATCTTGACAAATTAACAATTTATGGGCTACAAATACTCACCAAAGTAAACTTCTGCAGGGTCATATTCCATCATTAAAAAGTAACACAACGACAATATCTCATGACCTGAGGACCAAGATAGAACACTGCAATTTTCTTGGTTTACCATATGTTTCATAAGATATAGTAGAATTGTCTGTAAATAATTTTTTAAAAAATTGTTAGAGTAGAAAAGATAAATTAGATGAGATTTTTCTGACAAAAGTTTGGTACATTATCAATATTAATAACTATACTTTAAATAAATGTTGCCTGCAATGTTTTTTTTAGATTAAATGTATACACAGTGTAGCAATATGAATACAAAAATATGTCCTGAAGTGGTTATAAATTAAATAGAAGGGTACCACACTCTATAAAAACAACATTTAATGTTCGGTTTATTCTCAGTACTTGATGTCCAGATTTTGTTACTGAGATTCATGTCTGTACAACCGATTGTGACTTCAGAGAAGTCATATTGTGACAGTGCAACAAATCATCACTCCAAGTCTCATTTTATATTCACACATAATCATCTTCAAGAGATTGTCAGGTTGCATTTGCTAAAACGATGCTGTCACACAAATATGTACAATGGGAAGTATAGCACATCATGTCTTATGAATAAGACATTTACCCACTACAAGCTTTTAAAATTTCTTGAAACAATTTACTATACCTAATGGAAATTAAGAAAATGTATGGCATAGACAGTGGCGGCTGGTGATTAGGTGCTAATGTGCTACAGCACAATGTAATTGTCACACTTAAATTATGCCATTTCTCTTCAAATGCAAGCTGGTAATCACATTACAAATACACCTTTTCTCTTGGAATGCATGCTGGTATACAAATAAAACAGATGAAAAAATGTATTGTAGCATCATGTCCATGATAATTATAAACCAGTGTTGAGTGCTGAAATGATGGTGAGCTGCACTACAATCAACTCTAAGTAGGGACAAAGCTCTCTGTTTTTGGCTGTGCCTGTTCGTATGTGGCATCATATCTTCCGGCATTGTAGGTGCTACGTTGCTCACAGCACAAAGTCAATATTTTTCTTTGGAAGTGCATGTAAAGTATTGTGCAAGCGACATGGCAAATCCAGTAGATGATCTGATAAAGAGGCCCTTTTCCAGTATATCTTAGAAGGAGATAGCGAGTAGAAGAAGGTAGAAGCTCCTTTGAGCTCCTAGAATATTTTGCCCGAATGATTCGCAGAAAAAGGTAAGTCACTCTCTAAAGATACATACAGTGGTCAAGTGCTCCAATGGCCAATTCATTGGCTTGTGTATAACTGCTGGTGCTGTCATCTTTCTTTTTATTTTAATTTTATTCCTTGCAATGTTAAACTATTAATTATAAAATTATTGCAGCATAAATATACAAAAAAGATAAGCACTATTAAATTGTTTACATAAATTTTGCTTCAGAAAATTATTTTTTATTTGAAGACCAAGAGTAAAAGTATTAAATTATTGTGCAAGTATGTAAGAGTCAAAGCAGCAACAAGCACAACATAAGCAAGGTGTTCTGGGTTAACTGTGATTCAGAACCAGACTAGCCAGTGGACTTTGTCCCTCTCAAGTGGCATGACATTTACAGCTGCCAAGTCTCTGGCCAGTGTTACCTCAACAGATAAGCCTCCAGCCAATGACTTGCCAGAGAAAGTGCATTACATGTGCCAACATTTGACATAAATAATAACCCATCAACAGTAATAGGTAACTTTGGTGGTAAACAGGAACACAGCTGAGACTGAACAAACAGCATTTTGCAGTACTGTTCCCTCTCTGTTTTTGACAAGTAATGACTGGGGCTCCATCTAGCACTGAACAAATACACCACAGTGTATTCTGCCACCCACCAAACCCATGCAATATCCTTGTCTATTCCCAGTCCACCCCTGATCCCTTCCTTAGGGATCATATTCCTGCAATAGACTTTGATGTCTGCCACCACCACCACCACCACCACCACCACCAGTCCAGTCACAGGTGTCACCCGATCCCATCAATAGTAGAGCTACCTGTGAAAGTATGAAAGCAATCATGTGATCTACAAATCGAGATGTAACAACTGTGCTGCTTTCTACATGGGCATGACAACCAAGATGCTGTCTGTCCGCAGGAATGGCTACCCACAAACTATGGTCAAGAGGCAGCTGGACCACGCAGTTACTGAACATACTGCCCAGAAGAATTTACTTCTCTTCAATGACTGATTCACAGCCTGTGCCATATGGTTTCTTCCCACCAACACCAGCTTTTCTGAACTGCACATGTGGAAACTCTCCCTGCAGTACATCCTACATTCCCATAACCCCTGTGGCCTCAACCTACTCTGATCCCTGTCCTCCACCCACCTATACCCTTCCCTGCCACTGGTCCACCAGCACAAAGCTTTCTATTTCACCACCACATCCACTGGTCTTTTCTCTCCACTACTTCTCACCCCCCCCCCCCCCAACCCCCTCCCAAACCCTTCAACTGCACCTAGCAGCCATACCCTGGCCCCACCATGCCCCTGCATGCTCCCACAAGCAGCACTACACTTTCTCTCACCCCTATCCTACTATCCCCCTCCCTCCCTATCCCAGCCTCCTCCTTACCCCCACCACTCTCATATTGCTTTCTCATCAGGTGCAGTTGCTATAAGAAGCCTGACCTCAGTGCCCAGACACATTGGGAACGTGTGTGAGAGTTGTGCTTGCACGTGTGTTTTCTGTTTCAGAAGAAGGCCCTTTGGCCAAAAGCTCAAATGTATTGTTTTGCACAGTGAGTGCACATAATTAAATAGCGCATGCCTCCATGTCCGGCCTAAAGAGGACACCTCACACCGGCACAGGTGGCACATCAAATGCTGCACCATGTGCAAAACAACCATATATATAAGCCAGTGTGCCAGATCCTTGGCCACTCTAATGTTTAAGTGACTACTGAATACTTCACTGTAGACTGTGCCTTCATGTATTCCCTGATTTCAGGTGTTATACTGACTACAATGTCATTCAGAGACTTAGTATTTTTCTTTATGTGGAGACAAATTAAAAGTTGGTTGGTGGTAATTCTGTTATTATTTGTGTAATGTTAGAGCACACAGCAGTTTTTGTTGCGCCTGTCTCACACATCTCTATATGAGTAGTAATCTATCCTTTTCATAATATTAAAAAATCTAATACTCCTTTTCATTTACAAGTTAATATCAAAATGGTTTCAAGTATGTACATGTACATATATATACACTGATGTAAATAAAATAGAAAGAAACTTCCACATGGGAACTTTATGATGTAAAATGTTTATGTGTTTTATTTATTGTGCCTGTCTACCGGCGCTTTCCCGCTTGGTAAGTCTTGGAATCTTTGTTTTTGTATATACACTGAAGTTCATATGGTAATTCTTAACAATGTAGGAAGAGAGAGATTGTCACTTACTGTAAAGAAGACATGTTAAGTTGCAGACAGGCACAATCAAAAGACACTTCCACAGATCTTTCACATACAGCCTTCATCAGCAAAGGGAAACAGAGGAACATACAGCATCCATCACACAACCAAGCGCATCTCATGCACACATAACCACCAACTGCTGCAGTTCAAGCCACAATGCCATTCGGGCCTGAACTTCCTGAGCTGGTGGTCATGTGTCCATGAGGTGGGCTTGCTTGTGTGCACGAATGGTGTATGTTTCTCTGTTTCCCTTCATGTTAAGTGTCTTTAATTGTGCCTTTCAGGAGCTTAATGTGTCTTCTTTATGGTAAGTAGCAATCTATCTTTCCTACATTGTTGATATTTCTACATGGAGTCTCCATTGTAACATAATTATTAGGTTGTTGTAGCCATGTATGATCAAACAGAAAGCGGTTTACAACATTTATTTACAATGATCATATTACTGCCCTGATGAAATGAGAAGTCAGATTTTAAATAAGACACATGTTATTTGAATCAAGCAATGGAAAAATCCAGGATGGAATGTAATAATATTATGAGAAGTAAAGTTGCAACTCACCATCAGCAGAGATGCTGAGTCACAGATAGGCACAACTAAGACTCTCACAGAGCTTTTAGCCATTGACTTCCGTCAACAATAGATACACACACACACACACACACACACACACACACACACACACACACACACACACAACTACAGTCTCAGGCAACTGAAACCACATTACGAGCGGCAGCACCAGTGCATGGTGGGAGTGGTGACTGAGTGGGGATAAGGAGGAGGCTGGGGCAGGGAGGGGGGACAGATAGTATGGTGGGGGCGGCAGACTGTGAAGTGCTGCAGGTTAGACGGATTAGACAGAGGGCAGGGGAGAGTTTGGGAGGGGGAGTGGGGGGAACCCTCCCCCCTGGAGGGGGAGTGGGGGGGGGGGGACCCTCCCCCCCAGCCTCCTCCATATTCCCACCCAGTCGCCTCTCTTATCATGCACTGGTGCTGCTGCTCGCAGTGTGGTTTCAGTTGCCTGAGACTGCAGTCATGTGTGTGAGTTGCATTTGTGTGAGTATGTGCGCGCATGTGTGTCTATTGTTGACCAAGACCAATGGCCAAAAGCTTTAATTGTGAGTCTTTGTTGCGCCTATCTGCAACTCAGCATCTCTGCTATAGGATGAGTAGCGACTTTCCTTCTCACATAAGTTATTTATTAATATTAATAACATATACCTCAATTGGTTCAACTAAGAAATTTAACAGTGGAGTAGATGATATAGGCTACCAATAAATCCTTTAAGCTCCTCTTAAACTCAACTCTATTAAGGGTTAAAATTTTTAGGGGTGACGGTAAGTTATTGAAAATGTGTGTTCTCAAAGCCATTCTTCAGGAACAAATTATGTGACTATATCCTCCTTTCAATTATTTAAATTTTTAGCACTGATTCCACAAATTGAGCTGTTGATTTAAACAATATATACATTGTTAATGATAAATTTCAGTAAGGAATAAATATACTCAGAAACAGTAGTTAGTGTCGCCGACATGCTCATGTAGTGTAATGCGTAACATGCTAGCTTGCGAAACAAGATGAGCCACATCTACATCAAATCCACATGATCGATAATGCACTGACCAGTCTGAGTGTGGTTTTTAGGTGGTTTCCCCTACACTCATTTAGGCAAATGCTGTGCTGGTTCCAATTTCCACAAACAGTTAAAATACAATTACATACAGAGGAAAGTTTACATAATTCACAGCCATTTGGCACACACGACTTCTCTCCCTTAGGTTATTTGCAACTGTGGAATTAAATAAATATGTCAGATTTTGAGTGCAGCAGACTCCATACTAGGCAGGATAACCCAGAAGAAGAAGAAGAAGAAGAAGAAGAAGAAGTCAGTAGCCCCAGTCCCTCAAATATTCCTCTGAAGGACATCCTTGAACTTATGCCATATCTTTATCATTTTCTTAATGATCACCCCAGTGGCAGTGCAAACAGCACATAATGTAGTCCACATAGGAAAATGCTCTGGTTTATTTAGTGACTAGAGAGTAGCAATAAATTTAATCTTATGAACGAAATAGAGGGAAACATTCCATGTGGATTCGTTTGGTAAGTTACATCATCTTTGTTTTTAAATTAATTTAATCTGTTTAACAGTGTGCTTCCAGGTAATCTACTGAGTTCCTGTTTCCATTTATGCACAATATTTCAACATCTGACTGAGCCATCTTTTTCATGTGCTTCTAGTTTTGCTGTTAGGAGTACTCCCTGCCTGGACTCCAACCAGATTGGTTGGATTCCAGGAAAAGAATACGCATAACAGCAAAACATGACATCTGAAGAAGACAGATGGGTCGGTCGTCAAAATACGCATAAAAAGTATGGTTGAGTCCAGGCAGCAAGTATGACTAACAGCAAAACTCGTAGCACCTGAAGATGACGACTTGCCCAGTCATCAATATATTGCTCAAAAAATGGAAACAACAGCTTGGCAGAACACCTAGAAGCATTCAAAACGTAACTAAAAGGAAGACTGCATAATAAAATTAAAGATGATATAAGAAATTGAAAAGATACTGAATACAGATTAGGAAGATATTACCTCGATCTGTGATGAGTAATAAACTTTAAACTTAGGTTTTCTCACAAGTAAAAAAGGTTCCCCCTTTAGTGCCATTATTTTGTGAACTATGCAACAGAGCATGCTCAAATCTTCAGCAGCAACAACAGAAACAGCGGAGGACACTGAGGAGGACATGCATCTCAAATACAGTAATGACAATCACATGAAAAGACAGGAGCATCACCTTCACCCACTCCATCCCCTTCTCCAATTGACGAAGAGCAGCCCAGAATACTGACACCAAATGACCTAATGTTGTATCTTCCATGTGCACAGCTCCTGGAGCAGGTTGTGTAGTAACCTGCACCAGCAATGAGAGCAGCTCTCTGGGAACAGCACTTTCAGGTCGCCGGTCACGCATTTTCTCCTCAAGGCTGAGTGCAAATGGGATGAATGTCACATCGTCCTCCACCACAGAAGCCACCAAACTGAGAAAGAAAAAAATTGTAATCAGTAAAAATAAACCAAGAAGAGTTTATAGAGATTACTATTTCAATTAGTATTATGCAAAAACTGGAAAAACAGGAATGCTAACTTGGACATCATTAGAGACAATTTAGTATTGTTCACATTTTTTTGTGTGGCTTAAAGACCTTGCTGAATGTGAGCTCACTATCAATACCTTGGTTTTGACAGAGAGATGGAGAGGGTTATGTTGCTGAAGGTGCCAGTAAAACATGTAACAAAATTAGTTTTAGGAAATCATGCAGTACCTTATGTCATATACACAATGGCTAAAACACAAAGTTTCCACATCAAATAGTATCAAGTACAATTACATTCAGCACAACAGCACAAAAACCCTTTACAAGAGTGGAGGCTGCCATTACACATGGACACACTTTCATAAGAAAGACAAATGATACTACCGTAACAATGAAAACTAATTAACTTGTTATTGCAGGTCTATATGGTCTGCGCATGCAGTAAGAACATCTAAAAGTGAATCTTACTCACTGACCCTCTTCAGTTTTCTTCACACTTACACTACACTGTGACAAAAGTCACGGGATACTTCCTAATATCCTGTGGAACCGTCTTTTTCCTGGTGTAATGCATCAACTCCACACGTCATGGACTCAACACATCATTGGAAGTCCCCTGTAGAAATAGTGAGCCATGCTGCCTCTACAGCCATAGATAATTACGAAAGTGTTGTTGGTGCAGAAGTTTGTCCACAAACTGACCTCTTGATTATGTCCCATAAATGTATGATGGGATTCATGACAGGCACTCTAGGTGATCAAATCATTTGCTCAAATTGTGCAGAATTATCTTCAAACCAATCGCAAATAATTGTGGCCCAGTGATGTGACACATTGTCATCCATAAAAATTCCATCTTTGTTGGGGAACATGATGTCTCCAAGTAACTGAACATAACCATTTCCATTTAATGATCAGTTCAGTCGGACTACAGAACCCACCACATTCCAGGTACACAGCCCACATCATCATGCAGCCACCAGCAGCTTGCACATTGTCTTGTTGACAAATTGGGTCAGTGGCTTCAACGGGTCTGCACCACACTCGAACCATCCACCAGCTCTTACCGAATCGAGACTCACCTGACCAGGCCATAGTTTTCCAGTCATATAGGGTCCATTCAATATGGTCATGAACCCAGAAGAGGTGCCGCCATACTCAAGTTACGGCAGATGCAGCTCGTATTTAAAGGCTCTAAGGTGAAGCCACCCCAAAATAATATATTAAAAGAAAGTCTCAATAATGTATTAGAGAATTTAAATTATCAGAACATATTCTGCAGATTTCCCACATGGATTTAATTAATGTCGGTCACTGCCACAAAACAATAATACTTGATGTTTCAAAATGAAATACTGAAAACATTAAGCATGAAGTGAAGCTAACACACACCATGTTAAAGATCTCTTCAAAATACATCTTATAGTATGATTTGTTGAGGTAAACTCTTGGGCAGCATTATGTTGTTGGATAAATAAAATACCTATAGATTTTATCTTGGAGTTAGCTTTTGATATTATTTAGTAGTTGACTATGAAACAGAAAGAAGATACAGTACGTTAACGTTTGGCTAGAGTGCAATACCCCCCCCCCCCCCCCCCCCCCCCCTCCTCCTCCTGAAATCTTGGTTGTCGTGACAGGCTGATTCGTAGTGTGACCAAGATCTAGGTTAGTTCCGATCGATAACTGTCACAGCTTTCCACACTATGGAAACCACAAGCCATGCCTGAGTTACTGGTACCATTACATCAGGTTAAAGGATTCGAGTAGTTAGCATCAAGCACATAATTATAATCAATTGCAGCATCTGTCACTTATACATGCGTCCACTGTTTTGTACAATTTTCTATTAGGCAAATCGACAGTCCACTGCACTGTTCCACATATTGCTTGATCATAGATTACAGCAGTTTTAGTTTGTTTTATAATCAGTTTCCTTAAATATATTGAACTTGTATAGCACCTACAAAAAAAAACGAAAATCCTGTCATTGCAAAGCCCTGGTTACATTCTAGCTAGCAGCAACACTATTTTTTACATTTATTTATACTCTATATTTATTATCACGTGTAAATTTCATTTACAAATAAAGAATTACTTTTTTAAATAAAAGTAACATCTATTTATTTTTCATTATCAGTCATTACAACAAGGGCGTTTTTTGTTGAAGTAAGATCTTTCTGCGAAATTTCAGTCAATAACTTTTAATCCCACCTATATAAAGAAAATTGATCACCATAAAAGAATAAGATAAGTCAGAGAGCCTACAACAATATTTAGTGTCCTTTTTTTCACATGCTATTTCAGAGAGGAATGGCAACAAATAGCCTGAAAGTGGTTCTATCAACCATCTGCGAAAACTTAAGTGATTTGCAGAGTAGTCATATGTGCGCAGATGTTGAACGCACACCTCAGATATCAAAAACAAAGTGAGTGAGAAGAAATCCCCACCCTCTAGATAATTAATGTTATGTCACATTCAGGACTAAAACTGATCTATAGTGTAGCCAGAAGTATAGGTTAGGTTTATGGCTGATAGTTTAAGTAGTGAGTTGACAAAGCAGTACCAAAGACTTCAATTAACCCAGTGCTGATAGATGAGATTATTATCAAAATATCAGTTTAATAAGTTGTAGTTGCAAAATACCGACACAGATTACTTACAGAAGAGTGAAAAACTAACAAAGGCTGGACTCAGGTGTAATCAGTTTTTGGTTCAGAAGAAATGCAAGAACATGTGGGGCAATACTGACGCTATCTTAAAAGATAGTCTGAGAAAGGCAAGCAGCATTCATAGCATTTGTAGGTTTAGAGAAAGCTTTTGACACTGTTGACTAGGATACACTCCTTGGAATTCTAAAGGCACCAGGGACTGAATACAGGGAGCAGAAGGTTAATTACAACTGTTACAGAAAGAGAGACAAAAGTTATGAGTAAAAGGAAATGACAGGGAAGTAGTAGTTGAGAAGAGAGTGGGAAAGGGTTGTGGCCTGTCCTCATGTTTTTCAATTTGTACACAGAACAAGTATTAAAGGAAACTTAGACCAAATTAGAAAATAGAATTAAAGCTGAGAAAGAAGAAATGAAAATGACGAGTCTTTCCTATGGCATTGTAATTCTGTCAAACAAAGCAAAGGATGTGGAAGAACAGTTGAATAAAATGGATAGTGTCTTGAAAAGTGGTTATAACAAAAATTTCAACATAAGTAAAATAACAGTTTTGGAGTGTGGTCAAAAAAATTAAGTGGCACTTATGGAATTGGATTAATAAATGAGATACTAAAAGTTGTCAATGATTTGTGCTACCTGAGCTAGCAAAAGAACTGGCATGGGCAATATAGGCCAGATGTAAAATGCAGACTGGCAAGAACACGAAAGCACTTCTGAAAAAGAGGGCTTTGTTAACATTTAATACAATTTTAAATAATGGAAAGTTCAGGTCGGAATATCAACAATATTATGAAAAAGATAGATTGCTACTCACTGTAAAGAAGATATGGTGAGTTGCAGACAGGCACGATGAAAAGAGTATTACATACAACCTTCTGGCCACAGCCATCTTCAGAAATCAGAAATGCACACGACCCCCTCCCATCAAAACACACACACACACACACACACACACACACACACACACACACACACACAAGTAAGCACTCCTCTCCGGCCCGACTGCAACAGAAATGCGTTCAATGGGAGCAACAATTCGCAGAGGGGCTGGGAAGAGGGAGGGATAGTAGGGTATCAATGGGGGGGGGGGGGGGGGAGGAATCAACACTGCTTGGCAGAGCATGCAAGGATTAGAGGTGGCAGGACACGGCTAACACGCACAGTGTCAGGAGTCTGTGGGGGAGGGAGGTGTGCCGCAATGAGCAGTGCACAATGAGGGTGAGAGCAGGTGAACTGAGAGGATGTGACAGGGCACAGGGGGAGGGCAGGGGATGAACATCTGGGTGGACGAATCAGGGACAGCAGGTCACCACAGACTGAGGTTGGGATGATTTTGGGAGTGGAGAATGTGTTGTAAGGATAACTCCCATCTATGGAGTTCAGAACAGCTGATGGTGGAGGGGAGCATTCAGATGACGTGGGTTGTGAAACAAGTATGTTATGCACAGCTGCATGTTGGGCCACAAGGTGGTCCACTTTGCCCAACAGCTGTCCACGAAGATGAAATGCCACCAACAAACTGTGGCCAAGAGCAGTCATACTAATATAACAAGCTGAACCAAGATTGCAGCAGAGCTGGTATATAATAATGGCTGCTTTCACAGTTGGTCCGGCTTTTGATGAGGTAGGATAAGTCTGTGACAGGACTGGAATAGGAAATGCTGGCAGGTCTTGCACCTGGGTCTTCCACAGGGATACGATCCCTGTGATAAGGGGATGGAACTGGGAGATCGTAAGGATGGACTAGGACGATGTGGAATTTAGGAGTTTGATGCAACGCCTGTTTAGAAGGGGTGGGAAGGATCTTGCGTAGGATGTCCCTCATTTCAGGGCTTGATGGTAGATGATCAGAACCCTGACTAAGGATGAGGTTCAGTTGTTCCAGTCGGGTTTCTATTGGGTGACCGGGGGTGCTCCTTTGTGGCTGGTTCTTGGGCTGGTGGAAGGATTGGAGGTGTGTGGGGTACGGCACAGGAGACCTGTTTGCAGACTAGGTATACAGGATAGTGTGTGCCTGCAAAAGTCTTTGTAAGACCTTCAGTGTACTGGGAAATGGAGCCTCTGTCACTGCAGATATGCTGCCCACAGGAGGTCGGGCTGTATGGGAGCAAAGGTGGAGAAGGAAAGCAGCTGCACCCTTCCGAAGGAACCATCCCTGCATTTTTCTTAAACGATTTAGGGAAATCAAGTAAAACCTAAACCACGAGAGCTGGATTCAGGTTTGAAGTTGTCCTCCTGAATGCAAATCCCGTGTACTAACCACTGTGCAACCCCATTCAGTTTGGTGTGGAAGGGATGACAGCTGTCAAAATGCAAGTATTGTTGGTGGGTTTGATATGGCCACAGGAGTGGCTAGAGCCATCAGAGAGGAGGTGGCCAACATCTAGGTATCGTATTTACTCGAATCTAAGCCACACTTTTTCCTCGGTTTTTGAAATCCAAAAAACCGCCTGCGGCTTAGAATCGAATGCAAAGCAAGCAGAAATTCTGAAAAAAGTTGGTGGGTGCTGCCACAACTTACTTCTGCCGTCGATTATATGTAGCGCTACACAGGCATGCTTTGTAGGAACAAAGATAAATACTGGCGCCAAAACCTCTGCGTCAATAAATAAATTAAAAAGTGGAAGATGAGCTATTTTCTGCGTCCCGAGTTTCGACCACTGCATTTTCATACATTATCCAACGAAGTAAATACAAATTCCGTATTGTTCATCTTCGAATGTAGCAGCATTTCAATGTACTACGAAAATCCGACTGGCAAGACTGTTTGGGATGTTTGTCAATATGGCCAAATCTACGTTCTGAATTTTTTCCTATCTGTGAGAAGAGATGGTTGCTAATAGGAACTTTTATAAATTGTGAATCACATGCAGTATTCTCGTCACCATAAGAGGAATACGCATATAAACATTTTGCCATGTATTGTTTCATGTTTGCTGCTATCTCATTTAAATCCTGTCTGCCTAATAAACTACGAAACTAGAGTGAGACAACAGCAAACGCGGAAGAATATACATATCATGTCATGTTTATATTCATATTATTCTTATGCTTACTAGTGGAGCAGTCACAAATGAAGCACGGCAATTGACTAGATTTTTAAATGTAAGATGACTAATTTCTGTGTAGAATGTAATGTACTAAAGAGGCGCCTGCACAGATTTTCAAACAGAGAAAATTTTTTGCTAAACTCTCGTTCAGAACATGTTCTATCATACGCAGTCTATTATTTGGTTCTTGTTGATCATTATCAAAGAAAGCAGCAGTGTAAGACAACAACAAATAGCAGTTTCTTGCCATTGTTTCGCTAATGAGACGATTCCTCTCTCTTTTTTTGTTTTTTAATTGTAGCGTGCACAAAAGCAAGCCATGCCGCGAGCGGCCACAGGCCGTAAACATGCACTATCAGAATGCGACAAACTATGCATGACACAGTGCAGTAATGCATTTTCAGCTTAGAGTGATGTAAACACCTATAGCAAAGAAACCTGCGCTTATCAGATCAAAGAAAAATAAGCAATCAATTCAAACCAGACGAAGCATGTAGAAAAGGAAGGGTACTCGTATAAATACGGACAGAGTGCCTGACGCATAACAATGGCTACCTGATAAAGCGTAACTGCTAAGCTTACGTCTCTAACCGAACTTCTGTAGGTGTATCATCATTCATTCGACCTAAACTGTATCTCATATTACAATGGGCAAACTTTGTTTCGATTTGGAGATGCGGCCTATAATTTTTCTCTCCCCTTGAATTTCGAGTCTCAGATTTCAGGTGCGGCTTAGATTGCGGGATTTTTTTTTTCCTTGATTTCGAGTCTCATTTTTCAGGCGCGACTTAGATTCGAGTGCGGCTTAGATTCGAGTGCCACACTGGTTTGAGGAGGACCAAGTGTAGAAGCGGACAGGAGAGACGGCATTCAGGTTGTGATGGAATGAGGATAGGACCAGATCATGAAGATACTATCAATGAACCAGAACCAGACCAGGGGTTTGTAGTTTTGTAAGGCTAAAAGGTTTCCTCTAGATGGCCCATAAACAGATTGGCATAGGTGGGTGCTATGCAGGAACCCATGGCTGTGCTGTGGATTTGTTTTTATACCTTCCCTTCAAAGGTGAAGTAATTGTGTGTTAGGATATAGTTAGCACAATGTATGAGGATTGAGGTAGTGGGTTTGGAGTCTGAAGGATGCAGGGAGAGGTAGTGTTCAACAGTGGTAAAACCATGGACATGAGGAATATTGGTGTATATGAAAGTGGTGTCAACAGCGATGAGTAGGGGGATTGTTGGTATGTTTGATGTGGGAGGCTAGAATTTGGGCAACAGGTTAGAGGTGTTGGTCAGTGAGGGCCAAAATTCTTTCAGTGTGAGCATAACAACCTGCTAAAATGGGATATATAGAATTGTTGCATCTGTTGATTTTGGGAAGCATGTAGAAGTTAGGTGTGCAGAATGTCATAGGAGTGAGAAGGGAAATGGATTCAGGGGAGAGGTTGTGAGAATGTCTCAAGGCTTCAACCTAGGACTGGAGATTATGTTGGACTTCTGGGATGTGATCGCTCTTACAGAGTTTATAGGTGGAAGTGTCAGAAAGCTGGCAGAGTCCTTCCACCAGGTAGTCACTGTGATTTGTAACAACAGTGGTGGAAGCTTCGTCTGCACGTACAATAAGGTCAGGATTTGCTTTGAGGTTGTGTATGGTTGTCCTTTCTTCTGCTGAAATGGTGGTGTTCTTCGGAAGAGACCTGGGGAGGAACAATGCGGCCAAGTTGGAGGTAAGTAACTCCTATATGGTGATCACGGGGTGGCTGTGGGGGAGGGGTGAAGGCTCACAGTTGGATGATGGTGTAAACTGGAAGAGGCAGGGTTCAATAATATAATTAGGTTGGATTTGGTAGGAAGGACTGTTGGCAAAGAAGTGTTTCCATTGCAGGGAATGGGAGAATGAGAGTTGCTCTTTGACAAGTTTAACATGGTTAAACTGTGGTGCAGAACTGAAAGTGAGGAATTTGGATAGGACTGAAACTTCTGTAGGGCTGAGAATTTGGATTCTGCCTGACATTCTCCCAACATATCCACTTTCGTGTAGCAGCCAAAAATTGAAATAGTTTTCTCTTCCAGTCACTGTGCAGTTTCTTCCTTCTTTGTATTTGAATTACGAATTTCTCCTTCTTTCCTTGAACGATAACTGTTATCCATGACGAGCACACAACCCTCTTCTAAATCATGTAATAAACCAGCATTTAAATACGTCATGATAATCACTGATTTGCTGTGCACTTTTGATATTCAGATGATCCTGCATGATAGATACACTTTCTGACATGATTTTGATTGAGCCATGTCTTATCAAGATAAATAACATAGCAACAATGATTTTTTTTATTTTTTAGGATTTGGTGTATTTCTCTCAGAAAAATTGCCCCAGGTGCTTCAATATCAGATCTCTCCCTCAGAATACATCTTCCACTGTTGCAAAGATTTTAGAATTTATCCACTCAAGTGGCAACCCTATGTGAACACAGTCTTGTCGTGTAAAAGATCTGCTACCTTTGGCCTTGTAGAACACTTCTCATAATAAGATGATTGTTTTTTCTGGATATCATCCAAATTAGTTTCGATTTTTCTTCCACTAATATCTTTTCTCAGAGGTTAAAACATCATTTCATGACCACAAGTTTCCGTTCTCCATGTTCTTCCGCATACTCTCTGTACTGTTCATAATTAAACACTATACAACTTTCCTGTTGGAGTTTGAGGTGCTGATAAGATTTTCTCTCTTCTGGTATTGTCTTTATGATCACAAAGAAATTTGCGAGTCTTCTAAGTGACTCTCTTTGTTTTGCTCTGTGTGTGTGGACACTACGGCTTGGAAGCAAAAACAGAAATCTATGCAATGAAAATTACTTATCTCTTCACTAACATAAACCTTCTTATGGCAAATACAAAAACAAAAACAAGGCAACAACAAGGTTGTAAAACCATGTCCGACGCAGCATGAATCAATCTGTTAATCCTATTAATGGTAGATGTTTACTAGCTGTTGCTTCTTATAGTTCTATCTAGAAAGGACCTGTGACAGAACTAATACTATAGCAACAACATGTACTCAAAGTCTAAAGACCAAGCCCAACTAGCCAAACACTTCTCAAAGGTCATTAGAAATGGAAGGAAGATGAGGGGCAAGAGAACTCCCAGTTGGCACTTTTGCTGATCCCAACAGTCTGTTCTAAATTAATTTAGAATTGATAGCTATAACAAAGGTAGTACGGGAGAGGCCCACTTAGAAAGCTCAGCATGCATACTGCCAATCCCATAAGACCCGTAAGAGCAGCAAGCTCCTGTAGCTGCCAAACCTTCACTCACACATTTGTTAAGTGGTACAAAACACTACCAGAAGCAATTTCACACAAAGCTAAGAGTGGAAAAGTTTGACATCGATCTCTTGGCCAGAAGAGGGTCACACGAGGTCAGTTGAGAGAAATATTTTGTGTCTTATTGCCTACTCCGAGACTGGAAATGTTAATAGTGGCCCACTGCTTCCCATTAATAAGGTAATAAATACAACTCCTGCAGCTCTGAATATAAAGAAAAACACTGTTGTGAAGACTGGCATGGAAATTTTCGAGAAAGAAAAGAATGATGGGAAAACAATGAAGCTTGAAACTACGGGGGAAAAGCCATTGTGTGGATAAGCACATTGCCCATATAAATTAATATATTGAGGATGTGATTCATCTTAATATTAATGATTATTATCATAGAAAGGAATATCTGATGCTCAGCTAGTTACTGGTCATTGTTAAGCGATGATGCCTTTTTCAAGTAGTCGCACATTGCTATCCACAGTTTTACACAACCCATGATTTCACTACAGACCATTCTGTGGATGCACACTTTTGATGGAGAGGGAGGATATAACCGCATAGCTATGCAGATTTTGAAGGCAGATTCATGGCATGAATGTAGATAAAATGGTGTGGTTTAATGAAATGTTGGTGAATTATGGTCACATTGTCGAACAGGGCTGGGCAGACAACACCATTAAAGAAAGAAAAAGCAATGCCTTTCGGCAAGGTGGGAAGGTGGAGGAACCTCACACAGTTTTTTCTCGAACCATTTCCTGCCTTTAAATTAAAGAAGATGAGATTCTCACAAAGGAATAAACCATGTTATGTTTATCAAGTGGTTCACAAAAGCGCTAATTCGAAATCTGGGAAACCAGATAAGAATTGTTCTAGATAATGCTCCTTAACGTTGTAAAGAGTCTTCACGGGGTTGCTGCCAGATGACATTGTGCAAATTCCACAATGTTTCCATGGAGCAACTGTTCAACATCTTCAGCTGGTTGAAACTTGCTGGTGGCTAGGTATGACTGATGGTATCTGCATGTCAAGAATGAGCAGGTGTGGAAATCACACATGTGCAATGATTTGCAGATAGATGGCTTTCGGCGGAGGCCATTGAGTAAAGTGCCATCTATCTACAAATCATTGCACATGCGTGATTTCTGCTCCTGGGCATTCTTCATGCATGTGTTCTATATACAGGGGCGTCGACGTGTTGATACTGTCAGTTGTGCCTAGCCACCAGCAAGGGTTCAACCACCTGAAGATGTTGGACAGTTGCTCTGAGAGAATAGTGTGGAATTTCCACAGCGTCTTCCGGCAGCAAATCCTTGAATACAATTTACAGCATACCCACCACAAAAGCTTGAAGAGTAACAATGCTCCTCAATATTTAGCTGCTGTGACAAAGCAACTACCATGGCAAAGCAAAGGAGTAAATGCTGATGTAAGTAATAACCTTACAAAGGTGGAGATAATTCCGCTAATCTCTCTCTACAACCCACAGTTCGCCAATGATGAAATTGAAGAGCTGGAAAATAAATAAATAAACTGGGTGTACAGACTTAGGTTACCACCTTACCACTGTCATTTCAAGCTAATAGGGGTTAGTATATGCCCAAATAACAGGTTATATTGCCAGGAATAATAATAAACAGACACTTACAAAGTAAGGTATTAGGGACATTGCCTCTGAAGACTGGAAGGAGGTCATCAACCCAATGTGGAGAATCATATAAAGTTCCAAGCAGACTGAAGCTGTTTTAGAAAATTAAATGGAGGAAATGATAGTTTCATTAAATAACAACAGTGACACTCACAATGAAGTTGACAGAAACACTTCAGCCAACTTTCATAGCAACAAGAGTGATGTTAGTGGAGTTTTTCCTATTATCATACTAGGAATACAACACTGGTGGATATGACTTAATTTTTTGGAGTATGGAAAATAGCTAGATAAAAAAAAAAACTCCTCTCAGGAGTGCAGTGTACATCACACAAAATAAATATCACCATTCACAATGTAATTGCTGCAATAGTAATACATTACTTCTGTTCTCTCCTCTACTACCAGTTACCTAATTTAAAGTAATTTTTCTTACCACAATAAACAAGCATAATCTTACTTTTTTGTTAGAAATAAACAGCTGGATCAGAAAACTTAACAACAGGTTACTCATAAACCTAATAATTTGTTTCTCATGACTGAACCATAAGGAACGAGAACATGCAAGTAGACCATTGTGCATCATATTTAAATGAAATTATCTATGTCAGAAAACTTTGACAGAGTTCCAGTTTGGAGCAGATGAAAACATTATGCTTTCTTGCAAGTTTGTTCACATAAAGTACTCGTCTAACATCAGCAACAAAGAATGCTTCCTGCATATCACAAATTCAGTAAAGTTGTCAGCAAATTCATTTTCATATAACATGAGCACAATGATGCCGGTTCCATCTTTGTACAGCATATAGTTGTCCAATTTGAGTGAGTCGAATGAAATGTAACGTGATGCATGTATTCCATGTGGAACATATCAACTCGGCTCAGTGTCTCCCTGTGCTCCTACCAAACTATCAGTCGCAAAGTAATTTTGATCAGCCTGAAGTAAAAAGAAAGGGGTTGATTAATAGAACACATCCTGAGGTATGAAGGAACTTTCAATTTGGAAACGGACAGAAGTGTGTGTGTGTGTGTGTGTGTGTGTGTGTGTGTGTGTGTGTGTGTGTGTATGTGGAGGGAATTGGGGGGGGGGGAGGTAAAAACTGAAGAAAAAGAGCAAGGATTGAAGGCAGGAAGCAGTAGTTATGCAGATGCGAAGAGGCCTGTACAAGATAGATTTTTGTGGAAAGTTGCACCAAAAAGTCTTTGGACAGAACACTACAACTAAATTCATTCACACACCTGTATATTCCATAGATTGAAGTATTAAAACAAACTCTAATAGATTTTTACTACAAATGATAGTACTCTTAACAAATAAAGATTATTTTGTCATCTGTAAAACAGATTCGAACTAGACAGAGATATATGACAACTAAGCACATTGATTACTGATAAACCTGGTAGGAGCCTTTACACAATTATAAAAGAATCAACTCCTTCTGTATTAAAATTCACAACAATTATTAGATAATTTGGTAACTATGTATGCCTTCTGTTTTTAAATGACATGCATTTTGGAGAAGAATAACATTCCCACAGTATGTGTGTGGTATCAAACCAATAATAGAGTTAAGTTAGCAGATAAAGAACTGTGCCACTTCACCTCATACACTTAGTTGACAGTGTGAGCAATACATCACATTATCAGACATGTTTTCTTCCTCCTTGTTTCCACATAACAAATAGATACACACATTGATGATTAACACACTTACTTTGGTATTTTGCTGTTTAAATCACAAAGATGCAGATCACTCCAGCACAGGAAAATAGCCTTGACTAATATGGATTTTAATTTTGTGGAACTTCTACACAAAATTTCTTGCCTTACACTTTCTATCACAGGTACTATGACAGCTGCGGCGCCTATGTGAAAAAGTTTATATTAGTTCTGTTGTATCACAGGGGGGGTGTAAAAATATGAAATCATATCTAGTTCTAGAAACTGAAGCCTTAACAATGCAGCTGCAAACAAACAATACTGAAATACACAATATAAATTATAAATATAAATTCAGCACTCAAAATGACAACAGTATCATTTAGTCAAAATTTGCGAGTGCTGTGAGTGAGCACCAAAAATCAAATCCAATAGATTGCGAACTTCTCCACTGTACAGTGCAGCATGTTTTCATATATAAGTACCTGGTCACAATGCGAGTTCCAGAAGAAGACACCTCTTTAGCATACTAATGACCTTATAATTACAAAATATAGATAATAGTAAGTGAATGCACATTCCTGCACTAAGACTGAGAAAATTTCCTGAACAAGTATTTTATTCACTAACATGGAGATAAGAAATGTAATGCAAATAATTGCATTCAAGAACTGTCTGTACCCACAGGAAATGTAGCAGTCTTTATTTTATGAAACTTTCTCCTTTGTAGAAATATTCAAGTGACAAACTAACCCCTACTGGACCAAAATGTGTCACACAGCAAAGATTTGTGAAGGGAAAATTCACAATTTTCAACTCAGATGTATTTTTTATTTTAATCTTTTGAGTCACAAGTATATTTTACTTCAGGGTGTTAATTTCCTTATACACGTCCACATTTCTCTCTCAAGTGTGGCATTTGATCCGAGCCAAAGCAGTTCAGTTGTGGAATGAGCCCCTACATAAATATGACTACCACAATACACCAAAACCCATTAAATTACTGTGAAAAAACTTTTCTTCAGAATAAACATTATGTAGCACAAGGAAACTTTTCAACTCCAAATAAACAACTGATTTTTTTACTCCCAGTGAAATCTACCTAAAATGTAATGTGTGAACTAATGCAGAACCTTCTGTAAAATGGCTGAGAAAAGAGTTATTAGAGTCCCAATTATATTTCTGGCTAATGGTCCATGAGTGAACTGCAGCTTCTTTCCCTGGGCATGGTACCCAGACCCAATTGAAGGCTGCCTGCTGAGTGGCTTCCAGGGGCAACAAAAATTTGGTTTTCAATATTTTGCATAATTATTGACAAAAATCAAAATTTTAAAATGCTGTCATAATCTACTCATTAGGAGGTATGATCTTCTGTTAAAAGTTTAAAACAATAACGACAGAATTACAGTTAGAAACAGTGTGTTTGTCTTGAGACAATGTAACTGAGAGGACACAAATGGCTGGGTTTCATTCATCCATTATTTGAGAATGAGAGCACTTAGCAACTTCCAACAAGCTTTACACACAATTCCAAACCTTTTTTGATACTTTTTCTCACCGACAGCCCTAACAAAATGGTGAAAAAAGCATTTATTGGTTATTACATCTCTGCTGTTCCTGCAGTAAAATGCCAACATCGTGAATGATGCTTTAATTCATTACTTCTTTACTACTGGCTCTATTCACGTCACAGTTTGCAGACAGTATCCATGTATACCACTGAATGTACCTAAAAAATTATACCATTATAGAACACATACTTCAGGAGATATGATGTCCTTTGCTTAAAATGGAACACAAATTACCCAGTTTACATTCATCCAGTGTTTCATAATGGGAGCACTTAGTAAATTCCAACAAACTTAAAGCATAATTTCAAACCTTTCCTAAATTTTTTTTTACTCACATGCTTCAAGGAAAATATTTACGACATTTACTCAACTGTAATGGAATCAGATGTTTGAAGCTACTTTAACATAGGAGTTGGATTCTTTAAAGTATTGGGGTTTGCTTCCTAACCACAAATGACACAAGGTCATACATTCACAGGAATGGCAGAATTATATGATGTATGTCCATATTTCTTTTTGAAATTTGCATACTGACATCACAGAAAGTAGTGATCACACTTTTCTGAGCTCAAAATGTTCCTTTTATAGGCACAGAATTACCCAATAACATGATACAACATGACATAATTGAATGAAAACAAGCACAGGAAAATATTTGGAAATTATTCTGAATGTAGCACTTAGTTTCTGCATAATATTCTGATATAAGTGTTGTAAGAAAACTTTCCAGTCTTGCCACAGCCATGGGACTGTATTGTATGTTTGGATATCTATGTGCTTGTGTGTGTGTGTAGCATTGCTGGAAAAAAAGATAGTGCTCAATAGGTAGTGTGAATCCTGTTTTCTGTTACATGTTACTGTGCTCCACATATCAAGCCATGTAAGCGAGTTGTTGCCTTTCTTCCTTTTCGCATTTTACATACGAATAAATATTTATTCTGATATGGACTGCTTTCCTTTAAAATATTATGATCACTGTTGTTCCATAATGAAGTCAAAAGTTATTTAACTATGTATGTAATTTGTCTGTGATAATCCATACAATATGCTGCTCATAGTAGTCCACTCACATTCTTTTCTTGTTCATTACAATACCTATTCCCATATTACCCCTACTTGATTTTCATGACATCATTGTACTCAGCTGACCAGAAATCCTATTCTTTTTGACACTCCACTTAATTACTTTGTACTATACCTAACTTAAATTTATCAATTTCCCTATGCAACTTTATAAGTAACCTACATAATTTCATGATGTAATACATAGGACATTAGAGTTGTTTTTCTGATGACAACTTCCAATGCAGTCCCAGCCTGCAGATCAGAACGAAGGACCTTTCAAACCCCAAAATGTTTTATCCAAAAGGACACTATCATCAATAAACCATGTACAGGGGATAGGGAAAATAATGTGAACAGTGGTAATGGGATGGTTAGGTTCGACTGTCAACAATGCAGGAAAGGCACATGTCACGCTGGACTGTGCATGTTTAGTACAGACTAGGCATCAGTACACGTTGTTTACGAGTAGTGCACACTTCGTATTTGCATTCAGAGATTGCGGTTGATGTGCAATGAAAGACCTAACGGAGTTCCAAATAGAGCGGATTAGGGGGGAGAGGGGGGGGGGGGGGCGATTAGCTGGAGCGTCAGTAACCAAGACAATCAACTTACTGAATGCTTCAAGAGCAACTGTTTCACAGTCTTAACAGCCTACACAAAACGTGGAAAGACACCATTGTGAAAATGTAATAGTGGGTGCAAATCGAAACCACATGACAGATCATTGTATGCCAACACGAGTTGTGTCTAAACAACACAAAACTATGGTAGCTAAAGTGACTGCAGAGCTCAATAACCATCTCTGAAACCGCGTATCTACTGACACTGTCCACCAAGAACTCAATAAAGTGAATATTCATGGACAAGCTGCTATAGCGAAACCATTAGCGACAACTACCAATGCAAAGAAGCTTAAAACATGGTGTCAGGAGCATAAATCCTGGCCGCTGATCAGTGAAAACACGTCATAAGAATCCGACGAGTCAACGTTTTCGTTATTTCCACCATCGGGCCGGATTTATGTATGGAGAATGCCTAAAGAAGCCTACAATTCTGATTGCTTGATTTCAATGGTTAAGCATGGAGGTGGAAGTGTGATGGTATGGTATTATGCTGGTCCCAACATTATTCTCAGAGTATGCATTACAGCCAATGATTACGTGAACATTTTATGTGATCAGGTGCACCCATGATTCAAATGTTGTTCCCAACAATGGTGTCATATTTCAGGATGATAATGTACCCATTCACACAGCCAGGACAGTACTGGCATATTATGAGGAGAATGCAACTGAACTGCAGCGTCTTCCCTGTCAGCACAGTCCCCGGACTTACACTTGTGGGTGGTATTGAGGTGCAGACTCTGGAGCAGGAGTCAGAAGAGGTTCTGACAGAAGAGTGACATACAATCATTACATGCCAGTATTCCAAGAAAAATTGTAGCTGTATTACGGCCAAATGGGGGTGCAACCCCCTTAATAATAAATCATTCCAAAGCAAGTACAGGTGTTCACATTGTTCTGCCTATCCCCTGTATCTTAGGGCAACATGTCATTAAGAAACGTAAGCGTTGTAGTTTCCCCTTGCTTTTAGGCATTCACAGCACTGACATAGCACCATCTTACTGAGTTATCCTACAGATCATTTCATTCTCCAGTCTGTTACACCTGGAACTACTGACCAGGATGCTGACTCTCTTAAGGAACAATTTATTAATCTGGCCTCTTCACAGATACCCTCCAATGTGGCTCCACCTAAAGTGTGGCTACTTGTATTGTTGAGGCACTCAAGTTACTTCACCATGGCACGGTTCATGGTTTGTGTGGATCACTTAATTTAAAGTAATCAATTTCATCTGACTTAAATCCACTTTATCCCTTGTTACAAACAAAAGTGAAATGATCATTAATACACACTTGTAATAGGGTTACTTATGACATATTACATGTTAAGATGTATTGCCCTAAATACTATTTACTTTCTCTGTTTCACACAATGCGGTGACTGCTGTTTTTTCTTTAGGGAATCAATGTAAACTATTTTACTGCTCAAATCTTCTGGCTATTAAGGAGGACATAACAGTACCAATTATTTTGACAGAATCCAACAGGACTTAGTCAGCATTTGGAGATTTTCTGCTTTGAATAAAATGGAGATCATACAGTGTTTTATTGTAGTAATCTAATTTATCTTTCATAAATGACAGTATTTTTTCCTTCCCTGCCTGTTTAGATGCTAACTGTGTGTTTTATGACAGCTCCCATTAATATATACGATTTATCAGTTCCATGACTATAATTGGTACTTTCATACGTGTCCACCATTTTACATTTTTAATATATATGAAGACTTAAACGTATATGGTGATAGCGTTGGAAATTTCCATATTTACATAAGATGATTCAATGAAATGATAAGTGTTTGGAACTGTAATTACAGTACTATAACATTTTTGTTTGTTACCTTGTCTACTATATTCTTCAGCTTTTCTTCAGTTGTCTTCGTTTCATTAAGCTAAACTTTATAAGCACCACCATCACTGGGAAGTTGTCTGAAGACAGGTTTCTGAATTCTTCCATGTTGCTAATATAATGTAGGCTTTCAAGGCCAGTATTAACTTCACTTAAAACTTTCAGACTGACAGGCTGTGGTTGATATGTAAAGCTTTCCTCTAACATTTTGTGTCTGGCTGTGGGAGACATCCTCAGAGGTGAAGCGGGCTAGGGTGGTGGTTAGATTCTTTATGAAGGTAACGATCAATATGCATGGCTTTTCTATAAACCTTACGGATCAATGACCTGCCCATACATTTGCTTACTATCACATCCAGAAGATTAAATTACCCATTATTCTCAATCTCCATAGTAAATGAGATTTTTTGGTTGTTACTATTCAAATGTACTTAGAAAGAATCCAACTCTTCTGCATGTGTCCATATTACAGGGGTATGATCAACACAGCAGTACCACACATCTGGTCTTTTACTGGCAGTCTGGAGTGCCCATTATTCAAAAGTATCCATAGCAAAATTGTCCGCAGATGGACAAACAGAACTGCCCTTAGCCACCACATCAATCTGTTCACAACAAGTATTGTTGTATTGGAAGTAAGTTGTGATGGAATGAAGTCTGGATAACGACACCACATCAAGTTGAAAAATATCTGCTATTTACGAATAGCTTTATTCACTGGAATCGGGGTAAATAACAATGCAACATCAAAACCGACAAGAATATCACTTGTGCCCACATTTATATTTTTTTTATTTTGCAATAAGATGAGCTAAATTTTTAATATAACTTATGTATGTATTTATTACCTACTCTACCTTATTCTTAAGTTTTTCTTCACTTTATCTTTGTTTCACTGTGCTAAACATTGTAAGCACCAACATCACTGGGAATATGTTTCAAAGACATTGTGGCATTCACAATAGACCTCAGAGGAATCTGTTTTAACATTGTATCAACACGTTATCAGAAGCAACACCAATCAAGTTTTACACTGCTTTCACATGTGAAGAGATCCACAATGAATAAGGTATAGAACAGTAAAAAGTCTCATAACTATAGAACACATCCATACACAGTCTCGTAGATGAGCATACAATAAGCAACTAAACATAAGTGAGGGTGAGGGCTCAGTGGGCAGGTTTGTGAGGGCTGTTCAAAAAGTAAGGTGACTTTTTAAATTGTGCTGGCAATGTACATTTGATTATCTATTTTTTTTTATGTTGGCACACATGCTCTGAACATATGTTCACAGTTTCACATGTACAGCATACTTTCTTTGTTTCTGGCAGATATAAAGGTTAGACGTGTTTTAGTGTGTGCAGCAATTTTTTATTATTATAAGAAATTGAGCAAAGAATTTGCATCAAATTTTGTGTGAAAAATGAAATCAAGTGTTCTAAAACACTTGAAATGTTGACAGTGGCATATGGCTACTCTGCTCTAAGTAACAAAAAATGTTTACAATTGGTACAAGTTCTTCCAAAAATGGCTCTGTGCACTATGGGACCTAACATCAGAGGTCATCAGTCCCTTAGAACTTTTTTTTTTTGTCATCAGTCTACTGACTGGTTTGATGCGGCCCGCCACGAATTCCTTTCCTGTGCCAACCTCTTCATCTCAGAGTAGCACTTGCAACCTACGTCCTCAATTATTCGCTTGACGTATTCCAATCTCTGTCTTCCTCTACAGTTTTTGCCCTCTACAGCTCCCTCTAGTACCATGGAAGTCATTCCCTCATGTCGTAGCAGATGTCCTATCATCCTGTCCCTTCTCCTTATCAGTGTTTTCCACATATTCCTTTCCTCTCCGATTCTGCGTAGAACCTCCTCATTCCTTACCTTATCAGTCCACCTAATTTTCAACATTCGTCTATAGCACCACATCTCAAATCCTTCGATTCTCTTCTGTTCCATTTTTCCCACAGTCCATGTTTCACTACCATACAATGCTGTACTCCAGATGTACGTCATCAGAAATTTCTTCCTCAAATTGAGGCCGCTATTTGATATTAGTAGACTTCTCTCAGCCAGAAATGCCTTTTTTGCCATAGCGAGTCTGCTTTTGATGTCCTCCTTGCTCCGTCCATCATTGGTTATTTTACTGCCTAGGTAGCAGAATTCCTTTTCATTGACTTCGTGACCATCAATCATGATGTTAAGTTTCTCGCTGTTCTCATTTCTACTTCTCATTACCTTCGTCTTTCTCCGATTTACTCTCAAACCATACTGTGTACTCATTAGACTGTTCATTCCGTTCAGCAGATCATTTAAATCTTCTTCACTTTCACTAGAACTTAGAACTACTTAAACCTAACTAACCTAAGGACATCACACACATCCATGCCCGAGGCAGGATTTGAACCTGCGACCGTAGCGGTCGTGTGGTTCCACACTGTAGCGCCTAGAACCGCTAGGCCACTCCGGCCAGCCAAGTTCTTCCCAGACAGCCGAAAAAATGCCAATGACGAACCTCGCTCTGGACGCCCGAGCACATCAACAACAAATGATAATGTCAAAGCAGTGAAGAAAATTGTTTTGGAAAATCATTGAATTACTATAAGAGAAACTGCTGAGAATGTTGGCATATCAGCCAGCTGGAGTCATGCAATTTTTCAGGTGTTTGGGGCATGAGACCTGTGCAAGCGAAGTATGTTCCAAAATTCCACAATTTTAATCAGAAGAACCGTCGCATGAGCATCACTCAGGAACTCTTGAATGACGTCAATGATGATCCTGATTTGCTCAAAAGGATCATAACTGGTGAGGAACCATGGGTATATGGTTATGACATGGAAACCAAAGCCCAGTCGTCCCAATGGAAGTATCCCGGAGAGCCAAGACCAAGAATGGCACGCCAATTTCAATCAAATGTCAAAGTTTTGCTTACTGTTTTTTTCTTTTTTTTTTCCAATTACCATGGCACAGTGCATCATGAATTTTTGCCTTAAGGTCATACGGTCAATAAGGAGCATTACCTTGACGTCATGCGCTATTTGCAAGAAGTAATACACAAAAAATGTCCGGAACTGTGGAAAAACAATTCATGGCTTTAGTACCACAACAATGCACCTGCTCATTCAATGTTGCTTGTCAGAGGCTTTATGGCCAGAAATAACACAACAATCCTGTCTACGCCAGCATATTCACCGCTTTTTGGCCCCTGCACCTTTATCCTGTTCCCAAAACTGAAGAGACCTATGATGGGATGAAGATTTTCAATGACTGAGGGAATAAAAACTGCATCGCTGGAAGTACTCAAGGCTGCACCAAAAAGTGCTTATGAGAAGTGCTTCAAGGATTGGAAGAAGCATTGTTGTTGTTGTGATCTTCAGTCCTGAGACTGGTTTGATGCAGTTCTCCATGCTACTCTATCCTGTGCAAGCTTCTTCTTCTCACAGTACCTACTGCAGCCTACATCTTTCTGAATCTGCTTAGTGTATTCATCCCTTGGTCTGCCTCTATGATTTTTACCCTCCAAGCTGCCCTCCAATACTAAATTGGTGATCCCTCGATGTCTCAGAACGTGTCCTACCAACCGATCCCTTCTTCCAGTCAAGTTATGCCAAAGCTTCTCTTCACCCCAATTCTATTCAATAACTCCTCATTAGTTATGTGATCTACCCATCTAATCTTCAGCATTCTTCTGTAGCACCACATTTCGAAAGCTTCTATTTTCTTCTTGTCCAAACTATTTATCGTCCATGTTTCACTTCCATACATGGCTACACTCCATACAAATACTTTCAGAAACGACTTCCTGATACATAAATCTATATTCGATGTTAACAAATTTTTCTTCTTCAGAAACACTTTCCTTGCCATTGCCAGTCTACATTTTATATCCTCTCTACTTCGACCATCATCAGTTATTTTGTTCCCCAAATAGCAAAACTCCTTTACTACTTTAAGT
Source organism: Schistocerca gregaria (assembly GCF_023897955.1). Classification (NCBI taxonomy): domain Eukaryota; kingdom Metazoa; phylum Arthropoda; class Insecta; order Orthoptera; family Acrididae; genus Schistocerca; species Schistocerca gregaria. The sequence goes on along the minus strand of NC_064926.1, from coordinate 215,447,096 downwards.
GTCTCATTTCCTAATCTAATTACCTCAGCATCACCCGACTTAATTTGACTACATTCCATTATCCTCGTTTTGTTTTTGTTGATGTTCATCTTATATCCTCATTTCAAGACACTGTCCATCCCGTTCAACTGCTCTTCAAAGTCCTTTGCTGTCTCTTACAGAATTACAATGTCATCGGCGAACCTCAAAGTTTTTATTTCTTCACCATGGATTTTAATACCTACTCTGAAATTTTCTTTTGTTTCCTTTATTGCTTGCTCAATATTCAGATTGAATAACATTGGGGATAGGCTTCAACCCTGTCTCACTCCCTTCCCAACCGCTGCTTCCCTTTCATGCCACTCGACTACTATAACTGCCATCTGATTTCTGTACAAATTGTAAATAGCCTTTCGCTCCTTGTATTTCACCCCTGCCACCTTCAGAATTTGAAAGAGAGTATTCCAGTCAACATTGTCAAAAGCTTTCTCTAAGTCTACAAATGCTAGAAATGTAGGTTTGCCTTTTGTTAATATTTCTTCTAAGATAAGTCGTAAGGTCAGTATTGCCTCATGTGTTCCAACATTTCGACGGAATCCAAACTGATCCTCCCCGAGGTCTGCATCTACCACTTTTTCCATTCGTCTGTAAAGAATTCGCGTTAGTATTTTGCAGCTGTGACTTATTAAACTGATAGTTCGGTAATTTTCACATCTGTCAACACCTGCTTTGTTTGGGATTGGAATTATTACATTCTTCTTGAAGTCTGAGGGTATTTCACCTGTCTTTCACATCTTGCTCACCAGATGGTAGAGTTTTGTCAGGAATGGCTCTCCCAAGGCCATCAGTAGTTCTAATCGAATGTTGTCTACTCCCGGGGCCTTGTTTCGACTCAGGTCTTTCAGTGCTCTGTCAAACTCTTCACACAGTATCGTATCCCCCATTTCATCTACATCCTCTTTCATTTCCATAATAGTGTCCTCAAGTACATCACCCTTGTATAGACCGTCTATATACTCCTTCCACCTTTCTGCTTTCCCTTCTTTGCGTAGAACTGGGTTTCCATCTGAGCTCTTGATATTCATACAAGTGGTTCTCTTTTCTCCAAAGGCTTCTTTAATTTTCCTGTAGGCAGTATCTATCTTACCACAAGTGAGATAAGTCTCTACATCCTTACATTTGTCCTCTAGCCATCCCTGCTTAGCCATTTTGCACTTCCTGTCAATCTCATTTTTGAGACATAAATAAAATAGAAAGAAACTTCCACTTGGGAAAAATATATTAAAAACAAAGATTCCAAGACTTACCAAGCAGGAAAGCACTGGTAGATAGCCACAATAAATAAAACAAACACACACACACACACACACACACACACACACACACACACACATATATATATATATATATATATATATATATATATATATATATCCATCCGCACATACACAGACACAAGCAGACATTTGTAAAGGCAAAGAGTTCGGGCAGAGATGTCAGTCGAGGCGGAAGTACAGAGGCAAAGAAGTTATTGAAAGACAGGTGAGGTTGAGCAGCGGCAACTTGAAATTAGCGGAGGTTGAGGCCTGGCGGATATCGAGAAGAGAGGCTTTGCCTTTACAAATGTCTGCTTGTGTGTGTGTGTGTGTGTGTGTGTGTGTGTGTATGTGTGTGTGTGTGTGTTTTATTTATTGTGCCTATCTACCGGCGCTTTCCTGCTTGGTAAGTCTTGGAATCTTTGTTTTTAATTCATTTTTGAGACATTTGTATTCCTTTTTGCCTGCTTCATTTAATGCGTTTTTATATTTTCTCCTTTCATCAATTAAATTCAATATTTCTTCTGTTACCCAAGGGTTTCTACTAGCCCTCGTCTTTTTACCTATTTGATCCTCTGCAGCCTTCACTATTTAATCCCTCAAAGCTACCCATTCTTCTTATACTCTATTTCTTGTCAATCATTCCTTAATGTTTTCCTGAAACTCTGTATATAACCTCTGGTTCTTTCAGTTTATCCAGGTCCCACCTCCTTAATTTCCCACCTTTTTCCAGTTTCTTCAGTTTTAGTCTACAGTTCATAACCAATAACCAATAGATTGTGGTCAAGAGTCCACATCTGCCCCTGGAAATGTCTTACAATTTAAAACCTGGTTCCTAAACCTCTGTCTTAGCATTAGCATAAGTGTATTGTATCTTAGGGGGATTACTCTGAAGGGGACAACATGAATATTAATGATTAAATAAATATTTTTTCATAAAAATATAAAGTCACCTTACTTTTTGAACACACCTTGTATATTGGGCTGTTGTGCAAATGCACAGTGCTTGCTATGCTGTCTGTGCAGATTGCAAGGTGATCTCTTTAGGCAGGCTGTGGGAGCTCTTTTATAGTGCGCTGTTTGATTTTGAGCACTCACACTTTAGGTTTTCAACAGAATCTATGGCTTGTGCACTTTGGGTGATTGATAGAGCCTAGGTGGGCACACTTCCATTTCACAAAGTAGCTTTTGTCATCAGAAGTGAAGGAAGACGTTTTCACCAATTGATTGGTGATTCTTAAAATCTTCATGGTGAGATCCTGCTAAAGATTTTTTATAATTGGTGAGACTCAAAACATCAATGAACTTTCCCTGATAGTCCTCACTCTTCATCACAGCGATGGCATTACCCATCTGTGGTAAGAACGATAATGTTACTAACTGTGTTAATATCCCTCAGTGCCTTCCCTGGTGTATGTAAAAAAATACTGTTAGCCAGCTTACACTTTCATAGGATTCTAGCTGTTTCCATCCAAATTATATCAGTGAACTGTTATGGAAGCTGTCAGATACCGCCTCAATAGTTGCTCCATGAGTACCTTTAGAGGTGCCTCCCTCAATGTCTGATTGCCCACTCCACCTTTGAGGATGTTTCCTGCAACCAGAGATGAAAAGTTAGCCTCAAAGTTTTAAGTGAAGTCTTCCTGTTGGTCACAATACAGTATAGCCTTACATCTGGCCACACTATTCCTTCAGTTCTGACACTGACTGCACTGTGAAGTCATTGAATTGATAGCTATTCTCTTCCACAACATTGCTGAAGGTTTTTAGACTTTAGCTTCCTACAATATTTTCCACATTCCTTTTCTCTTTATTAACATAGATCTGTCATTACAATGTAATGCAATATATTTATGTTACACATTGTCTGAAGATGTGAATTACAGGTGGGACACTTTGTTGTACAAGTGATGTTCACTTTATTGCTATCTGCAAGTAGTGCAGTTCACTCTCCATTCTGCTTGTTTAGTCTTTTTCTGGAAGAAATCTATATTAGAATTTCGGGGTCAACTTGTGACATTTCCAACCAACTTAACAGTATCTACCACATTATGAACACTTTCAATTCACGAGTATGAATTCCAATCCTCCTTATGTCTCTACTTGACTATGGTTATCTTTATTCCACAAATTCATGAATAGTATTTATACTATCTGAAATATACATCTTATTGTTCTCATCACTGACATTTTGTGTAATAAGCACACACTTCCTCCTATGAGGCATCAGTTGCTATATTATCAGTCACATACCATGACGAGTGTGCAGCACACTAGCTAATGCAATTATCTTCTTGAGCTGTGTCTCAGGTCCATCAAATGATGCTGGGAGCAGGACAGTAACAGCTGCTGCCTGACCCACAGGATTCACTGCAGAAGGTATTGCAGCAAGGCAGTCAGCAAGTATGTCGAGTGCAATAAGACGATGAGCGACAGGAAGGCATGTTGCAGACGCATTCAATGAGAGTAGTGACAAACTGTGTGACTGATCTTGGTTACTTGTCAGTGTCTCACCAATGTCCCGCTACAAATTTAGAACAGGCATTAAAACATTGTTTACGATTACAAATTTTAATCAAATATGGGCAAAAATAATACAATTAACATATAACATCATACACAAATAAAAATGGAACTAATCCTACGCTTCAAACCTGGTAGCTACCTTCTCCAACAAAGAAAGAAAATGTTTAGAAGGGACAAGTCATTCAGACAGTAAACAAAATATTCTCACTTGATCCTCGATTCAGGTGGGCACACCAGGGCAGGGTTAAGATAAATCAAGACACTGGTGAGCCAAAACATTATGAACACTTGTTTAACAGTGTGTTGGTGCACCTTAGGAATGCAATACAGCAGTGATTCCATGTGGCACAGATTCCACAAGCCTTTTTTTTTGTTTTTGGAGGTGCACGACTGCAGATTCCGATGCACAGCTAATGCAGTTCCTATAAATCATGGGTTAATGGTTTATGGATGTGGAGCTGGCAACTGACAGCATCACAGTCATGTGCCATTGTGTTCAAATATGATGGCCAAGACCTCAATGTGAGTAGTATCACAATCCTCAAACCACTGTAGCAAATTTCTGGCCTTGTAACAAACACAGTTATCCTTTAGGTAGATGCCTTCACTGTCAGGGAATACATCAAGCAAGAAGGGGGGTAAGCGATCTGCAATAATGTTTGTGCAGTCTGTGGCTGACATGATGTCTGTAATTACTCCCACAGGTCCCTTGGAAGCCCCTGTTAGTGATAAATATTTGCCAGGATAGTTCGGCTGTGGGTAGTATTGTAGATAATCAGTATGAGTGTTTCTAGCCAACTCTGATAAACAAACAGTTGACATTATCTAGAAAAGTGATAAGCATGTGTGATCTATTTTTGTGTTTTCCTTGCTCAGCAAACATCTTATTTTTGTGACAACTTATTATCAAAGCAGTACTTGGTTTCAGAAACTCAAAGATTACATTGTAGTAGACACACTTATGTCATAAGGAGCACAACTGCTTAGTTGTCAGAAACTGACCACAGACAGGTGTCATGTGTGACAAAAAATACATAAGCAACATAGCTGGGTAAGTATTTAACTGGAGAAAAAATACATTGAGGTGGCAAAAGTCATGGGATACCTCCTAATATTGTGTATGACCACCTTTCATCAAGCATAGTGCAGTAACTCAATCTGAAATGGACTCAACACGTCATTGGATGCCCCTACTGAAAAAGTGGGTCATGCTTCTTCAGCCCATAAATGTTCAATGGGATTCATCTCAAGCAATCTTGGTTGCCAAATTGTTCACTCTAATTGTCTTGAATGTTCTTCAACCCAAGTGCAAACAAATGTGTCATCCATAAAAACCCATTGTTGTTAGAGTAGGTGAAGTTCATCAATGGCTGCAAATGGTTTCCAAGTAGCCAAACATAACCATATCCAATCAGCGATTGGTTCAGCTGGACTAGATGACCCACTCCATTCCATGTTCACACAGCCCACACCATTAGGGAATGACCATAAGCTTGCACAGTGCCCTGTTGACAATGTGGGTCCATGGCTTTATGCGGTCTGTGTCAAGCTTGAATTCTACCATCAGCTCTTACTAACTGAAATCTGAACTCATCTGACCAGGCCACAGTTTCCAAGTCACCTAGGTTTCAAGCGATACTGTAGCAAGTCCAGGAGAGACACTGTAGGCAATGTCTTTCTGTTGGCAAAGACACTCGTAATGGTTGTCTGTTGCCATAGCCTATTAACACCAAATTTCACCACACAATCCCAACAGATACATTCATCATTCAGCATATGTCTCACACTGATTTCTGCGATTATTTCATGCAATGTTGCTTGTCTATTAGCACTGACAACTCTAAACAAATGTCGCTGCTCTCTATCATTAAGTGAAGGCCACTAACCACTGTGTTGTCCACGGTGAGAGATAATGCCTGAAATTTAGTATCCTCATTGCATTCTTGACACTGTAGTTCTCAAAATATTGAATTCTTTAATGATTTATGAAATGGAATCTCCCCTGCATCTAGCTCCAACTACCATTCTACATTCAAGGTCTTGATTCCCGTTGTATGTCCATACTCACACTGGAAACCTTTTCAAATACACTCCTGGAAATTGAAATAAGAACACCGTGAATTCATTGTCCCAGGAAGGGGAAACTTTATTGACACATTCCTGGGGTCAGATACATCACATGATCACACTGACAGAACCACAGGCACATAGACACAGGCAACAGAGCATGCACAATGTCGGCACTAGTACAGTGTATATCCACCATTCGCAGCAATGCAGGCTGCTATTCTCCCATGGAAACGATCTTAGAGATGCTGGATGTAGTCCTGTGGAATGGCTTGCCATGCCATTTCCACCTGGCGCCTCAGTTGGACCAGCGTTCGTGCTGGACGTGCAGACCGCGTGAGACAACGCTTCATCCAGTCCCAAACATGCTAAATGGGGGACAGATCCGGAGATCTTGCTGGCCAGGGTAGTTGACTTACACCTTCTAGAGCACGTTGGGTGGCACGGGATACATGCGGACGTGCATTGTCCTGTTGGAACAGCAAGTTCCCTTGCCGGTCTAGGAATGGTAGAACGATGGGTTCGATGACGGTTTGGATGTACCGTGCACTATTCAGTGTCCCCTCGACGATCACCAGAGGTGTATGGCCAGTGTAGGAGATCACTCCCCACACCATGATGCCGGGTGTTGGACCTGTGTGCCTCGGTTGTATGCGGTCCTGATTGTGGCGCTCACCTGCACGGCACCAAACACGCATACGACCATCATTGGCACCAAGGCAGAAGCGACTCTCATCGCTGAAGATGACACATCTCCATTCGTCCCTCCATTCACGCTTGTCGCGACACCACTGGAGGCGGGCTGCACGATGTTGGGGCGTGAGCGGAAGATGGCCTAACGGTGTGCGGGACCGTAGCCCAGCTTCATGGAGACGGTTGCGAATGGTCCTCGCCGATACCCCAGGAGCAACAGTGTCCCTAATTTGCTGGGAAGTGGCAGTGCGGTCCCCTACGGCACTGCATAGGATCCTACGGTCTTGGCATGCATCCGTGCGTCACTGCGGTCCGGTCCCAGGTCGACGGGCATGTGCACCTTCCGCCGAGCACTGGCGACAACATCGATGTACTGTGGAGACCTCACGCCCCACGTGTAGAGCAATTTGGCGGTACGTCCACCCGGCCTCCCGCATGCCCACTATACGCCCTCGCTCAAGGTCCGTCAACTGCATATACGGTTCACGTCCACGCTGTCGCGGCATGCTACCAGTGTTAAAGACTGCGATGGAGCTCCGTATGCCACGGCAAACTGGCTGACACTGACAGCGGCGGTGCACAAATGCTGCGCAGCTAGCACCATTCGACGGCCAACACCGCGGTTCCTGGTGTGTCCGCTGTGCCGTACGTGTGATCATTGCTTGTACAGCCCTCTCGCACTGTCCGGAGCAAGTATGGTGGGTCTGACACACTGGTGTCAATGTGTTCTTTTTTCCATTTCCAGGAGTGTAATAACCTGAGTACAAACTAAAGCTCCGTCAATGCACTGCTCTTTTGTACCTACCATATGGTATACTACTGCTACCTTATATGTGAATATCGCTTTGTAAAGGCAAAGAGTTTGGGCAGAGATGTCAGTCGCGGCAGAAGTACAGAGGCAAAGAAGTTGTTGAAAGACAGGTGAGGTATGAGCGGCGGCAACTTGCAATTAGCGGAGGTTGAGGCCTGGCGGATATCGAGAAGAGAGGACATACTGAAGGGCAAGTTCCCATCTAGCGAGTTCTGATAGGTTGGTGTTAGTGGAAAGTATCCAGATAACTCGGACGGTGTAACACTGTGCCAAGATGTGCTGGCCATGCACCGAGGCATGTTTAGCCACAGGGTGATCCTCATTACCAACGAACACTGTCTGCCTGTGTCCATTCATACGAATGGACAGTTTGTTGCTGGTCATTCCCACATAGAAAGCTTCACAGTGTAGGCAGGTCAGTTGGTAAATCACGTAGGTGCTTTCACACGTGGCTCTGCCTTTGATCGTGTACACTTTCTGGGTTACAGAACTGGAGTAGGTGATGGTGAGAGGGTTCATGGGACAGGCTTTACACCGGAGACGATTACAAGGGTAGGAGCCAGAGGGTAGGGAAGGTGATTTGGGGATTTCATAGGGATGAACTAAGAGGTTACGAAGGTTAGGTGGACGGCGGGAAGACACTCTTGGTGGAGTGGGGAGGATTTCATGAAGGATGGATCTCATTTCAGGGCAGGATTTGAGGAAGTCATATCCCTGCTTGAGAGCCACAATCAGAGTCTGATTCAGTCCCGGAAAGTATCCTGTCACAAGTGGGGCACTTTCGTGGTTCTTCTGTGGGAGGTTCTGGGTTTGAGGGGATGAGGAAGTGGCTCTGGTTATTTGCTTCTGTACCAGGTCAGGAGGGTAGTTGCGGGATGCGAAAGCTGTTTTCAGGTGGTTGGTGTAATGGTTCAAGGATTCCGGACTGGAGCAGATTCGTTTGCCACGAAGACCTAGGCTGTAAGGAAGGGACCGTTTGATATGGAATGGGTGGCAGCTGTCATGATGGAGGTACTGTTGCTTGTTGGTGGGTTTGATGTGGACGGACGTGTGAAGATGGCCATTGGACAGATGGAGGTCAACGTCAAGGAAAGTGGCATGGGTTTTGGAGTAGGACCAGGTGAATCTGCTGGAACCAAAGCTGGATTTTTCACACGTGGAATGTTTCCCTCATATGTGCTTGTGTCTGTATATGGATGGGCCATTGGACAGATGGAGGCCAGCTTCACACATCCGTCCACATCAAACCCACCAAAAGCAACAGTACCTCCATTATGACAGCTGCCACCCATTCCATATCAAACGGTCCCTTCCCTACAGCCTAGGCCTTCGTGGCAAACGAATCTGCTCCAGTCCTGAATCCCTGAACCATTTCACCAACAACCTAAAAACAGCTTTCGCATCCCGCAACTACCCTCCTGACCTGGTACAGAAGCAAATAACCAGAGCCACTTCCTCATCCCCTCAAACCCAGAACCTCTCACAGAAGAACCCTAAAAGTGCCCCACTTCTGACAGGATACTTCCCGGGACTGGATCAGACTCTGAATGTGGCTCTCCAGCAGGGATACGACTTCCTAAAATCCTGCCCCGAAATGAGATCCATCCTTCATGAAATCCTCCCCACTCCACCAAGAGTGTCTTTCTGCCGTCCACCTAACCTTCGTAACCTCTTGGTTCATCCCTATGAAATCCCCAAACCACCTTCCCTACCCTCTGGCTCCTACCCTTGTAACCGCCCCCGGTGTAATACCTGTCCCATGCACCCTCCCACCACCACCTACTCCAGTTCTGTAACCCAGAAAGTGTACACGATCAAAGGAAGAGCCAGGTGTGAAAGCACCCACGTGATTTACCAACTGACCTGCCTACACTGTGACGCTTTCTATGTGGGAATGACCAGCAACAAACTGTCCATTCGCATGAATGGACACAGGCAGACAGTGTTTGTTGGTAATGAGGATCACCCTGTGGCTAAACATGCCTTGGTGCACGGCCAGCACATCTTGGCACAGTGTTACACCGTCCGGGTTATCTGGATACTTCCCACCAACACCAACCTATCCGAACTCCGGAGATGGGAACTCGCCTTTCAGTATATCCTCTCTTCTCGATATCCGCCAGGCCTCAACCTCCGCTAATTTCAAGTTGCCGCCACTCAACCTCACCTGTCTTTCAATAACTTCTTTGCCTCTGTACTTCCGCCTCGACTGACATCTCTGCCCGAACTCTTTGCCTTTACAAATGTCTGCTTGTGTCTGTGCGCGCGAGTGTATACCTGTCCTTTTTTCCCCCCTAAGGGAAGTCTTTCCGCTCCCGGGATTGGAATGACTCCTTAGCCTCTCCCTTAAAACCCACATCCTTTCGTCTTTCCCTCTCCTTCCCTCTTTCCTGAAGAAGCAACCGTCGGTTGCGAAAGCTAGAAATTCTGTGTGTGTTTTTTTTTTTTTTTTTTTTTTTTTTTTTTTTTTTTTTTTTTTTTTTTAATTGTGCCTATCTACCGGTGCTTTCCTGCTTGGTAAGTCTTGGAAAAATAAAATAGAAAGAAACTTCCACATGGGAAAAATATATTAAAAACAAAGATTCCAAGACTTACCACGCGGGAAAGTGCCAGTAGAGAGGCACAATAAATAAAACACACACACACACACACACACACACACACACACACACACACACACACACACACACACACACCCATCCATACATACACAGACACAAGCAAACATATGTAAAGGCAGAGATATATATACACACACAAAGATGATGGGACTTACCAAACAAAAGCGCTGGCAGGTCGATAGACACACAAATATACACACAAAATTCTAGCTTTCGCAACCAACGGTTGCTTCTTCAGGAAAGAGGGAAGGAGAGGGAAAGACGTAAGGATGTGGGTTTTAAGGGAGAGGGTAAGGAGTCATTCCAATCCCGGGAGCGGAAAGACTTACCTTAAGGGGAAAAAAGGACAGGTGTACAGGGGCGGGCGCGCACGCACGCACGCACACACGCACACACATATCCATCCGCACATACACAGACACAAGCAGACATTTGTAAAGGCAAATAGTTCGGGCAGAGATGTCAGTCAAGGCGGAAGTACAGAGGCACTGCATATATACTCTTTAAAATGTATGCTACTTTCTCTTATTAGCTTGTGTCACTGAAGATATATGTCACTGAAATTTATTAAGAAATGTGGGGAAGCACCATTAAATTCCACTTAAACACCAAATAAAAGTTCAATGAAGACAGAAAAATTGAAGGAAAATATAAGGACAGTAATATGTACTATTTACTCCAATTGTATACAAAAATAACAAGAAAGATGTATAATTTTGTATATTATGACAGATAAATTGTATTTTAATAAAGAAGCAGCTCAAAATATACCAAAGATCTGGACCTTAACTCGAGCAATCTTCCCTTCATGATACGCACTTCTTTTAATAATTAGAAACAGAAATACAATTTAGGTTACACCACAGAAAGCACTTAAATTTACTGCCTAATGTAATAAATATTGATGAGGCTCTCAGGCATTATGTGGAAGGCTTTGCTAATGCTTTGTGATATTTCAAAGCAGCATCTACTTGTTGCCTTCAGATGATGGGTTTTTGGCGAAAACCTAGATAGGATGTTAATCATCATGGAGAAAGGAAAGTGAACATGTGACGCTTTAGTTTTTTCCTGGAGCTAATGATAATTTTTCTGTCATCCAAAAAGCTGGACTTATCTGCGCAACAACTGCAGTATTTTTGAAAGTCAGCGTCATCAGATGTGCCAATGACCAACTGCTTACGGGTGAGAGGCGGGCATTTATTTCCATGCTTGTCCTTCCTCACGGTTGGTCTGTGGCAGCTCCGTTATTCTGTCCATGATTTATCCCTGTGGGAACATTCAATGAGCAATATATGAATTGAATGTGGTCTACATTCAAAACCTATTCATTCTTGTTGCAGGGTAATGCATCGAAACTTATAATTAATCCAAGTGGCCTGGGGGACAGCACTGCATCCTTCCTCCACATCATACAGATCAGAGATACATCATTTTTCTTCAAAAAAGACTAGTGGAGTTCTTGGAAGATACAACACTGAATATTCATAAAGAAATGTGTGCATTTTCTGCAGTCCTTCAGCAATGGTAATCTCGAGGCAATGTTTGGGGAAAGATGGCTATGTAAAAATGGACCACAAGCTTCATCACCAAGATCCCAATATTTGGCCTCCTTAGATATTTTCTTGTGGAGCATGAAGAACCTTGTTTATTAGAAACCTGCAAATCTGGTTTCAAAAAATGGGATGGCGAGAGATGATTCTCCTTGTACCAGATATTTGTGATGAATTGTATTACAACTTTCTGAACAATTAAAACTTATGTAACAACACAGTGATTATCATATTATGCAGTTCTTATTGTCCTATGTGATGTAATCTGCACAATAATCTCAGTTTTGGTGCAGACAACAACAGACTAAGACCACTGTGTTTGTCTTCCTGCATTAACAAGAGTAATGTAATAGAGCGAAGTTGAGCTATTGTAGTATGCAATACATTTGTTTAGTAAATCATCTAATCCCACTCAATTCAATTTTGTATATAATTATGTGGTTATTCTTTCACGTTTCAATCTGCATTTATTATTCTTAATGATGTTAAGAACTATATAATGAATCATTTTAATAGTATCTACAACGAATCTCTATAAAATGAAGTGTAAAATATTTGTAATGTAACCGTATGTCACATTTATCATCTACGATACAAACTGAAACAAAGTTTTTTCTATAAATAATATGAATTGTCATAAGAAACACTACAACAGGAGGGAACTGAAATTATAATTTAGTCACATTTAAAACTAACATTTTGTAGCACTCACTGTTTAAAATAACTTTTGATTTAAAGGAATGCAAATTTATTAAATTTTACTACAATATTTTGTCACATATGTCATGGTCTGATAAGATAACATGGTAACGACTATTTGTAAACATAACTACATGAAAATGTTATTGTCGATAATACATATAGGAGGACCATTCAGAAAGTAGGGAACATTTCCGTCTGATGCCGCTAGACGTGTGCCGATCACGTATATTTTGATAAGTGCATACTCGGCAGCTCAGTCGGCATCCACCCTTAACAGTGGGAACATCTCTGTGTGTCTGGTTTTATCGATATTCGAATTTGAAACGTGCGCTGCAATCGAAAATCCCGCCAGTTGTGAGGTGCGGTCTGTGATACGGTTTTTGTTGCCAAAAACCCTTAAACCTATAGAAATTTATCGTGAACTATGCAAAGTGTATGGAAACATTGTAATGAGTGAATGTTCCATCCAGAAATGGTGCATTCAGTTTTAAAAAGGCCAAACCAACGTCCACGATGAAGAGAAGAATGGATGCCCGAGCACTGTGACTGACAATCTTGTTGCTGAAGTTGATGAAATGATTCGTGACCACGGTCGCTACACAATAATGGAGCTTTTGCTTTCTTTTGCACGAGTTTCACGGACTCTGTTGTTTGAAATTATCACTTAATAGCTAGCCTACCACAAATTTTGTGCACAAAGGGTGCCCAAATTGCTTATAGAACACCATAAATGGGGGCAACGTTGACATTTATAGAGGCCTACCACAAACATGGTGATTCATTACTGGACTGAATCGTAACTGGTGATGAGACTTCGGTGAAACATGTCAATTGCAAGACACAATTACAGTCCATGGAGTGGGGGCACACACAGTCCCTCCAAAAACCACGAAAATGTTTGCAAATATTGTCAGCAAGGAAGTTGATGGTAACAGTGTTTTGAGATAAGCTAGGTGTGCTGCTTATTGATTTTCTCGAGTGTGGAGCATCCATAAATTCTGCCCGGTACTGTCAAAGTTTGCACAGCCTTAGAAGAGCAGCTCGAAACAAACAATGAGGAAAATTGATGTCCAAAATTTTGTTTCTGCACGACAATGCTCGACTTCACATGGTAAACTGCACTAAAGAGCTCCTTAATTCATTCAAATGGGAAATTTTCCCTCATCCACCCTACAGCCCCAATCTTGCACCAAGTGACTTCCACTTGTTTCCCAAGATGAAGAACTGGCTTGTAACACAGCACTTTGATGATGAACTCCAGACCAACGTGACTCACTGGCTGAAGTCTCAGGCGGCAGAATTTTATGATGAAGATCTTTCAAAGCTTGTCCACTGGTATGATAACTGCCTCAGTGTGTTTGGTGACTATGTGGAAAAGTAGTATGTCAGTCGCTCTTTCAGATGTATTTCTTGTACATAGTTTTTTTTTTTTTTTTTTTTTTTTTTTTTTTTTTTTTTTTTTTTTATGCTAACACGTGACCTACTTTCTGAATAGCCCTCATACTCATGCTCACTGTTTGGTGGTTGTGTCTGCCAAACAGTGCAGTACATTTTGCTCGCCAAACTAGTATGCTGTGAAAGCAGTCAGTCATGTGGAGTTGTAAAAGTTTGGAGAATGCTGTGAAAGTAAAACCATTATTCTCTAGTAATAATAATACTTCCAGAAGTTATTCTGTGAATAAATCAGAGAAGTAACCAAAATATGGAGCCTGAATGCTTATTATGAGAAGAAGTCAGTAACTCTAAACTATAAAATTTAGGTGTCAGTGTACCTCCAACAACAAATATAGCACTACCTGTTCTACAACATTTATATTGAAAATAAGGTTTATTTACTACTAGGAGCCGTTGCAATTAAAAAACTTGAAATTTTGAATATTATTAGCATTTTTTAATGACAATATAATTAGAGTAGGGTTGTTACAATTATACAAGAAATGTAGATAAAAACAAGATAGTTAAGGGACATGGGTCAAATATGGTTTGGTTTGTGTGATTGAAGGGACCAGACTGCTAAGGCCATCAGTAGCGGTTGAATATTTTGTCCTTGTAACATTATACTGTTAAATGTACATCTTCTCCTACACAAGCATAAAATATAATTATAGAAAACCCACAACTTTAACAAGTACAGACCTCCAAAATAGCGTCGAGAAAAAAAGAGAGAGAGAGAGAGAGAGAGAGAGAGAGAGAGAGAGAGAGAGAGTAGACATTCTCATGATTCAAGCAATATAGAGCACATACCTGAAGCAAATGCACAATATGAACTAGTGGAAGGTAGTGTGTACGAGTGGCAGTCAGAATTAGAGGCTGTAAGAGAGGTAGGCAGCTTGGAACAGACTTCAACAGTGGTGCTAGTTGTTCCACTACCCATGTTATTGCCTCACTTGTACAAAGAGGCACCTGGTCGACCATAAATGACAGAACCTATAAATAATGTAAATAAAATAGAAAGAAACATTCCACATGGGAAAAATATATTAAAAACAAAGATTCCAAGGTTCTTTTCCGCTTGGTAAGTCTTGGAATCATTGTTTCTAATATAGAACCTATAAATAAATATACAAAGATTATTGTTATGACTACTTTATGAAACTCTTCAACAGTACTTTATATAAGAGCTTCAATTTTCACCTTAAAAACTTTCGACAAACTTTAAAAAAATATTCAAAATGAAAGTAGGAACGTAATATTTACAGTGCTTGTGACAGAGAACAAATGCCCTCTTACTCCCCACTGCAGCAGGATGAACACAAACAAGATCGAAAAACACAAACTCTGAAATATGATTAATCTCCGGCTTTTGTGATATTTTCAAAATGCTTTCATAGGGAGAAAGAAAAAAATATATTCAAACAAGAAATGGATGCAGCAATACACTGTAGTGACAAAATTCATGGAATACCTCCCTACATCATGTTGGAAATCCTTTCGAACAGTGTTGTGCAGCAATTCAACATGGCATTGACGCAACAAGTCGTTGAAAATTCCCTGCAGAAATACTACGCCAAGCTGCCCCTACAGCCATCCATAATACTGAAAGTGTTGCTGGTGCATGAACTGACCTCTCAATTGTGTCCCATAAATGTTCAATGGGATTGATGTCATGTGATCTGATCGGCCAAATCATTTGCTCAAATTGACCAGAATGTTGTTAAAACCAATCACAAACAACTGTGGTCCAGTGACATGGCACATTCTCACCTATAAAAATGAAGTCCATGAATGGTTGCAAATAGTCTGCAAGTAGCCGAACACACCCATTTCCAGTCAATGATTGGTTCAGTTGGAACAGAGGACCCAGTCCATTCCATATAAACACGGCCCACACCATTATGGAGCCATCAACAGCTCCCACAGTGCCTTGTTGCCAACTTGGGTACATGGCTTCATGTGGTCTGTGCCACACTCTAACTGTACCATCAGCTCTTACCAATTGAAATGGAACTCATGTGGCCAGGCCACAGTTTTCCAGTCACCTAGGGTCCAAGTCAAATTGTTATGAGCTGAGGAAAGGTGCTGCAGGTGACGTTGTGCTGTTAGCAAAGGCACTTTTGTTGTTTGTTTGCTGTCATAGCCCATTAACACAAAATTTCGCTGCACTGTCCTAACGGATACATTCATCGTACATCCCACTTTGATTTCTGCAGTTATTACAAGCAGTGTTGCTTGTCTACTAGCACTGACAACTCTATGCAAATGCTGCTGCTCTTGGTCGATAAGTAATGGTCGTTGACCACTATGTTGTCCATGGTGAGAGGTAATGCCTAAAATTTGATATTCTCGGAGCACACTCTTGACACTGTGAATCTTGGATATTGAATTCTCTAACAATTTCCAAAATGGAATCTCCCATGCCTCTAGCTGCAAATACCATTCTGCATGATCACATCCGAAACTTTTTCACGTAAATCACCTGACTATAAATGACAGCTCCTCCAATGCATTGTCCTTTTACACCTTGTGTACATAATACTACTGCCATGTCTATAAATGCATATTGCTACCCCATGACTTGTCATCTCAGTGTAAGTATCTACAGCTGCAGAAGAAAGAAAATCTTGTTTGAAATATTGATTTAGAAGAAACTATACAGCAGAAATGGTTTGGAAGTAACAACGGAGAAATAGCACAGTCTGAAATTCCAGAAAGTCACCAATAAAGAACTGCTGGTAGTAAAGAAATCATAAATTGAAGGAAGGGCACAAACAGAAGTGAGAGATACAGCAAGGTAAAAATAAGGCTGATGGTCAAATGGAAAAAAGAAAAAGAAAATCTAAATTAGATGAAATACAATAATAAAAAGAACTTTTAGGAAGATGGTGCACGGAGAAAGCAAGGAAAAAGGAAAGTGAGGTTAGCAAAGAATATGACCTGGGAGATAGCATAATCAAACTACACAAAGTAGACTCAATTCTAATATCTGGACACTGGTAACATTGGTGCTGAATGGAGGGATCCATTCAATACAAGTGCTAAGGTCTCTAATGTCACATTCCACAGCATGCTTAGCGAAAAGATACTGGGTGTCGCATGTGAAGACAGTTTGCCTGAGGCAATTTTTGGTAACCAGGTAGTGGCTGGCCAATATACAATGCAGGACAAAAATTACTGGTTGGCTGAATAATTAAATGGGTGCTCTTAACTGTCTTTTCTGCAATTATGTATAACTTGATAGTGTTATATTAAAAACAAAGATTCCAAGACTTACCAAGCGGGAAAGCGCCGGCAGACAGGCACATGAACAAAACACACAAACACACACACAGAATTACTAGCTTTCGCAACCGATGGTTGCTTCTTCAGGGAGGAGAGGGAAAGACGAAAGGATGTGGGTTTTAAGGGAGAGGGTAAGGAGTCATTCCAATCCCGGGAGCGGAAAGACTTCCCTTAGGGGAAAAAAAGGACAGGTGTACACTGCACATTGACAGGACAAATAAGACAGCTCTTACATTGCAGGCAAACAATGGCATTCATTAAATGCAGTCTGATCAAATAATAATTTTATGTAAACAGATTTTGGTAAAAAACGAAATTAGTTTAGACTCGACAGAATATGTACCATGTGTATTATTAATTACAAGTTGAGGCTGGATGCTTGATATCAATCTTCTTCTGCTGCTTATCCATTAATGAATGTTGATGACCACATGTTGCATCTTTCTTCCGTGAACTGCAGTATGTAATAGCTGGTCCACACTTCATAGTCCTGTCCACTACTTTATACTGTCCAACCAAAATGTTGTTCTCCGCCCTTGTCTTCTTTTTTGTTCAATCTTTCCTTCTGTTATTAGCTGCAGAAGCATATATTTGGTGTTCCATACTATATGTCCTAGACATGCAGTTTTTCTTATTTCAAGCACTGTCAACATTTCTCACTTCTTGTTCATTTGTTTCAGTACTTCATTGCTGGTTATTCTTGCAGTCCATGCTATTTTAAGTATTCTGCAAATAAATCCACATTTCAAAGGCCTCTCACTTCTTTGTTGTTGTCATATGTCATGTTGTGATATCAATGTTTAAGCCCAAATGGTTTCTTTTTGTGGGAAATGCATTTCTTATTCACCCACCTGAGCGCATCAGAGGGCAAATCAAAGTTTCCGCTTGGCTGTTTTCTCTCCATGGCTTACAAGCTCTACAGAAGTTCCTTTGTGATGATTTAAGGCAAGCAACTCTTGGATAATGTATTTGTTAACAGTGGGTTGTAACAGCCAATGTCATAGCAAGTTACTGACACGAGTCTTGCAAACTTGCAAGAGTGCACAGTTTATTACACCTGTTATTACAGAAGTCATCTGGGTCACCTCCACTAATATAAACATGTGCAGGAGGTTTTGCTTGTTTCCATATGCATGGTGTTTCAGAATGACATTAAAAAATTTGGGGTCAGAGTCCTTACACCAAACCAAGAAAGAAATGTCCAGTAAACATGGACCTAAAATGCAAACCTTAAGAGCTATGATCACTTGTTCATCTTCAATACTGTACCACAGTTCTTTTACTGCAAGCTCTTTGATTTCCATATTTTGGGAGGAGGTAGTATGGACCAAAACAAAAAAAGTCCAGTGAACATGAGGCCTAAAACGCATACCTTGAGAGTTACAAGCACTTTTCATCTTCGTTTCAGCGAAACACGTCTCTTCTACTGCACAAGTGCTCATAGCTCTTAAGGTATGCATTTTAGAACACATGTTTACTGGACTTTTTTCTTGTTTTTAAAATAGCATTTTGCAACCCCTTGTATACACATTGTCACTGAAGTTTCAGTGCACCATATTAACACAGAACACAACTTCAATGTAATGCTGTGTAGCACATAGATGCTCACTGCTTGATTTTATTCTCAACAGCATCTTTATGTTTAGTAAAACAGGAACTATGTTGACTACAAATAAACATGAGAAAAATCAGTCTCTTACAAGCACCTGATTGATGGGTGGCACATACTGCCCTCACTATGGCAGTGTTGTATGGTAAGTTAACTTAGAGTTGCAAATGACACCAATGACTGCTTATCAGCTGCACACTGCACTGGTGCCTGTCCATTTCAGAGCATTGGAAGATGGAGTTGCAGTAGGTAAGGTACAGATCTCATCAGGACTGGAAAGGAAGGTTGATGGAGCAGATTAGTACGAGTATAGGTGGGGGCAGGACTATGCATAGTCAAATCCTATTTTTAGAGTAGATTACAGCAACAGGTTCCCCTACCTGAAAAATGTCTCCACCAGTTTAGAGATTTCTGTGACAGTTACACTGAAGATAGCTTGTATCACACTGTAGGACACAAACGCCAATAATAGGAAATAAAAGGTAAAAGGCCATACACCACAGAAACACATACAGAATTATCATCTTTCTTCAAATATAGTCTGTTGCAAATTAATTTTGAAAAACACAGTAGTACACATTACAGAGGACTGGTGTAGAGACACTGAAATGTAGCACATAGTTCTATCACCACATGAAAGGGCAAGCTGTTACTGTAGAACTACCATAAATAGCATGGGTTCGTGCATTTAAACCTGAAATGGGACACATTTGAAAGATAGTCAAAATCTGATCAAATTTATAGTGTTGTGGATGTCAGGATGCAGGTGATAGTGTGCTGCACTGTGGCAAGGGACAGTTTATCACATGACACTATAACAAATAGTGCCATTCAGTTGTGTCTTTTTAGCATACACTGAGTTGCACACAGAACATTTAGTGTCGATTTTCACATTAGTTTATATATGGAGAACATATTTAACCACTCAAGGATTTACTTCTTGATGGCATAAAGCAAACATTCTAAGTATTATCTTCAAAAGAGTCAGCATCAGTTTTTTGAAAATATAAATTTTTCTCAGGAGCATCCCCCCCCCCCCCCCCCCCAATGAACCATGGACTTTGCCGTTGGTGGGGAGGCTTGCGTGCCTCAGCGAAACAGATAGCCGTACCGTAGATGCAACCACAACGGAGGGGTATCTGTTAAGAGGCCAGACAAATGTGTGGTTCCTGAAGAGGGGCAGCAACCTTTTCAGTAGTTGCAGGGGCAACAGTCTGGGTGATTGACTTACCTGGCCTTGTAACATTAACCAAAACGGCCTTGCTGTGCTGGTACTGCGAATGGCTGAAAGCAAGGAGGAACTACAGCCATAATTTTTCTCGAGGACATGCAGCTTTACTGTATGGTTAAATGATGATGGTGTCCTCTTGGGAAAATATTCTGGAGGTTAAATAGTTCCCCATTCGGATCTCTGGGCGGGGACTACACAAGAGGACATTGTTATCAGGAGAAACAAAACTGGCATTGTGCATATCAGAGCATGGGCTGTCAGATCCCTTAATCGGGCAGGTAGGTCAGAAAATTTTAAAAAGGAAATGGATAGGTTGAAGTTAGATGTAGTGGGAACTAGTGAAGCTTGGTGACTGGAGGAACAAGACTTCTGGTCAGGTGAATACAGGGTTATACATACAAAGTCAAATAGGGGTAATGCAGGTGTAGGTTTAATAACGAATAAAAAAAATATAGGAGCAAGGATAAGCTACTATGAACAGCATAGAGAACACATCATTGTAGCTAAGATAGATACAAAGCCCACGCCTACCACAGTAGTACAAGTACATATGACAACTAGCTCCACAGGTGACGAAGAGATCGAAGAAATGTATGAGGATATAAAAGAAATTATTCAGGTAGTGAAGGGAGATGAAAATTTAACAGTCATGGGGGACTGGAATTTAATAGTAGGAAAAGGAAGAGAAGAAACAGTAGTAAGTAAATGTGGAATGGGGGTAATGAATGAAAGAGGAAGCCGCCTGGTAGAATTCTGCATAGAGCATAACTTAATCATTGCTAACACTTGGTTTAAGAATCATGATAGAAGGTTGTATACGTGGAAGAGGCCTGGAGGTTTCGGATAGATTATATAATGGTAAGACAGAGATTTAGGAACCATGTTTTAAATTGTAAGAAATTTCCAGGGGCAGATGTGGGCTCTGACCACAATCTATTGGTTATGAACTGTAGATTAAAACTGAAGAAACTGCAAAAACGTGGTAATTTAAGGAGATGGGCCCGGATAAACGTAAAGAACCAGAAATTGTAGAGAGCTTCAGGGAGAGCATTAGGAAATGATTGATAAGAATGGGGGAAAGAAATACAGTAGAAGGAGACTGGGCAACTTTGAGGGATGAAGTAGTGAAGGCAGCAGAGGATCAAGTAGGCAAAAAGACGAGGGCTGGTAGAAATCCTTGGGTAACAGAAGAGATATTGAATTTCATTGATGAAAGGAGAAAATATAAAAATGCAGTAAATGAATCAGGCAAAAAGGAATACAGACGTCTCAAAAATGAGATCAACAGGAAGTGCAAAATGGCTAAGCAGGGATGGTTATAGGATAAATGTAAGGATGTGGAGGCATATATCGCTACAGCTAAGATAGATACTGCATACAGGAAAATTAAAGAGACGTTCGGAGAAAAGACAACCACTCGTACGAATATCAAGAGCTCAGATGGAAAACCAGTACTTAAGCAAAGAAGGAAAAAGAGAAAGATGGAAGGAGTATATAGAGGGACTATACAAGAGTGATGTAATTGCGGGCAATATTGTGGAGATGGATGAGGACGTAGATGAAGATGAAATGGAAGATATGATACTGCGTGAAGAGTTTGACAGAGCACTGAAAGACTTAAGTTGAAACAAGGCCCCGGGAGTGGACAATATTCCATCAGAACTACTGATAGCCTTGGGAGAGCCAACCATGACAGCTTCCCTCTGACAACCATGCCTCCATCCTTGCTACCTTCCCTGTTTTCCTTTCCCTGTTGCTTCATAACCTGGGTTTTGAGTAACTAAATCCACTTTCCCTTCTTCCCTTTCTTTCCCCTCTCTCCTCCCTGATGAAGGAACATTTATTCCGAAAGCTAGGAACTTAAATTTTCGGTTGTTTTTTGTGTTTCTATCGGCTGTACTGAGCTGAGGTAAGTACTGGCCAGCCCCTCTATCTCTTTGTTAGTAATTGTTTCACAACCATGATAAAACTCTACCATCTGGTGAGCAAGATGTACAAGACAGTCGAAATTCCCTCAGATTTCAAGAAGAATATTTTCATGTAGAGGAAGGTGTAATTAGATGAATGACGAACACCAACTTCACTTAATGAAGGTTTATGCAGCACCTGCACATACATGAGTGCAGAGTGGTCTGCTTCCGGCCACAACACATACGGTACATATACAACTACAGAACATTCCAGTACAATGATTCTTGCCATTTGTGGATACTTCTAGAATGTACTCAAACCAAATATAGAATTTAAAATGTTTCAGTTCAGGTGAGTTTTAAACTCATGACCATCCATGCAACAATCGAGTATCATAACCACTACATTATGGTGACTGCGCTACTCGGCTTCTTCTGCGACATTGCTCCCTCCTCAAGAGGACAGCATCTCGGTATTATGTCCTCCTAGTCCGTGAACAAGTCATCGGTAATGCATACTCCAACTCCCAATGACTGATGTTTGCCCTGGCAGTGATCTTCTTAGAACGTCTTGCCGCTACATTCTTCGGTACCTTTCACTTATTCCCTGTTGCGGGAGCTTCAAATTTACCCTGGGTTGCAGGATCCTTATAGGGCTTCATTTGAAGGATGTGGCCCGTATCTCTGATGTTTCATCATCCTGTGTCAGGGTCGAAATCTTCAACTTCATAAGTAACATTAGACAACTGTCTTACAACCTTATAAGGTCCAAAGTACTGCCTGAGGAGCTTCTCAGAGAGACCAACCTTCAAAACATGAGTGAAGATCCAAACGAGGTCACCAAGCTGGTAGACAACAGGGTGGTGGCTCACGTCATACCTTCGGCGATCGTTTTCTTGAGCCTGCAGTGTGCAGAGTCAACCTAACTGCAAAGCTTCCTCAGCTCTGGTTAACACATGGCCAGCCAAGCTTCCTCAGCTGTGGTAAACACCTGGCTGATGTAGTCGTCGCCCACATCATCAGGATGTAATGGAAACACAATGTGCATTGTCGTCGTTGCCTCATGCCCATGCACCAGGAAAAATGGTGTAAATTCTGTGGTGTCTTCTTTGGCCATGTTGTAGGCAAACGTCTCGAAAGGTAGCACGTCATCCCAGTTGCTCTGCTCAACACTGATTGCATGTCGACCAAGGTCTTATTAAGGCGTTCCGTAAGCCCATTAGTTTGTGGATGGTAGGCAGTCTACATGTGATGAGTAATGTTGCACTGATGCTTTATCTCTGTCACAAGATTCGATTGAAAAACTTTCCCTTGATCCGTAATTAATGACCTTGGGCCACCGTGTTTTAATACAATGTCTTCTACATTGAATTTGGCTACCTCAAATGCTTCAGCTGTTTTCACAGCTTTTGTAATGGCATACGATGTCAGATAATCAGTGCAAACAATAATCCATCTATTGCCACTAGCCACATTGGAAATCATCCAACGAGATCAATCCCAACAAGCTGGAAAGGCGTTTCGGCTGGTGGTATTGGTATGAGTCGGCCAGGTGGTTTCTGAGGACCTGCCTTTCTCCTCTGGCACTCTTGATAGTGCGACACATAGTGACGGACACTCCTAAATAAACTAGGCCAGATAAATCTCTTGTGGATCCTATCGTATGTCTTAATAAATCCTAAATGTCCGGCGTCAGGTGTGTCATGGAATTTCTGTAGAACATCTAAGCACATGTGTTTAGGAATCACTGGTAGCCACCTCTTTCCAAAAAGATCATAGTTTTTCTTGCAAAGTAATCTATTGACTACCTTAAATTGGCCTTTCACATCCTCCGGCCGATTTAAGGCAAGCATAATCTGAGATAATTTGCCGTCCTCCTTCTGCTCCGCAAAGAGAGCCTGAAGTGCAGTGAGACAGTCACTATCTTCATCAAAGTCTTGATGGTCTTGCACAGGGTTTCTTGAGAGACAGTCGGCATTTTGGCATTTTCTTCAACTTTTGTACACTATGGTAATCTCATAATCTTGAAGGCGCAGTGCCTACTTGGCGTGTCAGCCTATTGGATCCTTAAGACCTGTCAATAAGCAAAGTGAATGATGGTCTGTAACAACTGAGAATGGCATTCCATAGAGATACTGTCGAAATTTGCACATAGCCCAGATCACAGCAAGACATTCTCTTTCTGTAGTTAAGTAGTATCTCTCATCTTTTGTAAATGTCCCACAAGCTATAGGCTATAACCCTCTCTTTTCCATCCAAAATCTGCACCAGAACAGCACCGATCCCATATATACTGGCATCTGTGTGTAGTTCTGTAGGTGCTCTCTCATCATACAGACCAAGTACAGGATCAGTCACCACAGCTTTTTGCAGCACACTTAAAGAATCTTGTTGAGCATCACACCAGATAAATTTAGCATCGGCTTTTAACAACTATTGGAGTGGCCTGGCTTTGATACAAAAGTCTTTGATAAAATGATGGTAATAAGAACATAAGCGGAGGAAGCTTCTCACATATCTAATACTTTTAGGAGGAAATTCCGTTATAGCTCTCACCTTTTCTGGATCTGGGTGCACAGCTTCGTTTGACAAACAGTGCATAGATATTTTGATTTCTTTTGCTCCAAAGAGGCACTTTCTTTGATTAAGTTTCAGTCCGGCTTGTTGGAGACACTTCAGAATGGCCCTCAGTCTTTTTATGTGTTCATCAAATGTCTCTGAGAACACTATAATGTTATCTAAATACCAACGACACATCGTCCACTTCAGGTGCCTTAGAAGATTATCCATCATTCAAAAATTGCTGGTGCATTACACAAACAAAATGTCATTACCTTAAACTCATACAGGCCCTCAGGGGTAATGAATGTAGTTTTCTCAAGATCAGCCTTACCTACTTCGATTTGCCAGTATACTGAGTACATGTTCATGGTTGAGAAAAACTTAGCCTCCTTCAGTCAACCTTGTGTATCGCCAATTCATGGAAGAGGGTAAACATGCTGTTAAGCCATCTTATTAAGCTTCCTACAATCAACACAAGAGCGCCAACTGCCATCCTTCTTCCTGACGAGAAGCACAGGTGATGACCATGGGCTTTGTGAAGGCTGAATGATGTCATTCTTCATCATTTTCTATACCTCGTCATGAATTATTCGATGTTCCGCTGCCGACACACAGTATGCTCTCTGACTTATTGGTTGATGGTCTCCAGTGCTAACCCGGTGCTTCACTGACAACTTGTCTAATTTGCTCTTCACCTGTGGATTGAAGCATTCAAAGAACTCTTGAAGAATGGCAAGTAGCTGCTTCTGTTTTTTTAAGTGAGGTCTGGCGATAGTCGAGCTAGAAGATCTTGTCTCATAGTGGTAGCACTAATTTCGGCCACAGACTCAGCATGGGAGGTTTCTATGACACTCAGCTGTTCTGCAATTAACGGCTCAGCATTTGCTATGCACATGCATATTGGAAGAATTTGCAGTTCTCGGCGACACTTAACTATCCACAACTCGCCGAATCCATTGTTAAATGAGATGGCAGAGGCTGGGATGAGCAAGTTATTCTTCAGTGGTATGCTTCTCTTACATTCCACTACAAGACCCATGGGTTGATGCATGGCATGACACATGACAGCTACCTTTCTAGCTCTTACTGCAGGAATAATCACTTCATCCAGCACACACAGTCTCCACACACTCGGATGCTCATCTTCCTGTCCACAGTATCTCATCTCGTCTAGCATAATCTTCGACCGACCACAATCTATAATTGCCTGAGAAGCTTTCAAAAAGTCCCATCCGAGAATGACGTCATGACTACGCTCTTGTAAGACAAGGAATTCTAAGGGCTGTTTATGGCCATTTATATCCACATGAACGGTACATCTTCCTTTAGGTTTTACATATTTCCCATTAGCCACCTTCAGCAGAGATGTATTGTTGTCAACAAATACGGTATTCTGCAACTGGCGACCATACTTCTCCGAAATGACTGAATATGATCCTCCAGAGTCCACAAGAGCTTGGGCTGGTCAGCCATCCATGAGGACACTGAAGTAATTTCCTATCATTTTTGTAGTGATCGATGGCAGAGGATTTTTCTCTTCGGCGGCCTCATCTCCAAGGAAGGTCGTACCCTTTAGTTTTCCGGGTTGCGGCATCTAAGTGACTGGCTGGAGCTTCTAAATGGCGATGGAGACCTTGATCGGCATGTTGGGGAGCGTCCTCTCCAGTGGCTAGGTTGTGGGGACGGTAACCTACAACATCCTGCACCCACGTCATCTTGTTCATCTTAGTTGTCCTGGAGTTGGCGTCAGCTAAGATCGGGCTGACGTCTTCTGGCACGGACATCATCAAATATCCACCGCCTTTCTCGACAATAGTGCACCACATGTCCTGGTCGTCTGCAGTGGAAACATACTGGTTGGTTATCCTGAGTCCTCCAGATGTCAGTCTTCCGTGGTGCCCAAACAGATTCCTCATGCGGCATTGTGGGAACGTAACTTCGCTGTTTTGAAGGGAAATGAAGGACAAGAGTCTGGGTTCAATGTCTATGACCTTTTGAAGTGTCTTGGTTTTTTGCTCGCCGTGCAATCCAAGTGCCTTCTGAACTTCCTCTCTCACTATCTGACAAAGAACACTTGGGAAATCAGTTTCTTCCTCCATCACAGACATCAATACGAAATTTGGAAGCCTTCTTCTTGCCTGTAATTCTTTTTGGATGCATTGTCTCGATATACTGGCACCATTTTATGAGTCGTCTGCTGTCGAAACCTCCTTCAGGAGTAGGGCTTGATATATGTTCTCAGCAACACCCTTCACGATATGTGCAACCTTATCTTCCTCCTTCAATCGAGAATCCATTATTTACACAGCTCCAAGACGTCTTGAATGTAGGATGCTGTCATTTCTCCTGGATGCCATACCCTGCACTTTAATTTATCTACGGTCTTGCACTTCTGCCGTGTGTCGCCGAAATTCTTGTGCAGTTCCCCCTGGAATACTTCCCAGCTTGTGAACTTCTCCTCATTGTTCTCATACAATTGCTTGGCAGTGCCCTCCAAGTAGAAAAATGTGTTAGCCAAACACACTGTGTCATACCATTTGTTAAATTTGGCTATATGCTCATATACCTTCAGCCACTTGTTTGTATCTTGGCCATCGTCAACAGAGAACCCGGTACATTGTCTTCTTCTTCTTCTTCTTCTTCTTCTTCTGTCTCCGATAGATTGATCTGTTGAATATGGCTTGAACTCAGGTTTTTCGCCATGTAAACGGCAGCTCTGTCGTGGCCTGATGGGAGCCACTGTGTCGTTGATAATGTGCAGTATCACAAGTTCCTATACCTAGCGCATCCACCAGAATAATCTCACATAGAAGAAGGTGTAATTAGATGAATGACGAACACCAACTTCACTTAACGAAAGTTTATTCAGCACTTGCAATACAAGAGCGCGGAGCGAAATGCCTCTGGCCAGAACACATATGGTATATATACAGCTACAGAACATTCTAGTACAATGATTCTTGCCATTTGTGAATACTTCTAGAATGTACTCGAACCAAATATAGAATTTAAAATGTTTCAGTTCAGGTGAGTTTTGAACAACCATCCATGCAACAATATGGCAACTGTGCTACTCGGCTTCTTCTGCGACAATATAATAATTCAAATCCCAAAGAAAGCAGGTGTTGACAGATGTGAAAATTACCGAACTATCAGTTTAATAGGTCATGGCTGCAAAATACTAACACAAATTCTTTACAGACGAATCGAAAATTGGTAGAAGCCGACCTTGGCGAAGATGAGTCTGGATTCTGTAGAAATGTTGGAACACGTGAGCCAATACTGACCATGCGACTTATCTTAGAAGATAGATTAAGCAAAGGCAAACCTACATTTCTGGTTTTTGTAGACTTAGAGAAAGCTTTTGATACTGTTGACTGGAATGCTCTCTTTCAAATTCTGAACGTGGCAGGGTTCAAATGCAGGGATCAAAAGGCTATTTACAATTTGTACAGAAACCATATGGTGGTTATAAGAGTTGAGAAACATGAAATGGAAGCAGTGGTTGGGAAGTGAATGAGACAGGGTTCTAGCCTATCCCAGATGTTATTCAATCTATATATTGAGCAAGCAGTAAAAGAAACAAAAGAAAAATTTGGAGCAGGAATTAGAATCCATGGAGAAGAAATTAAAACTTTGAGGTTCACCAATGACATTGTAATTCTGTCAGAGACAGCAACGGACTTGGAAGGGCAGTTAAAGGAAATGGACAGTGTCTTTAAAGGAGGATATAAGATGAACATTAACAAAAGCAAAACAAGGATTATGGAATGTAGTCAAATTAAGTCGGGTGATGCTGAGGGAATTTGATTAGGAAATGAAACACTTAAAGTAGTAAAGGGGTTTTGCTATTTGGGGAACAAAATAACTGATGATGGTCGAAGTAGAGAGGCTATAAAATGTAAACTGGCAATGGCAAGGAAAGTGTTTCTGAACAAGCGAAGTTTGTTAACATCAAGTATAGATTTAAGTGTCAGGAAGTCTTTTTTTGAAAGTATTTGTATGGAGTATAGCCATGTATGGAAGTGAAACATGGATGATAAATAGTTTAGGCAAGAAGAGAATAGAAGCTTCCAAATTGTGGTGCTAGAGAAAAATGCTTTAGATTAGATGGGTAGATCATGTAACTAATGAGGTGGTACTGAACAGAACTGGGGAGAACAGGAATTTGTGGCATAACTTGACTAGACGAAAGGATCGGTTGGTAGGACATGTTCTGAGGCATCAAGGGATCAACAATTTAGTACTGGAGGGCAGTGTGGAGACCAAGAGATGAATACACTAAGCAGATTCAGAAGGATGTCGGTTGCAGTAAGCACTTTGAGATGAAGAAGCTTGCACAGGATAGAGTAGCAAGGAGAGCTGCATCAAACCAGTCTCAGGACTGAAGACCACAACAACAACAACAACAACAACAACAACAACAACAACAACAACCCAGGAGCATCAGAAGCACAAACAGTAGTGCCTTATATGGCACACACCTCAGCATTAGCAGTTACCAGTTTAGGCAATGGCTTGAGCATGTGGCTAGTAACAGATACAGAGAGAAAAATGGCTCCAAAATGCTCCATTGAATTGTGCAGAATGCATCATGCACTTGCCTTCTTACTTGCTCTCTACTAAAGTGTAGGAAAACTTTTGAAATTATTTGAATTAACAAAGCTTGACATCTCATAACCAGTTTCAGGCTAACATGCCCATCTTCAGATGGCTAATATTTTTCATTGCACAGATGCTTCGATCAACAGCACAGAGCAAGAGATGGTGATTTGTTTTGTTGTGGCCCATATGATTTTCTAGCTGAATGTAAATGTTCTTGAATGAGAGTGACAGTAATTTATATGCAATATATATGTGTTGTGTGGAAATCAAGAACATATACCTAGAGCTAGAAAGCCGTAGGGGTCACAGCAAAACAAATTGCATCTACTGCAATGTATTGTGGAGCAGACAACATGCTGTTGATAAAAACATCCGTGTATTTGTGGCTCGTTGTGTCATTCACCAACTATCATTAATGGCCATGGTGTTCACAAGATACGACATGGATAAAATAAAAACAATATTAGGTGGAGGTGCGAACATAAACAGAAGTATTAAGGATAAAATACCATAAGTTTCCTACTATCTCATCCCGTATGGTATGTCTCGCCTGACCAGCGGTTCTGTGTGACTTTACCCATCTTCCTTCCCCTTCAACCCAAAAGGAGCCAGTGGCTCCAAAAGCTTGCCAGTCACAATAATCTTTTATGTGTGTATTCTGCCACCACTTTGTGAGTAGATTTTTTATCTATCTACTTAAGCCGTTCTAAATATTTTTTGGCATAGTACAAATGGTAAACAGTGCTACAAGGGCAAAAAACACTATTCATCAGCCTTAAACTATGTTCTTACAGATACCAGCACAGAAACTTGCAGGGTATAGGTAAAAGAGTTAGGCCTCAGCATTTGCTACTGCTAAATAGTAAAGCTAAAGGCAGTCTTGGAAAATCCCACTGCACATCTACAACGTAAACATCTCTAAACAACGAATGAAATACTACTTCAAGGATTTTGGCAAACCAAACCTTGGATGAAGCGTATACAGAGAACAATGTAGATGCAAAACTCTCTCAATTCTGTACACTGTTCAAACTAATGTTTGAGGGTACAGCTCCAAAAATTGGACATTTGAGCAACTGGATATTATTCAGTGAACTGAGGCAATTAATGGTCTCAATAATATTTTTAAAAGTATAGATTGTACTCACTGTAAAATTAACATGTCAAGCTACAGACAGTCATGAAGAACACACTGCTATATGTTTAGCTTTTGGCTATAGCCTTCTTCAGAAAAGGAAACACACACACACACACACACACACACACACACACACACACACAAGCAAGTGCACCTTATGCACACAGGCTGCCATAGATAGTGGGCATCTGTGTGTGGGATATGCCAGCTTGTGTGAATGCACCTGCTTTTTCTTCTCTGAAGAATGTTATGACTGAAAGCTATATGTGTAACAGTCTTTTCTGTGTGCCTCTATGGAGCTCGATGTGTCATCTTTAAGATAGGTATCAATCCTCTATGGTTTTCATAATATTGTCGATATTCCAACCTAAACTTTCCATTGTTTGACTTAAAAAAACACTGCACTAATTCATAATGGATAAATTATCAAAGTTACAGAATGATATACATAATGGTACTTTTTGCTGCAAAAAATCCATTTAAACAAAATATATATAATACAGAAAATAAAAGATAATACAAACAGGTGCCATAAAATAAGAAACTGGAAAAGGAAGGCCTGTAAAGTAACATACAAATCAAAGGTAGTGGCACCAGATTAATAGAAAATCTACATTAACAGAGAAACTTTGAAAAAGTTTTTTAGGTATTGCAGAGAAGCTGCCAAAAAAAAAAAAAAAAAAAATCCCTAAAACAAGGATATCACCCATAATGGATTATGCAGCCAGCACAACAACATTGTATCTTACAACAAATTATGAAGTTGTGAAGACAATACAAAATTAAAAAAAAAAAAAAAAAAAAAGAAATATGGGGTGTCAGCAGGGCTATACAAATTGCCAATCTCTGTTCTGAATTCACGCACAGACAGCACAGAAACTTCGTTAACAAAGGTAAGGTATTTTTCTGGAATACTAAAGCATGCTAGATATTGTTTTATGTGATCATCTAACTCACTGAACCTAAATGCCGGGATGGTTCTTTTAACAAGTCCAGTCACCAGTCCATTCCTCATAAAACACTTGGGTATATATTACTATGTTTTGACATATTACTTACAGTTTTACTTTTGTCAGACCGACAAAACCTGTATCACTTTAAAATGAACATTGAATGAATAAATTTCTATAATGTGAAAAGGAAAGTTGCTACTCATCATATAGTGGAGACACTGTGTTGCAGATAGGCACAACAAAAAGACTGTCACAAATACAGCTTTCGGCCTGTAAGGCCTTAGACAAAATTAGATGAGAAACACACACATACACACCCACGCAAATGCAACTCGGGCACACCTGACTGCAGTCTCGAGCAACTGAGGCCACACTGCAAGCAGCAGTACCAGTGCATGATAGGAATAGCAACTCGGTGGGGAGGAATAGTAGGGTAGGGGTGGTGGACAGTGACATGCTGTAGCGAAGCGCACAGGGACAAGGTGGAAAGAGGGTACGGCAGCTATGTGCAGTCGGGAGGTTGGAGGTCGGCAGAGAGGAGGGGAGAGCGGGCGGGGTGCGGGGGGGGGGGGGGGGGGGGGGGGGGGGGGGGTGCGAGAGGAGCGTGGGGCGGTTGGATAGCGGAAAACGAGAGAAGTAAAAGGACTGGGTGCGATGGAAGAATAAGGTTTATATAGTGCTGGAATGTGAACAGAGAAGGGACTGGAGGGGACAGGACAATTACTAACAAAGGTTGAGACCAGGAGGGTTATGGAAACATAGGATATACTGCAGTAGAAGTTCCCACCTGCACAATTCCATAAAGCTGGTGTTAGTGGGAAGGATCCACATGGCATCCATATGGAGACTGTGCCATATGGATCCTTCCCACCAACACCAGCTTTTCTGAATTGTGCAGGTGGGAACTTTCCTTGCAATATATCTATGTTCCTGTAACCCTCCTGGCCTCAACCATCGTTATTCATTGTCGTTTCCCATCCGCCCCCCCCCCCCCCTTTCTCTGTTCACATTCTAGCACTACACAGACCTCATTCCTCTATCACACCCAGTCTTTACTTCTCTTCTCTTCTGCTATCCCCCCCCCTCTCCCTCGCCAACCCTCCGTCTAACCTCCCGACTGCACATAGCTGCTCTACCCTCTTTCCACCTTGTCAATGTGTGCTCCCCTACAGCATGTCACTGTATGCCACCCCTATCCTACTATCCCTCCCCTTCCCTGCCCCAGCCTCCTCCTTACCCCCCCCCCCCCCCCCCCCCACCCAGTCGCCACTCCCATCATACACTGGTGCTGCTGCTTGCAGTGTGGCCTCAGTTGGCTGAGACTGCACTTTTGTGTGTGTGTGTGTGTGTGTGTGTGTGTGTGTGTGTGTGTGTGTGTGTGTGTGTGGTCTATAATTTTTTGACAAAGGCTTTATTGGCCGAAAGCTATATTTGTGACAGTCTTTTTGTCGTGCCTATCTGCAACTCAGCATCTCCGCTATATGGTGAGCAGCAACTTTCCATCTCACAATGTTCTTACAATCCATCCTGGATTTTTCAATGTTAAATT
The DNA here is from genome assembly GCF_023897955.1 of Schistocerca gregaria. Lineage (NCBI taxonomy): Eukaryota > Metazoa > Arthropoda > Insecta > Orthoptera > Acrididae > Schistocerca > Schistocerca gregaria. The sequence goes on along the minus strand of NC_064926.1, from coordinate 215,414,555 downwards.
TCTATACTACTACTATACTACAAACATATACTACTGTGGTGGGTTGTGTCTTTTTGTCTATCTTGGTTGTGATATTTTCATTATGTTATTGACATCAGATTACTTGCATACCTGTCACCTTGTTTATGACTCTGCTGCTATTGTATTACATTCACTTCATTTTTTAACCAGTAACTCGCTACTCACCTAACCAGAAATCCCTGACTTCCCACCACTTCACCAATCCCCATTATGTCAACCTATCCAATGATCTTTTCAAGTTTCTAACCTACCTGCATTATAAATGGACCTAACATGACACAGCATAACACACCTTTTTTGTTTTCTCGCCCATTCTAAAGACAACATTCAAGTTAAATTAGGCAACACTGAGGGAATTACATTAGGAAGTGAGACACTAAAAGTATTAGAAGAGTTTCACTGTTTGGGCAGCAAAATAAATGTTTATAGCAGAAGTAGAGAGGATGTAAAATGTAGAGTGGCTATAGAAGAAAAGTATTTCTGGAAAAGAGCAATTTGTTAACATCTAAGTTAAGTTTAAGTGTTAGGAAGCCTTTCTAAAGGTATTTGTCTGGAGAGTATCCTAGCATGCAAATGAAATGTGGGCGATAAACAGTTCAGACAAGAAGAGAATAGAAGCTTCAGAAATGTGGTGCAACACAAGAATGTTTAAGATTAGAGTAGACCGAGTAACTAAAGAGGAGGTACTCGGTCAAATTGAGGGGGAAAAAAAATATATTGCACTTCTTGGCTTGAAGAAGGAATTAGTTGAGAGGACACATCATGAGGAATCACAGAATTGTTAATTTGGTAGTAGAGGGAAGAATTGTACAGGGAAACCAAAGCAAGACAGTAAATAGTTTCAGAACAGATGTAAATTGCAACTGTTGTTCAGGGATGAAGGGGCTTGCACAGGATAGACTTATGTAGAGAGCAACTAAAGACCAACTGAAACTACAGAACTGGCTGCTGCTCCTCTTCTAAAACCTTAAATTAATTTCACCTCTGAACTGTGATGAGGAGGTGGAATTAACATAATACAAAAATGAAGGTAAGGAAAAATAATAGGACAACAAGGACTGGGGAAACAGATGAAATCGGAAGCCAACTAAAGAATTCTACACAATTTTAACACTGTTGGTACTTTGTTAAAGAATCCTGAAAGAAGGTTGTATACCTGGAAGGAATCTGGAGACATAAGATAGATTAAATAACTTTACAACAGAGATTTATAAAGTCGATTTTACATTCCATGGCATTTCCAGAAGGTGGTGAAATCTGTGTAAGTTGAAATAACCAGAGCTTGTTAAGAGTTTCAAAGGAGGTATTAGGCAATGACTGACAGTAATAGGTAAATAAAATATGTAAGAAGATAAATGGAGTGATAAAATAATAAATGCAGCAAATATACAACTAGCCAAAAAGAAAAAGCTCAGCAGGAATACTACGATAATACATAAGATACTAAATGTAATTGATCTAAAGATAAAACATAAAAATGATGCAAGAAAAAGGGAACACAGACGCTGCCTAAAGAATGTGATAGACAGAAAGTACAAAAAGGCCAAAAGAAATGGCTAGTGGAGAAATGAAATCTGTAGAAGCATTCATGACTGGGGGAAAGAGAGGCAGCATACATCAAAATTAAAGATATCTATGGAGAAAAGGGAAGCAGCTGCATGAACATCAAGAACTCAAATGGCATGTCAGGACTAAGCAAAGAATGAAAGATTGAAAGGTGGAAGGAATATAAAAGTGTATATAAGTGAAGTCCGCCTTTGTTACTGAGTGGTTGCCGCATGTGACTGCCGGGTAGGGGACCCAGGTTTGATTCCCTGTATCCCCAAGGACTTTTCCTTAGTGGGAGGACTGGTGCATGGTACTCAGCCTCATGAGGCCAACTGAAGAGTTACACAAACTATTAGTAGTGGTTTCAAGGTAAACAAACCTAACAACGACCAGGAGAGCTGTGTGGTAACCACATATTGCATCCAATGACACCACTGGCAGAGGAAGACACACCAGTCGGTTAGGTCTAATCAGCCCATCTAGAGCCAGACTGTGAACTTTAGCGTTACCTTATATAAAGGAAAGAATCGTGAAGATAATGTGATAATGCTATGGAAAGGGAAGTGGAAGTAAATGGATATGGTATGAGAGTGCAATATTTTGAAAAGCATTTGACAGAATAGTGAATGATGTTAAGTTAAAACAAGGCAATAGAAGTAGATTCTCTCAGAATTATTAAAATCCTTGGGAGTACATACGATAATGAAACTGTTCCATATGGCATGTATGATATGCAAGACAATCTTCCAGAAAAAAAGTAACAACACCAATATCAAAGAAGTGATGTGCTGACAAGTGTATTATGGAACCATCATGTTTAATAAGATATAGTTGCAAATTACTAACATAAATTATGTATTGAAGACTAGAACAACTGATAAAACCAGAATGTGAGAAAGATCTGTTTGGGTTCAGGTGAAAATTACAAACTTTAGAAGACAGATTGAAGAAAAACCTACATTTATAGCATTTGCATACACAGAAAAAGCATTCGATAATTTTAATTGGAATACATTATCCAAAATTCTGAAGTTATTAGGGATCAAATTCAGGGAGAGAAAGGTTATCTACATTTTTATAGGCAGAAGTTAATAACAGCTGAAGGAATTAAAGGGAGGCTGTAGTTGACAAAAAACTGAGAGAAGTTTGTAGCCTAGTAACTTTATAACTGAATCTTTACATAGGCCAAGGAGTTAAGGAAACCAAGGAGAAATCTGAAAAGGATATAAAGTTCGGGGGAGGAAAAAAAAAAAAATTAAGCCTAGTAATGACAATGTAAATTTGTCAGAGATGACAAAGGACATGGAAGTTCAACTGAATACACTGGACAGTGTTCCTAAAAGTGATCATAAAAAATGAATCACTAAAAGAAAGATCTTCAAACTTGGAAAGTAAAATAACTTATGATGACTAGTGTGTGCATTTGTGTGTGTTAGAGAGAGAGAGAGAGAGAGAGAGAGAGAGAGAGAGAGAGAGAGAGAGAGAGAGAGAGAGAGAATACATGTATGTTTATAAATAAGTAAGTAAGTGAGTGACTGACACAGAGGGAGACAGAGGTTAGACTGCAGTAAGCAGGTCCAAATGGATATAGATTATAGTAGTTAGGCAGCAGTGAAGACGATTGTAAAGGATAAGAGTGCTGTAGAGACCTAACATCAAACCATTCTCTGGATTGAAAACCACTACATGAAATATGAAACAAAGTAACTAATAGTAATTACTCACCATAAGAATGTTTTAAACTTCCAGATAAATAAACACTAACCTTAAAACTAGGATGTTTAAGAAGAATGGAAAAGCATTTCAATTTCTGACTGTCTCAGGCGGAGTAGACAAAAAATGTAAACAGCTGGAAATTATTAAAATATTCCAGGTTATTAGGCCATAGAGGAATTTCTTATCGAACAAATTCAAGGAGGGTTACAGCTTTTTTGAAGATCAGGTGCACACCTCGGCTTGCTAATAACTGAAGTAAAATTCTGTGTCCACATGCTCCCATGCAGAGGTGTGACATCACACGTTTTGAAAACACAAATGTAATTGGCTATTGTCAGTTGCTCCCGTCTACCGTTGCTATCACCCTACGCTGGAAGAGCGATACACAAATTCTTCAACATCAGTACCCTGATACCATGTAGTTTCATACCCTCCTACCACCAGCTAAAATTATTGGGGTGTTATCTCTGTGGCCTCTAAGTATAGCCTTCCAAAATATCTGCTCATGGCTTTCAGTACCAGAGTCTTGTCAAATCAAATGTGGCGGTCTCCTAGCCGTAAAGGAGGTTCTGCAATAGCTTATCTATCGGCTTCTCCACTTCTATTGCTGCCCTTGTGTTGCTCCAGTCATTTTTCAGCCATTCTTTTAGTAGAATCCTCTTTACATGTCTCCACAACTACATGGTTTCCTGTAACGGCAGCTTTCTCCAACAGTTTGTGAGCATCCTTGGCAGACTGGGTATTCCTGTATCTTAGGGGTGGGTTTGCAGACTACAATAATATCCCATTTCATAAAGATCTTTCCCATGTGGTCAGCATTGTCTTTTATGAATGGCGTTAATTCATAGAATTTCACAGATGCCTGTACATTGCTGTTTTATTTTTGTTGCTTTCTTAATACTCTTTATCTAAGCATATGAATATCTTTCTTAAGCACTGGATGAGATTCTGAATTCTGTTTCAAGCTGCTCTGGTTCATAGATGTTCCCTGCTCTATCTGCTAACAATTTTGTGACATCTTGTTCTTGTCATGAATGATGACTAGAATTTCGGTGTAGGTAATTGTACATGTGCATGGCTTTTCAATACACTGTGTGGCTGGAGCTATAATCTTTTTTCTTTAAGACTAGCACATCAAGGAAATGTAATTTGCCATCTACTTCCTCCTCCACAGTGAACTGAATCTTCAGACTAAACTCACTGAGATGTTCATGAAAATGTTACATAATGCCTGTTTTTCCAGTTTTTCCATAGAGATGTTTGCTATCATCAGGCCTACGGCACTCCCCAGAGCCATGCCATCCACTTGTATGTATAATTCATCATTCCATTTTAAGTATATGGTCAAGAGACAATATTTACAGAGTTCTTGAACAGTGTCAGGAAAAATCCTCATTCAGCTGTTTCAACACATCATTAATCGAAAGGAGGAGGGTGCAAAAGTAAATGGTATCTGGATTCTGGTGCTGAAGACTATTTGCACTGGACAATGACCAAATGCAATGGGGTTTTTAAAAGATGTGGTGTCATGCGTCTGCACAGGAGCACACAGAAATGCAATTTTACTTCAGTTAGTAGTCAGCTAGGGTGTGCACTGGATCTCTGAAAAAGCTATGATACCCCTTGAAGATGCCCTCCACAAGAGGGACGAAATGTGGGGCTTCAGCAAGATTCATTTGACAGCATAATATCCTCAAATGTTTTAATAAGTGCGATATTTACAACTGAGAATGATTACATTTTACAATTAGACAATTCTATAAGGAGGACGTGTCAAGAGATAAGTGATGCCTGGAAAGACTCTGAAAGATGAGAGCACAGCTTTTGTGCTCCCTCACATTTATGTCTAGTTCCAGGGCAATCATTGATATTCCAAAGTTTCTGAAGAGAAATCATATATTCAGCTCAGTCAATGCACAGCGGATTTTCAAACCAACAGAGGCGGCTTTACGACATGAGCACATTCAACAGACCTGCCAGGATCTGGCAAGTTCAAACTGTAAATTAATAACTCTCCATATGAGTATCAGTGAGAAATTGCATTTTGGTGACTGGGATGAAACTGAAAGATTGTTGCATAATACTATGGGGAAGCCCATGGTGACAATGTCCAGAAGGCAGCAGAAGAAATTTGAGAATTTACAACCAAAAGTTCATTATTTGATAATTGATCTGTGCTTTCCAAAGACAGAAATTTTGCTGTTAGTCTGCAAGTTACGCCCACCGCGAAAATTGTAAGCAGGCACTTGTAATGTGGATGTAATAGCAGCAGAAGAAATGTATATAGAAGTCATACGAATATTGGTATGCCAGAAGCCTTCTAAAAATAATGAAATTGTGGGTGAGAGGAACACAATAAAATGCCTCAATCAGGATAACAGTACTATCATTCTCTCCAATGACAAGAGTAATGCAAAGTATTTGTGACTGTCACCCACTACCGCAGTAAGGTTACAGACTTGTTGAACCAGTACACATACAGGAAGCTGAGTAAGGAATCAACCAACAAATTTCTTAGGTGATTTTGAACAGAGTAAATTACATGGCATAGTGGTGCAGCTGAAAGAGATATTATTCAGTTTTGATGTATCGCTGTTTACCATGGTTCCACGTAATGACTTATTGGAACAGCTATATCGGATTTTTCCTGCCAATACTGCAGAACTCTTTAAATATTGTCCATTGACATTTACTTCAAAGGCAAGAATGAGCTTTATGAACAAATGGATGGCGTGGCTATGGCGAGCCCCTTAAGCCTGGTGATAGAAAATTTCTTTAAGGATAAATTCAAAGAACAGGTATGAGGAACTGTCAAATATATAGTTTCATTAGACAGATGATATGTTTGTGTTGTGGACACAGGGCTGAGAGGATCTGAATCATTTTCATGAACATCTCACTGTTATCTACTGAATGATCCAGTTCTCTACAGAAGAGGAGGTAAACAGCAAATTACTTGATGTGCTAATCTCCAAGAAAGAAGGTTGTAGTTTTGGCCACATAGTATACTGAAAACCCAAGCACACAGACTATTATTTGTGCGGGAATTCAAATCACTATACACAACAAAAATGAAGTGTTATAAAAATATTAGCGAATAAAATGAGGAACATATTTGAACTGAAATATCTCACCAATACATTGCTAAAGAAGGGATATTTGCCTGTTCAGTTTAAAGAAGCATGAAGAGAGTCACAAAAATAAAATAGCGATGTACTGGCATCTGCAAAATACTATGTTTTCCTGCGATCCATAAAGGATTTTACTAAAGGCTTAGAAAAGATCTTGATGAAATGAAATATCATGTAATCTACAAACCCACCTGCGAGAGACAGGAACACTAAGTCTGCCAAGGATACTCTCAAACCCCTGGATAATGGAGGCATTAAGGATACTGTGTAAATGCTCATGTGGGTACAACTATAAAAATAGTCAAAAAATGAATATAAAGACACAAGAGAATATGAGGGCAATTGTAGAAAGGGAGAAACTGATAAATCAGGTGTTGCAGATATGCTTTACAATCACAGGACTATTGGATTCAGTTTGACTCATCTCAAGTACTGGTAGCCACAAGCAGACACTATGAAAGAGTACACAGAGAGGCCATAGAGATTATTAAAAACCCCAATAATTGTAATTGGAAGGATGAGGTAGCAATGGGAAAAACTGATTAGTTAAGACCAACACTAGTTTTTTAGTTCTGAATAACGGGTATTTTTTGGTATTTGCCTGCTATCATTATAACTGATGTTTTTATTTTTATTAATAAACAGGAAAAGAAGAAAGAAATATCAATTAGTCATTGTGTCAGCGTCAAATTTTTTATTTTTTTTATTTCTAAATAAACCTTTTTTAAAGAATGAGTAATTTTTTTTTGTAAAATTTGCATTGCTTTGGAATATTGCATTATTATAGAAAATGGGAATAGTGATCAGTGCTATTTTAATAAAAATAGCAACAGAAACGAGCAACAAATTCATGGCATAATAACTGCTGAGATAATAATGTACCTGTTACCATGTTGTGTGGCCCATTAGATGGTACGTGTATACATGCAGTGTGCAACACATCTCTCATCTGGTCTATATGGCAATTTCTCACTGTCATCTTTGGACATCAATTGTATTACAGGATGGCTCCATCCTTTGTCTGGAAGTTTTTATGAAGTGCAGTATCAATGAAGTACAATGCTCCATTTGCTTTAAGAGGTTAAAAAAACGGGAGAAGCCACAATGAATTTTTTACACTACAAGGACAAAACTTAACAGTTCATTAATAGTTTGCAATAAAAATATAAAGCGATTCATCAGCTGCTGTTGTCTACACAACATGTCTTTACCTTCATGGAGCCTTTCTTAAAGGCAAATTAAACAAATTAAACGAAAGATACAGTTCTTCAACCTCAGTTTCCACTCTTCAGCACTGACTATTCATAAACTCCAAATAGTGGTACGACCCCCAATTGCAACATTATTTTTGACCAGAGTTTCAAAAAATTAGAATCAATAGGAGAATACTAACAATTTTTTGTAGTAGTCAAGCACTTATCACTTTTCGAGAAAAGCAGAAAATGGTGGATGAACTAGGTTTTCTTTCATCTGTCTATTTAATTTAATATTTTGATCCTATGTATATTAAAACAGAGGAAGTCCAAATTTTTCAATCTTTGTTCCATTTCTATGTTTAATATAGGAAATAATAGGAATAAAAAAACCAAAAAGTGGTTATTGTGATTGGTTTTAATAGTCCAGTTCAACTTGCATTAAAAACAGTTGTTTCAGCAATAACTTCCATCCGTAGGAGGGGTATGTGCAACACAGTATCTTGATTCCAATGCTGTAAAAATGTGTACAAGTCTCCTGCCATGGGGTGGCAGCAGTAGCAGACAATATCATCAGACAAAGGCCAATTGCATTTGAGTTTTCAAAATAAGTAACATCACACCTCTGTGCGGAAGCACGAGGAAATGGATTACTACTTCAGTTTGTAGTGAGCCAGGGAATGCATCGGATCTTTGAAAAAGCCTTCTTGAAGAGTTATACACAGAAGGATATGAAACATTGGGTTTCAACAAGAAATTCATCTGACCATGACATAATACTTTAATAGTGAGAGTAAGGTTTAACATCCCACTGATTAGGTCATCAGGGAGGAAGCATAAGCTCAGATTGGGGATGGAAATTGACCATGTCCTTTTACACAATTCGAATTAGGGAAAACTAATTTTGTATGGCCAAATTAAATAATTACAAAAGTATTTCACTATCTGGCAATATCTGTACACTTTGTTTTAAAAGGAATTAAGCTGTCTAAAAACTTACTTGATTTATGTTGGAAAAAGAAACATCAGGAACTGCAGTTTCAGGCCAAGCCATTGCACTCGGCAATTGTTCTCGAATAGTAGGTGGCAAAATGTCCAGGCTATCCATATACAGAGTAAATGTATATTTTACAAAAATTGTGATTACATACAAATATCAGACAACAAAATTTGATTAATGATACATATACGGTACGAGTTTAGAATGATAATACATTTACCTAGCAGATGATTCATAACAGAGAAAATTCTTAATGGTTAAAGCTAACAGACAAAGATATTGCTGATGTGCTGTTGTTGTTTCTGTAACAGTGGCTGTGTACAGTGTGTCCACATACGGCTTCAGAAGTGCCTGCAGAATAAAACATTATGAATTAGAAAAATGAAGCAGGAATACTTACATACATATCACACAAATTACTAAAAAATGTTTGCACCTTATATTTTCACAAGCTGCGGCATAGTCGCTAATGCAAACTGTGATCCAGGTACTGTATATAATCGAACGACTTAATAGTATGATCAAAGACTGGAATAAAAAACTTTTGACTTACCTAATATTAATGTTTCTTGTTATATATAAGGATGCAGTGTGTAAAGAATGATTACCTAGAGACTTCTTTGTGAAATGTTATGAGTCAAATTTTACCGGGATCGCTACGGGAGCAACATATGGCAAACGTAAGAATATTTTTAGATTTTACCGCATGACAACTGATTCTTGGAACTATTTATGAAGGTTTGCATGGAATAAATGGCAACTTTCTACTTGAATGAAGTTAAGTCTAACAAAATTAATGCAACAGGACATTCTCCAGCTAAAAGGTTAAGTTTGATAGAAGAATTATGCAGGGTCAATTGATAATTTGTGCTGGGTATTAGACTTATTACATAAAAGATTCTTTATGACAAAGCTTCATTAACGGTACACTAATATAATTAGTATTTCATTGTGTGTACTTTATAAGTGTTGAAATTTTCATCATACATGCATGCTAAGTGCTCCCTTTACCTGAAAAAATGATTTAGAAATGAATTCCATGAGACTAATAACTTACTATTAACAATTCACAGTATGGGATAAAAAAGTCTTAACTTTCTTCAATATATTATGATCAGAATAACACAAACGTTTAATATATATTTATTAACCATTTGTGTTATTATATTAACCGTTTGTGTTATTTTTCCCATGTGGAAGTTTCAAAAGAAACTTCCACATGGGAAAAATATATTAAAAACAAAGATTCCAAGACTTACCAAGCGGGAAAGTGCCGGCAGACAGGCACAATGAACAAAACACACAAACACACACACAGAATTACTAGCTTTCGCAACCGATGGTTGCTTCTTCAGGAAGGAGAGGGAAAGACGAAAGGGTGTGGGTTTTAAGGGAGAGGGTAAGGAGTCATTCCAATCCCGGGAGCGGAAAGACTTCCCTTAGGGGGAAAAAAAGGACAGGTGTACACACACACACACACACACACACACACACACACACACACACACACACACACACACACACACATCCATCCGCACATACACAGACACAAGCAGACGTATTTAAAGGCCAGCAAATATGTCTGCTTGTGTCTGTGTACGTGCGGATGGATATGTGTGTGTGTGTGTGTGTGTGTGTGTGTGTGTGTGTGTGTGTGTGTGTGTGTGTGTGTGTGGGCGCGCGCGCGCGCGCGAGTGTACACCTGTCCATTTTTTCCCCTAAGGGAAGTCTTTCCGCTCCCGGGATTGGAATGACTCCTTGCCCTCTCCCTTGAAGCCCGCATCCTTTCGTCTTTCCCTCTCCTTCCTGAAGAGGCAGCCATCGGTTGCGAAAGCTAGTAATTCTGAGTGTGTGTGTTTGTGTGTTTTGTTCATGTGCCTGTCTGCCGGCGCTTTCCCGCTTGGTAAGTCTTGGAATCTTTGTTTTTAATATAGAGAAAGAAACTTCCACATGGGAAAAATATGTTAAAAACAAAGATTCCAAGACTTACCAAGCGGGAAAGCGCCGGCAGACAGGCACATGAACAAAACACACAAACACACACACAGAATTACGAGCTTTTGCAACTGGCAGTTGCTTCGTCAGGAAAGAGGGAAGGAGAGGGAAAAATGAAAGGATGTGGGTTTTAAGGGAGAGGGTAAGGAGTCATTCCAATCCCGGGAGCGGAAAGACTTCCCTTAGGGGAAAAAAAGGACAGGTGTACAGTCGCGCGCGCGCACACACACACACACACACACACACACACACACACACACACACACACATATCCATCCGCACATACACAGACACAAGCAGACATATTTAAAGGCCAGCAAATATGTCTGCTTGTGTCTGTGTACGTGCGGATGTGTGTGTGTGTGTGTGTGTGTGTGTGTGTGTGTGTGTGTGTGTGTGTGTGCACGAGTGTACACCTGTCTTTTTTTCCCCTAAGGGAAGTCTTTCCGCTCCCGGGATTGGAATGACTCCTTACCCTCTCCCTTAAAACCCACATCCTTTCATTTTTCCCTCTCCTTCCCCCTTTCCTGACGAAGCAACTGCCAGTTGCGAAAGCTCGTAATTCTTTGTGTGTGTTTGTGTGTTTTGTTCATGTGCCTGTCTGCCGGCGCTTTCCCGCTTGGCAAGTCTTGGAATCTTTGTTTTTAATATATATATATATAAAATGATCCTGCCCCGAAATGAGATCCATCCTTCATTAAATCCTCCCCACTCCACCAAGAGTGTCTTTCCGCCGTCCACCTAACCTTCGTAACATCTTGGTTCATCCCTATGAAATCCCCAAACCACCTTCCCTACCCTCTGGCTCCTACCCTTGTAACCGCCCCCAGTGTAAAACCTGTCCTATGCACCCTCCCACCACCACCTACTCCAGTCCTGTAATCCGGAAGGTGTACACGATCAAAGGAAGAACCACGTGTGAAAGCACCCACACGATTTACCAACTGACCTGCCTACACTGTGAAGCTTTCTATGTGGGAATGACCAGCAACAAACTGTCCAATCGCATGAATGGACACAGGCAGACAGTGTTTGATGGTAATGAGGATCACCCTGTGGCTAAATATGCCTTGGTGCACGGCCAGCACATCTTGGCACACTGTTACACCGTCCGGGTTATCTGGATACTTCCCACCAACACCAACCTATCCGAACTCCGAAGATGGGAACTCGCCCTTCAATATATTCTCTCCTCCTGTTACCCATCAGGCCTCAGCCTCCGCTAATTTCAAGTTGCCGCCACTCGTAGCTCACCTGTCTTTCAAAAACTTCTTTGCCTCTGTACTTCCGCCTCGACAGACATCTCTGCCCGAACTCTTTGCCTTTACAAATGTCTGCTTGTGTCTGTGTATGTGCGGATGGATGTGTGTGTGTGTGTGTGTGTGTGTGTGCGCGCGCGCGCGCGCGAGTGTACACCTGTCCTTTTTCCCCTTAAGGGAAGTCTTTCCGCTCCCGGGACTGGAATGACTCCTTACCCTCTCCCTTAAAACCCACATCCTTTCGTCTTTCCCTCTCCTTCCTGCTTTCCTGAAGAAACAACCATCGGTTGCGAAAGCTAGTAATTCTGTATATATATATATATATATATAAAGGTGGTACTATTTAGATTTTATGCACTTGTTGTAGCCACACGACATATTAGCCAAGGTTGGGCACTAACTGCTGATGTTTGGTTTGGTGAGCTTTGTTTAGTTTTTGAGCACCATATTTGTGAATCATGATGTGGAATGTGTCAGTAAATTTAGAAAATGATACATGTTTTCTCTGTGAAAACAGTACTGCATGCTAGCCATTCATATAACTGGTTTTTTCTTATAAGCTTAATCCCCCCAAAAAATTTGATAAATCTAACTCAACCACATACGTACTACCTACTCCAAAATTAATGTATGAGACACAAGGAGTTGTCAAGCAGAAATGATATCAATTTGTTTTAAAACTTTCATTACCTAACAGCCCTTCAATTCATGAGACACCTACTTAAACATTTTTATGGCTACTTAATTTGCTATTTTCTGTGCACGAGTAAGGTTAAATTGTGGACAGCGGGGATTATTTTTATTCTTAGTGTTACTATTCTGCCTGTTTTCAAATTGTACCTGATTCCTCACAGTAAAGTTTGTAGGAGGTTATATGTACTATGTGGTGGTTGTTAGTCGCCTTTATGAAGTTTGAGGATTGGCAACAGATATTTACAGGATGTTTCTGTGCAATGAATACTTTGTATTTATGAGTATGAGTGGAATGCTCCAGAAAATAATTCCATATGACATATACGAACACCAGTATGCAAATTCTCTTACTCTGCCAAGCAAGATAATTTTGTAATGCTTCTATCATAGAGCCCTGCATTTACAAATGTTGCTGAAATCAGGTGTTTGATACCTATAATATATAAATTACAATTCAAGTTCTGGTCAGTAGGGGCACCCAGGAATTTCAAACAACAAATTCTACATATTTTCATTCCCCATTGCTACACTGTTATGATTCATGATCTATCCTGCGCAATACAGAAAATAATGGACTCTGTTTTTTCTAAGTTATGTAGTAGACCAATTGCCGAGAATTATCCGAGAATACCTGTGAATATTTCATTCATTGGTTTTTTGTTATTGCACTTCTGTTGGGCTTATAATGACCATTGCACCATCAGCGAAGAGCACTATTTCTGCTCTATCAGTGTTAGATAGAAGGTCATTTACATATTTCATAAACGTGAGTGGACCCAGAATACAGTCCTGAAGAATGCCAGTAGAAATTAGTCTCCACTAAAAAGAAGATTGGGGCAACATAAGCTACTTAACAAGAGGTTTTATTTCCCATCTGTTAAATATTAAGGGGACCACTTAATATTCCTCATGAATATAGTACATCAAAGAAGCCTTCACAAGTGACTGTAGTTTATGGAACACAATCAGACATATCCTGGAAATGTTAAACCAGTCAGTGGCTAAACCTTCCACTCCTATGAAACATCATCAGTTAAGTATCAGAGAAAGTTGGCAAACACATACAATTGGTTCTTTTCAAGACTGAAATTATCATGACTTCATTCAATACTGGATTGTCAAGACAGAAAAGAACTACTACTATCACACAAGTGGAAACAACATTTATGGTCATTTTAGCATAAGAAGAGGCAGACAGGTGGATAAATGAACAAAGAACAAGAATTTCTGGGATGAATGCGGAATTAGAATGCCATAATGAGCACTATGGTAGCGCTATCTTTTTAAGACCAGGTACAGAGATTGAGGCAACAAGCATCATGGACAAAAACAACATTGAAATTTTAACAATTGAGCTACTGTCATGTACTACTATGTCAATTTACAAACCACCCAAAATCTATTTTATCTTCCACAACCCAAATAATTTTCATAATGAAACTCTAGAAACCCCATTCTCACCTAAAGAACTGGAAACAGCAGTGCCACAATGAAATCTGCAAGCCTTGATAACATATGAACTGAAAAAATAAAACAGTTTAGTCCAAAATGCTGTGCCTCCCATGAGAAGATACTTGATAAGAATTAACATGACACAGGTAAATAAGGGCAAGGGTTTATTATAAACAAAGTAAAGAGATTTAATAACAAAGTAAGACCTTTATCAATAAAAAAATAATACAATTTTTCAGACATTAACAGCTTACACCTGGAACACGCAGTAAATAAACGTAGTGAGACATAAAGACTGTGCCACTGATAATCCCTAATGACAGGGGTTAAGTGTTCGGTGTAGTTGGCCGAGAGGTATGTCTTGGGATATCACTGAAAAGTCTTAGGATCCACCGTGGTGGCTTCCAACCAAGCTCTGACTGATGGGCAGTTAAGATGCGGAGCACAAATTGGCCCATAGCTGCGATGGGGCAAACTGCTGACATGTTGGCTGGGTAGTGGAGCAGTTCGTGGCAATCTAGTTCCACACACGACGGATGAAATAGGTTCCTGGCACAGAGGACCTCTGGTGGTGCTTGTCCTGCCATCTACCGTCCTTTTCGTGATCGACACAGTCTGGCGAGGCAATGCCTTGTACATGTGCAAACCCTTGATGATTCAGTGTCTGAGGGTTTGCCAATTTCTGTAGGTGGACAGTGGGTACACGGCACAAAAACTAACAAATGACTTGTGAGGACGATGAACAGATATTTGGAAACATTTCTGATTTGCAAACTTCGGAGAAAAGCACAAATAGTTGGATTACTAAAGCCTGACAAAGAGCCATCCAAGCCAAACGTTTTCCATTCCATTTCCTTAACCTGCCACTTATATAAACTATTTGCAATAATGACTCTGTCTAGAATAGCAGCCAAAATTGACACCAAACTTATTACTGAAGAAGCTAGTTTTAGATCAGAGAAACTGTGTTTTAGTCAAATACTAAACCTGACAACGCACACTGAAAACAGTTTCGAAAGGAATTTAATAGCTGCTGCTACGCCCCCCCCCCCCCCCCCCCCACCTTTTTAAAAAAATGTATATGTACACAAATGACCAGCCACGTCAGATGGAAATAAAAAGCAGACGATGCCATCATTACTGCTTAAAGAAGAACTAAAGCAGACGATGCCATCATTACTGCTTAAAGAAGAACTTTTGTAGAGGTTGAAAGAAAATTGACAGAGGCTTTGGAAACCTAGGGAAACTATTATGAGGAAAATCATCTATGACCTAATCTAGGAAAAACTGGAAGCCACAAGACAATTGGAAATAAATGGAGGGGCACTGCACCAACACAAAATACTTACAGTCACGCTAGATCACACACTGTCATTTAAGAAAAAAACACTACTCTGAGCTTAAAGGAAAAATATAAATAAGAAACAATATTATATGTAAACTGCCTGACTCAAAACAGGGAGAGGAGCCTTTGATCATCAGCAATATAGCTGTAGAACATGTGGCATCAGTATGGGAGGTGTCTTGCCAATCCAAACACATAGACATCACTTTACGTGAGACTCTTGGGGTTGTCACCAGACGTCTGAGGCCTATACCTGTCCACCGAATTTACACACTGGCCGCCATAGCAACCCCAGACCTCAGATGCAAAGTAGAAAGAGAAACACAGAGAAAACAACAGCAATACAATCAACAGCACTTAACGCATTATTACCAAACAGTTACAACTCGTCTAAGTCAATAGGCAGTATCACTGCCTGAGGTAATGACAAGACAAACAGGAAATTTGTTGTGTGTTACATATTCCAAGAAATATCCTTATAGTGTTATTATGTCTTGTAGTGCTATTATTTATTAATGTAAAAATCATTGTAACTGTATTATAAATTTTTGACATGTCTTCTGTACGCAAACCAAATGGATTGCAAATGTACATCATGGTGAAGTGTGCTTATTCTGAAGATGACCAGCACAAATGCGAAGGAACACAGTTGACGGAACGTTTACTCATGTGCCACTGGAAGGTTGTTTTTTTAAGGCAATGACAAGGCTATTAAAGCTGCAGACTTCTGGAACACAAGAGAGTTGAGATGTTCTTGCCTGGACACACACAGTACAGTGAAAGAAATTCCTCAGAAACCATAAATATTGAGCTCCTTCAAAAGAACATTGTCTCAGACAGGTAAGAAAAAATCCTGATAGGTGAAATAGTGTCATTCACATATTTTGACACATAGTCAATAAAATGGTAGATGGCATCCTTAGTGGGGAGTCCTTCTAGAATCCAAAATGTGACCAACTCCAAATCTTATATTTGGAGATACATTCAACAATTTTTAAATATATTATTTTCTTACAGTTCTAAGAAGAAAGTTAACAGTGAAAATGCTCAATAATTATTACTATCTGCACTACACTTCTGAAACCAGGATCTAACAATGGCACCTGTCTGGAAAGCTGCCTTATGAGAGTGTGGTAGTAAATAAAATGGCCCAGTATAGAAGCTCTATCAGAAGAATATGCTTTTAATATTTTGCTTGAAATGTTATCAGCAGCATGAGAACTTTTACTTTGAAGAGAGTTAATAAAAAGATGAAGAGATTTCGAATTGATGGGATGCTTGTGATACTCATTGTCACATATACAGCAACAATTTTTCTTTTGAAAAACATCCTGTAGACAGAACAGTCATTAGAGACTGAGCACAAGTTCAGATTATGAAAGGATGGGGAAGGAACTACACTGTGTCCCTTTCAAAGAAACCATTTTGGCATTTGGCAGGAGCAACTTAGGGAAATTACGGAAAACTTGCATCTGGATAGCTTGACAGGGATCTGAACCATTAAATTTCTTTTGAGCTGACTGTATCTAGTTTCTCAGTTACATTTAAAAAGTGGCTGTTAAATATGCTTGACATGTTTTGTGTGATGGACCATTTGGTCATTATCTTTAATTACTAGATCATCTTGTTCCATACCAGACTTATGTTCCCCTCGCAACTACAGTCTACACTGTTTTCATTGCCTCAAATATCTCATTCTGTCCTATGCTTTGAAGGTTCTTCTAAAGCTGTCTGTTGTGAGCTCATCACCCTTTTTAAAAGTTTTCCTACTCATTGCAAGATTTACAGTACACATGTCGATTGTTATAGCCAGCTGGTCATCATGGTTTGATTACCTATTTAAAACTGGATGAACACTATCTCTGTTGACAATGCTAAGTCTACTTCGAACAGTTCATAGGCAGCAACTGATAAAGGTAGGGAGGAAGACAATAAGGAAACTATCAGGCAAGTTATTCACAGAGACGAAACAAGGAAATTCATCCTGCTGCTTAATGGGCCTCATGTAACAGTAAGAATTCTCCATCATAAAGTGGTAATATTAGCCCACCAAAATTCAGAAATAATGGAAGTCTTATACAGTGTACAGAATCTGAAGAAATACATACCTGCAGAACAGAAAGAGAGTATAGATACAATAATTTCACTTCCTGAATGAGATTTTCACTCTGCAGCGGAGTGTGCGCTGATATGGAATTTCCTGGCAGATTAAAACTGTGTGCCCGACCGAGACTCGAACTCGGGACCTTTGCCTTTCGCGGGCAAGTGCTCTACCACTTGCCCACGAAATGCAAAGGTCCCGAGTTCTAGTCTCTATCGGGCACACAGTTTTAATCTGCCAGGAAGTTTCAATTTCACTTCCGATGAAAGTAGTAGTAAGTGCAACTTCAAATGTAAACTCCAAAAATGAAGATATAGAAAACTACCCACCACTGAGGTTTGGGAATGCCTGGAGTTTATAGTAACACAGGAACAAATAACAGATAGCAGTACCATACAAAGAGATTGTATGTCCACGTTGGACAAGATTCCTGATGACAATGGGAAATTAATCACTAGGAAATGAAAGAAATGTCCACAAGCCCTGTTGGCCCACTGATAGTGACCAACTGCTGTGTCGTCATCAGCCAGTAGTGTCACTGGATGTTGTACGGAGGAGTGTGGAGTCAGTGCACTGCTCTCCCGGCTAGTGTCTGTTATTGTGAGCTGAAACTGCTACTTCTCAATCAAGCAGCTCCTCAACTGGCATCACAAGGTTAAGTGCACCCCATTCCAGCCCTCCTGCCACGGGAAATCACTGCAGTACTGGGAGTCAATCCTGATCCTCCGCATGGCAGTCAGCCATGCTGACTACTCAGCTATGGAGGTGGACAATGTTGCAAAGCTTTAGTGATAAACTCCAGGAAGTATTTTTACTGGGGTATTATGAACCAACAATATTTCATGATAAATCTAGACCACAATGAGACAGACATGACTATACAATTCTGGCCAGGAAGCCAATGTCAGACAAATGCAGTATAGAACAAAAGAGGGAATGGCGTAGATGACTTGATGGAAAAGTTAACCAAATCCCATCTGGCAGGCCAAACAAACTATTTACTGTGGCCAACTTAAACTTTAATTTATATTGTGGTGGGTGAGGGAAAAAAAGAAAAAAAAAGGGAGGTTCTTGTTAATACACACACCCGCTCAGACACTGGTCTAGCTGAATGCAGACTAGAAGGCAATGCCCAATTTGTTTATCTATTTATTTTGCAGGTGCAAATAAAAAGGAGAGATTGGCCTCAAATGGCTTATTAATGGTGGGACATTATGCTGTTAATAACTACCGGAAATGTTATAAACTTAGGATGTTAACCTGAAGAACACCACACCCTATCTTAAACTTCTGACAGAATTTCACTTACTTTATGTATACCCAAAACAATCATGCAACAGGAAGGGCTAAAAAATAATGAGAAGATATCCCTGAACCACTCTCTGATCATGCTATCCAAGGACATTATGCTCCCCCGTGAGAGCCTAGGTAAGACAGTTGTTCACGCTATATGTTGTGTTACAAGCTGCAAACGATGTTAAATCCAATTCCCATATGGAAAAGCAGCACTTACAAATTATTTTGTTGTTGGAACAACTTGTTTTCTCTCAAAATAAAAACTGAAAAGTACCTTCTTATTTGTACAAAAATTGACAGTTTCACACAGAGATGCATTATTATCATACTTAAACAGGATAAATAGCTATCAAGAGAACTGACTGAACAATATACAATGGATTAATATCACATTCAGTCGTGACAAATGAGGATGTATTTCAGCAATTCACCTGAGTGTTTTTAAGGCACAAACTCAAAAAAGTTCAGAATAGAATAGAATAGAATATTTTTATTCGCCTTTCAGTATTTTTCATACAATTGGCTTCGTCAAAGTTTACAATGGAGTACAGTTAGGTCAATAAACACTTATATACACAGAATTATTTAGCTTATTTAAGAATTGAAAACATTTATCACTTATCAAAAGCTTATATTATAATGAGTATTTCCTAGGAATTCTTCAATTGTATAGAATTCACTGCATTTTAACCAATTTTGCAATACACTCGTGAATTTATTAAATGGGGCTATACGAGCTGAGTATGGTAACTTACTGAAAAATTTTATGCCCAAATGTTTATAGTTATTATGTACAGCAGCTAGCCTCGAGAAAGGAAAATCCAACAAGCGACTATTTCTAGTATTGTGTGTGTGTACATCACATCTCGTGCTAAATTTGTCCAGATTTTCTTTAGCATACATTAAACAGTTATATATGTACATGCTAGGTACTGTCATTACATTGAGATATTTAAAGTGGTTTCTGCAGGAATCTCTGGGTGCTAATCCTAGTATACATCTGATGGCCTTCTTTTGCCATCTGAAAATACATTTAGCCCCCGAGGAATTACCCCAGAGCAAAATTCCATACTCCAGATGGGAATGGAAGAAAGCAAAATATGACTGGAGTAACAGCTGTTTGCTCACACTGTTTCTCAATTTGTACAGTAAAAAAAGTACATGGGCTAGTTTGCTGCACAGGTGATTGGTGTGTTCTTCCCAGGACAGTTTTTGGTCTATGTGCAATCCAAGTAGTTTCACTGCTTTATTTTTACTTTTTGTAGCTTTTAGGTTAAAAATTATTTCTTCTGTTTTTGTATTGTTTACGCACAGTTGATTGGCCTGACACCAGTGACTAGTCATTTACATTATTTCTCTGTTGTTATCCAGCACAGATTGTAAATTGTCACCTGAGGTTATTAGTGTTATATCGTCAGTGAACAGTATATTCTTACATGGAATATAATTTGAGAAATCGTTAATATAGACAATGAACAGGAAAGGCCTAAGAACTGAGCCTTGGGGTATTCCTCTTTTTATAGGGAGTATTGCTGATCTCTGTTTATTTGCATATACAAGCTGTAACCTATTGCTTAAAAAAGATTTGAATAAGGTGAGTGGTATATCTTCAACACCACAGTATTCTATTTTTTTTAATGATTATGTCATGAGACACTGAATCAAATGCTTTGCTTAAATCAATAAGTGTTCCAGATATATGCAGCCTCTTTTCATATGCTTCATATACGTTGTTCACCAAAGCTTCAATTGCTTTTACAGTTGATAGGTGAGACCTGAATCCGAATTGCTGTTCATTTAGTAGTTTGTTGCTTTCAAAATAGCTGTATAGCTGCATATGCATACAATTTTCTATTATTTTGGATATGATTGGTACTATTGATATGGGTCTGTAGTTGTTTGGGAGGTTTTTATCACCTTTTTTATACATAGGTAGTGTAACTGTGAGCTTAAGACATTCTGGAAAAATTCCTTCATCTAGTACTCTGTTTGACAGTGAGAGAAGTGGCATTTTGATTTCCTTTGTTATACGCTTTATGATGAAATTACTGAGTCCATAATAGTCTTCTGTTTTGGAATTGCTTAGTTTGTTTATCGCTTTGCAAATGTCATTTAGGGTGATAGGGGTCCAAGTAAATTTCTCACTAGTCTGTTTTGTATGAATGAGTAGTGTTTCTGCATCTGTGGTAGAATTATTGAGTGGAGTGGTAGTGGCACTATTTACAAAATAATCATTGAGTGTATCGCAGTCTATAGGGATGTTGTTTTCTTTATTGGTGTTATTAATTTCCTGTTTTATGACTTTCCAAGCTGCTTTACATTTATTTTTGGAATTCAAAATATATTAATCATTTGCATTGCACTTATCCCCTTTTATTTCTGATTTGTAAAGTTTTCTCATATTTATGTAATTTGCCTTGTCTTGATCACTTTTTCCAGACTTATCCTTCAGAATTAGGAGTAGTATCCTAAGTTTGTTAAGTTTTGGAGTGTACCACTTGTTAGCAGGCCACTGCTTATGTGTATTATTAGGATGTTGTCTTTTTGTTACAGTGGGGCACGTCTTTTCTACAATGTGCTTAATTTCTGTGAGGAAAATAGTAAAGCATTTGTCAGTTGTTTTATTATTATTAATTTTATGAGACCAATCAATTTCCTGTAATTCATTAATCATGTTATTTACATTGGATTCTCCTAGAAGTCTATATGTTACTTGTCTTTCTTTAGGGTTGAGTTTTGTATTTTCTATTCGAAGCCATAGTCCTGCATGATCTGATATTCCTAACTCTATTACATCACATTCAAGAGTATCTTTATATACATTACTAATTATGTTATCAAGACATGCATACTGTCTGGTGGGCTTTTCATTAAGACATTAAGATATTCGGGAATATCAGTAAATGCTTAAGATCCATTCTCAAGTATCCCACCTTGGGCTGCAATTTTGGAGGAGTAAAGAGTAGGAAGGGTGGATGTGGGGAGAGAGGGAGGGTATGTACTGACCCTACTTGGGCATACCCGTCTATGTTGAAGCTAGTTATTTAATTTCATATTCCATGGATCAATTTATACAATAAATTGAAATTATGTGGAAAGGGTCATTTTACACTTGCATCTCAAAAATATAGAGGTGAATTGGTAATTCCTACAGACCACCTTTTACACATTACAGTAACAGAAATTATTCTGTAGAGTAGGAGAAGTTGTCAAGGAAAAACTTCCAGAATGAGATTTTCACTCTGCAGCGGAGTGTGCGCTGATATGAAACTTCCTGGCAGATTAAAACTGTGCGTCGACCGGGACTCGAACTCGGGACCTTTGCCTTTCGTGGGCAAGTGCTCTACCATCTGAGCTACTGAAGCACAACTCACAGCCAGTCCTCACAGCCTTACTTCTGCCAGTATCTCGTCTCCTACCTTCCAAACTTTACAGAAGCTCTGCTGCGAACCTTGCAGAGCTAGCACTCCTGAAAGAAAGGATACTGCGGAGACATGGCTTAGCCACACTGGCCGCGAGTTGTGCTTCGGTAGCTCAGATGGTAGAGCACTTGCTCACGAAAGGCAAAGTCCCGAGTTCGAGTCTCAGTCGACACACAGTTTTAATCTGCCATGAAGTTTCAAGGAAAAACTTCTTCAGTTTGTTTTCAGATTTAACTTTGTTGTCCGTCAGACACTTTATATCGTTGAGTAAACGAACAAAAATTCTCGTAGCACCACTGTGCACCCCTTTCTGTGCTAAAGATAACCTTAATGCAGAGTAATTAACATTGTTTTTCTTTCTGGTATTACAATTGTATATCATTGCTCCTTTTGAATTACAGTAATCAGATTTGCCAAACACAGATGTGTCCAAGATGATTGTAGGTGAGCACCACGTAATAATCAGCATTTTATGAATGGTAACAAAAATAATTAACGAATGAACTGTGTACTGTTGTATAACTTACTGCATAGAGAAAACAAATTGATAAGAGTAACACATCTAAAAAAAACATGTATGGCAACAGTAAACACAGTCTAATAAAAGATGTAAGGCAGTTTACTTACTGGAAAACACAACTCCAATTCCAGAAGACAATTGGCAGCAACTGATCTTACATGCGAGTTTTTCACATTATTCACTTGTTTCACAAGTACCATTAAAAAATTGAGGACTTCCGAGAATAGTCCAAATACTTCAGAGCCCTGAAACTTTTGCAGAAAAATTGCATTTTAAATTAAAACAAGGAAGTTATTGTTATGTCAAAACATTAATTGTTGACCATCATGACATGTGAGCTTGAGCAATTCCCTGGCGTATAGACCATAATTTCTGAAAGAGTGACTCAAAACCAGGGTGATACAATTCACCTAAATGCCACAAGACATTATTAATATAATTATTTCTTTTGAAAAAAATCAGGACAATTACAATCACTTGCAAAATAATCATATGTAGTTCATCTGAGTTTCATGTGTTTTGCTGATGTAATGAATCTTTTTGTAGTGCTAATTTCAGTCTTACAGATGCTGTTCTCAAATCATCATTGTAAGTAACAAACAGAAAATGTTTTTCTTTGAATGGGAAAGACTTGATAATTATGCTGGTGTATCAAATTATTAAAATTTTAAGAAAAATATGTAGTTTATGGATTTGTTCCACGAATGTCCTGTGCAGTTTTGTCTTTGCGTAATAATCTGTATATGCAGAAGATGGGTTTTTGTTTGTTTGGTGGCATATATACATATGTTAATTTATAGACTTTCTTATGATAAAAAAATAAAGGTAACTGGATAAACCCGCCACCCACCTATGGGAAGCATTGACTTTCATTGATGATTAAAAGCATATACATTGTTCTTTGGTCTACCAACCTAACTTTACTCAGTTCCATAAGATATTATTAGTATAATAACTTTTTAGTTTTTAGTTTTGTGTTTAGCTCCTCATTTACTTTTCGCTGTCATGGCATGTTTTCATCATCATAAGAATAATATTAGTTTATTTGGTTCTGTGTGTATGACTGAATTATTATTGCTCGTATTATGGAAGAATCCTGTAACTTGGTGAACCCTAGAATACAAAGGAATACAGAAACCCCAGTCAATGTATAAAATCAAACAGTGACTTCACATTATAGCTTTTATTGAGTTGTAATGGCAAAGCTGGTTTTCAACTAAGAGATCTGCAAAAGTGGATAAGTGAATTACAAACACAAAGTGCAACACACAGCGGCATTAATTTATTCCTGCAAGCAGCGAGATGGACGGTATATATGACAAACAGTACTTATCAGAGAAGCCAGAAATGTGGTTTGCAATGTTAGACATGGCACCATGCAAAACATTATTACTAGATATCACATAAAATTTGCAGTGACAGTTAACAGCTTAGATGCCTGAACAGTCACAGTGGTTTCAGACATTACATTAAAGTCCCCCTTGCAATATCAATATCTCAATTTGAGGGACACCTTAGTCAGCCAAATGTGTAAATCAGTAGACCAATGTATGCTGCAGGTATCCCAGTGTGAACATATTGGTGATAGAGCATAATCTCAATTCTGGTGACACCTAAGAAACATCACTAAAGAAGAAGCAAAATCAGATGTAATACTACGACATGTTTGGCTGACACAGCTAGCCTATCAGTAAAAACTGCCATGGTGATGTGCGATAAAAGTGATATTAATCCCTTATTATCAGTAGCAGACAAAATTCACACTATGATGGAACAGGCAAACACTTAGAGGTAGTGATGCAAGCAATTAATGATGTCAGTTACACCGCTGCTATATGACATGAGCAGCAAACTAACACGAATAGCTCTGGAGTCGGATGTCATACGGACGCACTTCAGAAGCAGTGACAAACAAGCGATCCTGCACCAGACAAAATAAAGAAGACAATCACTCATTCCACTGGTAGAACCAAACAGATGGCCAAATAACAGAAGGAAAACAACCTTACTCTGTTTGTTGGCACCACAGGCATTTTTGCAGTCAGGCCACAAGGTGCACGTCTCCACACCTACTCCCATATGTCATCAGCAGTCTGCAGTGGGCACAGCAGATAACATTGTCCCACAAAAGCATCAAATCACAAATTGAGGAGCCACTGTTAGTCCTGGAAGCACAGCTGATGACATAACCAAAACTAATCAAGACACATTACTTAAAATTGGACATTCAGTGGAAAAGGCTTTTTAGACACTGTCAATGGCAAAGCTATTGAGGATACAAGGTACTTATGAATGGTGGAAAATTCGGATTTTTTTAATGGTTTTATTAAATTCTATAGTCTTTCCTGATTATATTGATATATACATTACAGGGTTTCAAATGAAAAATTACCTATATACACCAAATTTTAAAGTTACGGTCATGTACACTGCCACACTCCATTTATTTTTGTTACAGAAACCAGAATTATTTTGAAAAGAACTGAACTGTTTCTAGTGATTATACATATGAAACATTGTATATGTTGGTAACAGTGCATGTTTCTGGGGTCTGTAAATGATTATCTTTGCTGGTATTTATTTTGTTTCCCTAAAGCAGTTTGTTCATGTGTTACTCAATGTTTGTTGCCCAAGCGCTACGTATATTTGTGGAAGTACATATCCTGTATTGTGCAATAAATATGAACTATACCACACATCAAGAAATTCCATGGTAACCAGTTCACAAACAAAGCAAGTCACACAGTTGAAGGTAATCTATGTATCAGTTCTTCAGGGAAGAAACTCCCACATGGCACGCCTCCCGATCATTCAAATTTTTGTGTTAACAACAACGCTATTTGTAGTAGATTTGTTGTTGTTGATGTGGGCATTTTATCTTCTTTGATGAAGGAAGTGGCGAAATGTAAACAATGTGATGGTGTAGGCTGTCTGGGAATAACTGAGCAACAAAGTAGCAGGAAGGGTTTAGCGTCCAAATTGGTTGTTCTGTGTAGATGCTGCAATAAATCTGCCTCGAAGATGACTTCGAACATTGCGCATAATTCATATGATGTGAAATTGTAGTTACTGTATGCAATGCGTGCAATAGGAAAAGGAAAAACAGACTGCTCAAACATTTTGTGGTTTGATGGCCCTTCCTCCTCCTCCCAGTAGGTTCAGTAAAATGAAATGCCGTGTAGCTAGGGCCTTCCGTCAGGTAGACCGTTCGCCTGGTGCAGGTCTTTCGAGTTGACGCCACTTAGGCGACTTGCGCGTTGATGGGGATGAAATGATGATGATTAGGACAACACAACACCCAGTTCCTGAGCAGAGAAAATCTCCGACCCAGGTGGGAATCGAACCCGGGACCTTAGAGTCACGCTGACCACTCAGCTACCGGGGCCGGACATTAGGTTCAGTAAGAACATACAAATACTTTTAGGTGCCTTGACAGTTGTGTCTAAAGCATCTATGAAACATGCAGTAGAAGAAACTGTAAATATTAGTGGAACCAGGGACATTGCTGTTGCAGTTGATGGGACATGGCGATGTTGAAGACATTGTTCCTTGAATGGTGTTGTAAGTGTTACTTCTCTGGAAAATGGAAAAGTTGTTGATGTTGAGTTCTTATCTAAGTACTGCCACACCTACCATGGCAACACTGGAAGGGAATATTGAACATCAGTGTTCTAAAAATTATGATGGTTACGGTGGAGGTATGGAGTGTGATGGGGATCTAAAAATATTACGAAGGTTGGGGTCTATTTATAATGCTAGATATACGCAGTACCTAGGCGAAGGGGACTCTAAAGCTTTCAATAAAATTAATGAGTTCAATGTATATGGTGATGCCTTGGCAACAAAACTGGAGTGTTATGGACATGTGCAAAAGAGGATGGCTGCTAGATTGAGCAAGCTACGAAGAGAAATGAAAGTAAAGTTGCTATCTGATGGAAAGTCTCTGTCTGGCCGAGGCAGATTGACAGAAACTGAAATAAACCTCCTTCAGAGTTATTATGGACTGGCCATTAGATGAAATGCACCTCAGAATGATGTTACAGCAATGATAAAAGCTGTATGGGCCACTTACTTTCATAAGTTGTCCATAGATGACCACCCCGTTCACGGACTTTGCTCTAAATAAGCAGATTCTTGGTATGGTTACCAAAAAGCAAAAGAAAGTGGTCAAATATATCATAAGCATTCTGTTGTTGAGGATGCTATGATGAAATAAAACCAATTTTTAGAGACCTGAGTGATCCTGACCCCACTTAGTAAATGCCTTCATGGGGGCACTCCGAATACAAATGAAAGTTTCAACCATTGCATATGGAAAAGATTACACAAGAATGTTTTTGTAGGACTAAATACATTAAAAGTTGGTCTACTAGATGTAGTGATATGTTTCAATGATGGAGTGATAGGAAGGGTGGAAGACCTGAGAAATTTAGGCATAAAATGTGGCTCTAATATGGAAGATCAATTGCTTGCATGTGACAGACAACAGGTGCTTGAAGCTGAAAGATTGACTCTTCAAGTTACCAGTGAAGCAATAAGTGCTAAAAGGAATGCCAAGAGGAAGCTTGAAGATGAAGAAATGCTGCAGGATGAAGACTATGCTGCAGGAATGTTTGAGGCGCAGTTTAATTGGACTCACATCTTCATTTGCAAATTTCCTGCAAGTTGTATTTTTCAGAATTCAGGTACAAATATTTCCTAAAGTTGATAAAGTATTGCTATAATTGTTTTGTGTAACTTGCAATAGTCCATACTCATGTAGTAGACCTAAGCTTTACTGAATAATCAACTAATTTATAGAAAAAATAACATTTTTATTGGGAAAAAAATTATAAAGTAAGATGTGAAGTTTTTTATCTTTGTAATATTGATAATAGGTGGAATTAAATAGGTCTAGTACCTCAGCCATCATGTCATGCATATCGGGTAAAAACGTATAACATTAGATTAAATGGTACCTCAATATGAGGAAGCTCTTTGGGAAAAAAATGCATCAATTTCTTTGTAAATTTTTTAATAAGCCTAAGCAGGTTCAAAAATATCAAAATACCTCTAATTTGTTTAGAAAGTGTGCTGCATTACCTGATATCAACAAAAAATCTGTAAAACATATACATTATAGAAAGTGCCTGAAAGAAATATGTGTTGATTTTTACATAATACTGAGCCGGAAAAGTACCCTGTATCCTTAAGCCTCTGAAGAAGAAACAAGCTGCAGAAAAAAAATGAGTGGGAAAGGATGCAAAAGCACATGAACTTATTGCTGATGTGGATCACCTACTGTCATATACGATCTCGGCTGGCATGTGGCCTAAACTGAGGGCAATGTATGAGAAAGAGTCCACAGTGAGCATTCACCTACTTCAGCAAAAGTTTTCTCACTTCAATTTGGTGATGACTCGATAGTTACAGTTATGTCAAAAATAGAGGATATCAACATTAATTTGAAGCAAGTGGGTGAACCACTTTCAGAGAAAATGATAATAACCAAGGTGTTGATGTCCTTGTCAGAGAGATATAAACATTTCCATTCAACATGGGAGTCCATCCGCTTTGAGAAGCAAACACTTAATGAGTGAACTTCAAGACTGCTCATTCAGGAAGAGAGAACCTATCAGCTTGATTAACGGAAGGTAGCTTTGGCCAGTGTACGCAGGCAGCAAAAAATTACCTGTTACACTTGTAGTAAAGAGGGCCATTTTTCAAAGGACTGTAAAAACAAAATGAAGAGGGAAACGAGAAGCTACAATTACTGTAAGAAAAAAGGTCATTTGAAGTCAGACTGCAGATTGCTGAAGTCCATGGCAGGCAAAAAGTCTCAGGATGTAAATGCCTTTATGTGTAAGAGTCAAGGAGCTGACCTAGAAGATTACTGGTTCACGGATACAGGGAGTAGTCAGCATATTTGCAATAAGTGTGAGTTGTTTAAGAAAATGGACAATGTG
The DNA here is from genome assembly GCF_023897955.1 of Schistocerca gregaria. Taxonomy (NCBI): domain Eukaryota; kingdom Metazoa; phylum Arthropoda; class Insecta; order Orthoptera; family Acrididae; genus Schistocerca; species Schistocerca gregaria. Next base: position 215,385,918 of record NC_064926.1, on the reverse strand, counting down.
TGAAGCTCAATGAAAGTAACTGTAGATGTTGATAAACTCATTGATGTGATTGGGCATGGTACTGTGGAACTGTACACCTGGAACATCATTAAGTTTATCAGAACAATAGTCAGTGGAGTGTTTTTAATGCCTGAACTGCAATTCAACCTGTTTTCACTAGGAATTGTATTGTACAAAGGTATGTGTGTAGTGTCAAACAGGGAACAATGTGAATTCTTGAACAGTAAAAGTGAAGTTCGTGCATTATTCCAACATGTAAATAACATGCATTGTATATTGTTTTCCTTAAACAGTACACAATCAGAGCAATATCAATAGTTACTTTGAAGTGTGGAGATAAAATGCACTGCACGGTTGACAGTATGACACTAGTGACTTTTCATAGATCAATATTGATAGTGTGTGTGAATTACTGAACTATGGCATGGTAAATTTGTCTAAAATGTTGAGAGCTTGAGTGTTCAGCATAAAACATTGTGCCATCACAGCATTACGCTTATGAGAGAGTTATGTTGCAGAACGGGGTGGACTTCGTTATTGACTTTGTCACTTGCAAAGCGTGTTTGGCAGGTAAACAAATCACTTGTCCTTCCCCATCAGCTCAAAAGCTAAAGCCTCTTTTGAATTGGTTCATGCCAACATTTGCGAACCTGTGGAAATATATTTACTTCTTGGAGGAGCGTGATTTTTGTTTTGTTTTGAGGATGACTATTCAGGTTATCACAAAGTATTCTTTATAAAACAAAATGATCAGGTTAAAGATTTGATGAAGAACTTTATTGCAAAAGCTTACAGAGAAACTGGCCTAAAAATTCAAGTTATAAGGAGAAATAATTGACAATAATTTATGAACACTGATTTAGGTCCATTTCTGAGTGAAACTGACATAACTCATCAAAGAAGAACTGAACACATCACAGCAAAATGAAAGAGCTGAAAGAGAAAGATGCACTATGGCTGAAGCTTCTTGTTCAATAACTTCAGTAATACCCAAAAATTAATGGGCTGAAGCAGATAACATAGCAGCTTATGTAATAAATAAAACTGGTTCAAATCTTGTGAGAGGTAAAACTCCTTTTGAAGTCTTTCATGTAAGAGGATTACCATTACAAGATCCAAAAATGTTTGTTGTTCATGTCTCTAACCTTGTACCCAAAAGAGATTGAAACTAGACCACAAAAACAAAACAGGTTTATTTATGATGATGATGTGAAAGCGTAAAAAATATTTAATCTTCTACAAAAAAACTGAGGTGCACTGAGATCTAGTTTTCTTGTTGTCAACAAGCTCTGAAAGGAAGAAGGCACAGTAAGTGGAGGAGTGTTCATTGGATTGGGCAAAAATATTTTATCTAATGAGTCTGACTATGAAGTTATTGGGACATGTCTAACATATCTAGGTGAACTCAAGTCAATTATAGGATGTAATTCTTCAGGCTTTTCAAGCATTCTATTGACATTTAGTGGTGTCAGGTGTTCTACTGGATGTCAGTGTCATCCACGCACAATGTTTTGGTAACATGATGCTTTGTCTTCATCAGGTGCTACTAAAACTGCTAATCAAGTGGAACTGGTCCAGAGTTTATATCTACTGCTTTCCTTTTCCGTAGTTGGTACTAGGTGTCTCATCTATGGTTCATTCCCCCAAGAATTGTCCTGAGACATCCGTTTTCGGTCCAGTGGACCTGGCCATTAGTTAGCACACCTAATTTGTCCAGATTTGCTTGATTGTGGTCTGGCATTCTGTTCTCAGTACAGTGCTTCTGGGGTTCGTTCCCCTTTCCACATTCCATGATCTTTTTCTTGAGTTTTGTTGCAGTGCTGTTTTAGCAACTCCAGTACAGGGTCTTAGTGTCTTGATTCATTAGGTTTCTCGCCACCTTTGTCCCTCTCAACTCTTTATAACATTTCCCAGTCTGTGTCAGAACCATCATTTTTTTAATAGTTCATGTCATGATTAAGATACAGATAGTGCTCGCCAATGGCTGACATAGCTGTCTACCTCAACTGGGTGTGCATCTCATGTTCTTTGCATCTGAAGACTATTGCCCTGGTTGTAGCATTGTATGACATGTCACTTTGGCATGGAATATCGTAAAACCATGGTTTGTGAAAATCAAGGTCATCTTTCAGATTTCCAAGTAGCCCTTTTATTTTGGCATGGTATATGGAAAGAACACTTGATGTAATGCTTCTTGAAAATCCTGCTGTTCTTGGCAGAAATAGGTCCCAAATGTGGTAGGTAAGCCACAGTCTTTACTTCATCTTGCTCTACTTCTCTACCATGCAGCAAAGTAGCTGGTTGAAAAGCCTTCTGAAAATGGTTGACTGTGTAACCATTTCTGTAGAAGATTGGGTATAGGTGCTGTATTTCTGATGTGAAATTATTTTGGTGTCATAAGGTTAAAAGTGACAGTTTTAGTATCAGTCAAATAAAGTCTACACTCAGTACCACAAAAATACACAAATTGTGTAACAGTTTGCAGGCAGTAAGGACAGCCAATATTGTGAAGTACATTTAAACACATTTTCCAAAAATTGTCTCGAACAACAAGTTCGACAGCTGCACACAATGGAGATGTTTCAGACCTTGTAGCTTTAGCACACATCAACAGCTAGAACACAAGTAAGTTGTGTTTTAATTGTTGATGTGTGCTAAAATTGTGTTTATGTAAGCTGGTGCAAAGACTGGTTATTTTTCATGTAGGTCATTCACATAATTTATCATTGAAAAATTCAGCCACTGTCTAGAATGGAGGACATATTATATTGCCAAAACTTGTAGCCAATAAAATAAATTCGGGATGATGGCATTTTTATATTTCTTACTGGTCTAGCTCTTTTCATCAGCACAAATACAACTTTTGAAATATGGGCTTGCAGTGAACCCAAGCAGAGCTATGTGTAAATTTCATAATCTGCTATTAATCTTGTCTCAGAAAACTATTCCATGAGCTGCAAGGGGCGGTAAGTAACTTAACTAAACCATTCCAGCAGCATCTGAGGCATCCAGGGCAAAACATGCAGAACTGAGTCACTGGGAGAGTTTCCAGTTTATCTTAGTCAACACGTATTCCTAAAAGTTTTGCTCATCATACCCTTTCTAACTCATTTCCACCCAGTACCAAATGAAGATTTTGGTTTCAATTCATCTTTCTAAATTCTACACAATCTATTTTTGTCACATTAACAGTAACCTGTTTTCATTCAACCATAAATATAAGGACTTGATCAGTTGTTGTGGAGAGAGATACCTTAAGATCACTTACTGCATTAGTATCATCTGCAGAGAACATGGTCTTGCCTGGAGTTTCTGAGATTCGTATGTCATTTGTATAAATATGGAATAGATGGGTGCCTAACACACTACATCTACATTTTTACTCCGCAAGCCACCCAACGGTGTGTGGCGGAGGGCACTTTACGTGCCACTGTCATTACCTCTCTTTCCTGTTCCAGTCTCGTAATGTTCGCGGAAAGAACGACTGTCTGAAAGCCTCCGTGCGCGCTCTAATCTCTCTAATTTTATATTCGTGATCTCCTCGGGATTTATAAGTAGGGGGAAGCAATATATTCGATACCTCATCCAGAAACGCACCCTCTTGAAACCTGGCGAGCAAGCTACACCGCGATGCAGAGCGCCTCTCTTGCAGTGTCTGCCACTTGAGTTTGTTAAACATCTCCGTAACGCTATCACGGTTACCAAATAACCCTGTGACGAAACGCGCCGCTCTTTTTTTTTTTTGGGATCTTCTCTATCTCCTCCGTCAACCCGATCTGGTACACATCCCACACTGATGAGCAATACTCAAGTATAGGTCGACCGAGTGTTTTGTGAGCCACCTCCTTTGTTGATGGACTACATTTTCTAAGGATTCTCCCAGTGAATCTCAACCTGGCACCCACCTAACCAACAATTAATTTTATATGATCATTCCACTTCAAATTGTTCTGCACGCATACTCCCAGATATTTTACAGAAGTAACTGCTGCCAGTGTTTGTTCCACTATCATATAATCATACAATAAAGGATCCTTATTTCTAAGTATTCGCAATACATTACATTTGTCCATGTTAAGGGTCAGTTGCCACTCCCAGCACCAAGTGCCTATCCGCTGCAGATCTTCCTGCGTTTCGCTACAACTTTCTAATGCTGCAACTTCTCTGTATACTACAGCATCATCCGTGAAAAGCCGCATGGAACTTCCGACACTATCTACTAGGTCATTTATCATTCACAACTTGCTGCTGCAGCTGCTTATCCAACGGCGGCAGGGAGCACACTGACTGTGATCAACCGACACTGGCCGTTCAAAACACACTCCTGTGGGAATACTTGTATAGACTTTTCCCTTGCATCTATTAATATGAGCTGATGTGAGCTGCACAACCTGTGATAATATTTTGCCTGGAAGGCAATTCATGAACTTTTATTACAAATATTTCAACAATTTACTAACAAAATTTTGACAGTCAAAGTGTCTTTACTTTCTACTTGGTCTGAATTTGCTCTCTACATATTGACAGGTGAGCCCTACAGTTTTCCACCCCACAATGCAGGTCCAGAAATCTGCAGCTAAAACTGTGACAGAACCAAAGAGCCCTTTGGTTGAGACCCTCTACTTGGTTCCAAACTAAAGTCCCCCCCCTCCAAATTGATTCTGGGAATGAAGCTGCAAATTGTGAGCTCTGCTTGCACCCGATATGTGAAACCAGCATTCTTCACAACTTCCACCAGCTGCCCCTACAGACTGAGGATGGCCTAAGAACCCAAGCAACAGACATCACTGGTGCTGACATGAGCCAACACTTGCAGACTGCATCCTACACGCCCGACAACTGTGGGCAGGGTTACCTCCATATCCCTGTATCCCTGCCACAATACAAGTCACAAAAAAATACTTGTCCACAATATTTGGGGGATGAACAGAAGCGGAAAACTTCAGAAGAATCATCTGGATTCTATGATGAATAGGCTTAAATTCAAACAGTACACCGACTTAAAACAGTCGGATGAGGAGAGACTAATATGGCAGCATCAGCAAGGCCTAGCCTATGGGAGAAGATGGTGATAAAATCAATATCACAGTGAAAACATTCCTGCATGAATGGATAAACAAATAGATTTCATTTTAAATAATCTACCTGTTTTAAAAATAGAAGTTTTACTTCCAGCTGTTATTCAATACATATTCCTGTGACTTCTAAGTATCAAATTACAAGAGAGTTTTCGTGGGGTAAAAAGTTTTTTTCCGAATCATTGTTAGTTTTTATTATCATAACATATCATTTAAACAGAGTATGGGTTACGAAAATTTGACTTACGACTGTTATTGTTTGCACCAGCACAGTTGTCATTGTTGACAAGCATTTTCCTTGTAGCAGAATATCATCATCTTCCACACAAGACTCAAACAAATTCTGAAATAGATTGAAATTATTCCTTTTGTTGCAGCAATGCAGCTAACTGCTATTTGGTTAGAGTACTTACTGGTCCTCCAGTTACTTGCCTTCAGTGTTGCAAAAATTAATTCTGCGTCAGTCACAGAGTTCAACAGAGACGTCTGTTCTTCTATAAACGTGCATATACTTAATTTGGTAGTCATCACAACATATTTTTCCTCTAAGAGCACCTGAAAATTTGACTATTACAATAGGTGAAAGTGATTTTCATCTTTTACGTACGCTGGAAAACAACTTTTACCTTCAGTGCACAGTCAAAAATGTCGTGGAGTTCAAGAGAATTCGAAAATACATCCTTCAAGCCAAGCAGTTTCAATTGATGCTTATCTTTGGTGGTCAACATTATCAAAACGGAACATGAACTTAGCTATTCGTATGTGATTTTAATTTTCATCATTTAACGCATAACGTGTTATCCAAGTGACTTCTTTCGTTTAACATGTCTTTATAATACGCACATTGTGCTTTACTTTGACAGCACAATACGCCTCTAACCTTCACACCATCGTTTGTTTACTTACACTGCCTGTCAGATTACAAAACACAGCAAACTGCAAAGATATTTATCTAGATTGTTGGGTTAGATTCCTTCGACGGTAGATTCTCAGTTGAGAATGGAAAACATGGATTGTTGAAAATTAAGATGGAATAGTTTCCTTCCAGATCAAAAATTTGTTTAACTGTATCATAGAGGTTTTAATTAATAAATTTTACTATTTTAAAATTAGATCTGAATATAATATGGACACTAAAAATGCTATGTGATTATCCAAATTTATGTGTAAGGACTTCCTAATTCAATAATAACATTCTAGTTTAATCAGGTTACAAGCTAATAAAAGATTGGCCCAGTTTACAGTAATAATAACAATGTATTGTGAAATTTCTAAACTTCACATTCCTGGAATTTACAGAACAAATATGTTATCTGTGGAATTTTTAAGCCACGTCCCTGCCTTTCGACCAATCGGAATAGCTCTTGCTATACAACGGGTCTGTAATAGCAGCGATCTTGTTCTTTCTCTTGCGTTGTCGGAGGAGGATGGCTACGAACAATTATTTTGGTTTTACGCACGGCGGGACGCAGTATGGGTGTGTATATATTTGTTTACGTTTTGCATGAGATATTTTTCTCTTATTATTGTTATTAACTTAAGCGATTGTTATCAAGCAGGGTTATTTTTGGTGAATCCTGTTCACCGGCTTATCCGATCATCGTGAATGGCGGCGAGGGGTGTCGGTCTCAAGCATGATGGAATAAATATGTGATGGAAGCTAGTGCTATATGTTCAGCTGTAATGTAAAGAAAAAGTAGTAAGGACTTGCGGGTTAATTACATTATTTCTTATCCTTTTTTAGGAAGTTTACGTTCGCTCGTGAATTGGCGGTCGTGAAGCGACGCCATCTTGGCCTTTGAATTTGTTTAGTTGAATTTTAGGTAACAAATTTGGGTTCTTAACATTGTCATTTCGGCGAATCGACGCGAAGCTATGCTTATTTGCGAAAATGTTAATATACTCTAATTCCCGCCTATCCTTTGAAGTGATTGTGTTGAATTCGTGTACGGCCATTGTCTAAGGAAAAAGGCAAGGAGGATACATCACGTATCAAGTTTGAGGTACAACTTAATCAGGAAGAGTTCGTTTAATAATTAGCCTATTTATGGGAAGTGGTTTGTACGTTGTGTGTTCTTAAGTGCTCCTCGAACGATATACCGTTGTACTTGATGTCGCGTCCTAGAATGTTTCTTTTACGCGTATCGATTGACGATAGATATTGCCCGGGGAGAGTGCTTTCATCCTACTGGTTGAAATAAGTGATAGAGCAGAGCAGTTTAGGTGTACAGATTGTTCGAACCAGCTTGGAACCTCTTTAAGTATCAGTAGATTACAGTATAAATTGTCACGCCAACCAAAAGGTAGAGCGTCGTTGATTGACAAAGATCGCCTGTACTGTTTGTTTTTGGATCATATCCAAAAATTACCAAAGTGTGGTAACAATTAAATCCATGTAACTGGTAATCTGAAATTAGTATGTACTTGTCAGTGGATTTATCCTGGTAGTAATGGAAATACATTGATTGTATCTATTCTCACGTATTGTATTAATGTGAAAGATGCCATTGTAGAGTAATAGCATATCGGATATTTTATTAAAGCATAGTAAATAATAAAATTTAAACTGTAGTTAATTTATGTCTTGGTTTAAAATTAGTTTTTTCGCTGTTTCCACACTGTTTATCTGAATTCGTTACAATTTATAATTACTTTTACTAGAAGCGTTACATATATTGCAACACCCATTTTACAATCAACCATGTTATAATTAGCTGATTGAAATTTTTAGCTATGTTTAGTTCAGCCCAGAAATTAGCCAATTAAGCAGTCTCTAGATGCAAAATATTAATGTATGTTTTGTTAAGGGTGGTGGTGCCTGCACTGTACAAAGCAGCTGATAATTTCTTTGTCACCACTCATCAACCCTTAGCGGTCTTAATGTGGAGGCAAGACACACCTCCTACCATTACTGAAAGTTATCTCGTGAATCGTCAACTTATCATGGTCTAGCCGTACATGCATGTAACTTTTGTACCAATTTGCTATGTCTTAGTTATGTCAAGGAAACTAGCTTGACACTGGTTCATAGCATCTAGTATCGGCTCAAAGCAACTCAGATTTCCCTCTATTAAACAGTTATCATATTGTTAATAGCCTCATTATGTAGCTCTTCCGCCAACTGTGACACCGCTTTTGCTCAAATCAGTACTAAATAAAGCATTACGTTTATTTCAGGCTTGTTTCATGATGGCCGCACTCCATCTTGTACCAAGAGGTGATTTGCAATTTTAATTTCAGTCACTTCTGTTATTGTATTATCACAGAAACGATTAACACTTGTGAATGCAGGTGGTGTGAATATTGTTCAGTGTCTGTTCTATTGCATATTCTGAAATGCCTAGTTTATTGGGCACAAGATGTGATAAACTTCACGTGTTCTTGCCAGTGTTGCTCTACAGTGCACACTGTCATTTTTGTCATTAGCTCACAGGAAGGCAAAAATGTAAGATTCTTGTGTTCTTTGTGTGTAGTGTCTGGACTAATCTGCGAATCACGCAGTGATTGTAGTCTTTTGGAAGACTTTGTAGGTGGCTGCAGTCTTGTGACAAGATTTTTGTTATCTTTAGTGCTTTTGCTCAGTGCAGCAGCGTCTTCAGGACATTATGCTTTCTGTGTCGGCTACCAGTAGCAGAGAGCATGCAGATAAGTTGGTGTATGTGTTTTGTTACACTCTGAGGAGGTACTCAGTTTTTTCACTAGAGAGAGATCAAGGAATGGCATGGCATGGTTTGTCACCATTGTGAACATTGTTTGCAAAAACTATTCAGTTGTTTGAGAGCTCTTAAGTTCGTTTGAGCAGTTGCCAGACAACAGGCTGTACTGCTCATAATGCTTTTTGTTGCATTTCTGTGTGTAATTTTGTGTGTGGTGGGGCATCACATGACAATGCACAGTACTGCAGCATCAATTCTATGCAAATAAGGAAGCAGTTTTTTGCTATTATTCATTTCAAAGCTATACTCCACAGCTCAAAGTACCATAACATTTTGCTATGTAGTGAAACTATTTCAAAATGTGTGAAAAATTAACAAGGTTGTCAGTGATGCATAGAAAGTGTACAACTGACAGTTTATGTTCTACTCTAGGAATAATAATAATAAAGCCATGTTGGGAGTTAAAATGATGAAACACGGTATGCTGCCTGTCTACAATTTGGCATAGAATGGCATTCTAGAAATTTAAGATGTAAACAGAAATCAAGAAATAACTTCAGGACTAGAGGAAGTACTAGACAAGTGCCTTGTGATAAAAAAAAAACACTGTTTCACAGAAGGCAGATTTGTAAAATTCTGCTACAGCTGTCAATATATTTGAAACAAAATTTGTAGTTCAAAACTACTGACCAAATTTGCCTGCTTAGCCACTTCAAGTCAATGTTTACGTATGTTTGTACATATATAGCATTAAGACATCCTACCGTGTCATAAAAGGTTTAGGGCATCAGCGTCTAATCCAGCAGTATCAGAATTTCGTGAACCATACTAAAATGCTTCATTCCGCTGTAACTGCACATTTCTACATTCGCAGCTTGGGGTCTCGGGGTTGTGTTCTCGCTTCCTGAGCACGGGGTCCCGGGTTCGATTCCTTTCGGGGTCAGGGATTTTCACGTTTCTCGAGATGACTGGGTGTTGTCGTCGTCATCATTCATCCCCTTTACGGATGGAGGAAGGAAATGGAGAACCACCTCCACTAGGACCTTGCCCAGTACGGCGGTGCGGATCTCCCTCATCGTTCCCCCTACACTCTGTCAAGGAGTATGGGACTTCGTCGTCATCATGTCCAGATGTAGTCTGAAGTACCTGATATTCAGCTTTTCTATGTGGTTTTCATGATATCGATTTTCTTGGAGGTCCAGTGCTGTATTCTCGTGTTTGGTTCTTTGTTATGGTATTGTCATTTGTCCCAGAAAATGAAAATTTGCACTTGAAATTGAATGAAATTGGAAGTAGACAATAGTGTGAAATGAAACACTTCGTTTCAAATAAACTGCCTCAGTGGAACTAATTAATAGAAGAAAATTTCTCTACAAAACTGGCAGAAATAGCTTCATTCAGACTTTAATGGTTGGCTGATAATAACGTGTAAATATAAAAAATTGGAAAATTGAAACTTCTAACTTATTTTGGTATTTCATGGTTATGAGAATGTATATTAATTCACTTGATGGTTCCTGGCCACAGAAATGTTTTGTTTTCATTTGACGTCGGAGCTGTAAACAGAGATAAACATCATGAAACGTGTAAAATGGTCATGTGAAGGATGACTTCCCCACTAAAACTCAGCTTGCTCTGCGCATGCGAGAATCTGGCAGCTTGGGTGCACCAGAATAATTTTTCTGGGTAGCATCTGGCTACTTGCTGCTACTGCTTATACGGCAAACACACACTTCAAGTAGCACTACTCATACACAAATTCAGTCCTGTGCGTGCACATGAGCCCACTGGCAGCTGCTCAAATGAACCTCTTCTTTCCATCTAGTAGATAAATGGGTTCATATAAGCAATGTTGTTCAAAGTACTTATGCTTTCTTGCTAGAGCCACCATTGATTGTATAAAAAACAAGACTAATCCTAGACTGGTTCCCGGTTAATTTTTTTAAAATTTTAACTGGTAAGAACCGATACTCTAACAAAGGGTATTACTGTATCCTGCTACTGCAGAATAATACTGCAGCGAATGAGAGAAAAAACTGAAATAAAAATTAAATTGCACAGGAAATGCGCCATATACAGCAACAAACCAGTACTCATCCAAGCGTCTGCCAACAGCAAAATGTCAAAGGCTTTAGGAAGACTATGCAATGCTTCGTAACAACAAATTGTGTCCAACGAGCATGACGTCACAACTGTTAATATTAGATTTGTTTTAACAGTTACAAATGGGATCATGCGCAGTTGAGTAGTATCTTCTCCACTTGTGGCTACAGAAACGTGGCTGTGTAAGCGGCTGCAAAAGAGAGAGAAGCTAGGCGCTACCGGGAAAAAATTTACTGTCACGGCCAAGTTGCCAGATTGTGCAGCAGCCCTGGATCTAGGAGTGGGGTGGGGGGCAATTCATGCTCCTGAGGAGAAAACCTTGTTTCATGAAGTGCCTAGCATCCAGCGCACATTGGTCTATCCGTTATTCTAATGACTTTGAAACATGTCCTTCTCGGTTTCTGAACGTTGTTGAACACATTCCAAGTTGATTTCTGAATGAATCATAAGTTGATTTGTGAATGCATGCATAGTGTACGTGATGTCTTGTCAGTGGAATCCTCGTCACATCTAGAAATAAACTTTCCTGCAGACAAAAGGGGCTATATGAGCAGAGCAGAGTATAGACGAACGAAAGAAAGCCAACCACTCTCTGATTATGTGGTTGATTGGGTTTGTGAATGATGAGCGTTGTTATGATTACCAGCGAAATCCATTTCAGACTACCAGAGTGCGAATAAATGACTAAAGGGAATAACAGGTTAGAAAGATTACGTATTATCTTCTCGGTGTATCCAGGACAATTTTTGGCCAGATCGATATACTAGCAAGGGCCAGTTGTACAGTCTCCAGCTAGCAGCCGCTTTAAGGTCTGTTCTGGAAGTAGTGTGGAAAACACATTGTACAAACACGTAATACTGCCTAACCGGAGAATAATTGCGGGATAACTTAACTGGTGATTCTAGAAGAGTTAGTCAAGTTATCTGGCAAATAAACTTTGACACTGGCAGGAATAGATACAGAATTAGTGATGGCAACATTGTTAGAACGAGGAAGGAGGAGAAATGGTGACATCACTTAATTTATGGAAGAATATGACGATTCGAAATTTATTTAAAGATTTTGCACTACCGCTTATCAATTTCATGCTTGTGAAACTGGAGCGTACGAATGAAGTGTAAAAGTATTTCCTAACGAAAAGCTTTTTGCTTGTGGCAGGTCTAATAGGCATTTGTTATTGGTACTCTTTTTTAATCATCATATTCTGCCATGCTATAAAAATGACCATTTCTGTCAAAAATCTCGCTTATTTGGCGTGTGTTAAAATTGCTGCAGTATTATAAAGGCCTATTTTGTTTTATCTCAGACAGTGACAAAATACAGGTAATCAGGTTGAGAAACCACACCAGTCTTGGGTCTATTTGTAATTACAGCTTTTTCAGTATTAGACAGTGGCATTTTGAATTTTCTTGTAGCACAACGTTTGTACTTTGAGGTAACAGATCCTTTTGCAGAAAGGAATGCATGCCGTGTAAGGCTGTAGCATGATTAAGAGAGAGAGAAATTCTAGGAGCTAAGGATTGAAGAAATGAGTACTGTCTTGCTAGTCTCTTCTCTTTACTGGTTTTATGCATCCTATACTGAATTTTATGTCACACAAAGCAGCAAGATGTTAGCCAATAGGGAATAAGAGTGCAAATTTTCTAGAAAGAAAGAAAAAGAAAAAAATGGGGGGGGGGCAGGATGTCAAACCAGCAGATTGGAAACAGGAGAGGCACCATAGGACATTTTAATTTCCACTGTCCTGTATATAGTTTGATGGCGATACCACAGGCCGAAATACAGTGACGTGCGACAGAAGAATGTTGTATGAAGAGGTGTGGTGCTGCACTTTGGCACACTTAAGATCAGATAACATGTCTTACAATTCCCCAGACACGTATGTTTTATGTATCAGATTCTTCAGAAAGATTTGTGCTACAGTCCTACCTCAAACACTTGAGGAACGCCACTATCTACTATTATAGCCCCTGTTCGGAAATGTCGTAGATACGCGTGTGTTGCGCAGAGCAGTCTGAGTTATAATAGGGCAGCGGGTAGTCTACACGTGGCCCGTGTTTACATTTAGTGATTTTGCCGTTTCCTCTTTGTCTACTGCACTCACGTCAAATGAAAACAAAATTGATTTCTTTGGCCGGGAGTTATCGTGTGAATTAAAATACATTCACGTGACATGAGCTATGACTGGCTTACAAACACACATCGCAATCTCGATTTCAATGCTTTGGAAAGTAACATGCGGTGTTTGGTGGAATTCATAAAACGAAATTATGCAGCGTACATGTTTTTGCACATCAAATGTCTTTCCAAAAGGTCTCCCCCCCCCCCTTGAGTTTCGTTCTCTAAAGTGCCGGGAAATTCTACACCCATGTATAAAACCATAACCATTCAAAGGATTGATAAGTTATACAGTTCCGAGGTGAAATATACTGTCAGTTGACAGGGAAACACTTATGATTCCACCCGGGTGAAAGTGCATTTTTAACTGGGAAATCTGGAATTTTTTTCCTTGTCCTCGTATACACCCGGTACAAGTTGAAACAGAAAGCCAAATAGTTTGCTATGTGTATACAGGCTGCTGTTCCAACATTGCTATTGTGGTATATAGCCAACCTAACTTTATGTAATGCAAATTGTCAAGTGCATTGTTTCACTGGTGCAGGTATAAGGTATGCTTAATCTAGAAATTTGTTCTATGAAAACCCAGATAAAGGTGTATACAGTATTTTCATCAAACAGGTGTAAATAACAAACCATATCAGAAACGACCATTCAATCTCCTCCAAGATACAGAAATGTTGCAATTTAAGATGTGTAAAGGACAAAGAAATTGATACACAATTTGGCCAGAATCCTAGGTTCGTTTAAGCAGTCGCCAGATAGAACCAGACAACAGGCCATACTGCGCATGCTCAGCTATGATGACCTAGGCAGCTCGTGCTTGGCGTTTGCTCTGCTCATACACTTTTCGTCACATTTCTGTGTGGAATTCTGTGCATGGTGGGGTGTCGCGTGACCATGTGCAGTCTTGCGGCATGTTGTTGAAGAGGACCTAGGGAATTGTACCTGGAGCAATTGTTTTATCATATCCTAGCCATGTAAGGAATGGAAATAAGGAAACAGTTATTAGCATAATATTAATTTCAAAATTAGACTATACAGCTCAAAGTACCATAACATTTTGCTATGTGGTTACATTGACAGATTTTTTGTTAATTGGTACTCAGCAGTATTGTTATGTAGCTTTTCCAATCAGGTTAACAACTACACAGCACTGCAAAAAGCTAGTAAGAAGGAATAAAGGTTTTTAAGTGGTCCTTGTGTAGCTTAACACCAGAATAAAGGACAGTAAATTCCATGACTATTTCAACATGTGTAAAAAATTAACAAAGTTGTCTGAGGCAAAGTACAGCTGAAAGTTTATATTCTATTTTAGGAATAAATATATATTCATGTGGGGGAGTTACAGTGAAGAAGACATGACATGCTGCCAGTCTACAGTTTAGCATAGGTTAGCATTCTATAAATTTGAGATGTAAACCCATATTAAGAAATAACTTCCGGCCTACGGGAAGTACTAGACAGGTGTCTTGTGATTAGAAAACTGTTTCACGGAAGGCAGATTTGTAAAATTCTGCTAGAGCTGTTGGTATATTTGAAACTGAATATTTAGTCAAAACTAAATTTGCCTGTGTAGTCATTTCAAGTCAATGTTTACGTATATAGCTTTGAGATCTTACAGTGTCATAAAAGTAACGGGGCATCAGAGATACTCAATCGGCATCAGAATTTCATAAACCATACTAAAATGCTTCATTCCACTCTTAATTGTACATTTGTGTGTCCAGATGCACTCTGAAGTACCTGATATTCAGCTTTTCAATGTGGTTTTCAGGTTACCAGTTTTCTTGGAGGTCCAGTACTGGTTTCTCATGTTTGGTTCTTTATTATGGTATAATGTCATTCATCCCAGAAAATAAAAACTTGCACTTGAAATTGAACGAAGTTGAAAGTAGCTATTAGTGTGGAATGAAACTTTTTGTTTCAAATAAACTGACTCACTCAGCGAAAAAGATTAGAAGTGAATTTCTTACAAAACTGACAGAAATAGCTTCATTAAGACATTAATGGTAGTTCACTGATAACTTATTTTAGTCTTTCATGATTTAAGAGAATGTATATTAACTCACTTGATGGCTTCTGGCCACAGAAATCTGTTTTGTTTTCATTTGACATGGGAGATTTAAACGGAGAGAGACTGGCAATATCATGAAACATGTACACGGTTCATGTGGAGGATGACCCCCCCACTATAACTCGGCTTGGCTGTGCCAGAAATCTTGACTGGGTAGCATCTGGCTATTTGCTGCTACTGCTTATACAGTAAACAGCCACACTTAAAGTAACCAGAATTGGGAGAACACACTGCTCATACCCGAATTCAGCTCTGCGCATGCGCACAAGCCTGCTGACGAGTGCTCAGATGAACCTTCTCTGATGGTGTCAGCAGCTATTGTGTTGTACATCAATGTTGGAAATTCATTGACTGTTGTAGACAGTGGGCCAGTGAGAATCGCTAAATGTAATTATTTGTTTGGTGGAACATGAAAGTAGTTTACATCTGTTTTCAGTATGGAGAGTGTCAAAATAATTTTTACTGATCCAGTTGTTACAAATTTTAAGGTTGGTAACAGATTATTTCGTTTTACTTGGTAACTGAAAACAAACTTTTATGTTCTGACAAGCTGACCTGTAGTGAAGCCCAAGGCCTAGGTCAGGTTAGAATGTGATAAGTGTGCTTTTGATACGTCAAACCCAAAGAAATGTCTATATGAAAATAAGATAGCTGTACTAGATTGATGTGTAGTGTAGCCCGAGTTGCAGTAGCCTACTTGTCTTATTTCTGATTTTGCTGGAAATCTATAGGAGATGTGTAAATTCTAATCTAATAGACTAAAATATCATATAACTTTATTAACATACCATAGGAAATTATGAAAGAGCACTGTGGTTGGCTACTCACAACTGAGTCAAGATTCCTTGTATTCAGTTTCCATCTCACAAAGTACAGCTGTGAACATTGTAAGTGTGCTTTTATCCACAATGTCTGTCGCAGTTCATTAAAAAAAGTATTTGTGAGAACCGAAGTTTCGTCACATGGGTATTTTTAGCTGTCCTTATTGTCTTTATATCATAAGCTATAATATAAAGACAACAGCTAACAAAAATTTATTTTAAATGAACTGTGACACATTGTATGCACAGAAACCAGAGGACAGTTAAGTCAAGGGGCACAAAAGGGAAGCAGTGGTTGAGAAGGGAGTGAGGCAGGGTTGTAGCCTATCCCTGATGTTATTCAATCTGTATATTGAGCAAGCAATAAAGGAAACAAAAGAAAAATTTGGATTATAAATTAGAATCCTGGGAGAAGAAATAAAAACTTTGAGGTTTGCTCATGGCCTAGCATTTTTGGCACAGGCAGCAAAGGACTTGGAAGAGCAGTTGAATAGAATGAACAGTATCTTGAGAGAAGGTCATAAGATGATCATCAACAAAAGCAAAAGGAGGATAATGGAATAGTCGAATCAAATCAGGTAGGGTTAAGATAATTAGAATTAGGAAATGAGGCACTTGAAGTAGTGAATGAGTTTTGTTGTTTGGGCAGCAAAATAACTGATGGTTGAAGTAGGGAGGATATAAAATGCAGACAGGCAATGGCAAGAAAAGCTTTTTTGAGAAATTTGTTAACTTAGAGTATAGATTTAAGTGTCAGGAAGTTCTTTCCGCAAGTATTTGTATGCGGTGTAGTCATGTATGGAAGTGAAACATGGACGATAAATTGTTTGGACAAGAAGAGATTAGAAGCTTTAGAAATGTGGTGCTCCAGAAGAATGTTGAAGATTAGATGGAGGGAACGTGTAACTAATGGGGAGGTACTGAACAGAATTGGGAGAAGAGAAATTTTTGGTATGGCCTGACAAAAAGAGGGGATCAGTTGGCAGGACGCATTCTGAGACATCAAGGGATCACCAATTAAGTACTGGAGGGAAGTGTGTGGGGTAGAAATTGTCGAGGGAGGCAGAGATGAATGCGGTAAGCAGATTCAGAGGGATGTAGGTTTATTGTTGCTTGGAGATAAAGCAGCTTGCACTGTCAACAGCAGAATCATAAATGCACTAACACAGTAAATTATTCCTAACGCGTGTGCACTTCTCTGCATAATTTGATCATTGTTTCTATTATCAGAGCGACAGGTGCTGCAGCTTACCAGACTGGACAGACGGGATATGCTGTGACTCCAACTGCAGCAACAGCAGCGACATACACAGCGCAGAGAGCTGGCACAGGGTATGAGACGGCTTATCAAACAGCTGCCACTCACACAACAGCTGGGACCTATGCAGGTGGGGAAATATTGTATTGTGTATTCATTTTGGAATATTGTATGTATTTCAGGCAAAGCTAAAGATCTCGTCCTTGACTGAGTAGTTGTGACACTGCTTACTGACTGCATGTACACAGTGTTTTATCTCGTTACATTAAGTATTTACCCGGTAGCACAGTAAACGGCCTTGTGTAATTATCAGTATACATTATGGCTGGTAGCCTGTGCTAAAGCAAATGTTTCCTCACTCTACACTATTTGCTCTGCCAGTGTTGCAGAACTAATTAAGGGTGTAGATACAACATACTTAGATATTACACAGATTATAATAAGAATTTTAATAATAAATGGAAATCAAATTATTTCTATTGTTCCTGCCCAAATTGTCAAATTTTCACAGGAACTATGAAGATATTTGTTCCTCCCTCCCGTCCCTCCTATAAATCTTTTTGAGGCTTATTATTTCATTTTGTCAAGATTATTGTTCTGAATTTCCAAATATTTGCAAACCAGATTTTATGTATGCGGTGCTTAACTTCTTGACTATTGTTCAGAACTGTAAATGAAATTTCAATTGCCAAACCATCACTAGCTCCTTCTAGGATCTCAAACAAAACATCAGAGAAATGTCGTATGTATTGTTTGAGAACTGTCATCACATTCTGTAGCTATCATGCTGAAATACCTAGTTTGTTTCCACCGTGGATTAATGTGCCATAGTTCGTGTGACAGTAGATTCCTAAATCATTGTAATCCAACGATATGATTTGTATCCGCACTCATGAGGGCTACTACACTTTTTATATAAGACGGCAGTTAATCATTCGACTTTGTAATTTGTGTATTTTCCTGAATACATTTTCAAAAAGGATCCATTTTATTTGCAAGAGGTGCATGAAATGAATCTATGAAACTGCATGATTCGTTTTCAGAACATTCTGATTCTGCAGCTCCCTGTTATAAATAAATTTGTCAATCTTCTTGTGTTGGCAAGCAGGCTGGTTTTCAGAGAAATTTTGTCAAACGATTTGGCCAACAAGTTCAACCATTTGTACATGCATTTGTGAAATAGTGAAAGTGCACAGAGGTAGCAAGGGTATTTGCAAATAAATTTTTGAAGATGTACCTTACACACTAAAATTGGAGAAGTCTGAGAGTTTTGATGGATTTGTTTGATAGATAAACTTTGCATGGAATAAATTAGTCAGTTCGAACAGTCCTAACTCCATTGCAGAGTTTAGATTCATTCTACCGCAAGCATAGCTGACACATAGTAAGTTCACCGCGTCCCTTAGTAAAACCCTAGATAAGCAGAATATTTCCAGTGATGTGTGAATTCTCCAATAACTTGATTGAACAGTTAAGGGAGAGGTGGAATGCCCAAGTGAAAATTTACAGTATCTTTGGGTTGATTGTGGAGAGGCGTAAATACTAAAGCTGATTTCATGTCTGTTTCTTTGCCAAGATATTTCCCTAGTAAATATAGTTAGATAATTTCCAGTTCACTTAATAGAATATGATTCAAGATTTCTTTTGGGACAGTTCCCTTGATAAATTTTGTTTAATGTTGGTGTTGATACTACGTGAAAGCATACAATGAACAAATTATTTGTTGTCTTCTCCTAGCTACCATGAGACCTCAATAATACGGAGGCTTCTACAGTGATTGGGTGTTTATATTATTTGACCCTCCTTGAAGTAAAGGACAGTTTGCATGTGCTAGTAAAGTGTGAGGTAAATTAACATCTTTCAGCTGAAGACTTCTTGTGGTATTATGGTATTACATATAATCTGTTCTTATCCCTAGTGTATCTGCGTTCCTATTTAGCAAATTAGATATGTGATGAAGTTGACTGTATAAAATTTTAGATCTCCTAAGGTGTATCTTCCCACCACCACCCACCCACCCAAACTGGCTCTTTTTACGTTGTCAGCCAACTTTTAACTTTTATCCTAACATGTATCCACCAGTGGAACAAACATCAACTTGGGACCTACCAGAACACACACAAAGTTTTCATTGCCTATTTTTAGTAGAAATTGTACTTCACAGCTTAAAATTCCAGATATTTCTCCTTAAACATATCATACATGTCTTTAAAGTCAGTACCACCATTAGACAATTGTTTGTTTACAGTGTGACACTTGCATAATGATGATTTTGGCTTCAAAGTGCCATTATCAAGTGTTTTGTTATAAATTGCCTAAGATGGCATACTGTTGTATTAAATTACACTATTAGACACATTGTCTAAGAGTCGATATTCTATATTCCTGGCAGAGCCTTTCATCTTGAGTCAAGATGGTGTATTCAGTAATGAAAAACAGCCAGAATTATCAACTCTTAGACATTGTGTCTAGTAGTGTATTTTAATATGACAGTGTGCCATCTTAGGCAATTTATAACACTTACAGCACTTGATTATGGCACTTTGAATCCAAAATAAGTGTTGGTATGTTGATAGGAGACAATAACACACACACACACACACACACACACACACACACACACACACACACACACACACACACACATCGAGCTTTCACAACCCAAGGTTGCTTCATCAGGAAAGAGGGAAGGAGAGGAAAAGACCAAAGGATGTGGGTTTTAGGGGAGAGGTAGTGATTCCAATCCCGGGAGTGGAAAGACTTACCTTAGGGGGGGGAACGGGGACAGGTATATACACTTGTGCACATACACACATCCATCCGCAGACACATGTAAAGGCAAAGAGGTTGGGCAGAGATATCAGTCGAGGCGGATGTACAGAGGCAAAGAGGTTGAGTGACAGGTGAGCTACGAGTGGCGGCAACTTGAAATTAGCGGAGGCTGAGGCCTGATGGGTAACGGGAGGAGAGAGTATATTGAAGGGCAAGTTCCCATCTTCGGAGTTCTGATAGGTTGGTGTCAGTGGGAAGTATCCAGGCATCCTGGACGGTGTAACACTTTGCCAAGATGTGCTGGCCGTGCACCAAGGCATGCTTAGACACAGGGTAACCCTCATTACCAACAAACACTGTCTACCTGTGTCCGTTCATGCGAATGGACAGTTTGTTGCTGGTCATTCCCACATAAAACGCTTCACTGCAGGCATGTCAGTTGGTAAAGCATGTGGGTGCTTTCACACATGGCTCTGCCTTTGATCGTGTACAACTTCCGGGTTACAGGGCTGGAGTAGGTGGAGGTAGGAGGGTGCATGGGACAGGTATTACACCGGGGGCGGTTACAAGGGTAGGAGCCAGAGGGTAGGGAAGGTGGTTTGGGGATTTCATAGGGATGAACAAAGATGTTACGAAGGTTAGGTGGATGGCGGAGAGACACTCTTGGTGGATTGTTGGGGGGGGGGGGGGGGGAGATTTCATGAAGGATGGATCTCATTTCAGGGCAAGATTTGAGGAAGTTGTATCCCTGCTGGAGAACCACATTCAGAGTCTGATCCAGTCCTGGAAAGTATCCTGTCACAAGTGGGGCACTTTTGGGGTTCTTCTGTGGGAGGGTCTGGGTTTGAGGGGATGAGGAAGTGGCTCTGGTAATTTGCTTCTGTACCAGCTTGGGAGGGTAGTTGTGGGATGCTAAAGCTGTTTTCAGATTATTGGTGTAATGGTTCAGGGATTCAGGACTGGAGCAGATTCGTTTACCACGAAGACCTAAGCTGTAGGGAAGTGACTGTTTGATATGGAATGGGTGGCAGCTGTCAAAATGGAGGTGCCCTTGCTTGTTGGTGTGTTTGATGTGGACAGATGTGTGTGATTTGTTCGTACCCTTTCGAACTAGTGTGATTCTTTAACAGGAAAAAGTGACATGTTGACTTTTAATTGCTTCAGTGTGCCCTGGAATTGCACTTAAGGGCCTCCCTAAACCTCTTTTTATCTGTAGGAAGTTGTCCTTAATGCAGTACTGATCTGTACTAACTCCATGAGAGATAGAAAATGCTTTCTTCATGGTTGCTTTCTATTTCTGGCTCTTGTAGTATTAATGAGAATTACAGGATTTTTCTTGGTTATGCCTTCTTTTGCATGGCAGCAGGGCTGATAGGTTAAATGAGCTTGTTCATTCTATGTAGAATTTTAATCCTATGAATTTCATCTTTCATTTCATTTCTTGGTTATGCCTTCTTTTGCATGGCAGCAGGGCTGATAGGTTAAATGAGCTTGTTCATTCTATGTAGAATTTTAATCCTATGAATTTCATCTCTCGTGTCGTTCAGCTTGGCAGTAAAATTCGTCTGCACAAGGACAAATAATTACATTGTGTATTGGGTGGTTATCTTCACCATTTCCAACATTATATCCAAAAAGCTTGGAGTAAGTTACTTACAGTTAGGCCATTTTTCTGTAGTTAGTAAGTAAGAGATTAAGTAGAAAGAGTACTTGCAGCGAATATTACAACTTTGTGGATGTAATTCTTTATTACTGCCTACATATATAGTTCATTTTTATTATGTTATAACACTTATATACATGTGTGTTTCTAATTCTTTTTCTTTTTGATACTAACATTGCTATATTATGAAGAATATATGCTTTGAACATGCTTAAAACAACTGGAAAAGCATTATGCATAAAAAGTGCTTCATGTGATATCTGAAATTCTTGTTACCAATGATGCCGGTAACACAACTAGTAATGAAAACGGTTACGCAGTTCGAAAACCAAAGGAAATATTCGCAATTCCCGCATGGTCATTATATATGAGTTTTCCACACATAGTGACATATCTACCCTTCAATTATCATTTTGTCTCAAAAGATGGAATTGTCAAAGTGTCTAATGAAATTTTAAAATTGATTCAGTTGCAGTTAATCGCAGTTTCCAGTAAAAATATGCATTTTCAGTTTTCTGTGAGTTGCGCCATTCTATGTTCTCAGATAATCGGGAGCTCGCTGTAAATCGTTGAAATGTTTGTCAATTTTGTAGAGTAATTCTTGTTCATACAGATAAAGTAATAGTGCGACCAGCAGTCATCGGTTTCAAAATATGCGAGTTTCTTAAACTGTACATACATTATTTTGTCTCATCCCTGTCCAGCATCTACCACATTGTGGTGGGCAAGGGTTCTTTCTTGAGTTTATTATTGTTATTCTCTTATTTCATGTTTTAAGTGAAATCTTAACAAATCTGTTGCATGTTACAGCTGTTGGGGCTGGTACTCCTGCAACTGCCACTACATATGATTATGGATATGGACGCACAGCACAGACAGCATATGACAGCACTAAGACATACTATCAGCAACCTGCTGCAGCTGCCGCAGCAGCAGCTGCCACCTATTCTACTACAGATACACACTATCAGGGTAAGAACAGTAAACATTTTGCCTTAGATTGCCTTGTCTTCGTTGAGCTTATTGTGGATGTATACTGCCTCTTTTATTTTATCTTACAAAGATAATAAACATTGAATGGAACTGTTATCATTGTAATAAGTTTATGGAGCAGAAATATGAGCAGTAGCAGACTGATAATGATTATCAGCTGTGTGCAAAATTATTTTGGCAAGTTTCTGTCATCAAGAATTTTTCAGAAAACTAATGGGAAAATGAAAGGACTGTTGGGGTCGAAAAAAGTGCTTGATGTAATTGACAATCTTCAATTGAATAAGAACAACATGAAGTAGTTTGTGGCAAACAGAATTATAGTGGCAACTATGAGACGTAGAAGACCAAGTGAATTTGACAAAATTGGTGGGGGGGGGGGTGGGTATTTTATGCTCCCAAGACTTATTGGATATTAATGTTGCTGTACAGCTACTTTTAATTGATATTACCATTTTAGATATTACAACAAAAAGTGTTGAATAAGGAGTGACAGAATCACTTAATTCAGTAGTGAGAGTAATACTGATATTTGATGTAAATTATCTATTGAGGATGTAAATATAGGTGGTTAAAGTGTACAAGCACATTTCCACCAATGCACTTTAAGTGCCATATATCATTTGGGTCATAAGCGTTCTTTTCTGTACCTGCTACTGCTTGAAAACTAGCTAATCTGCTCCACACTAACAAATAGCCATAATTCCTTGTAAGAGGTCGGATTCTGATTGATTGGTACCATATAAATCGCACACCCCATTTATAGCAAGTGATAAAGCAAAGCAGTAATACAGCTGGAAAAGCTATCCATTACTATCAGATGTAGTCCATCCAGTGATAAAATTGAGATTGAACAGTATTTTCCAAAATTGAATTTGGTCCTCTTGCTGTTAAATATCTTAGTGTCATTGTTACAAATTTTGAGGTGTAACAATTTACTGAATTAAATTCAATGTTTAGTTCATCTTTATGTAAAAATTACAAACTTTCAAAATTTTGGATAAGCTTCGAAATGTAAAGTGCAAGAGCAGGTGAGAATGAATAAATGATCTTCTGTACCTTAATTTAGGTACCTTCCTAATGGTGTATTGGTGAGGTCCCAAAACTATATTGTTGCATTCAGATTAATTGCAGTCATTGATTCATCAGTTGTTTAAACCTGGTCCAAAACCTTTCCCATAATGTGTGTTTAAATAGAGCTGATTCCAATTTTTGCAGCATCGAAGCCAGCTTTCAGCACGAGCACCTACACAGCAACAACAAGGCAGGTGACTCAGACAACACCTAAGGCAGCATCCTACAGTACTGCTTATACCACACAAGGCACCCAGGGTGCTAGTTACACTTCAGGTTACACAGCAGCTGCTGCACAGACAACAAACACCACAAAGGGTAAGAACTGTCTCGATGGAACTAATACTTCTGTTATACTTTGTGTATTCACGAGGCATCAGAGTTATGTGGTGTAGACTTTGATTTATCGACTGCATAATGTTTTCAGTCCTGAGTTCTCATTACTGTGAGCCCACATTTTTTAAATTTATTTAATATTAAAAGTGTTGCTAGTTGACTACTTTAGAACCTTATTAGCTATAATGACACACATTAAGTTTTTGAGTAGCATTGATAACATTCAGATTTTGTTCACTTTGGATGATAAAGTAGATATATACATATGTAAACGTATTTTTGGTATAACTTTCAGCAACTGGCAACACAACATACTCTGGTTATGATGCTGCCCTGTACAGTGCTGCTACTATGTATGTAGCTCAGCAAGCACAAACAGGTTCGGCAGCTGCAGGCACTGCAACAGGTGCCACAGCAGCAGTAGCCACAAATACAGGTGTTGCAAAACCTGCAGGCACCTGGCAGGGTTATAAGAAGCCAGTGCCTGGAGGTGTCAAGACAATGAAGCTCAAGCAGCCACCAAAGCCCCAGCAGCTGCATTATTGTGATGTCTGTAAGATCAGCTGTGCTGGTCCACAGGTGAGTTGCAGAAGGGGTTGCTCCTTTTGTCACATTCAATTAAAACTAAACGTATGTGAGTAAACACTGCCTTACCACATTTATTCATTTTTTCTTTTTATTCTAAATGCGTTGGTATAAGATTGGGGTTTAATAAAATTTGCCAGTGGCTTTGGTGGCTGAAATGAAAAATGTAAGATAACATTAGTTCATTGAAATACTAATATACTTGTAATTTTCATTGAACTAATTTAAAGTTTAATTTGTAAGGTAATGGTATGATTAAATCTGAAATTTACTAAAAACAATCTTGATCATGTTGAGCACCACAGTTCACACTGATATTAACAAAAACCACCTCAGCTGTATTTTACATATACATTGTCTTTAGGCCAGTTTCTTTGTTGAACAGCCTCAGGTTGCAGAGTTGTGCTGCAGCAATGGTAGTAAACCCTTTTTATCTACTGCCCACTGTTGTATCTCTGTTAATAGAATTTTCAAACCATTAACTGGTTCCATGGTAATGGTGATTTGACCAGGTTAACTATCTCTGTACTAAGGCAATGACATGGCCTGGTTGTCATATGAAATGACCTAGACAGAATGCAAAAACACCGATCATAAACATTCCACCAGGTGGTCAGCAGAATGTTTATGATCAGTGTTTTTTAATTTACTCTTTAACATTCCATACAACAATCTGTCATGACTTAGCTTAGCACAACTTGCAACCAGATGATATTAAAATGGTCTTAAAATGAAACTACTCATAACACAACAAAATGTAATAATACAGTTGTGGTGGCATTTGTTAATCATTAACATAATATTATTATTTGGTCACATCACAATGATTTTAGTGACAGTTGAAATGCAATTTTATTTCATTTAGTTTGCAGAAATAAGTTTTAAAATTAATGTAGAAAATTACCTGCTGTAATTTGTGCAAAGAAGCAATTATTATTATTATTATTATTATTATTCTCTCTCTCTCTCTCTCTCTCTCTCTCTCTCTCTCTCTCTCTCTCTCTCTCTCTCTCTCTCTCTCTCTCTCATCCAAATGTTGGTTGAAGTACCTCATTCCTGTTGTTTGGCAGCTCATCATAATTTCTTCATGCTATTCAAACAATCTGCCTCCACACACATTCATCTAGGTCCACCCCTGTTATTTCTTTTTATAGTAGCAACATTGCCTTGTGCAAACATTTTGATCTTTCTGGTGTTTTAATTTTATCTATTCCATTGCAGGGGTAGCAAAATGTCTTCCACTGCTTAAATGGTCTCTTCACAAAAGTTGGAAACTTGGTAATGCAGCACATACTGCTGTACAGAATTATACCTACATGTCAATGTGCATATTCATCCTTCCGTTAGCACATTTGTTTCATTGTGTATAGTTCACAAATTTCATTTACTGCATTTATAGTTTTTTATTTGGCCTGGTATCCATATAACCTCTGACATTTTTTCAGTAATTGATGATTTGTTTCTCCAAAGAACATACAAAACTCTTCTAATTAACTCGTTTCCTCCCTGTTTGATGTACCCACAATGCAGTTTCAGTAATTTCTTACGTTAAGTGTTGTGAAATGCCCAGTGATACCCACCCGATCATTTCTGAGTATATCTTTTGTAAATACATCTAGCAGCACTGTGGTGTGGGGAGCCCATCTTTAACCAGCCACAAATAATAGTTTTATGGGTGGTTTCATTCAAGAATTAGTTTACTAACACACTGTCCTATTGTTTGCTTTTTTTACAATTGCCTCCGTTCTCTATCTGAATATATTGGATGTCCCCGAAATGTTGAGGTATTTTAGATGGTGTTTTGTGGAACAAACTGAGGCTAGGAACTTGTCTGGAAATGTCCTCCAATGACAGTACAGGGCATTGAAGTTACAGGCTCCAGTGTGTGCCACCAGGCCACCCCCTTTGGTAGTAAATGTTTTTTTGGATAATGATAGAAGCTGAAGAAATGAATTAATATTTGTCCTGGGGCCAGGACCTGAACCTGGGCCCCCTCCTTACTAGATGATGTGCTGGCCATTTTGCCATTGTAGGAGTATAGCTAACTCAGCTGCATGGACTACTATAGTCCAGTGCCCTCCTTCACACAAACTTCAGTTCACACCTTCAGCCCAAGAAGAGGAAAATGGACTGAAAGTGTGAATTGAAGTGTGTGTTAAGGAGGGAACTGGACAAGGGTTGTCCATGCAGTTGTGCTAGCTTTACCACTACAGTGGCCTAATGGCTAGCACATCTGCCTAATAAATAATAAGCAGGCAACCTGCCTTAAAAGTCCTGGTCATGGCACAAATTTTGTTTCTTCGCCTTCTATCATCAGTGAAGATAAATTTCTGATCCTCATGTCTCAAGCAAAATTCAATGCCATCAGATGTGACTTACATGCTGACAGACAATAAGCAGAATGTTTCACTGTTTGTTATTCAGTTGAACAACTGATTACTGCGATTGCCAATGGAGAAGATAAAAAGCTAGCTACTGTATAGAAAGGACTTGTCCAATGAATACAATGTTCCATTGCCTTCGTGGATTATGGTTTCAGGCAGTGATATCATTTTTGCAGTTTTTCTCTTGGAACCCTCTAAAACCCCTAAGTTTTGCAATATATAGGACAAAAGTACCTTAAATTGTAATCCACCAAGCCAAGGAAGCATCCCATTCATAGGAGACACAAGGCCTGTCCATGCAGCAGCTGGCTCTGTAGTCTCTACTGGTGATCATGGCAATAAATTGGAATAACTGGATAATAAAAAACATTGCCATATGTTCCACCTATGGTCTGTCAGCATAGTCACATTTGCTGCCAAAGGCGTGGTATGGCCACAGGTGCTGCACCTATAACGTCAACGCTCTGTAATGTCATTCAGTGACGTTTCTGTACATGCTCTATGGACTATCACTTTTGGCACGACATCTTAAAAATAGAATAAAATATTGTGGTGCCGGACATGGGATTGAACCATCGACGACGGTTCAGTCCCGCGTCTGCCCATGGTGATTTAGGTTTTCTGTGATTTCCCTAAATCGCTGCAGGCAAATGTCGGGATGGTTCCTTTGAAAGGCCACGGCCGACTTCCTTCCCTGTCGTTCCTTAATCCGATGAGACCGATGACCTCTGTCTGGTCTTCTTCCCCAAAGAACCCAACCCCTATTGTGGTGCCAAATTTTGGTTATTTTGGAGGCATTACCTCAAATGTGCATTCAGTTTTTTAGCCTGCTATATCTAGAAAGAGTACTCTTGGAGCCTAAGAAGCTGGTTTCAAACCTGTGCATACGTATGGGTGAAATGCCTTTCAAAAGATTTTGTTAATGAATTACTGAAATTTATTTTACAACATTAAGACAATGACGGCATATTTTTACACCATTGTTGAAGGGATTTATTTAAAACTCAGTTCCTCTTCAGTTTTATTCTTGTAATTAGCTCACTCTTGCAAAGTTTTGTGACTGGACCTAATTGTCATAAGTGTTCATATTTTTATCATGCTAAAAGCTTAAGCTAGTGGTAGTAAATAAAGCTTAGATCAGAACTTAGCTTGACAGAAGAGACCCAGTGT
The DNA here is from genome assembly GCF_023897955.1 of Schistocerca gregaria. Taxonomy (NCBI): domain Eukaryota; kingdom Metazoa; phylum Arthropoda; class Insecta; order Orthoptera; family Acrididae; genus Schistocerca; species Schistocerca gregaria. The sequence continues at coordinate 215,357,833 of NC_064926.1, read as the reverse complement.
TTTTTTTTTTCCCCCAATGCTTTGTTGATGACAATTTCAGTTTCTGCAAAATTCATTTGAGAAAAACATTTAAGTGTTTACAGCCAGTTGACATTTCTCGTATTGAGAAGATGAAAGTGTTGACTAGTAAAGTTTGGCCAGAATCTTTGCCTCATATATAGACAAGGATTTGATCATAAGCAACAAATGCCTCATAATGAACAAGAATCAGTATACAGAAGCAGTTGATATTTGCTACACGGTGAACACTTCAATAGCATCTCTTGACTGGCTTTTGGAACTAGGTATGGATTAGCAAAAGGGATTCAATGGATTGCATAGGATGGAAAGTTCAGAGAGCCCAAGATTCTATCATCAAGGTTACAGGAGCAGCACTGGTTGGGAACACCTTATGAAGCAATACCAGAAATGAGAGGATATGGACATTTTAAAATGCAGAACACAAAGCAGTTGTTTAGGCAAGACTGTTACTAAAGAGCTAGCTCAGACTCGATCTCCAGCAGTATTAAATGTTCAGTTCAAAACACCCACCACTTAAAACAGCCACATTAAGTTTCCGCATTACACAAGCTTTTGAAAGATGCATTGTCTCCAGTCTTAGTGCTGTGTTGCATTATGCGGTGTGTGTGTGTGTGTGTGTGTGTGTGTGTGTGTGTGTGTGTGTGTGTGTGTGTGTTGTGCAGACAGTTCAATTGCGCATACTTCAAACATGGCATCAGAGCATTGAGTACACCGGTGCGTCGTTGTGTTTGTGCATTGTTTTACTTTGCAAACATGCTCTTATGTGCATTATCTTCCCAAGTTGGGACTCACTGGATTATGTGCATTATCAGTAACTGAAAATTGGGGTCATTGTTGGTATTTGTATGTAGAAAATATAGCTGTTTCAGTCAGTCAGTCTGTAATGAAACAGTTCACCGGAATAAAATTTGCTGTGAAATGTTGTGATATTATCACAAGTGGGAGGGGGGTCAGTGTTGTACAAACTTGTTCAGTATTTCAGATATACTATCTAACTTGTCAACAGGGATGCACAGAGTTTAAAAAGACTTCTCATTAAAGTGGAGAAATGTGATAAAGGCAGCGGATTCTCCAAGTTCATCGCAACCATTTGATTTTGTGCGATTTGCTTATGAACAGCATTGATTCCCCTAAAAGAAGTAGGGGCTGATGAGTCATCTGTTTTTTCAGGATGTTCTAAGCTAGGCCTGGCCAACATTTGCACTCACTCTCTGTGAGCTTCCTCCACAGTGCATTTTTGCGAGCAGGTGTGTGAGGTGGCTATACACAAAGTGCTGCATGTGTGGGGATAATTAGGAAGTCATGTTTGCAACCACTTCCAAGAGGTGGTAACTGCAGCATGTGTTGATAAACAGAATATTTTGATATTGGAATATGTAATACATCTGGTCGTATGGCTCGTGATACAGTCACACATGGAGTTAGATCTATTAAAATCTGTGAAACATGAATGTTTGTGTGGCTTTATAAATTTCATAACACAAGGGGAAAAACATTTGCAGCGTACCAAATAAAATAACTTAGCGGCTTGTCTGTGCAGTCAAGGATATTGTTCTTGGGCCAGTATTTACAGAAGTTTTGTAATAACTTCCTGAGTTGAACAAGCAGGCTGTTGTGCTGTGTATGTCTATCACCTCAAGTCTTAAGTAATGAGATAAATTAGCAACAGAAAGATAGAATGAATTTTTGCGATGTCTTGGAATGTCTTTGAGAACTCGTGAAGTACAGGAAACATTCAAAGTCATTAACAAGAAGCTATTTCCATAGGACTTTTGTTTGATAGTGTCAATTTGTCTACAATATCTGTTACTGAATGATTCTCCCCTTGCATTTTAATAATGAATTCAAATAATTGGTTACATCAGCAACAAGATTTTGTCACCAATCTATCTTCCAGCGACCCAGTTCTTCCATAATGGCCTCATTCAGTTTGGCCAACATTCACTGTTAGTCAAAAGACAAGTGCATCATACTGTCTTCCTGGCTGAGTTGTAATAATAATCCAATGAGTGTTTTTACCAACTTATAATAGATTCTTAAGTGCTTTGCGTGGCCTTTTAAATTATACGAAAAATAGGTAATTACCATTTGACGTGGAACGATGTGGGACACCATAGTATTCCTAATACACAATGAAAATCTCATTTATCGCAAGCAGTTTTGTAAGCAAACAAGGTGAATACTCCAGTGGTGTCTGGCTAGACCCTGTATTTTCCTCCTCCGGGAAGGAGGGTAGCAAGAGTGCTTGTGGAGTACTGTTTGGCCAGGCCTGTTCTAAGCAGACCTTACAGGTGATGGAGAGGTAGTGACATTCCATTCTGTTCAGCCTCTAGCTGCCGTTTTCACTGTTGCAACAGTTGACTACTGGGGCTGTTGTGGAAAAATTGAGATGGGGAGACATCTACTGATGCTAATTTTCTAAGTCATGCCATCTTAATCAGTGCCTGCACCTAAATCTGATAAGTCACTTTCTGGTAAAATAATTTGAATGCTCCAGAATAAGTATAATTAAAGTTTGAAAATGCTATTTGCCAGCAAAAAACAACTAAAAAGTTATGCAGCATCTGCCAGTTATTATTATTATTATTATTATTATTATTATTATTATTATTATTATTCTAAAAATGAGGTAAACAAGTATATTTCATAAAATTATGAAAAATGAATTAAATTGCAGTGTACTATTGCCTGCAGTAGAATAAACGCGAAAAAAAGCATAGAACGATGGAAAGATGCTAGAAACTGAATTCATCTTTTGTGGAAATGTCATATTACACCTTTCAATGTTTGAAGTTGATTAGGAATATTTTGTGATGTACCAAAAGTAGTTTGTTTTGCGACCTGAATAAGTTATCTATTATTATGATTTACATATTTTTATGAAGAATTCACATTGAACAAAATGTCTCAATATCTGCAGTTTCTAATGCATTGGTATTCTCCACGGAAAGACTTAATGGGAGACCATACTGTCCCAGTTGGGTTGTATCATAACAATTGACTGCTGTATATTTACATTGTATATTTTTCTTCCTGTTTTTATTTTGTTTGAAATTAAATGATTGTGGTTTGTGTTTATGCATGAACATAATTGTTATAGTGTCTTTCAGTAAAAAATCTGTGACCTACAAATGTAGAAGGGAAACTAAATTTTCAGACATACCGTGAACATTTAGATGGCCAGAAACACAAGAAGAAAGAATCTGCACTTACAGCTGGTTCAGCCCCAGTAGCTCGAGGAGGCAATGCACTCCGTTGTGAGCTTTGTGATGTCACATGCACTGGTTTTGATGCATATGCTGCCCATATACGAGGTGCCAAACATCAAAAGGTAATGTCTATCATGTTTATTCACTTTTTTACCAAAAAGAGGAAAATGTCGTACATACTATTGAATAGTTGTCACTGACTTCCTTCTGAGTTGGTCTGATAAGTATGTCAGTAAGCTGTGTAATCATTTTCATGTACTGTAAGTAATTTGGGTTATTTTGTTCAATTATGTTGCAGGTTGTAAAATTGCACACGAAACTTGGCAAACCCATTCCATCAACTGATCCTGTAGTAGTAGGTGGTACAACTACTAAAACTACAGCAAGTTCTGCCATCACAACATCTACTACGTCAACAAAAGCTACTCCTGGTACTACTACTACTGCAAAAGTAACTGTGGCAAATGCAGCTGCCAAGAAACCAACCACAGCTGCACCTAAGATCAATTTTGCTTCAGGTATGTGCAAAAATATTAACTTTAAAATAGGGTTAAAATAGCAGGTGTAATTGAAAGTATTGTGAATTTTGGTTTGAAAATAGAAAAGTCTGTTAGAGTAATTGAATTTTTCAGTGTATATCAAGGAACTAATTGCATTTTATATTTGTTTGTTCCGTTTTCTGTTATGATTAGAACTTTTTAATAAGGCTGCAGTGATGACATACCTAGCTCGCTTTGACTGAAGGATGAAGAATATTAAATGTTCCCTATTTCTTTTCTGAGCAGTCCTTGTTTTGAGAACCAGATATTAATATCATAATGTCACTTGCTTTTTTAATATCAGTGTCATTTTTTTAGTATTCTGATGTCACTTTACATATGAATTGTGTTTATACAGGCACATCGGCTAACACAGAAATAAAATGTGATACTAAAGAAGAAACTACAGTATCTGAAGATGTAGCACTGAATGATAAAGATGTGCAACCTGTTGGTCAGGACTATATAGAAGAGATAAAAAATGATGAAGGTAATATTTTAAATTTACATCAGAACACTGTTGTTTTCCTGTTTGGTAAAATCACGGTCCTCTTATCAGCTTTGCAGTTCATTTATACTGTGTAGTAGTGGGCATAGAGTTGAAATTTAACAGATTTGCCATTTATTATTAAACTTGTGAATTACTTGGAAAAAGTTTCACTGGTAGGCTGTGTGACCTAGTCCTCTCCCATCCAAAATGCTATGAAAATATAATATGGCTGGAATGATGATATACCTAGCTCGCTTTGACAGATGGATGAAGAACATTCAGTGTTCCCATTAAATACCTGATCAGTCGTATCATATAAAATTCTCATTATATGCAGCATTAGAAGCCTCTACAGAAGAAGTTGTCTTAATTTTATTTTTCTTTAATTTACAGGAAAAGTTATCAGTTTTAACTGCAAGTTGTGTGAATGCCGTTTTAATGACCCAAACGCAAAAGAAATGCATATGAAAGGTAGACGTCATCGTCTTCAGTATAAGAAGAAAGTAAACCCTGAACTAGTTGTGGATGTAAAACCATCCCTACGCCAGCGTAAATTACAAGAAGAGAAACTGCGCCGTCAACAGTTGCGTGCTGAATATTGGCGAAGACGGGATGAGGAAAGGTAAGACACATGTGGATTGGTATCTGTTTATGGTTTTGCAAGTAGTCATTATTATAATATTGGGTAGTGTGCTTATTTGGGGGGGGGGGGTAGTATATGTGGGGATGAGCAAATAATATACAGTCGGCATGGGGTCATTCCTTTTCTTATGTAGTGATTCATAGGATTAAGCCTTAATAGCCTTGTAAAAAATACTTAAGATTCTATTCATTCAATGTCATTCAAAGTTAACAAAATTCAAAGATGTGACTGCAATGATGATATACCTAGCTCGCTTTGACAGATGGGTGAAGAACATTTTGTTCCCATTTTATAACTGATCAGTCATATCATAACAATCTCTTATTTTTAAGTATTTGTTCTGTAGTAAGACATAAGCATTGTAACGTTTTATAATATATTTGCAATTTCATTTCTGCAATAATAAATAGGAATATACCATACAGGATGATGGAGGAAGAAGAACGTATGTATTGGGAGGAACGTCGCCGATATGAAGAGGAGGTGGAATATTTTGAATGGTACAGGCGATATGGTCGTGATCCTCGTGCTCTTCCTCCACCACCACGCCCATTTGGACCTGGTGTACCACCACTAATGGTAATTTATTCGTCTATAGAGAAATACTTTGTTTTATTGGTTGAGGAAACTGAGATAAAATAATTGAATACAAATTTCAAGTGATCTATCAGCATATAGGAGAAAAACTGTTCATAGTAGTAACGAAAAAATTTAGGGAAATATTAGAGCTGAATAGCTACATTAATAAATATTGTAGTTCAATACATCGTCAAAATTACTCAGTCTGACTGGTACTGCAAGAATTTCTAATAAGAAATTACTATATTGGAATGTTTTTAGAGTTGTGGTAAAATACTTAAATTTAATAAATTACCTTGTGTTGTAAGTAATTAATTTTATGTCAACAGTTTTTCCCTCAGCCACCAGTGCGGCGGCCAGACTCTAGTGACGATCGCCATGTGATAGCTCGCCATGCTGAAATCTATCCTAAAGAAGATGAACTGCAAGCTGTCCAAAGGATTGTCTCTCACACGGAAAAGGCTCTAAAATTTGTATCGGACCAACTTGCAGATCAAGCTATAGCTGCAGCTAAAGCGAAGAATCCTGTTACAGCCTCAGGTATGACCTTAGTTTCCATTTACTATTATTATTGTAAGTTGTTTAGCATATCTTCTATGCTTATGATTATTTCCTTAGTTACATTAACCATAGTGTCAAACACTATTGGGTACACAGAATAAATTTCTTTGTTGTATTGCAATGCTACAAATTAGGTTGCAAAAATATTTAGTGAAATGTTTACCAAACAGGACCCCACTGCTCTCCGCTGTCACTTCCTCTCTATTTTTGACGTGTTCGGGGGCTCTGAAGTGGTTTATACTGACGGCTCAATGACTGATGGTCACGTAGGCTTCACCCTCTGGTAGCGCCCATTCAGGAGTCCATCTATGCCCTGGAACAGTCACGCCATATTTTGGTGTTTGTGTGGACTCCAGGACACGTCGGATCCCTGGCAACGAACTTGCCGACAGGCTGACCAAACAGGCAACGCGGAAACTGCTTCTGAAGATAACTCATCTCTGAAGCTGATGTGCGTTGTCTTACACTGCAAGGTTTTCCAGCTTTTGTAGACTGAAGGGCATAACAGCTCTCACAATCTGCGTGTCGTTAAGGAGACCATGACTGTGTGGAAGTCTTCCATGCAGGCCTCTCGCAGGGAATGAATTGTCCTCTGCCGGCTCTGCATTGGCCATTTATGGCTAACGCATTGTTAACTACTCTGTCGCGAGGACTCACCTCAGTGTCGCTGTTTCTCCCGAATAAGTCGTCAACCTCTCGCTGGACTGCCCACTTTTAGCCTCTCTGCGGCAGAATTTTAACTTTCCCAGCAACCTACCTTTGGTGTTGGACGACAATGCCTCCACAGCTGCTTTAGTCCTGCATTTTATCCTCGAGAGTGGGTTTTATACTTCTATGTAGGTTTTAGCGCCTGTCCTGCGTCCCTGTGTGTCCTCCACCGTAGTGCTTTTTGGATGGGGGTTTTAATTTGTTTCCCTTTTTATTGTCGTTGGCCAGCCACTGTAATTTGCTTTCAAGTTTTACTCTCTTCTGTTTCTATCGTCTCTGTTGTTTTCTTGTCATCTTTCATTCCTTTTAGTGTTCGTTGCCTTCGCAGTCCTTTGTTCTTGCGGCTTTTCCTTTCTTTCCGTTTTGTGTTATACGTTTCATCCGTTTTATTCTCACATTTGTGGCATTGTTTTATTACGAATGCGGGACTGATGACCTCATTGTTTGGTCCCTTCTCCCACCTTTAAACCAACCAATCATCCTTCTGTTTTAATGTTTTGAATGCAAAAACCGCTTCTAATATGTTAAATTCTAATTCGCCGAATCCTGTGATTACAACAATTTACAAAACCAACCAGAGAGATATGTGCATTTGTGCCTGTGTCCATTCAAAGATTAAAAAAGTTCTTGATAGTTTTCATAAAATAATGGTTCTTCGACAACAACATAGTGCACATACCTCCAGATATTTACTTTTCACACTCCTTTTGCTTCCAGCTGCTTCAATTGTGTAATTTTCATCTCCATGTACATTGCAATTAAATATTTTGATATGTAGATGTCGAGCACATTTCTGGTGTCACGTTTTAATACAGCATTTTTGCTTTATATTGAAATAGTGTGAAGGTGGTGCAATAATGGCAAGTCCCAGAGACAGCCTCTGTATTGTCACGCATTGTCAGACATATGAAATGTGCACAGCATTGTGGTCTTGTCTGTTTCATTTATCAAGTGTGTGTGAAGTAAGGGGTGTCAGTTTTATTTTGCAACTGTAATTATTTTCTGACTAAGTAGTCAAGGTGTTAATAAACGGTGAATCTGATTTAGTAATTTTTTATGTTTGTGGTAAAGCCACTTTTCAGTATTAAGACATCACAGGTACTTTCTCAATAGTCCTATTTTGGTATTAGGCAAATTACTTAAACTTATGCTAAGTTGTTAAATTGTGGCTGCAAATATTTTCCTTGTCATTCCAAGTATACAGCATCCAAAGTAGTAGCCTTTTTTGACAGTTGTTTCCATTCTTTTTAATTGTGGTAATTTTTCTGTTTACCATGAAATGCTGTTTCAATTTTATTGAATCTCTTGTCACGTGATTTCCTTTCATTGTCTTCAGTTTGTGAATAATTTGCCTCCCTTCACAGTGTGTTTCCTCATGCAAACTACACCCCACTTTCCTGTCTGTGCCAGTAAAACTGAAAACTTTTAATTGTTAAAATTCTTCCCTTTCATCCCAAAGTGAGAACTATCCAGATAAACAGTGCAAATTTAAGTTTACTAATAAATTCACTCATTTGCAGGAACCACACCTGCAACAAAACAAACTGTTCAGGCAACTGCTACTGCCAAACCAGCAGCTTCACCTGCATCTGTCCCTACTGGTACAAAGCCTACACCAAGTCAACCATCCACACCAATTCAGATAAAGACCGAACCAAATATTAAAGAAGATTCAAAGAAGGAAGATGGCAGAGATGGAAATCTGTGAGTATTGGGGCTAATTTGTAGTAGTGCACTTCTGCATTTTCAAAGGAATGCAGAATTACAGCTATTTTGCATGTGGAATTCAAAGCATGCTCATTGCCAAGGATGTACAATCAAATGGAATGTTGCTTTTTGCTATGAAATGTGCTCTATTGAGTTTTGAAGTTGCTTCCAAATGCTATTGATTGAAATTTTGTCATGGATGTATTTAAGGTTATGTATGATGTTCAGGTGTTTACCATAATTACATTTGTTCTTTCATTCCAGATTCTCATTTCACAGAGATAAAGATGACAGCCAAGTTCCAAGGGTTTTGAAAGGTGTTATGAGAGTAGGTGTACTTGCAAAAGGACTTTTGTTGCATGGTGATACAGCAGTAAATCTAGTTGTCCTTTGTGGGGAAAAGCCAACACGCACTCTTCTAAACAAAGTTGCTGAGTGTCTCCCCAAGCAACTAAAGGTTTGTTGAGATATGTGAAATGTTTGTTTCATATTGTTAGCAACCAGTGTACATTTTTCTCTCATTTTGTGGGCAGTAGTCAAAGAGAAAAACATAATGTTTGGATCTTTGGGTAAACCCATTCCATATATTTAGAACATTGAGCTTTGTTACATCAAATTAAAGGATTGTTAATTAGACATTAGGGAATGTTCTCTGTGGTCTGGAGTAAGTTTACTTCTGTTAGCCTCCTTGGATAGGTAGGAAGACACAATAAATTGGTGTGCTTGTAACAAAATGAGCAGTAGACTTATCATGCCCAGACCCTTGGGGTCACAAGCTCCACTCTTCCTTGTCTTGGCATCTGATAATCTTGGATCCTGGTCCACTTGGACTGCCAAATTGCTTTTGGTTTTAAAAAAATTCACTTGTTATATTTTTTGTTTATTCTTCACACAGTTAACAGTGCTAAAATGTCTGAAATGTCAGCTGACTAATAAGTTGATCCCAAACAGTTGCAGTGGGTTGGTCGTGGCAATTTTGTGGGCGTACCTCAACAAATAATAAGATTTTGTAAGTCTCTATGACAGTGTGTTTGTGTTTTCACAGATCTGTAGACAGCTACTGTTTTCAGCTGCAGCATTTGAAAGCTGGCAACTGTGGTAAAAGCTGTCAGAGATTTTCTTATGCTGTCTAGACTTTCTTGGGCATCCACCATATAATAAGAGAACAACACTTCTAGATAGTTTTCAAAATAATGTTTATTTTTACATCTAGATGTAACATTAGTACTTGCACCATTTTGTATATTTATTTGGATTAGTGCAGCTGATTATATTAGATGGGCTGCAGTAGTTGAAAAAGAAATCATAGAACTGATTACTAGCAAGTAATAACAGTAGTATTAAAGCATGTTCCCAGTTGACTCAAGAATTATTTTGTGAAAGGCATTGTTAATGATTGCACAGTTGTTCCATCTGAATTTGGCAATTTCTAGATCAAGACCACAAAGATAAGAGAGACTAGGGCTCGTACAGAGGCATATAGGCAGTCATTTTTCCCTCGTTCAGTTTGGGAGTGGAACAGGGAGAGAAGATGCTAGTTGTGGTACGAGGTACCCTCCGCCATGCACCATATGCTGGATTGTGGAGTATGTATGTAGTTGTAGAATGCTACTTTCTGCAATTTTTTGCCCAACTGTACTTCCAGTTTATCGTGAAAGTTTGAGGTATCAGTCCTGATCTAAGAGTGCTTCTTGCTGCAAATTTCTTTTATTGTGAATTACCAACCTCAGTTGGTCTAACAGCTCTTGTGTTACTAACTTAATTGCTGTAGCTAATACATCTCAGCATCCTCTGTTACCTGGTTGTGTATTATAATTGTTATCTCATTTTATTACTTGACTCTGTTTAGCTGCTTTCAGTAACCACGTTAACTGTTCCTTGGTGCTGTTCTTTCCTATTAACATTTTTCTTCTAGTATGAGTCATAATTTGTTATCTAGTCTATTATTTTTAATAAGCTTAACATTTCAAAAATGTCTCCATACAATACTGTGCTCCAGATGCTGAAACTGTGAAACTTCTTAAGAGTCTACAGGGTGGTGCACGAAATGGGTTACCATTTTGTTTTTGAATATAAACTTCGTCAATACAATCTGAAAGGAACATATACTACATTGAAGAGCAGTCCATGGAAATTTGTTCTAACTCAGCACATTCTCAATATGTCCATTTCGTTTCCTAACATCCTTCAAATGGACACTGAAGTTAGTGATTACCCTACGGCACAGATCTTCCGTAATTTCACTGCAAGCTTGAAGAATTAGTCTTCTGAACTCCATTAAAATTGTGGACATTTCTGGAAAATTTTTTCCTTTAGGTACCCCCAAAGAAAGTCACATGGATTGCGGTCTGGACTATTGGGGGGCCAATTTTGTCCGTCATTGAAGAGACCTGGAAACCTGAGTGAAATGATCAGCATGTTAAAATGCTCGTGTAAAAACTCCAACAGTGTTTGCAGTATGTGGCCTTGCTCTGTCTTGCATGAACTACTGTGTGTGAAGCTGTGGAGTGAAGCTATTGTGAAGCATGCTCAAATAACACTTGCTGTTAAGTTTCTTCAAAGAAAAAGGGTCCAGTAAGTCTGACTGGAAATTGCTGCCCATGCTGTAATCCTCGGAGCATAATGTTGTCGTTCATGAAGCACTTGTGGGTTTTTAGTGGCCCAAAAGCGTACATTTTGTTTTTGTTAACCACACCATCTAAATGAAAATGCGCCTTGTCTGAAAAAGAGTTTCTTCCTTATCTTCCACCCACTGAGCAAACAGTAGTCTCTGCTGCTTGTGTTCTTCAGTGAGCTTCTGTGCACAGGTCATCTTGTATGGGTTCACATGGGGGTCACTTTAAGAATGTGTTGAACGGAGCAGCTGGATATTCCTAGTTGCACTGCTGCCTTTCTACACGATTTCCCGGTACTTCTCTGTACAGCAACTTGTACCCTTTAAATATTCTCTGGCGAACAAACAGGCTTAGGCCGAGGTCGCTTCGCTTCCAATACTGTACCTTCTTGTACAAATTTATCGTACAACCTGTGGATGGTCTTCTGGCAAGGGACCTATCGCGTGTTAAACTGTTGCCGAAAACGCCTCCGAGTCACAACAAGGCTTTTCGCTTCCATTGTCAGCCATTGCTGCTTACTAGTCTCATAGTGGCAGTATCGTGATTTACACTTCGTTTCGTAAATCATTCGTTTTTCCAAGCTCTGCTGGTGCTGCTATAGAGATCCCAGTGGGATATCTAATGTGTCATAAATTGTGAAAGAAACAATTTGTAACACATTCTGTGCGCCACCTTGTATATCAATATCTGACATAAAGATTTATGTCATTAGTGAAATTGTCATTTGTCTTTGCCAATCTTCTCGTGTCTACTAGTATCTTCCTTGCATTGTCTACCTTATGTCTGTCCAGAAGGGGCTAGGTCATCAGTGTACCATAGCAGTGGCATTTGTGTGTTGCCTAATGTGAAATTACCTGTAGTTGATACTTTATTTTCCCACATATCCATTAGAATTGTTTCATTTGGAAAACTCTTTGTAAATATTTTCTGTATGAAACTTCTGATTCACAGGTGGTGTCCCCAGAGGATACTTATAAGATACAACGGAAAGTTGAAGAAGCTGCCATAGTTGTGATGGGTGTAACAGAACCACACATCACTGTTACTATCACGCTAACTTCCCCTGTTATGCGTGAACAGTTACTGTGTCCTCCAGAAACGAGTGGTGGTAAGACTTCAGTGGAATGTGTAAAGTAACAGCTCACACCAGGGGCCAATTTTGACAACTTAATTAAGAGAGCCATGTCAGGCAGTTGATTGTGGCCCCTGGAGAAATATTTAAAGATAATTTTGTGCTAGCCTGAACAGAACAACTGCCAGTTCAAGGGAGGTGAATTGCAGGCTAGCACCTGCCAGGCCAAGAAAAGGATAAAGCAATGTTTAATCTGTTTTACATTCATGCTGTAATTTTTTAAATATCTTTCATACCAAGAAACTAAATAGTAATAACTTTTAATCAAGATTTTATCATTTTTTCTGATATTTGTTCTTTTCATGAGCCTGTGTGTTAATACTAAGATTTCTAGGTGTCCCATCGACTTAACAGCCACGGAGGAGGGGATCTTAGAAAGTCGAGGCATACTGGAAGGATTTTTGACCATGCATACAAAAAGCATTTTCATAGCCACTAGGTTATGGTCACCAAAGCATTTTTAATTCCTCTTTGACATTTCACATTTTGTTAAGTCAGATATGTTGTAAACATTAGCTCGTGATTAAGCCTGTACATTGTTAGTTTTGCTTGAATTAGTCTGAAAATTCCTTCTTATACTATCTTGTGTTAAACTTTCTTGCATTGATTTTAATGAAAACATTTAACTGTCAATTCTGTATATTAATATAAGTTGTTAAAGATGTTTTATATTGTAATTAAACTGTGTGTAAAATGTGACCTGTACCTGTGACTTGAAACTGTTTTTGGCAGTGTGTGAGCACCAGTACTGCAATGGTCAAACACCCTTTGTAATGTTGTCTGATCGACTTTGTTTCTTCCCCCAACCCCAGACTCGGTGTCTGTGAGTCAGGCCCAGGTGATGAAGGATCCACCAGACGTGCTCGACAAGCAGAAATGTTTGGATGCCCTGGCAGCTTTGAGGCATGCCAAGTGGTTCCAGGTTTGAAGGAATTCTTCCTTTTTAAAGTCAAAAATCTTAAGGAAAATATACTTTTCAGCCTTGTGTCTGTCAAGTAGTTTTGCTGCTGCTTTCTGTAGTGGCAGGATTGCAGTATGGTCTTTTTTGCATGCCAGTTGAATTACTAAATATAAATTTTGTTTAAATTGATATGTGTATGTGTTGCACATTTTGCTTATTGGGTGGGTGGGAACAAAGCAGTTCATGAAATTTGTGGTGGTCTGTAGGAAGAGCGTACTGCACTTCAGCTACTACTCTTTCTCTGCTCTAAAAGCAATTCATTTTTAACGTAACTGTGGGAGATTAACAGTGAAGCAGATTTCGGACTATACTTTGTAGTTTCTAATATTTGGCTAATTTGCATTGTAGAATTTTGCTTTATTAGCAATATTACTTGCACAAGTCTCATCCATATTGTAATCTAGACATAATTTAAAAAATATATTTTTCTTTAAGTGCCAAAGGCCAGTATGTTTAATATTGGGGTCCTTTTGTAATTCCGAACAATGGGAAAAAAATACATGAGGCTGGAAAGTTAGCAAAAGATAGACCACAATAATCATTCGGCTTCACTCTTTGTTCCCAGGGCATTGCCTCTAGGGGTTCAGGGTTGTTTCTTATGAGTAAAACAACAGTTCGTCCATGCTTGTTTATTGTGTGCATGTTAGAAACCTTGTCAGTTTCAATTGGGAGTAAAACCTTCAATAGGGATTTTTTTATTGCACTAGATCTTTGAAACACATTGAAATTTCAGTAATTTGATCAATATATTTACTAGCATGCACATTTGATGTTTAAATTTCATGTTGTTAGGACGAACCTTAGGTACCATTAGTTATAGTTCCTCTTCGTATTCACTACACCTGATACTAAATTTGTTTTACAGGCTAGGGCAACTGGTTTACAAAGTTGTGTTATGGTTATTCGCATTCTTCGTGATCTGTGCCAAAGGGTCCCTACGTGGGCGCCCCTACATAGCTGGGTAATAATTTCTATACTATTATTTGAAGCTGAGATTTGTGTGTTTTTATGTGACATGATGAACTTTGTTTCCTAATCGTCATTTAAAATGAATAAGTGCGTCACTTTCATTTGACAGGCAATGGAATTGTTAGTTGAAAAGGTGATAAGTTCAGCAGGACAACCACTAAGTCCTGGAGATGCACTACGCCGTATTATGGAGGCTTTGGCATCCGGTATTCTGCTTCCGGGTGGTCCTGGGCTGATGGACCCTTGTGAGAAAGATCCCTCTGATGCAGCAGGAAATATGTTGCCACAGCAAAGAGAAGACATCACAGCATCAGCGCAGGTTGGTACTTTGAGTAATTTGAGAGCAGAATTTTTGCGTAATTCCTAATAAGCAGAAATTATTGTATGTGTTCTATACGGTGAATTTCTTATTATTGAGAATTTATTAATTTGATGTGTTAGGAAAATAAAGGTTGCACAAATGTAATGACATATTGGTGCACGTGATGCTCTGGTGCCTTGTAAACTGTGGGCAGTAGTTGTTTGGTAAGACACACATTGTGTGATGCAATGTTGGAATCAGTCAGGGATTCTATAATTTTTATGATAAAGAAACCTTAGCTAAACTTCAAAAGTGTTTTTTCCTTCTCCCATTCACACACTTTAACTTGGTGGTTTTAGATAGCAGATTTTGAACTACGGTTGCATCAGAATACTGACAGAGGTTGGGCCAGAACTGCTTTGTTTGAAACTGCCAACCTCAGCGAACAATGACGCAGTGGCCTGTTCTGAGTGCTTTGTGATGCTTGTGGTTTCCGTTTCTCATTTTGAAATGAGTGGAGAGGCAATGACAGAGTTCAATTATAATATTTGCAATGCCAGACTGGATCAGCAATCTCTGTAACCACGTCAGTTCTGCTTCCACAGAACCCTGGTGTAAACCAGCTCCCTGTGATAGGTGGCAAGGAGGGGGCAGGGTTTGCTTGCTTCCACCACTCTTCTCACAGCTGGCTGCTTCATTCTAGTTCACATTTGCAGCTGTCCACCAGATTATACTGTTCCTCTGCACTCTAGCAACCCAGAAAACAGAGTCTGTAAGCATGCTTTGACCATGCCCAAAGACTTCCCCTAATGAGTGAATTATGTCTCACTTAAGCCAAGTACCTTGTTGGTCCTATCTGTAGTGTTGTGAACTATGAGTCGCATGGGTTCAAATGGCCACAAAAGGTCAAAATAAAATTCCGTATACTGTGTGGTTGTTGAATTGGATGGGGGGAAAGATTGTACACACTTTAAACCAGAGGCAGGGTAAATGTTACTGCTTCTCAACAGAAACTATCATTTGCTGTAAGTAGCCAGTAGAAGAAAACCGAAACTGTGGGGGGGGGGGGGGGGAGAATTGTCAAGAATCTCACCAATAACCACTTTAACAGTTGTTTTCAAAGCACTAAGTGTTAGTCTTCTGACATACAGTGTGACAACCTTTTAAATTTATATGTAGAATCATTTTTAAGAAAAAAATAGTTGTGGATTATGGCAAAAATAGGTAAGTCAGGTTCTGCTGACCATTCCCATTGACTTCGTTTGTATGGCTGGTATAACAAGTTTTTGACTTCGTCTCAACTACTTAAGTGTTTGTAATGGTAAAGGACAGGGATTTTTGCCTCTGATTAACCTGATATCAGAAGTAGGTATGGGTAATAACACTCCGAAAGTACTGAAGCCAGCCATTAGTGAGAAGTTGTAGTAAATGCTCTACTTGTTAAATGTGGATAAAATTGTGATGTTTGTTTCAGCACGCATTGCGCCTGATTGCTTTCCGGCAAATCCACAAAGTTCTTGGAATGGATCCACTGCCTCCACCTAAATTTACAAGAGGTAGATTCAACCGCAAAAGAAGGCGTGATGATAGCAGTGGAGAAGGCAATGGTTCTGAAGGTGAATGTGATATCTGTTGCTATTCTTTCAGTTAGCTGTAAGAAAAACTTCATTTGTATTTGTCATGATGTCCATCAGGGGAGGGAGTGATGCCAAATACATGAAATAAATTTCCATATTGATACAAGACTTAATTGTGTGGGCAAAATAAACTACTAAGGAACTTGTTTCTACAATCTTCCAAACTTGCTTTCTCTAGGTAGCTTTTAACATATGTATTTACTCAAACTTCAGTTACATCTGAAAGTAATTTTATACTGATGCTCAGGTGTATAAAATTTGGTGTTCTCTATCTTCAGCTGGCGATGGGAAGAAGGACAAGAAAGAAGAGGGTGCGGAAGGTGACATGAAGATGGATGTCGTTGTGAAAAC
This sequence comes from Schistocerca gregaria, assembly GCF_023897955.1. Taxonomy (NCBI): domain Eukaryota; kingdom Metazoa; phylum Arthropoda; class Insecta; order Orthoptera; family Acrididae; genus Schistocerca; species Schistocerca gregaria. Next base: position 215,341,410 of record NC_064926.1, on the reverse strand, counting down.
AGAGGTTCAGAAGTGAACCCATCAATTTTGTTCCAATTTATTTTGTTTTTGTACAGTTGTTAGCGATGATCACCATCATGTTTTGCAATTTTCAGCACCGTAAGATGTTTTTTTGTCTCCAGCATGTGTACACTAAAAGTATTTTAAAATGGCTGTAAGAAGAACCATCAGCTGCATTATTGTAGAAGGCATGTCCAAATTGTCAGCTTTTCACTACAAAGTAGACATGAAAAGGGACAGAAATTTTCTGTTTATATGTTTCTTGTGGAGTGTGTTCATCAATGTTAACACAGTGAACTGTCATAGGTGATCAGTTATTGTTGAGTGTTAAAATGTTAGATTAAATGTTTGCCATTCCCTCTGAGTAGAATATTCTCCTACTCCACAAAGAGCAGTGAAAAAATTTCCCTCGCAGTATTTTTATTTTCTTGATGCTTGTGTCTCCCAGGGTTAACGTTGTATTATAACCTTGCAGAGATGTGTGTCTGTTGGTGATACTTGTACCATATGTTTCTTTGTGTCTTTAAGTGTGTGTTTATTTTTGGATGTTTCACTTTAGTGAAATAAAGTAATGAAACAGTAAAATGTGTTGTTCTAAGTCTTTGCAGACCTGAGTAAGCAAGCCACTGTCTTGTGACCCTTGTTGAATTGTTTGGTAATAAAAAAGGTATTTATTAATGGAATTTCAACAAGTATTCTATTATGACTACATTTAAAGGAAAGTTGGTGAAACAAATGTTTAAAATTGAAGCTTGAAAAGTATTTGCTTCCTCTGCAACACAGTGGTGCAAGCATTTTTTTAATTTTTTTCCTCGTTCGCATGAAGTCCATCTTTGAGTGGTGGTTCAGTGCTCATCATACTTCTGTTGGTATCTAGGGCTTCACCTCTTGACAGTGGTTGCAGACAGTTGTTTGCCATAGTAAGTTGTTATCTTAGTCTTCCATTTACAACTTTTTGGTTCCTTATCTTTAAAAAGAGATAATTGCTATATAAATAATAAATGGAAAATCTTATGTGAAACAAATACTAACAAAGAGGGGCTGGCCAGTACTTAGCTTAGTACAGCTGATAGATACACAAAAAACAACCGAAAATTTAAGTTCCTAGCTTTCGGAATAAATGTTCCTTCATCAGGGAGGGGAGAGGGGAAAGAAAGTGGATTTAGTTACCTAGAACCCAGGTTATGAAGGAAAAGGAAAACGGAGGGTAGCAAGGATGGAGGCATGGTTGTCAGAGGGAAGCCAAAGATATTCTACTGTAGGTACTGTGCCAGCTTCAAACCAAAGAGGATGCATACAGAAGTAAAGAGGTGTATAGTATAAAGATGTAGGATGAAAAGATGCATGAATGGCTAAAGGGAAAGAGGAGAAGACTGAAAAGTGAATGGGAGTGAGGTTGTTTAACGTAGGTTCAGTCCAGGGGGATGAAAGGATGTGCTGGAGTGCAAGTTCCCATCTCCGCAGTTCAGAGGGACTGGTGTTGGGTGGGAGAAGCCAAATGGCACATACGGTGTAGCAGTTTCCTAGGTCCCTAGAATTATGCTGGAGGGCATGCTCTGCTACTGGGTATTGGACATCTAGGCGGACAGTTCGTCTGTGTCCATTCATGCGCTCAGCCAGTTTAGTTGTCATACCAATGTAAAAGGCTGTGCAGTGCAGGCATGTCAGCTGATCAATGACGTGTGGTTTCACACGTGGCCCTGCCTTGAATTGTGTATGTTTTACCAGTAGCGGGGCTGGAGTAGGTGGTTGAAGGGGAATGCATGGGGCAGGTTTTTCAGCGGGGTGGGTTACATGGGTAGGAACTCATGCCATGACCGCATTTTGACACGGCGAGCCTTGGCTCTCGCGATTCGAAAGGTTGAGAGATTGTCTGCTGTCCGGCAGCGTTTAAACCGTCGAAGAGCCGCACGCCTATCCCAGATGGCTAAATGGCACTCTTCTGTCCATTAAGGGACAGGTCGCCTCTGAAGAGGGCCGAAAGACGTTGGTATGGGTAAATCAGCAGCGAGATGTGATCCACTCATTCCTGGACACTGTCACGGTTTTCAAACACAGCCAACTGGCCGAACAGTGTCCAGTTATCCCTGCCAATCATCCACGTTGGTGGCTTCAGTTCCAGCAACACACCAAGTAGTTCAAGGCGGATCAATAAGCGGTCGCCGGAATGAAGGTCGTCATTGACCTCCCAGTGAAAAGAGTCGGTGAGGGCTGGAGAGCAGACAGGTCAATGGCCGAGAATGACCCAGTAGCACCACAGAAACGAGTTTGAGTACCAGCATTTAGGAGGCACAGCTCTCGAGATGTCAGGAGGCTCTCCAAAACCAGGCCCTGATGGCATGTAGACGTTGAGCCTCACAAGACATGGTGGGCATTGAAGTCTCCCTGGAGGGGAAATGGTTGGGGGAGTTGCGTTATAAGATATGTGAGAGCCTCAGAGTTTACTGTATCCAGTGGAGTTAAATAAAGAGAACAAACTGTAAGATGCTGACATGCAGAAATTTCGAGTGCACCTTCTTGTAGGTTGGTATCCAGGGGAAGAGCGGAGGAGTTGTGCACATTATTGACAAACACAACAACCCCTCCTTTGGATCTTTCCCCAGTCAGGTCAACCTTGCGATATAGGGTATGGCCCCATAGTGCAGGGGCATCAGATACTTTGAAATGTTTCCTGCAAACACGAGCACAGAGGGCGTTGCTGTGCTAGGAGTTAACAATCCCTCCATGTGCGTACTGGATCCATTCATGTTCCCCTGTATAATGGGAGCCATCTATCAGGGATGTAGTGCTTTCATCCTTACTTTCTGACAGGGAGGGGAGCCCACAGTGGAATGGAGGCTCAGGTTTGGAGCGAGATGGTTGTCCCAATCCGACATCAAGCTCAATAGCCTCTAAAGAGAAATCGACTGAGATGTCAGAGAGGTCGATGTTGACATTGTTAGGCCGTCTTCTGCCCTATTCCAGCAGTGTTGACCTTTATAGTTTTAAGCTCCTGTATCTTCAGTTTTCCAGATACACGCTGCAGTCCCGACTCCAGAAGGGGTGAGGTCCACTTCAGTGGAGACGAACAATGGACACTGTCATGGGCTAACTTACCACAGTTGCCACAATTATCTTCTCAATGACACCCAAGAGGAATATGCCTAAAGTGCTGGCATTTGAAACATTACAGTGGGTTGGGTGCATAAAGCCTCACACTTAATCGAAGGAAACCAGCCTTAATATGCTAAGGGAGTTTCATGCCATTAAACATTAGGATAAAGGAGTTGGACTTAACAAGAACCCCATCCACCCTCTTCATGATATTTTGCACATCAACTATTCCTGCTGGAGCCCACTCATCTTCCATTTCCTCTGGGAGTGTCCACCAGATCCCTGCACGTCAAAACACATCTGCTGTAATTCAAGGTGGTGTGCAGCTCAATTTCAACGGCATATTCCCCAAGGGATTGTGTGCTCTGTAGATCCTTAGCTTGTCGGGAACTAGTGGTTTCCGCCAACAGCGTCCCATTACGTAATTGCTTAACAAATTTCAAACTCCCAGCAATGCCTTTGAGTCCTTTTTGAATATAGGCAGGTGCCCTCTTTCCTTTTAACGATTAAAAACAAATTCTGTCAGCATGTGTTTTGTTACTAGTCATGATACCCTGAGATCTCGCTCCCGAGTCAGTTGGACTGGCTACACGTGCCCTCTTGTTGGATTGGGTGTTGGTACCCACCAGTGGCCCACCCTTAGTGCTGAGAGGAGACAAAGAAGATTTCGAAGGATCTATCTTGGTCCCACGAGCTGCTAGGGAACCCTAGACAGAGCCCCGTGTTCCTAGGTAGACCTTATATAACTGAGGTGCGGCAGGTTCTTCAGAGGTTGCCTGCTCATGACTGTTTCACCTCAGCAGCCATGCATCTCATCAGCGTAGCACACCTAGAAATTGAGGTTTTTTTCTAATAGAGGTTTATTCCATCCTCGTGATCCTGGCAGTCAAGCCAAGATCCCCATTCCCTGAGACACAACGTTCCACCCCTGTGCCACATTGTGGTTGCTGAAGCATAGCTAGCTTATGGTGACGGGGGACTGTAGCGCTTACCAGTCCCCAGCTCAGGAGCCTCGGAGTCACCTGAGCCCCTGGGGACTATATCTTCTGGAAAACGAAAACCAAATGTTAAGACCTGAAACGAATTTATTTGCACAGTCAAATTTGACATCTGGAAGACAGCTGTTTCAGTTTGATTTAGTCAGCACAATCACTATTTCTCTTCAATTAAATAGTGTGTTTCAAAAAGGACTTCACGACTTCAAAAATTCATATAAATTTATTGAAAGAAGACATAGAGCTGTGTATAGTGTTATTTTGTAGGGAAACAAGTTTTTTACCTTAAACTAAAGATGTACATGGCTTCTGCTGGTCGTCCTGAACACATTCCATCAGAAGTCAATTTCTTCCCAAACTCGTGTAACATTGCAGGTGTAACTTGTTCAGTGGCAGCTTAAATTCTTGCTCTAAGTTCAGGTAGAGAAGCCAGCACAGGAGGTACAAACACAATATTCTTGATGAACTCCCAAAAAAAAGTGTTAGCTCTGCTCTGTGGAACGTGGGGGTGTGACGTATAGATTTTCGCTGCCTACAGTGTCACACAAATTTGTATTTTAAAAGGGGAGCACTTCAGACTATTTCTATGGGTTTGCCCCCTCATATTTCTTCCACATGTCACAAAATTGTCGTCTGATGTAGTACAAACTGAAAAAATAAATTCCTTTTAAAGTACAGTTTCGTATGTAATTAATATTCAAAACCTTACACCTGTGTCACAGAACAAATTCTACATCGGGAATACCTTACACAAGTTTAAGGGAAGAAATGCTTCCGATAATTATTACAGTATTTAAAGAACAGAATATGGACAGGCTGAAATAAACAAACAGTACATGAGACTACGTTAATCAATTTAACTGTAAAAAGCTAAGGAGCATATTAACAGAATGAGAAATATGCAAAAGTGAAATGCCAAAATGAGCACTTACAAATTTGGAGTAAATCAAAACAATCAGAATGGCTGAAAGAGAGCACAATAACATGAGCTAACAACGAATAAAAGCTAAGCAAATAAGAGAATAAGCAAGAATGAGATGCTTACAAAGTGAGAACTGGCCGAACTCCGTCGGCACTTATACACGGTTGCGCTCGTGGCGGCACCTCGCGGCCCGTGCGCAACACGCGCGCCTGCGACCGCACTGCACTCTTAGCGCTCGCGGCGGCCCGTACGCAAGTTGTTCGATTGCTGTAGCAGGTCTACCCTTAATCTATGATGTTACAGGGGCCATGCAATTGGCAGTTGGCTCATCACGGCCAATCCATTGACCTGGAAAGCAGTGCCATGTCTTATTAAGCACCCTGTTACTACAAAACATTTACGCCACTCATAGCTTGTAGGCCTACTAGGACGATCTTTAGCGTACTTGGGACAGAAATTACGCAGAACTGTTGTCGCTGACTTTGATTCTTCAAACCGTAACAAGCAGCTAGCACACTCAGGTCCAGTGAAGGCAGCCATCTTTAACGTAACTGCCGCTAGCGCTCCTTACTGTGCGATTTGGCACTAGCAAGCTACGTGAGACAAAACTTGTTGTATTTCCCTAGAAATTGACTCTACACTCACCTCTGTAGGTACTATGTAGTAATGTATATGAATTTTCTAAATTGTAGAGTCGTTTGTGAAACACCCTGTATTATAAGTAGGTAGCTACAGGCCCAGTCTAGTATTTCCTCTCCCCATTCACTGAGAAAAAAGTAACTCTGTCCATGTTAGTTGAAAATGTTTAATAACAAGGCGTAACCTGACAGCCGAATCACATTTAAAAATGGTTGAGCATTTATATGGTAGTGAAGTCGATTATGAAAGTGAAAAACAAGCAGCTAGAACCGATTTTCCAGAATCTATTTGGAGTGATTACATGACAAATCAGAAGTGGTAATGGGAAATCGGTTTAGGAAATCCGGTTATGGGAACACCATGTAAACATACAACACATTGACATGCATCACATCCTCTGAAAGATGAAAACCGAATTTCGGAATCTAAGTTTTTACTGTAGTGTTTAAAGTGGATTTACTAACCCAATTATACAGTGTGGTCCACTGATCGTGACGGGGCCAAATATCTCACGAAATAAGTGTCAAACGAAAAAACTACAAAGAACGAAACTTGTCTCGCTTGAAGGGGGAAACCAGATGGCGCTATGGCTGGCCTGCTAGATGGCGCTGCCATAGGTCAAACGGATATCAACTGCGTTTTTTAAACAGGAAATCACATTTATTATTAGATATTTGTGTAGTACGTGAAGAAATATGAATGTTTTAGTTGGACCACGTTTCTCGCTTTGTGATAGATGGCGCTGTAATAGTCACAAACATATGGCTCACAATTTTAGACGAACAGTTGGTAACAAGTAGATTTTTAAAATTAAAATACAGAACTTAGGTACGTTTGAACATTTTATTTCAGTTGTTCCAATGTCATACATGTACCTTTGTGAACTTATCATTTCTGAGAACGCATGCTGTTACAGCGTGATTAACTGTAAACACCACATTAATGCAATAAATGCTCAAAATGATGTCCGTCAACCTCACTGCATTTGGCAATATGTCTAACGACATTCCTCTGAGTAGTTCGCCTTCCGTAATGTTCGCACATGCATTGACAATGCGCTGACGCATGTTGTCAGGAGTTGTCGGTGGATCACGATAGCAAATATCCTTTTTGTTTCTCCACAGAAAGAAATCAGGCGACATCAGATCCGTTGAGCATGTGGGCAATGGTATGGTGCTTCGACGTCCAATCCACCCGTCATTCAGTACCGCTTCAACCACACGCGAGCTATGTGCCGGACATCCATCATGTTGGAAGTACATCGCCATTCTGTCATGTAGTGAAACATCTTGTAGTAACATCGGTAGTACATTTCGTAGGAAATCAGCATACATTGCACCATTTAGATTGCCATCGATAAAATGGGAGGCCAGTTATCCTTCCCACAATAATGCTGCACCATACATTAACCCGCCAAGGTCGCTGAATCATCCCGTAATTTCTCTTGCGCCCAGTGGCAGAACTGTACACGACGTTCAAAGTCGTCGCCATGCAATTCCTGGTGCCTAGAAATACGGTACAGGTGCAATCGATGTTGATGTAGCATTCTCAACACCGACGTTTTTGAGATTCCCGATTCTCGCGCAGTTCGTCTGTTACTGAAGTGCGGATTAGCCAAAAAATGGTTCAAATGACTCTGAGCACTATGGGACTTAACATCTATGGTCATCAGTCCCCTAGAACTTAGAACTACTTAAACCTAACTAACCTAAGGACATCACACAACACCCAGCCATCACGAGGCAGAGAAAATCCCTGACCCCGCCGGGAATCGAACCCGGGAACCCGGGCGTGGGAAGCGAGAACGCTACCGCACGACCACGAGCTGCAGACACAGGTAATGTAACACGAAGCAAATACCGTCCGCACTGGCGGAATTTTGCGTGATACCATGTTCTTATACGTTGGTGACTATTATAGCGCCATCTATCACAAAGCGAAAACAGTGGTCCAACTAAATCATTCATATTTCTTTACGTACTACACGAATGTGTAATAAAAATGGGGGATAAAACACAGTTGATATCCGTTTGACCTGTGGCAGCGCCATCTAGCGGGCCAACCATAGCGCCATCCGGTTTCCCCCTTCAAGCTAGACGAGTTTCGTTCCATATAATTTTTTCGTTTGATGCTTATTTCGTGAGATATTTGGCCCAGTCACTATCAATGGCGTCTTGAGAATAGTTGTTCCAGTTCCTGTTTTAGCTAGCACAATCGCTGTTTCTCTTCACTCAAATATTAGAGGTAGCCAGTTTCATGCTCATTCTCGTATTTCTGCTTCTTCTTCACAGTACAATAAGTCATCCTGTTCATATAAGCCGAATATTTTCAAAACAAGCTGTTACTTGGCAATCGAAGCACGTTTCAAAACTGGTTGTGCATTACGTGGGAGCGAAAATGGGTTGTGGAAATGCCAAATAGGCGGCTATAAACTTATTCCTAGCATCGATTTTGGAATGTTTACACGACCAACCAGAAACGGCATTGTGAAATCAGTTTAAAAATCCGGTTTTGGGAGCCGTACGCAAACATAGTGATAGACAATAGGTGCTTGACTATGCCATAGTCATGTAATACAGGAAAGGCTCAGATGTTGGCTATGCTACAATTCAGTCGTTGCTTGTGAATTCGTTTTGCAATCCAGATAATGGTTATACACCATAACTAGCTGTAATTTTCTAGGTCTTCAAACGATAGTTACAACCAGTTCTATGGGAATCTAGCAAAACACTGATTGCGTATGCAAAATATAGCTATGCCACACACCTAACGTACAGATTATGTAGTCACGATCTTAGCCGACCGATGATACTAGGAGAGAGTCATGCATTAAGATCCAATATGAGTCAAAATTAACAAAACGTGGAATATAAAAACAATAATTTTGAAAGTAAAACATAATTAACAATAAAACTGTAGAGATGTTGAAAGATGTAACTAGCTGTGGAGGTAATGTCAGTAGAAAACTAGCTGCATTAGTAGAAAATTTGCTTCTGAATTTTCAATAGTAACTGTGGATGGGGGGGGGGGGGGGGGGGTCAATAAGAAACGTCATCCAATTGATTTTGTGCAACATTGTGCAAAGCGGTTACTGCATCGATGATTTCAGCTGTAAATAAAAATATTAAAAAAGGTTGGAAGATTTTTCTGTTTAGCAAAAGTGACAAAAAGCAGATTACAGAGTACCTGACGGCTCAACACAAAAGTTTTCTCTCAAGTACAGATAGTGTTGAGGATCAGTGGACAAAGTTCAAAACCATACTACAACATGCGTTAGATGAGTATGTGCCAAGCAAGATCGTAAGAGATGGAAAAGAGTCACCGTGGTACAACAACCGAGTTAGAAAACTGCTGCGGAAGCAAAGGGAACTTCACAGCAAACATAAACATAGCCAAAGCCTTGTAGACAAAGAAAAATTACGCGAAGCGAAATGTAGTGTGAGGAGGGCTATGAGAGAGGCGTTCAATGAATTCGAAAGTGAAGTTCTATGTACTGACTTGGCAGAAAATCATAAGTAATTTTGGTCTTATGTCAAAGCGGTAGATGGATCAAAACAAAATGTCCAGACACTCTGTGACCAAAATGGTACTGAAACAGAGGATGACAGACTAAAGGCGGAAATACTAAATGTCTTTTTCCAAAGCTGTTTCACAGAGGAAGACTGCACTGTAGTTCCTTCTCTAGATTGTCGCACAGATGACAAAATGGTAGATATCGAAATAGACGACAGAGGGATAGAGAAACGATTAAAATCGCTCAAAAGAGGAAAGGCCGCTGGACCTGATGGGATACCAGTTCGATTTTACACAGAGTACGCGGAAGAACTTGCCCCCCTTCTTGCAGCGGTGTACCGTAGGTCTCTAGAAGAGCGTAGTGTTCCAAAGGATTGGAAAAGGGCACAGGTCATGCCCGTTTTCAAGAAGGGACGTCGAACAGATGTGCAGAACTATAGATCTATATCTCTAACGTCGATCAGTTGTAGAATTTTGGAACACGTATTATTTTCGGGTATAATGACTTTTCTGGAGACTAGAGATCTACTCTGTAGGAATCAGCATGGGTTTCGAAAAAGACGGTCGTGTGAAACCCAGCTCGCGCTATTCGTCCACGAGACTCAGAGGGCCATAGACACGGGTTCACAGGTAGATGCCGTGTTTCTTGACTTCCGCAAGGCGTTCGATACAGTTCCCCACAGTCGTTTAATGAATAAAGTAAGAGCATATGGACTATCAGACCAATTGGGTGACTGTATTGAAGAGTTCCTAGATAACAGAACGCAGCATGTCATTCTCAATGGAGAGAAGTCTTCCGAAGTAAGAGTGATTTCAGGTGTGCCGCAGGGGAGTGTCATAGGACCGTTGCTATTCACAATATACATAAATGACCTTGTGGATGACATCGGAAGTTCACTGAGGCTTTTTGCAGATGATGCTGTGGTGTATCGAGAGGTTGTAACAATGGAAAATTATACTGAAATGCAAGAGGATCTGCAGCGAATTGACGCATGGTGCAGGGAATAGCAATTGAATCTCAATGTAGGCAACTGTCATGTGCTGCGAATACATAGAAACAAAGATCCCTTATCATTTAGCTACAAAATAGCAGGTCAGCAACTGAAAGCAGTTAATTCCATAAATTATTTGGGAGTAGGCATTAGGAGTGATTTAAAATGGAATGATCATATAAAGTTGATCGTCGGTAAAGCAGATGCCAGACAGATTCATTGGAAGAATCCTAAGGAAACGCAATATTTCTCTGCCTCGTGATGACTGGGTGTTGTGTGATGTCCTTAGGTTAGTTAGGTTTAAGTAGTTCTAAGTTCTAGCGGGCTGATGACCATAGATGTTAAACCCCATAGCGCTCAGAGCCATTTGAACCATTTTGAAACGCAATCTGAAAACAAAGGAAGTAGGTTACAGTACGCTTGTTCGCCCACTGCTTGAATACTGCTCAGCAGTGTGGGATCCGTGCCAGATAGGGTTGATAGAAGAGATAGAGAAGATCCAATGGAGAGCAGCGCGCTTCGTTACAGGATCATTTAGTAATCGCGAAAGCGTTACGGAGATGATTGATAAACTCCAGTGGAAGATTCTGCAGGAGAGACGCTCAGTAGCTCGGTACGGGGCTTCTGTTAAAGTTTCGAGAACATACCTTCACCGAAGAGTGAAGCAGTATATTGCTCCCTCCTACGTATATCTAGCGAAGAGACCATGAGGATAAAATCACAGAGATTAGAGCCCACACAGAAGCATACCGACAGTCCTTCTTTCCACAAACAATACGAGACTGGAATAGAAGGGAGAACCAACAGAGGTACTCAAGGTACCCTCCGCCACACACCGTCCGGTGGCTTGCGGAGTATGGATGTAGATATAGATGTAGATGTCATGATAATTTTTGTCACTGCTATGACCCATTTGCTTATAAAACAGTTTTTAGAAAAGTTTTTGTATCTGGAAGCACATTCTTAAGCTAACAAGTGTAATAATACAGACATGCCTTATTGTCATTTTGAAAAAAAAAAGCGGTTTGAATAAATTTTTTGTAAGTATCTTAAATCGACCATGTTATAGAGAAGGGAATGGTACTATGACAGAGGTTTTTCTTTTTTTTAAGCAGCTTAAATAAACCATTTGATCAGCTTACACAAACAGGTGCATTGAAAAGGACATTACCAGGAAAACCGCAATAGGATTTGGTTTATGGACCAGGTGATTCTACCGAACAGTTTTTGAAACATGTAGGTAAATTAGACAAGGCATTAGAGAGAACTAATAGGTATTAAGAATAATAGGTGTTAAAATCAGAATGAACATGGTGCAAATGAGCACAGGCGTGGAATCAATGCCACAATAATACAGATATTTATGGAAGGAGAGAAGGAGGAAATTATAGTAATAACTAGCAGAAAGCAGGTGACAGAAGGAAACTATAGTGGAATGACAGGAATAAAAGTAAGAGCAGAATTTACAAAAATAGGTATAGATTATAGGGAAAGAAATAACTGATCATTGAACCACAACAGATATGACAATAGTGATAACTATCAGGTAAATTAGGGATCATCCTACTGGAAGGCTTTGAGTTTGCTTTACTGAACCAAAAAGTGGAATTTCTTCTCAAACAAAACTGTTTATTGTAAATAGCATAAATAGTGCTAATCAAGTCAGGGGATACGGTGTATGATTGTTACAGAATACCCAGAAAAAGTGAGATTTGTTTCAATTAGAGGGAAGATGGAAAAGATTATTATAGTTTAGTTGAAACCAAAGTAGAAGGTGCTGACAAACTTAACCAGAGTCAAAAAAAGGTTTCAGGAAATTTTTGTAAGAGTACTGTGATGCGTTTAGTGAGAAACTTGAGAGAGTAAAGAAGTACCAGTTCAGACTTAAGACCACATGAACCATTTTTTATTAAGCTTCATGGGATACCTATTTACTGGTATATGTAAAAAACTGGTGGGGTAAGATTTTTTTGGATCTGAGACACTTAAACAAAATATAGACAAGTTATTGAGTTACATGATTATGTAAGTTACATAACTAGTCTTGACATTACCTCAGGTTCCCATCAGCTATCAACTTGAATCCAGTTCTGGAAACTATGCTCCTGTTCTATATGGTGACAGGTCATATCAACGATGTGTTGTACCATTTGGATTAATAATTTCCGTTGCAAAGTTTATACTAGGCTTTGATTTTTTCTAGTAAACGAATTACTAGCAAAATGTATTATTTATGTTTGTATTTTAACCACAGGGAAAAGTTGGGTAGGGCATTCGAAATTATTAAGAGAAGTATGGAGCAAGTTAAGGGATGTGGGTATATCCTTGAAGTTGAAAAAGTGTAAATTTACTAGGAAACAATTGAATTTTCTTTCCTGCAACATTACTGATGATGGAATTTTGCCTGACACAGGTAAGATCTTAGCCATAGGAAAATTTGCTGCCCCTAAGTTAAAAACAGAGGTAAAATCATTCTTTGGGTTAGTTAATGGTTTTAGAAAATAAGTAAGAACTCACACATTACATGCTCGTTATCTGAATAATCTTTTAAAGAAGAGTGTTGCGGGCACATGAAGTGGTAACAGGTGTATGTAAGTGGAGCAGATATGGATGGGGGATCGCTCTAGCGAAGATATGGGGCTACAAATGGGGAAATCAGGTGAGATAAGTGACTTTGACAAAGGGCAGATTATTGTTACGGAGGGTCTGCGATCGTGTATCTCGATAACCGCAAAATCTATGGAAAGACGCTGAAGGACATTGAAACTACCACTAACTGCTAAATGGTTGGACGCCCACGACTCTTCACAGGACTTGCGGTTCGGAGGCTTGTCTGCTCGGTAAAGAATCACAAATCGTGGTCTGTGGCATCTCTGCCAAAAGATCACAATGCTGGTGCGTGTACAAGTGCTTATCGTACGTTGTTGAACGTGGACCTATGTGCTCACATGTTGACCCAATGACACCGTCAATTACGATTGCAGTGGGCACAGGACCAGCGGGATTTGACCGTCAATCAATGGAAGCGTGTCAGCTCTTCGGGTGAATCACATATTTGCTCCACTAGGTCGCCAGCCGTCTCCACAAACGCCGTCATCGAGATGAACAGCCGTTCGAAAGGTGCAGCGCGCTATGGACACAGCCTGGTGGGACCAGTATTAGGATATTGGAGACATTCTCCTGCGCTGGCATGGAACTTGTGGTAATAATCAAAGACACGCTGACTGATGCAAATCACCTCCATCCCTTCATGCTTGATGACTTCCACAACAGCGATGTTACCTTTCAGCAGCACAACTGTCAATGTCTCAGAGCCTCGACCGTGCTACAGTGGTTTGAGGAGCATTATACTGAACTTGTAACGATAACACCGACCACCTTAAACGGAAATCGATGGTAACATTAAGACTCTGCCAAGAATTTTTGAGAAAGTTGTCGCTGTGAGATAACCTAATGGGAACAGAACAGTCAGACTGGGATTCAGTTCCGAAACGCTCCAACAAAGTATAACGAACAGTAAACAGGTGGTTCAGGAACAGGCGTTCTCCTAGCACAAAACTAAGTTTTAATACTATGTATTAATATCGGTCGTCAGTCTAATTAGGGATTCTTGTGTCAAGCAATATAGTAAATCAGAAGGCAATGCTAAGGTTAACCTAACCATCCTTGACATACACATTAAACTCTTTCTTTATATCTGTAACCTAATCCTGCAGATAAATGTACTACTAACTTGGAAGTGAGACAAACAAATGGCCAATGAGATAGCATGCAGTAATATATGCCTATCAACGACACATACCTTAAATAAACTAGAAGCAGCAGTTCATAAAACCAACAAACATGAAACAAATAGCAATACTAAACAGAGAAGAGCATGAAATGATTCTGATTTAAATCAGGGGGTCTATTAATGATTATACTATATAACATCATTAGTTAGTACAAAGTTTCTATGCCTGCGCATTAACCAGCTTGTAGCTGAATAGTTAACACAGTAAATATTTCTTTCTTAAGCTCAGTTCTAAGCAATTAAACAGAATGCAAATCTAACTACACTGGCTTTGAAAGAGCCTTTGCTTTGCTTCATTAACTAACTACCCTAGCACATGAGGGTCCTTAAACTTTCATGGTTTGAGAAACCATGCTCATGTTTTACAAGTTGTAAATAGGCTGTTTAAGTATTTTTATTGGTAACGCCAACACCACGTAGCGCTCTGTATGAAAAATCACTGGCTGTGCCGTGTGCAGTCTGTGGCTGGTTTGCATTGTTGTCTGCCATTGTAGTGTTGGGCAGCGGCAGCTGGATGCTAACAGCGCGTAGCGTTGTGCAGTTGGAGGTGAGCCGCCAGCAGTGGTGGACGTGGGGAGAGAGATGGCGGAGTTTTGAAATTTGTAAGAATGGATGTCATGAGCTGATATATATATATTATGACTATTAAGGTAAATACATTGTTTGTTCTGTATTAAAATCTTTCATTTACTAACTATGCCTATCAGTAGTTAGTGCCTTCAGTAGTTTGAATCTTTTATTTAGCTGGCAGTAGTGGCGCTCGCTGTATTGCAGTAGCTTGAGTAACGAAAATTTTTGTGAGGTAAGTGATTTGCGAAACGCATAGGTTAATGTTAGTCAGGGCCATTCATTCGTAGGGATTTTTGGAAGTCAGATTGCGTTGCGCTAAAAATATTTTGTGTCAGTTTAAGCACAGTCGTGTACAATTGTTCTAAGGGGACGTTTCATATGTCGACCCTTAGCCGAGGATACCTCACTGGAATCTTCTGATTTTTTTCTTGTAGTTTGTGTAGTTAGTGTAGCCTTTGTGTATTGCTAGCGCGTAATCATAGAGAGAATTTCCTTTGTAGTTGCAGTCTTTCATTGTTCTACAGTAAAACAGTTGTGGCATGCATGTAGATTTGCACCAAGTATTTCGCAGCTGCGCTTGCAATTAACTAGATATTATTTTCAGTGCTACATTAATGTGTTCTCTTATTTTGCTTTTTAAATTGTGGTTTTCTGTGTTGTTGTGCGAAATAATGTGACAATAATGGCGTGTGACAAACGTAACACTAGGCTCCAAAGTAAACTGAGAAATAATAGTAACGACGAGCGTAGCTTACCAGCACCACTGTGTAATGAATTAACAGACATTCTAAGTAGTAATTTGGTAACTATGCATAGGGAAATGGAGCGGGCGTCAAATAATGGTGTAGACAGTGAAACAGGTAGTGAACAGGGAAGCATTATCGATCGATCGGTCGGCAACAGCTCGCCTCAGGAATCGGGAATGACAGGACACAACCTTGCAAATACTGTACATTCAGGTTTTGTGTCCTCACCGTTTTCTCAAATAAGTCAAGACACATTTTCTGCCTATCAAAATGTAAATGTTGCCGGTGAAAATGCACTGCCAAAAAGCATAGAAAAACAGATTCCAGACACTAATACAGTATTATTGCAATTAATGCAGCAAATGAAACAAAATCAGAGACAAACACAGCAACAGTTAGACACAATGGAACAAAATCTTCAAAAGTTAGACACAATGGAACAAAATCTTCAAAAGTTAGACACAACGCTTGAACAAAATCAGAAACAAATGGGACACAATCTTCATAAGTTAGACACAATGGAACAAAATCTTCGGAAGTTAGACACCACACTTGAACAAACACGTGAAGATTTAACTACTGAGTTACATAACATTGAATCGAAATGTCAAAACATCAGTAATGACGTAAAAACACAAATTTGTGAGCATTTTCAACCAATTTTTTCGCGGCATGAAAACGCATTACAGAATCACGAAGCAGCCATAAAAGAATTGCAAACTATTGTTCGTGAAAATCACGACACCTTGCAAACTAAAATGGACTCAGTTGCATCCACTGATTCGGTTACGCAACTTGCAAGAACTCAGGAAAGGACACAGTAGATTCGATTTCAACACAAACGAACACTGAAACTTGGTTCAGAAAAACACGCTGAGGAAATGTGTTCACTATCGGAGAAAGTAGCTGAACTTTCGGATGAGTTCACCAATTTATCTGCAAAGGTAGATGATGATCTGAATGAGACAAGACCTGTGCCATCACTGGCACTGAAGAGTATGAACAAATTAATAAATTCAAACAAAATCAGAATCAAATTAATACGCAATACAAAAGAGAAATCCGGGAAGTACAAGATCAGTTGACGCAGGTAATACAAAAATTACATATTTCAGAGGACACTCGCGCTCCAACACGGGAAGAGGAACTTAGAAGTACGGAAAAGCCACAAAATAATAACACAGGGAATTTCGGAAATCATGAAAGAAATTGGCAAGGTGCACCGAATTTTGAGATGGAACCGCCGACACGACGTAACAATGACCGATATGCTACTCGCCGACACGATGATTTTGACTATAAGCTGTTCATTACTGCATGTAAATTCAAAACATTTAAGAATTCTGGCAACGACATTCATCCACAAGCGTGGCTCCATCAATTCCTCATTGTTTTCCTCCCAACTGGTCATTAGAGCACAGATTAGAATTTATGTGTGGCTACTTGGAGAATGAACCAGCTGTAAGAATGCGATCGGTCATTCACGATTGTCACAGTGAAGGAGAATTTTATCATGCCTTCCTCTCAGCATATTGGTCTCAAGCTACACAAGACCGAGTAAAACATAGCATCATGATGATGAAACACTTTGAACAATCTGAATTTTCCAGTCTTGTGAAATATTTTGAAGACATGTTGCATAAGAATCAATATCTTTCAAACCCATACAGCCCTTCAGAACTCATCCGCATTTGCTTAATGAAATTGCCGGAACATTTAAGGAATATTAATTTGGCAGGGCGTTGCAAAGACGACACTGAAGCTTTTCAGGGACTCTTAGAAGAATTAGAAATTGACACAGACAGCCGCGGGATGCGAAAACAGGAAAACAATCACTACAGGTCACATCCGTCGCAATTCCGCGATGAAAGAAACAATAACTGGACACGACAAGGCTATTCTCACAACACAAATCGTGACCAAAACAGACACCACCCATATGACAACCACTGGCAGAGTAATAGTTACAGAGAAAGATCGCATTTCCGTAGTAATGAATATTACACAGACAATCATAGAAACAGACAATATGGCAACCAGAACTATTATTATCACGGGAGACAAAATAATTTCAGACGCAAGGGTCCACCACGCAGTTACGATTCAGAGAGAAATTCTCCACCACATCACTGACAAACACGAAACTATGTAACCTACCGACAAAACGACAGACCTGAATTCCATCACAAATGGCGACCTTCAAACAGGGCAGGGCCCTCTCGAGAAGGTGAATTAGTAGAAGTTAGGTCTCCTAATCCCAATAACGACGCGCGCCAACAAAGAAACAGACAATGACTCGCACCGCAGGCAGCCGCGTGCGCCGGTTGGCTCAGAGAAAAGTAAGCTAACCTTGAGCAAAATTCCAGTGTTCCTTACCGACGTAATCACATGATAATTGCTTTTCAGTTGAAAAGTCTGCGTACTAGGAAGAGTAAAGGTTTACACCACATTTCACATGTAAAACCGTTTATTGAAATATAATCAGTTTTTTAACTTTGTCTTTGCCATTAAATTTTTCACTTCACGTTACTAGTATGCTTTGTCAGACTTAGAAACTGTTAACATGCAACAATGTTTTGAAGTTCAGTATCCAGTCTAAAACCTACGGAACATATTTAAACAGAAATTACGAATGCATTGTCATAGTGAACAGACGACACAGTGTTGTTATTTGTACATTCTTGCTTGTTAGTTGCACGATTACTTAACGACTATAAGGCTGACTTACTTAGAACATTTACCAGTACTGCTAATGAGATGTTAATGCAACATTTTGGTTTACCTGAAAATAAATTCTGGATTTAAAGTACTTTCTGTGAGATACCAGATGACTCAGTGGTTAGTTTATGTGACAGCTACGAGATTTTATCACGACACTACTAATGAGTGACAATTTACAATGTTGCTTTTGCACTGTATCTGTTTTATATCTGCACAGTTTTTCTGTATTATTCTGAAAAGTAAAACATGTTTTAGTAGTAACTTTGTGGTATAGCTACAATGAGACAGCCTTTTCTGTAGACAACAATACGTTACAGTACAGTACTTACTTCATCATGGCAATAAGCGTAGTAACTACGATACCTATACGCAAAGCATTTCACTTTTGTTTATCATGAGGTAAGTACATTGACTTCTGTAGAACTTAGCTTTCGGACGACGATAACTACGACACTTCCACAGAAAATATCTTACAACATGACGCACAGTATAGCGCTACAGTCCACAAAGTTGAGTGATTAATTTTGTACTTAAAACATTTATTTTTAAAGATATTTGAAGTACAATGATACAAAGGTTTTCCGTGATACATTTCATTCCATTGCTGTAATCTGCAACACCTGAGGATATAATTATATTAATCCTCAGGGGGGTACACGCTTACTTTGTGTACCATGTGTATGGCAAGCACAAGGAGCCCTAGCTAATATGGTATTTGCTTATACAACTTTACACATCGGTACCATATTTCTCTAACACATAAATTACATAGCTATCTGATCATCTAACTGTGAGAGTCAAACATTTATTTTAATACATCAGTGACAGATGTTTACGTAATTACACAGTTGGATAACTTCACACTTATGAAACTGTATTTTGCCTGTACTTTGTGAACTCTTCATATTTTTCAGAACCATTGTGATACTATGAGAGCTTTGAATGATGTATTTGGTATGGGATCATGATTTTTAAAGTACGTTTGAGGCAGATGTCACTTTTGACATGAGCAGAGAATTTTTTTTAGGTTTTGAAATTATTGGAAGAAGCTACAACGATTTTGAGTTTCGGCTGAGGTTTTATGATGTTATGATGACGATATGTATTATGCTGTTGCGGTGTGTTTATGATCAATAAGCTGATGCTATATGAGTTATTTGATTATGCTATGCACCTTTTATGATGAAATATTGAAGAAGTGTCGACGAATAAGGTAAGGAATAATGAGTAGCGGTTAGGGACTCTGGTTTGTGAAAAATGTTGTTGGAAACCAAGAATCGTACTTTAAGATTATGAAATGTATGTACATGCGTGAATGTATTACAATGCCGACGAAAATTTTTTGGACACTGTTATATCAATGGGATTTTGTTTCTACAGATGTGTAACGCAAATTATTGACCTGTGAATTTTTTTATATGAGACTGCCACTGTAGCGTAAACTGGTGTCGTAAATATTTCGGCAAGACAGTTAAGTGACCACCTGCACGTAATGCGTCGTGGGCACCCAGCTGCGCGACAGCCACCTGACAAAAGAAAGCCATTAGGTGAAAAAAAAGGAGGCCATTTTCCTCGCTATTGACATTCCTTTGTAGAAAGCACCGCAAATACGACACCCTCATTACTGAGAAAGATACTTACATCTGACACCTGATTATAACAAACGTCTTTCTATGAGAGTTGAGAGAATTCTACTAACTTATGAAATGTCACATGACTATTGAATGATATTTTTATGATTTGCCTTTCATAGTTATTTATTTCATTTGATATCTAGTTTCCAGCTGTGTTACAGCATTGGTTTTATAAAATCAAATTAAATGCATTTGCTAATGTGAACACTTTCTGTCAACAGATTTATTAATTAATCATTTTATGATCCACTTTCTTCGAAAAAGGAGCACTTGGAAAGGAAAGAACAATAAGAAGGAATTAATAACAGTTACTTCATACTTAATTTTCTTTTCAACTACTTGGTAATATCCTTTGTAGAATTAGTTTTGTGGTGCACCAGTTTAATGACATAGATATTAAGATGTGAATAGACATTCCCCTTTTCTGCATTGTTGTCTTTACTGTAATATTTTTTCTGCTTGAGCTTTGTCATGTTTAGATATAAGTTATTGTATTTGCTGCTGCTGTTTGCCAAGTATAATGTTACTGAATTTGACTTTGTATTACTCTGTTAAGCCAGTTTTACTACAGATTTATTTTTCTTGTTTGCAGCGCATTGCCTTATATTAGTTGAAATATTGCTGCTTTCTTTGACAACTTCCATTTTTTTAATTGCTTTATATTAGTTTTAATATTGCTGCTTGCTTTGACAACTTCCATTTTTTTCATTGCTGTTTGTATTAATTGTTTTGTGCTGCTGCATTGCCTCGTCCTTTAGTTTAGCATCTGAGCTCAGTAGATTTAAGTTAGCTTAGGCTATAAAAGAGAACGATTTGTGATGAATTGGAAGAAATGCATTAAGAAGCTATAAGAAAATGGTTTGGCCAAAAAAAGTAGTGTACAGTGGAGAAAAACTATTTTTGAAAGAGGATGTGAACAAAATACAGAAAGCATGCTTGGATAGGATATTTTTGGTGGAAACAAATGTTGAAATAAGACGAAAGATCTACGGAATGAAGTTTTGGGTTGGACTGCAGTACCCAATGTTACACTGAAAACAAACCCTGTCCTTTTCTTTTGTGTTATCCCACTATGTGTTTGTGTACCCTTGTGTATTTATTTTCTTCCTGTCTCTGTGTACTGTTTCATAGAATTTTTTCTCTTCTAATACTATGCTACATTCACTATGATGAGGAATACTGTTATCCTCAAATATAATTTGCGTTAATAACATGTTATTTACTTCGTAAAGATGTTTACACATTATTTATTCTGTTTTGTTCTAATGCTCATGTGTGAGGTTCATGTTGCAAAAGTTATTCTGATTTTTTATGTATGTACTTATGTCATAATTTTTGTAACACTGATGTATTTGTTATTTCGATTCTTTTGTAAAGCCTGTATTACTGCAAAAGTTATCTGTACTGTTATGTTCTTTAATGATATATTTTGTACCTTTGTTATTGTATTCTTATGTTATAAAATTGTAATTGACACCAGTTCATCAAATTAAGTAACTTGTAAGTTACATTTAACTGCACACGTTTCTGTTGGTCATAGTATATGGACAATATGTGAGAAGTAGGGGCTTATAGTGTTTGCACATGTGTTAATAATTCAGTAAGGGACTGGATAACAGCTTGCTGGTTCTAAGGACATTTCAAAAACAATTTTTGTGAGTGCACAAGTGGTGGTTATGGACTTTCTATATTATCCGCAAGACTCTTCAATGGTGATTGTGCGCCTGCACAGTCAAACAGATAGCTGCTGGCCATCTCTACAAGGACTACAGTGGGTCTACACCTTTGATGACCCACCAATACCATTATTTCTACAAGGACTGCACTGCCTCTGCACCTTTGATGACCCACCAATACCATTATCTCTACAAGGACTGCAGTGGACCTGCTCTGTGATGACCTACCTACAAATTGTCTTCAACTTCGACTGACTCTGCTGTGGGTTTGCTCTGTTGTGGCCCATTACCTGTCAGCATGTCAAGAGTCAGCACTGTCTTTCCGTTGGAAGGACAACACTACTTCTTCAAGACTGCTTAGAAATCCACTACTTCCAAGAGCAATTTCTTTTATTCCTCAGACTTTGAGAAAAACACTGCAATTTTACTGTGATGAACGATCAGGACTGCCTTTATGGACTGTGAGAAAATTTTAGCCTTTGACCAACATTGTATCAATAAGTGTGTGCATTTCATTACTTTGTTATTGTTATTATGAAAAAATTTTTCAAATCTGTATTGTCCACTGCCCAAAACAATTTGTAAATTTTTTTGTGGGGAGCATGGGGGTTATGTAAACAGGCTGTTTAAGTATTTTTATTGGTAACACCAACACCACGTAGCGCTCTGTATGAAAAATCACTGGCTGTGCCGTGTGCAGTCTGTGGCTGGTTTGCATTGTTGTCTGCCATTGTAGTGTTGGGCAGCGGCAGCTGGATGCTAACAGCGCGTAGCGTTGCGCAGTTGGAGGTGAGCCGCCAGCAGTGGTAGACGTGGGGAGAGAGATGGCGGAGTTTTGAAATTTGTAAGAATGGATGTCATGAGCTGATATATATATATATTATGACTATTAAGGTAAATACATTGTTTGTTCTGTATTAAAATCTTTCATTTACTAACTATGCCTATCAGTAGTTAGTGCCTTCAGTAGTTTGAATCTTTTATTTAGCTGGCAGTAGTGGCGCTCGCTGTATTGCAGTAGCTTGAGTAACGAAGATTTTTGTGAGGTAAGTGATTTGTGAAATGCATAGGTTAATGTTAGTCAGGGCCATTCTTTCGTAGGGATTTTTGGAAGTCAGATTGTGTTGCGCTAAAAATATTTTGTGTCAGTTTAAGCACAGTCGTGTACAATTGTTCTAAGGGGACATTTCAAAGTATGTATGAAAAATGGTAAGTATTCTCATCAATAATTACTAATTAAGTAAAGCACAACACACTATAAATCTATAAATAACATATGTGCTTTGATAAGCAGTCTTTTGACCTAATCAAAATATAGTTGTGCAAATGCCAGCACAACATTAAATTCAATTTCAAACACCTTCTCATGAAATGAACACTGACAAAACATTGTAATTATGATTAAAGTACATAAATGCAAGAATTAACAATCTTTTTCACTTCAGATCTGTATTATTATTCTTGTACTGTTATCAGGCCTCTTTTCAAGTAGGGAAAATTATTGAAGAAAATGACTGCAGATTGATTTAAAAATGCGCTGGAAGTGGAGTGTACCTCAAACTATATAGCTGGCCTTTAAACACTATAACTCCACACATTAGAAAGCAATCACAACTATTTTAACAGCCGCCAAATAACTCTTTCCATAATGAATTAGGACACTCGGAATTGAATTCAATAGGATAGAATACCTCTCCAGGTTTGTGATTTGGGATAATCATGGGTGTAAGAGAGTTTTTAGCAACACCACGATTATCATTAAAATCAACCAAATTTCACAAATACCTGGTCCATTCACAGAGTGCCAAATATAAACAACTTAGTGGATGGGTGGTGGCACTGGTGGCGTACTTTGCAGTCGCTGTTAACATGGCGCCTATGCAGTCATGGCAGTACTGTTGGTCTCGCCCTATTACGTATTTTCTTGGCGTCGGAATTGTATTTTTACATGGCCAAAAACCATGCCATGATAATAGTATCACCAAATGCAGCATCCGACACCTGACTCTTAAGCTCCTCTGACCTCAAAACTCCAAGAATATGAGCCGCAATGATCCGCTGCTACTAGCAAGATGTTAACTACAGCACTGCTCAGCCCCGACTCCTTACCCGTCGCAAAGGACGAGTTGCCACTTGTGTGCCAACCACACTTTTTCCACTCCGCCAGCCTACTTCGATAGCTGTGGGGCTTCCTCACATTCAACCCCACTTTACTTACCTATGGACCAAATCATTTACAGTACATAACATGGCAATCATTCCAGCGGTTATTTAAATCCACACGCTCAGTTTAAACAATATCGTTCAAAAATATCACATAACTTAAATATGTATTCATAGTCAAAGAAAATCCATGACAGATACAATTCTCTACATAAGCAACAGTACAAATTGATATAGAAATACCGATACAGATACAAAATAGGTTGAAAATAGGTGCTACACATGCCCCGTGGTTCCTGATGTTTCCTGTTAGGGATACATCAATGAAACATCAATAGCACCTAAATGGTGTTGAGCAGTAAAAAAAAAAATCAATCCAACCAGTTTGGCATGGAAAGAATAAATCACAAAACACACTAAAACGCTATACACTTTATACAAAACATTACCAAAACAAGACTCAAGCATCATTATTCAATTCTGTAGACCTGTCTTCATTAACTCTCATTTTGAGAAGCAGTAAGTTGAGTAGTAATCAAAATTTATCTGTATGGCCAAGAATATTGGGTAGCATATTGTAAGTGTTTAAAAAACGTATGAAGACATATACAAGTATAAAACTAAAAATATCACAAGAAATTTTAATACTGTACTTTTAATACATCCTACAGCATAATTTTGAAGTTACTAAGCAAGAAATTTCAATACTGCTTCTAATAATAGCAGTCCATTTTTTGATATTTACAAAAAAATACAGGCATGTTTAAATTGAACCTAGTATTCTTTTCTCAGCGACCTTATTTGAAGCAGACAGTCTATCTTTGAAAACCATAGCAGAACACATACAACACTAACCAGGATAATAATCAAATACTTTTGCTGCCTGTAATAGTATCTGGCATTTGAACACCTAACACACTGTACATTAGACATCTGACTGCTCACTTTGGGTTTTGGCAGTCTATTTCAGACGTATTTTCCTGCCCCACTTTGGTAAGTCTTTCGTGCTGCCCACCCTGTATTTAAGGCTGTCCACATTTCTTTTCAGTCTGCCTTTATCCATTTCAGTGTAGGGTTTAACATATTTTATAACTATTCTTAGTATCTGAAACTCATAAGAAAATATCATCAGTTTTATTTGGGTACCAGCATGTTTATAAAGACATAAATTACAGTTAAATACAGTACAACAGCTTCATAATATAGGTGTATTTCTTTTATGGCATAATATTAATTTTTAATCTGGTATCATTTCTGAATATATTTAATTTACTCATTTCTAGAGACATGCAGTTTGAGATCCACTATGTTACAGACACCAAGGGACTTCTTGGACTTAGGATAGATTAAATAGTAGGAATTGTTGTGAGGTATATCTTGTATTATGAATGGCCCATTACACACATAATTAAATTTTGAAATTTCATCATTAAGTTCACTTGATTTTTCATGGGTCTTCAGAAGAATGTAGTCTCTTTTCTTGAGCCTGGAAGACTTCAGGTTCCTATTGTGCCTTTTAGATCTTGCTTCTGCTTTCTGCTGTATTTTTTCTTTTAATAATTCTTTCTTCTGGGCTAATTCCAAATCAGTACACGGTGGGAACTCTAGTTTTTCCCCAATTAAACATTTGCTCTTATTATATAGAAGGATTTCCTCAGGTGTGAACCCAGTAGATTCATGAGGCAAGGTAATGGTTACACTCTTAAATTCAGATACAAATCTTCCCCATGCTCGATGGTTATGGTGGCAACAGGTCCTACATAACCTCCCTATTTCCCTTGTATACAGTTCACCAGGGTCGCTGGTCAGATGGTAGCCTGAAATATATTTAACTTCGGCATCTTTCTGCCCCATGCCATCTTTCCAATTTTTGGAACTGAATTGGGGGTTCATTAACAGACAGTGCTGCTTTGGGTCTTCCAATGGTTCTAAAATACTCAATCATCCTATTGAATGCTGACTTCGTTGTCACCTTTTTCAGAGGATACAATTTTATAAATTTAGAAAATGCTTCCAAAATCACTAAAATATATGTGCAATTATCAGAAGTTTTGGGGAGTGGGCCATACAGATACACAGAGAGTAAATCCATGGTATCTTCAAGTAACATGCTCTGCATTGGGCCTTGATTAATTCTCCTGGTTGCCTTAGCTCTCTGGCAGATGTCACAAGACCTAATACTGCATTTACCTTTCTACTTGCATTATTGGTAATCACTATAACACTAGTCAGTTTATCTAGAAGCTCCTTCGGCCCACTATGGCCAAATGCTAGATGAAAATAATCTAAGAGGTCTGTATCAAATGGGTAGGTCAACACACCCCCCATTCTTCTGTAAGCAAGTCTTTCTTCCTATACAAGGTACTTTTAAAAACTTTATAATACTTCTTAATCTGGGTATACTGTAGACTATCAAAATTTGCTTTCACAGATCTCCAAGTTAGATCCTCATTTTGGTGGTATCTCATGTTTTTGCAAGTCTGTTCAATTTTCTTTTTGCCTGAAACTTCCTTCATATAATTAATTTGGAAATTTCCATCTTCTTTGCATTCCTTGGGTACCTCATCAGTACAATTTGGTTACTGGGCACTTTACATGGCAGATTTCGTAGTTAAATTGTTACAGGTTAAAGACCATCGGGTTAGACTGCCATTTAGAAGGCGACAATCTTGAAGGAATGTTAATGCTATGTGGTCAGTGTATGATGACCTTATGACCCCACAAATAATTTCTAAATTTCTTTAGGCCCCATATTGTGGCCAAGGCCTCCTTCTCTCATATGATACAGTTCTTTTTGTATTTCGTCAACATCCTATTTTAAAAGTCTCCTGTACCGTCTTGAAAAATTTTAATACCAATCACATAGGCGCTACTGTCAGTATTCAGATGGAAAGGCTCTGACATTATCGGGTGATGTAAAACATTGTCTACATCTACATCTACATCCATACTCCGCAAGTCACCTGACGGTGTGTGGCGGAGGGTACCCTGAGTACCTGTATCGGTTCTCCCTTCTATTCCAGTCTCGTATTGTTCGTGGAAAGAAGGATTGTAGGTATGCTTCTGTGTGGGCTCTAATCTCTATGATTTTATCCTCATGGTCTCTTCGCGAGATATACGTAGGAGGGAGCAATATACTGCTAGACTCTTCGGTGAAGGTATGTTCTCGAAACTTTAACAGAAGCCCCGTACCGAGGTACTGAGCGTCTCTCCTGCAGAGTCTTCCACTGGAGTTTATCTATCATCTCCGTAACGCTTTCGCGACTACTAAATGATCCTGTAATGAAGTGCGCTGCTCTCCATTGGATCTTCTCTATCTCTTCTATCAACCCTATCTGGTACGGATCCCACACTGCTGAGCAGTATTCAAGCAGTGGGCGAACAAGCGTACTGTAACCTACTTCCTTTGTCTTCGGATTGCATTTCCTTAGGATTCTTCCAATGAATCTCAGTCTGGCATCTGCTTTACCGACGATCAACTTTATATGATCATTCCATTATAAATCACTCCTAATGCTCACTCCCAGATAATTTATGGAATTAACTGCTTCCAGTTGCTGACCTGCTATTTTGTAGCTAAATGATAAGGGATCTTTTTTTCTATGTATTCGCAGCACATTACACTTGTCTACATTGAGATTCAATTGCTATTCCCTGCACCATGCGTCAATTCGCTGCAGATCCTCTTGCATTTCAGTACAATTTTCCCTTGTTACAACCCCTCGATACACCACAGCATCACCTGCAAAAAGCCTCAGTGAACTTCCGATGTCATCCACAAGGTCATTTATGTATATTGTGAATAGCAACGGTCCTATGACACTCCCCTGCGGCACACCTGAAATCACTCTTACTTCGGAAGACTTCTCTCCATTGAGAATGACATGCTGCGTTCTGTTATCTAGGAACTCTTCAATACAGTCACCCAATTGGTCTGATAGTCCATATGCTCTTACTTTATTCATTAAACGACTGTGGGGAACTGTATCGAACGCCTTGCGGAAGTCGAGCAAGGTGGCATAGTGGTTAGACACTGGACTCGCATTCGGGAGGACGACGGTTCAATCCCGCGTCCGGCCATCCTGCTTTAGGTTTTCAATGATTTCCCTAAGTCACTCTAGGCAAATGCCGGGATGGTTCCTCTGAAAGCGCACGGCCGACTTCCTTCCCCATCCTTTCCTAATCCGATGAGACCGATGACCAAGCTGTCTAGTCTCCTTCCCCCAAAACAACCAACTAACCTACCTTGAGGAAGTCAAGAAACACGGCATCTACCTGTGGACCCGTGTCTATGGCCCTCTGAGTCTCGTGGACGAATAGCGCGAGCTGGGTTTCACACGACCGTCTTTTTCGAAACCCATGCTGATTCATACAGAGTAGATTTCTACTCTCCAGAAAAGTCATTATACGCGAACATAATACGTGTTCCAAAATTCTACAACTGATCCACGTTAGAGATATAGGTCTATAGTTCTGTACATCTGTTCGACGTCCCTTCTTGAAAACGGGGATGACCTGTGCCCTTTTCCAATCCTTTGGGACGCTACGCTCTTCTAGAGACCTACGGTACACCGCTGCAAGAAGGGGGGCAAGTTCCTCCACGTACTCTGTGTAAAATCGAACTGGTATCCCATCAGGTCCAGCAGCCTTTCCTATTTGAGCGATTTTAATTGTTTCTCTATCCCTCTGTCGTCTATTTCGATATCTACCATTTTGTCATCTGTGTGACAATCTAGAAAAGGAACTACAGTGCAGTCTTCCTCTGTGAAACAGCTTTGGAAAAAGATATTTAGTATTTCGCCCTTTAGTCTGTCATCCTCTGTTTCAGTACCATTTTGGTCACAGAGTGTCTGGACATTTTGTCTTGATCCACCTACCGCTTTGACATAAGACCAAAATTTCTTAGGATTTTCTGCCAAGTCAGTACATAGAACTTTACTTTCGAATTCACTGAACGCCTCTCTCATAGCCCTCCTCACACTACATTTCGCTTCTCGTAATTTTTGTTTGTCTGCAAGGCTTTGGCTATGTTTATGTTTGCTGTGAAGCTTACTTTGCTTCCGCAGCAGTTTTCTAACTCGGTTGTTGTACCACGGTGGCTCTTTTCCATCTTTTACGATCTTGCTTGGCACATACTCATCTAATGCATGTTGTAGTATGGTTTTGAACTTTGTCCACTGATCCTCAACACTATCTGTACTTGAGACAAAACTTTTGTGTTGAGCCGTCAGGTACTCAGTAATCTGCTTTTTGTCACTTTTGCTAAACAGAAAAATCTTCCTAACTTTTTTAATATTTCTATTTACGGTTGAAATCATCGATGCAGTAACCGCTTTATAATCGCTGAATCCTTGTTCTGCATTAACTGTTTCAAATAGTTCGGGTCTGTTTGTCACCAGAAGGTCTAATATGTTATCGCCACGAGTCGGTTCTCTGTGTAACTGCTCAAGGTAGTTTTCAGATAAAGCACTTTAAAAAATTTCACTGGATTCTTTGTCCCTGTCACCCGTTATGAATGTTTGAGTCTCCCAGTCTATATCCGGCAAATTAAAATCTCCACCCAGAACTATGACATGGTGTGGAAATCTACTCGTAATATTGTCCAAATTATTCTTCAGGTTCTCAGCCACAACAGCTGCTGAGCCCGGGGGCCTATAGAGACATCCAATTACCATGTCTGAGCCTGCTTTAACCGTGACCTTCACCCAAATCATTTCACATTTTGGATCTCCGTCAACTTCCTTCGATACTATGTACTTCTTATCGCTATAAACACGCCTCCCCTTCTCTGTCCAGCCTGTCTCTGCGGTATACATTCCAATCTGAGTTTAGGATTTCATTACAGTTTACGTCTGGTTTCAGCCAACTTTCTGCTCCTAGTACTATATGGGCGTTGTGACCGTTTATTAACGAGAGCAGTTCTGGAACCTTTCTATAGACGCTCCTGCAGTTTACTATTAGCACATTAATATTGTTATTCCCTGTTGCATTTTCCCTACTCCTACCTTCCTGAGACTCAGGAGGC
This sequence comes from Schistocerca gregaria, assembly GCF_023897955.1. Taxonomy (NCBI): domain Eukaryota; kingdom Metazoa; phylum Arthropoda; class Insecta; order Orthoptera; family Acrididae; genus Schistocerca; species Schistocerca gregaria. Next base: position 215,311,928 of record NC_064926.1, on the reverse strand, counting down.
ATCTTGTCGGGCCTAGGGAGGGAATTCTCTAACCTAAAAAACCCGCATGTGCATTCCACACGTACTCCGCTACCCTTATAGCCGCTTCCGGCGTGTAGTGCACGCCTGACCTATTCAGAGGGACCCTACATTTCTCCACCCGATAGCGGAGGTCGAGAAATTTGCACTCCAGTTCTCCGCAGAATCGTCCGAGCATCTGGTTTAAGCCTTCCACTCAGCTCCAAACCAGAGGACCGCGATCGGTTCTGGGAATGATACTACAAATAGTTAGCTCTGATTCCACCCCGCGAGCGAGGCTTTCCGCCTTCACCAATTCCGCCAACCGCCTGTACGAACTGAGGATGACCTCTGAACCCAGACGGCACGAGTCATTGGTGCCGACATGACCAACAATTTGCAGGCGGGTGCACCCAGTGCTCTCTATCGCCGCCGGTAGGGCCTCCTCCACATCTCGGATGAGACCCCCGGCAAGCAGACAGAGTGAACACTGGCCTTCTTCCCCGACCTTTCCGCTACTTCCCTAGGGGGCTCCATCACCAGCCTAACGATGGAGCTCCCAATAGCTAATAAACCCCTCCCCCCGTGTGCCTGCTCGGACCTTGCTGAAGGAGCAGCCACATGTCCACTCACAGGCAGAGGGGGCGATGCCACACGCCCAGCCTCCACATTGACCCTCCGCCTCGTGCGCCGCGAACGCCGCTGAACCCGCCACTCCCGTTGGGGAGAGGGTGGCCCAACCGCGCCCGGTACCCGCGAAGATGTCTGGACAGCAGGGACAGTGGGTGAAGCATGTAACACCTGCGGTGTACCTTGCGACGCACCAGACTCCCCACTGCCGCTACACTCCGAGGCAGCAGCCTGAAGAATGCTGACCGCGGCCATCAACACGCTCAGTTGTTCGCGAAGAGTGGCCAGCTCCTCCTGCGTCCGTACACAGCAGTCACACATCCTATCCATCCTAAGGAATCAATTTACTGAAGAGACTTAATCAACTTTTAACTTTACTGCTAATTCACTAAAGACAGCTGATTATTGACTAAAATGTGATTGCTAGCCACTTCTTGTAGAAAACAATGAAAATAGCTCTACCTGTCTCTGATCTGTATTGAAAACAAACACTAGCACTACTGGCACTATGGCTGACTAAAGGGACTCTCTCTGACTGTATTCAAAACAAACACGAAATCTATGGAACACTATTAGTAGCACTCGACAATTTAAGCTTCCTAAAAGCAAAAACACACGGAAGAAGAAGCGACAAGTAAGAAAAATACAGTTAATACTTAAATTAAGGTACCTCGATGCACAGCAGACGTGAAGCAGACTGCGGTTATTATGTAAAAGTTCATTCTTTAAAGATTCAAAATCCTGGTGACATTCCTCTGTCCACACAAAAGCACTATTCCTTTTAAGAAGGCTTTTCAAGTGTGGGCTATTGAAGGCTTGCCCCTAAACTACTTTTCTGTAAATCCACACAAACCTACAAAAGCTTTCAACTGTTTTCTTTTTTCTGGTGGGGGACATTTTTCTACGGCACTTAACTTTTCTGGGTCCATAGTAATCCTGGTAGTAGTAATTATATGACCCAAGAATTTAATTTCAGTTTTTACAAAATCACACTTCCTTAATTTTAAGGTCATGCCTCCTGCCCGAAGAGCTATAAGAACCTTTTGCATCAGTTCAAAGTCTTCTTGCCAGTTTTCAGTGCAGATTAATAAATCATCTATGTAAATAGTTAACTCGAAACTCAACTTCTGCACTGATACAAAGTCAAGGGCGCTAATAAACATTGCCACAGAGGTTTTTCAGGCCAAATGGAACTACTCTCTATTGACAACGTTTTCCTGAAAACAGAATTGCTGTATATTTACAGGAATCTGTGCTTAATGGGATTTGCCAAGAGCCAGTGTTCATGTCAACACTGGTTAAATACCTCAGATTTGCAGACCTGCCTACTTCTCTTTTTATTATTTTGTTTCGAGTTCATGAATCAATGGCCACAGGTACTCTCCCACCATTCTTGTTTACAATGCTAAGTGGACTGTTATATTAGCTGTTACTACGTTCTATCACTCCTCATTCTATCATCTTATCTGTTCCATTTTCTACAGCCTGTTTCTTAGATAATTGTACCGAATACGGTCTGACGAAGAATGGATCATGATCCAAAGTTTTCAAAATTTCGAACCAGTCCAGTTTTATCCAAAAATGCTCTACTGTTGCTTTCTAAGATATTAATCAATTCCTTTTTGAGTCTGAGGTTACGCCTATTAAGTTTCCCAGAATTTCCTTGAAATCATACCCCTGCCTGTCATTGTCATTTATCGCCCTCTTAACATGGTACATTTCTTAACATTTGTCAAACCATCATGTCCTTGATCGAAGATTCAGTTGCCTTGTCTGACACGCTATCATTCTCTTCAGATTTCACTCTCACAATTTTGGATTCATGGATTAATCTTAACCATTTCCTAACTGCAATAGATTACTACTTTTTTCTTTTTCTAACCACACTATGCCTAGGATCATTTCAGTATTTAAGTCTGCTACTGCCAAGAAATCGTATTCAAGCTCCTGACCTTTGATACTGATGTCAGCCAAAACTTGGTTCTTTATTGGCTTCCTAGATTTACCGGTGGTGCCTATGATATTTTCACCACTAACCGACATCATAACCAGTCCAGCTTTATCATAGATGTATTCGAAAAATTATCGAGAAATTGTCCTTATCTGAGAGACAGTATCTACAAGTAGTTGTAGTCTGACATTATAAATGTCAATCAGGATTATGGTTTGTCTGGTTGTTAAATTATTGTCATTATTTTGTTCCTTCCATAATAGATCATGGTCATGTCCTTCTCCTGTAAATCACCTATATCAGGTGGCTTCTTCGGATTCTGGATTTCAAGGTTTTTAATTACTTGTACTCTTCGTTGAAATTGTACCATATCATCAGGTGGTTCTTTCCTTCTTTGTTCAGTAATGACGTCAGGTTTTTCTTTGGAAACGCCGTCATTGGTTGGTACAACATTGAAGTTACTTGCAACTTCATTGGTTCCAGGTATACCGAAATTTTCGTCATCCGAGCAGTCATCTGAGTCCGACCATTCTACTTCGCTTTCTGGATCTAACATGAATGCTTTTCTAAGACGGGCGCTAAGTTCGTTTCCTGATTTCATGTCAGACATTAATTCAGGCTCTCAGTTTTCTTCTGATGAACTATCATCCTCATAAGATCTAATAACATCCACAGGTATTTCATACTTCATACAGTCTTCATGGTCTTCAAGAACACATTAACAATTGTATATATTTTCATTATCTTTAAATTCTCGCCTTTCGGAGCAGTTAGTACTCTTTGTGGATCGTTAACAGAGGTTATTTCACCATTAATGCTGAGAATTTCGGCCTCCAACAGACTTCTACCCATAACGACATTTTTACTGGTTGCACGCGACTGTTGCGAGGAGCTTTTTTTATTTCCTCCTCCTTATTTTCGGACCACGTCACCTTATCGACATCCCTATTATCTCTCAGTGATAATACTATCACCAAATGCAACATCCGAGGTCCATAAATACTGCTCAAAAGCTCTTCTGGCCTCAGAACTTCAAGAATATAAGTCACAATGATTCGCTACTGATAGTGAGATGTTAACAACAGAGCTGCTCAGCCGTGACTCCTTACCCATCACAAAGGACAAGATGCCACTTACACACCAACCACATTTTATCCACTCCATCAGGTTACTACCATACTTGTGGGATATCCCCACATCTTTTACATTCAACTCTATATACCATAAATGTGGACCAAGTCATTCACAGTACATTATTTGACAATCATTCCAGTAGTTATTTAAATTCACAAACACAGTTTAAACAACATGGTTCAAAAAGTTCACCTAACTGAAATATGTATACATAGTCAAAGAATTTCCATACAGATACAACATTCTACATAAGCAACACTACAAATTGACATAGAAATAACGATACAGAAACAAAATAGTTTGAAATTGGTGTTTCGAACTCACGTCGATGTCTCAGTGACCAAATTCGCCTGATGCAAGTTCTGTGGAACCCATTTGGGTTGCTGTCGGGTGCCATCACCGTGTACGCAAATCAGGGGCTAGTTATTTACGCTAATTACATGACCTGCGCATAAATAGCTAATACCTCATACCTTCACAAACCTACCAACAAACTGTCGGATCCCTGACATGCAGAATCAGTGATGTATTTCGTTCCAAAGACAGACAAACAAGCTATTGAACAGTTCGTTATAATGCTTTGGCTCATCACTTTATTATGGGTATGGTGTAACAGGTATCAGCAAGCTTTTGATTAAAAAAGAGATAGTTAAGTGTTAGCAAAGTTTTGCACAGACTACGTTTGACATTACCATTTTACCTTACAGCAGATAATACGAGGGTCACTCCAAAATAAATGCACACTATTTTTGTAAAAATACAGTTTTCATTCTGCATGAGTGAAAGTTTTACAGTGTGTAGATACATCCTTTCGGCTTGTTTTCAAACTTAGTTCAACCTGTTCCCATGAGTGGCGCCATCATAGCATGTCTTCAAAATGGCTGCTACACTTGACGTTCGTCAGAAGCAACGTGCTGTCATAGAATTCCTGTGCCGTGGAAACGAGGCAGTGGAAAACATCCACAAGAGGTTGAAAAAGGTGTATGGAGATGCTGCTGTCGATCGCAGTGCAGTTAGTCGGTGGGCAAGCAGGTTACGTGATGAAAGCAGGCACGGTAATATTGAGGATTGTCCTCGCAGCGGCAGGCCTCGTACTGCACACACTCCAGACAATGTGCAGAGAGTTAAGGAAATGGTGACTGCTGACAGATGAATCACAAGGGAACGAATTGTCACGCTACGTCGGGATAGGGGAAGGAAGTGTTTTCAGAGTACTGAAAATGTTGACATTAAGAAAGGTTTGTGCTAAGTGGGTTCCCAGGAAGTTGACAGTGACTCACAAACTTAGATGTTAACATCGAAACACACGCCTTACAGTCCTGACCTGGCTCCATGTGACTATTATCTCTTTGGGAAACTGAAATACTCTCTTTGTGGAACAAGGTTTGAAGATGATGACTCCCGTGTTCTCGCTGCCAAACAGTGGCTCCACAGGTTGGTCCAGAATTTCACTGTGCAGGTATACAGGCGCTAGTCCCAAGATAGCATAAGGCAGTTTCGAGGGATGGAAATTATGTGCAGAAATGGAAATATTGTTCCTAAAGGATGTAGCTACACACTGTAAAACTTTCAAACATGTAGAATAAAAGACAGATTAAAAAAATAGTGTGCATTTCTTTTGGAGTGACCCTTGTAGCAATAGTGAGTGAAAAATCAGTTATTTCAAGAGAAAGCAATAGATAGTAGAACAGAGCATTCGCAAGCAGAGCACTACAGAACCACGAAAAGAAAATTGTTATGAATGAAAAAGAGTTATTGGCAGTACATTGGGCTTTCACCAAGTTTGGAGATTATTTACATGGACATAGAACCATTGTATATTATGATCATAATCCTTTTTTTGGAAGTTTTATCACAGTAGAATTACTAGATGGACACTTGTCTTGGAACAGTTTCACTATTTGATAAAACACATATTAGAGAAGGATAATTCTGTTGCAGATGTATTACCTACCTTACCAGTTGGGGTGAAGGTGAAGAGTGTAGGAATCAAATAGAGAGGGATATCAGAATTATGTACATGAAAGAAATTAAAAATGAAAAAGAAATTAGGAGGATATTATTATGATAAGGAGAATCCAAAACCATGATGAAAAATAAAATTTTCTGAAAAGTTATTTGGGAAAGAAAGTAAAAGTAAAGTTGGAAGAACATTATGAAGTTAACAAGGAAGTGTTATTGAGAAGAAAAAGTCCAGATAGTGACATTTGGAAATTGTGTTGCCAGAGCAGATTATAGATAGTGTGATAAAGTTATTTGTTACTGCATAGGAATGAATCTATTTTATATGTGATGATATAGCAAATATGGATGATCTGTTTGGAAGGGATGTCTGCAATTGTTATTTCTGTCATTCCCAGCTGTTCCCGTCTTTATACAAATAATGAGATACCAGTACTGTTAGAAAAATATACCACACTTATCCTGTAAACTGCATTGAGTATATGATTGTAAAATCCTGCTAAAATGTATCGATGATTATTGTCAAACTTACTTTATGGAAAATGAAACGTCCAACTTGAAATAAAATGTCCATTTTGAAGTGAAATGTTCATCTTGAAATGAATACATAATACATCAAAGTATAACCTAGATAATGTAGAAGCTTTCCCTTGTTAGTTATCACCAATCTCTATATGCCTGTAAGAAAGAAATGCAAAGTTCTCTTGTTAATACTTACCAGCTGTTTCCATTCCAATATACTCACAATAAAGAAAAGTGACATATCTTTTACTAATGTCCTACAATTCCATTATATTCAGAAAGCTGCAAGAAGCAGATATATCATCATTGCTATAGAGTTATATCATTGTGAAAACAATTCTTACATAAGTAAATACTCAGTGAAACAAAACTGATATAACTTCTTATATGAAATTGACATGTGTAGATGCTTTGCTGTTGCATAAGACGGTTTGTATCATAAGTTTCTAATTACACAGGAAATTATGAGAGGAAATTGTTATCAAAGAGTGACAGCTAGTATTATCTATAGATAGTGAAATCTAATGTGATGTTATCAACTGAATTATATACCTCACTACTGTTGTACATGTAAAAGAATTTGTAATTACACACTGGTGTTTCATTGGATTTATGACCTTCCAAAATAACAGTTCATAACAGTAAAAACGTATTGCATTCAATACAACAAGGGACAACAGCACCCCACATCTTTCATTCATTGAAAAATGACTGTTGTTGTTTAAGAGACATAATCTTTTTAATGATAGTTTCTAAGTGGAACGCCTTGCCATGTCATTTACTTAAACATCACGTATACAAATACTGTTTACACATTTTGAAGTGATATTCTCAGACGTTTAATACTTACATGAATTTGTTTTAATGGAACAAACGTGTATAATATGGTGAAGACCGTTTATAATATCTGTCTATTATTATTTTTTGGAATAAAAAAATGTGTAATTACAGCTGTGATAAGCAGAACATTTCCATTTCTTATATAAACATTAAGTCTGAACACTTATGCACACTATGTTGACTGAAATATATTCTCGGAAAGAGCATTCTATGTTATGATTGATTTACTACTGGAATATATCAAAATAAGAAAATCCCTATCATGACAGAAACAAAATGCCATAGAAAAAGAAACAGATAAGACTATAAAGATATAGATATATGTAATTACTATTTTTCAGTTTACTAGCTAATATTACTGAACAATCAAAGTATAGCCGAAAGAAGAATAGCTTAAAATTTATACTCCATTTAAGGTTTATGCTGTCATATTGTGAATGTTACTTGAAGAATTTACAAAACAAGCAAGTCCATTCTACTAAGTAATACATTTGATTAGCATATCATCTTGTCAACCTTGGCTCCACATGCACGACAGGAATCCTCAACAATGGAGCAAGACATACTACACTACTGGCCATTAAAACTGCTACACCAAGAAGAAAAGCATATGATAAACGGGTATTCATTGGAGACATATATTACACAAGATCTGACATGTGATTACATTTTCAAGCAATTTTGGTACGTAGATCCTGGGCATTGGGTCAAATGGAACTTAGATGGGGTATACAGGTACAGCTGCCCATGCAGCTTCAACACGGTGCCACAGTTCATCAAGAGTACTGACTATGGTATTGTGACAAGCCAGTTGCTCGGCCACCATTGACCAGACGTTTTCAACTGGTGAGAGATCTGGAGGATATGCTGGCCAGGGCAGCAGTCGAACATTTTCTGTATCCAGAAAGGTCCGTACAGGACCTGCTACAAGCGGTAGTGCATTATCCTACTGAAATGTAGGACTTCACAGGAATTTAATGAAGGTTGGAGCCACGGGTCGTAACACATCTTAAATGTAACGTCCTCTGTTCAAAGCGCCGTCAATGCGAACAAGAGGTGACCGAGACATGTAACCAATGGCACCCCATACCATCACGCCAGGTGATACGCCAGTATGGCAATGACGAATACACGCTTCCAATGTGCGTTCACGGCGATGTCGCCAAACATGGATGCGACCATCATGATGCTGTAAACAGAACCTGGATTCATCCGAAAAAATGACGTTTTGCCATTCATGCACCCAGGTTCGTCATTGTGTACACCATCGCAGGCGTTCCTGTTTGTGATGCAGCGTCAAGGGTAACCGCAGCCATGGTCTCCGAGCTGATAGTCCATGCTGCTGCAAACGTCGTCGAACTGTTCGTGCAGATGGTTCTTGTCTTGCAAACGTCCCAATCTGTTGACTCAGGGATCGAGACATGGCTGCACGATTCATTACAGCCATGCGGATAAGATGTCTGTCATCTCGAGTGCTACTGATACGAGGCCGTCGGGATCCACCACGGCGTTCCTATTACCCCCCTGAGCCCACCGATTCCATATTCTGCTAACAGTCATTGGATCTCGACCAACGCGAGCAGCAATGTCGTGATACGATAAACCGCAATCGTGATAGGCTACAATCGCACCTTCATCAAAGTCGGATACGTGATGGTACGCATTTCTCCTCCTTACACGAGGCATCACAACAATGTTTCACTAGGCAACGCCGGTCAACTGCTGTTTGTGTGTGAGAAATCGGTTGGAAACTTTCCTCATGTCAGCATGTTGTAGGTGTCTCCACCGGCGCCAACCTTGTGTGAATGCTCTGAAAAGCTAATCATTTGCATATCACAGCATCTTCTTCCTGTAGGTTAAATTTCGTGTCTGTAGCACGTCATCTTCGTGGTGTAGCAATTTTAATAACCAGTAGTGTAGTTACTAGGAACTAGTATATACAAATAAGTTATACTAATTGAAACACATATGAATGACCCTTGTACCATTTAATAATACAACTACTTGATGCATTTAACTTCTAACTGAGTAATTTTAGAAACTGCAAAACCTAGTCTTGCATCTGGATGATTTAAGGTTATGGTTGTACACAATTTTCTGTAGTTGTGATCAGACTGAACTGTTGGTAATGGAAACTGTGTATTACTGCAGAGAAACACAAAACATGAAGAAGAAGTGGGGCAGAGAATGGTGATACTTCAAGGATGTGTTTTGGTTGTGTGTGCAAGTTCATGGAGGGGAGGAAGAACATTGACAAAGCATTTATAAAAGAAGAATGTAAGATATATATATATAGAGGCAAGTTTCGTTCTTTGTAGTTTTTTTGTTCGATGCTTATTTTGTGAGAAACTTGGTCACGATCATCGACCACTCTGTAAGAGTGGTCCATTGATCGTGACTGGGCCAAATATCTCACCAAATAACCGCCAAACGAAAAAACTACAAAGAACGAAACTTGTCTCGCTTGAAGGGGGAAACCAGATGGCGCTATGGTTGGCCCGCTATATAGCGCTGCCATTGGTCAAACGGATATCAACTGCGTTTTTTTAAAACTGGAACCCCAATTTTTTATTACATATTCGTGTAGTATGTAAAGAAATATGAATGTTTTAGTTGGACCACTTTTTTCGCTTTGTGATAGATGGCGTTGTAATAGTCACAAACATATGGCTCACAATTTTAGACAAACAGTTGGTAACAGGTAGGTTTTTTAAATTAAAATACAGAACGTAGGTACGTTTGAACATTTTATTTCAGTTGTTCCAATGTGACACATGTACCTTTGTGAACTTATCATTTCTGAGAACGCATGCTGCTACAGCGTGATTAACTGTAAATACCACAGTAATGTAATAAATGCTCAAAATGATGTCCGTCAACCTAATTGCATTTGGCAATATGTGTAACGACATTCCTCTGAGTAGTTCGCCTTCCGTAATGTTCGCACATGCATTGACAATGCGCTGACGCATGTTGTCAGGCGTTGTCGGTGGATCACGATGGCTAATATCCTTTTCGTTTCTCCACAGAAAGAAATCAGGCGACATCAGATCTGGTGAGCATGCGGGCAATTGTATGGTGCTTCGACGTCCAATCCACCCGTCATTCAGTACCACTTCAAGCGCATGCGAGCTATGTGCCGGACATCCATCATGTTGGAAGTACATCGCCATTCTGTCATGCAGTGAAACATCTTGTAGTAACATCAGTAGAACATTTCGTAGGAAATCAGCATACATTGCACCATTTAGATTGTCATCGACAAAATGGGAACCAATTATCATTCCTCCCATAAAGCCGCACCATACATTAACCCGCCAAGGTCGCTGATGTTCCACTTGTCGCAGCCATCGTGGATTTTCCGTTGCCCAATAGTGCATATTATGCCGGTTTACGTTACCGCTGTTAGTCGATGACGCTTCGTCGCTAAATAGAACGCGTGCAAAAAATCTGTCTTAATTTCTCTTGTGCCCAGTGGCAGAACTGTACACAACGTTCACAGTAGCCGCCATGCAATTCCTGGTGCATAGAAATATGGTACGGGTGCAATCGATGTTGATGTAGCTTCCTCAATACCGACGTTTTTGAGATTCCCGATTCTCACGCAATTTGTCTGTTACTGATGTGCGGATTAGCCGCGACAGCACCTAAAACACCTACTTGGGCATCATCATTTGTTGCTGGTCGTGACTGACGTTTCACATGTGGCTGAACACTTCCTGTTTCCTTAAATAACGTAACTATCCGGCGAACGATCCGGACACTCGTCCAGGATACCGAGCAGCATACATACCACACGCCCGTTGGGCATTCTGATCACAATAGCCATACATCAACACGATATCGACCTTTTCCGCAATTGGGAAACGGTCCGTTTTAACACGGGTAATGTATCACGAAGCAAATACCCTCCGCACTGGCGGAATGTTACGTGATACCACGTACTTATACGTTTGTGACCATTACAGCTTCATCTATCACAAAGCGAAAAAAGTGATCCACCTAAAACATTCATACAGGGTGGCGCAGGGAAACGGGAAATTTCGAAATAACGTCATTTCAATGAATAAATTCATAAAACTAGTAATTTATTAACGAAAGTGAATGTATTCAGGATGCCATTATTCAGTATGTCTTTACAATCAAAATGTCCAAAAGTGTCTCTTTACTTTTTAAACATGACATCGGAAAGATGTGCTCCCATTCGGTGTTCACACTCCAAGAGCCTGTTATGAAAACTCTGGAATGCGCAATGTAGTTGGGGAATGGCAGTGCTTTCGTTTTCAATGTTCTCCTTCAGTTCATGCATTGTTGCAGAGCGTGTATGGTACACCTTGCCTTTAAGATATCCCCACAGGAAGAAGTCGCACACAAAGATCAGGGGATCTCGCAGGCCATGCAGTGTCACCGTTACATGAAATAATGCATCTTCCAAACAATTGACGAACTGCTGCCATCGATTGTCGAGCAGTGTGTGACGTGGCTCCATCCTGCTGAGACCACATGTTTTCGACGTTAATATTAAGCTCGTACAGTCTCGGTGTAAAGAATGTATGAAGCATTTCAACATATCGAGCGGATGTTACTGTCACTGCACTACCATCCTCACGTTCAAAAAAATAAGGACCGATAACACCATGACATCATACAGCTCATCATATTGTGACCTTGGCGCTATGAAGTGATCGCTGGTGAAACTCACAAGGATTGCCCTGTGCCCAATAACGAAAATTCTGTTTGTTCACTAATCCGTTCAGGTGGAAATGGGCTTCGTCTGATATCCATAAGTTACCAAGGAAATTCGCGTCCTCGATGATTTTAGCCAATATCTGGCTACTAAACTCCATACGTGACGCTGGGTCTCGTTCATGTAAGTGTTGCACAATCTGCAACTTATAGGGATGGAAGTCTAATTCGTGCAGTATTCTTTGTAAGCTTCGTCGCTTAATCCCTAGCGAAGATGCATGCTGTCGAACGGAGCGGCGAGGACTTCTCTCGATTGCAACTCTAGCAGCTGCAGTGTTCTCTGGGGTACGTACCATTGGAATGCCACCTGGAGGTTTCTTTTTCAAGGCAGATCCTGTTTCTTCAAAATTACGCACCCACGTTGTAATCGCATGTGCAGATGGGACACGTCCATGACGTCCAAGCTGGTTATGCTGTCGAAATGTTCTCTGCGCGGCAGTCGCACTATCACCAATTTTGTTAAACGCTCTCACAGCTACCGCCCGTTCCGCACCAGTCCAATTCTCCATGATTACTAAATGGGAATGCGTTCACATCAATTGTGCAAAGTTTCGAACATCTGCCGGCGCTACAGTGCTGCCAACTGTAACGTTCCTAATTTCCCGTTCCCCTGCTCCACCCTGTATTTCTTTACGTACTACACGAATGTGTAATAAAAAAGGGGTGTTCCTATTTTTAAAAAAACGCAGTTGATATCCGTTTGACCTATGGCAGCCCCATCTAGCGGGCCAACCATAGCGCCATCTGGTTTCCTCCTTCAAGCTAGACAAGTTTCGTTCTTCGTTTGTTGCCTATTTCGTGAGATATTTTGCCCGGTCACTATCAGTGGACCACCCTGTATATATATGTTTATGTATATGTGTGTGTGTATGTTAAAACTGTACTTTGTATAAAATGTCTATGTAATGTAAACACTAGATTAGAATTTTTCACTACTTTATTTCACAAACATAAACGGATGCTACAGTTACTTTGTACAACAAACTTCCTTTCGTGGTGCATGCATGTAATACCAAAGTCTCATCTATAATTCTTTTTTGCACTACTTTACGGGTGTGTAATGAGCAGAACAAGGCACTATAAAACACAATATATGATTCTATACATATTGGAGATAGCAATACTATCACGTGAAGCTTACTTGAAGTTATATACATGCAGAAGTTTCAATTAAATTGTGCTTTGGTTACTGTATATGTGAGAGCTAATTGCCTTACAAAGAAATAAAGTCAATAGCATACAATTCTGATAACTTTATAGAAATATTGTAGCATAAACCAAAAATTTGTTAGACCAAATATAAACACGTACCGAAAGCGTCCTTTGTGGTAATAATACACAAAAGAAAAGTTGAAATAATGATACACCTCAATGTAAAAACATCAACTTTATGATAGGACCAAAAGCCATGGTATAGTTATGAAGTAATTAACAAAAATTATTAAGATATTATTATTAACGTGTCCCTAGAGAACTTACAACATGAAAAAAGATTTTTCATAATATAAATTATATCAAAAATGTTGTCATGATTTGTGAAGCTAAAATGTTCAACCAGTCCTATGAGTGCTCATAAATTCCAATTTTTAATTATGTTCAAGTTAAACAATACGTGGATAGATCCTGTAACTGTTGCATGTTATGCAGGGCATGCGACAGAAACTTGCTTATTTGAAACATACGCCACACAGCTACCATTACTCAATAGTGTGTGGAGTTGAACTCAGAGCAGCACCTGACGTCGAGGAAGCAAGACTGACGAATTTTAATTCCCCCAAGCGATCTGCACACGAACATGCAGCTGCCCTTGTGATTTATGGTCTCACTGTGAGACGCATTCTTGGTGAATCTCATCCACAAAGACCGTCAGTGGCGCACACACTTAATCCATGCGATTTCGTTTCACGAAAGAGTGCTTATGAAGCATTTATCGCAAACATGCCTCATGACGGCCTTGTGTTCTTCAGCGACGAGGCAGATTTTCATTTGTCTGGATGCGTGACTAAACAAAACATGCGATATTGGAGTGGCACGAACTTCTGAGAACTTCATAAGTATCTCCTGCGTACAGAACGTATGGCTGTTTGGTTTGCATTATGTGGTTCTTCGAATAGAATGAAAAGGCAGTTAACGTCACTTCTGGGCGTTATTATAGAGGATTGAGAAGTTTTTTCTTCCCGAATATGAAAAAACTGATGTCGGGGATGTCAGGTTCCAACAAGATAGCGTCACGACTCAGGCTGCACCAACGTCAATGAGCCTTGCGCGAAACTTCCCCAACCGTCTCATCTCTTTGAGAGGCGATCTTCAATGGCCAGCATGCTCGCCAGATTTAGCTCACTGCGACTTTTTCTTGTGGGGCTATCTTAAATTCTGGGTGTATACCATCGTCCACGGACCCTGGTTGACCTCCGGAACAATATCCGTGCTGCTATTGCCAACATGCACAGCGACATGCTGGCAGAAATGGATCGAAACTTCCGATTTCTACTCTCCAAATGCATTGAACAGAACGGAGGCCACCTTCAAGATATCACTTGCAGAACCTAGTGAAATAAAACTTTAAATGTACGTCTGTGTAAAGAAAAGAAAATTAAATCGATATCTGTAATACTTTGTTTTTTTTATGGGTATTTTAATTATTGAAGTTCCCGAGCGCAGGCTGTATGACCGATGGCGCTACCCGTATGGAGTGAGTATGGCCTCACATTTACGTCAACCGCTGCCTTTTATAGTTTGTGTAGGCGATACTACCACCATCTGTATATATTATAGATATCCCAAAACTTTTGTCACCTCAGTGTGTGTTAACTCACTGAGGGAACTTCAGAGAACGTTGCCTTGGTGTACGTGTATATTGCTGTTGTGATACTACAGAGGGGTCCAAAAAAATGTGTCCCACTGTTTAAAAGTCCATAACTTGCAAACTAATTAAAGAAGTTGTCTCATTTTTGGTGAAAGTGTAGCTTAAAGTCCAAATTAAAGATATCACTGTAGGTGTTCGAAATGGTCACCATTAACATCCACACACAAACGATGCCGCCGAACTGCTGCACGAACTACTGACTGAACGTGTTCAGTTGGATATTTGCACATGAATGTACGACGGATTCTCGAAGTTCATCCAATGTGCGTGGCTTTTGTCGATAAACAACGTCCTTTAGTGTTCCCCATAGGTAAAAGTCCAGAGGAGTTAGGTCTGGGGAACGTGGTGGATACTCCACAGCACCTCTACGGCCTATCCATCTTCCGGGTAGATTTTCGTCGAGATACGCCTTAACACGATTTTGGTAGTGGGCTGGGGCACCATCTCCATACAAGTCTCGGATGGCAGGTAAAATGGATGTCTAAAGGCACACCTCATCGGTAAATGTGCCGTCAAAGAAGAATGGCCCACTCAAGCCCCGGTAAGACAACCCACACCACACATTTACTCATGGCAAATTCACAGCTTAGTCTACATGGACGTTCAAAATTTTGGCGCCCCAGTAGACGCAATTGTGGCGATTTACTGCACCACTGAGTTTGAACTGTGCCTCATCATACCACACAACCAGCTCTGCAAACTCTTAATCGTTGCGCACCATCATAGTAAACCACTCGCAGTAGTCCATTCTACGATCTGGGTCGTCCTCGTTCACTGCGTGTAGCAATCGTGGGATGTAGCACTTCCACTTTGCTGTCTTCAAAATTCGCCGAACACTTGAACGACTCACCCCAATTTCACGGGCACACTGTCTCACAGACTTCTGTGGCGAGCGAGTGAATTTTTGTAACACACGACGGGTGTTAGCTCGACTTGTTAGTGTTACAGGTCGTCAAGATCGTTGTTTGTGTACATCTTTAACACAGCCTTCAGCTTCAAATTTGTCTCGAATTTTTCGTTCTTTAAATACCACTTCAAAACTGACTTCCTTTCATCAAATGTAAACCTTGCGCCAGCCATGTTCACTCGAGTAACTAGGTGCAACTAAGAACAAAACACTATCTGGCGACTGTCATCTGACAAAACAAAACAACGCACTACAACGCTTGTGTGGCGATTGCCGGAACTACAAACTATTACACTACCAAAGATGACACAACTCCGTCAATTATTTTGCCAGTTGTGGACTTTTAAACAATGGATACATTTTTTTGGACCCCTCTGTATTGCGTCAGTTTTAGACCAGTTTTGTGTTAGACCTAGATGAGATTTTGGTGAACGTTTCTGTAGAAATAAATTAGCGAAACAGTAGTTTGAACATGTTGACTACATCGTTTTAATAATTAGTATGCGACAAAGCTATCTTGACATGGCCAGCCAGGGTGACCGAGCGGTTCTGGGCGCTACAGTCTGGAACCGCGCGGCCGCTACGGTCGCAGGCTCGAATCCTGCCTCGGGCATGGATGTGTGTGATGTCCTTAGGTTAATTAGGTTTAAGTAATTCTAACGTCTAGGGGACTGATGACCTCAGACGTTAAGTCCCATAGTGCTCAGAGCCATTTGAACCATTTATCTTGACATGTTGTTTGAATTACCAGGTACGCATCATAGCGGACGGATCATTTATTTAATGTACAGCTACATCGTCCATTCGACGAGAAACAAGTACAAAAGCAAACATTCCAGATTATTCCCAGAAGCAGAGAAAACGACGTAAAGACAACGACATTCCGAACATGGATGAAGAGTAACGAAAACTTTAGAGAATCAGATTGAGGGAAGCGAGAATGAGTGCAAAAATTTTAACCACGCTGTGAACTAATAAGGCTTTTTATCACTAATTACTAATTTTCTCTTCTCGAGGCAGAAAAACGCAAAGGTACCGTAGATTTCCATATTTTATCGCTAGTACGAATGTTTATTGCAGATGCTATACACAGTGGGGTAAGAATAAAATGACATCGTATGTACCGTTAGTACACACGTGTAGCTGGAAATTTCTGTATGTTACATAAAAGTAGGTACTGGAAAGAACAATAGTCAAGTAACGTAACGTAAGTTTATTTCACGTGACAGAAGCTTCGATGGTGAAACTTTTCGTTGGTAAAAGATGAACCTCGCTGTGAGCGATATGGCCACGCTGAATACAGATAAATGAAAATGATTTCTATAGCCCTATATTACGACATTTTTGCAACTGCACTTCTTATCATTCAAGTGCGACAATGAAGTGCCGAGAACAGTCAATCTATATGTACCTCCTCCCACGCGTATCTCACGAAATGGCCGTTAAGGCAGGTCAGGGAGTTCTGGGCTCACGCAGAGGTTTATCAATATAACAGTTCTTCCCGCGGCTGGATCACGACATGGTGGAAGTACACAATGAACTCTAAAATGGCTTTCGGGGTATAATGCTCACACAACGAAGCTACTGATAAGTGAGCTCTTCTTGAAGATGCTCCCTATGAAATATTTTTTACAAGCGTGCTTCGTGTTTGTGAACAGTTACCTTTGGCCGCTCGGATCAACATTTATTGCATACACTTCTCAAGTACCATTAACTAGTATCTCTGCAATTTTGTCAAAGAACTAGCTTGTCTCGAGATAAGTGAACATAGCGGGATCACCTAAACCGGAACATTCCGGTTAGCAGCAGCACTTCGAACAGCTTTGCGAAGTATGAGACCAGAGACCAGGTCCTTTATTTGGAAAGCCAGTTATCCTTGATGCGCTAACAGATTCACTTCTAGTCAGACCTTTCTTGTAAATTCACTGCTCACCCAGAGAGTGTTATGCATAGCTGTTTCGATCGTCTTTGTAGTCCGATTCAGTGCCTTCGGTACTAAATAATTCATTCGGTGACTGCTGACAGTAGCAGATATACCGAAAACCAAGTCACGAGTTGTACGCATCAAATTCGCTACGTGTCACGGCTCTACCACTAAGCGAACATGCTCCAACACGTTCACTCTGTACTCGCTCAAGCGTTTCCATTACTTCGTTATGTTTGTGTGGGCTCTCATGCTTGATTCGCTTTGCATTTGGTTTACTTTATCGGACACTTTGAAATGTTTGTGGCAGGTGATGTTCCACACCTGAAACACGTCGGTGAAAAAACGGTCAGCGTAGTAAGTGAATATCTTTATTGCACTACAAGTGGAGACCTTCTAGTGACGTAGGTCATTATCAGGCAGTGAATCAGGAGTGAATCTAACTTAATTCTAACTTAGGGGACCAGATTTCCAAAATCAGAATCTGAGACAGAAATTAGAAGTAAAAATGCAACGACATTTTGTGGGGGTTTCCGTTAACACTAAATCTGTATAGTATGATTTTTGTTCAACTATTTGCTTTATAGGCCTACTACATCTACACACTGGTAGATCATAGTACAATACAATTACCGGGATGACTTGGGACCAGATCCAGTCAGGATAATCAAATACCTGGATAATTGGATAAATTATGAAACAGGCCATTTCTTTAAAAAATGATATATTTGTGTATAAATACTACTGCAATATTACACTACTGGCCATAAAAAATTGCTACACCACGAAGATGATGTGCTACAGACGCGAAATTTAACCGGGAGGAAGAAGATACTGTGATATGCAAATGATTAACTTTTCATAGTATTCACACAAGGTTGGCGCCAGTGGCGACACCTGCAATGTGCTGACATGAGAAATGTTTCCAACCGATTTATCATACACAAACAGCAGTTGACCGGCGTTGCCTGGTGAAACGTTGTTGTGATGCCTCGTGTAAGGAGGATAATTGCGTACCGTCACGTTTTTGACTTTGGTAAAGGTCGGATTGTAGCCTATTGCGATTGCGGTTTATCGTATCGCGACATTGCTGCTCGCGTTGGTCGAGATCCAATGACTGTCAGCAGAATATGGAATCGATGGGTTCAGGAGGGTAATGCAGAACGCCGTGCTGGATCCCAACGGCCTCGTATCACTATCAGTCCAGGTGACAGGCATCTTATCCGTATGGCTGTAACGGATCGTGTAGCCACGTCTCGATCCCTTAGTCAACATATGGGAAAGTTTGCAAGGCAACAACCATCTGCACTAACATTTCGACGACGTTTGCAGCAGCATGGACTATCAGCTCGGTGACCATGGCTACGGTTACCCATGACACTGAATCACAGACAGGAACACCTGCTTTGTTGTACTCAACGACGAAACCTGTGTGCACGAATGGCAAAACGTCATTTTTTCGGATGAATCCAGGTTCTGTTTACAGCATAATGATGGTCGACTCCGTGTTTGGCGACATCGTGGTGTACGCTTAATGGAAGCGTGTATTTGTCGTCGCCATACTGGGGTATCACCTGGCGTGATGGTATGGGGTGCCATTGATTAGACGTCTCGATCACGTCTTGTTCGCATTGACGGCACTTTGAACAGTGGACGTCACATTTCAGACGTGTTACGACCCATGGCTCTACCCTTCATTCGATCCCTGCGAAACCCTACATTTCAGCAGTATAATGCACGACCACATGTTGCAGGTCCTGTACGGACCTTTCTGGATACAGAAAATGTTCGACTGCTGCCCTGGCCAGCACATTCTCCGGATCTCTCACCAATTGAACACATGTGGTCAATGGTGGCGAGCAACTGGCTCGTCACAATACGCCAGTCACTACTCTTGATGAACTGTGGTATCGTGTTGAAGCTGCATCTTCGTCGTCCCTTTGATACTTCTTCTTTCCGTCTTCACCTTTCTGTGCCTCATCTTTGGTTGAGATGTCTTTGAATTTATACGAAGCTCTTTTTAACGTGTTTACTTTCACCAGATTCCATCAGAAACAGCAGTCTTTTAAATTCGATTTTCGGAGGCGAACCACAGTGCCCTCTTTATTTCGATCTACTTTCAAAAGCTTCTTCAACAATTGTATTCTGTGACTTCGCTTCACAGTTTACATAACCGTTTGGTCCATTGTCTTTAGCAAGTTCTTTACATTTTGTGGCAGAAAGAATGTTTTGAAGCGTCCCTCTGCTCTATCAAGAAGGCTTTCTGTAGGGTGGGTGGGTACATTCGCTGGGATTAACATCAACGTATGGTGTTATGGTCTTTTGGTAACTTTTTTTTTTACTTAAGGTATGAGAATTGAACCATATCATTCACAAAACGAGGTAGCAGTTGATTTTTGATACCTTTTGAAGCCCGTGGTTTTTTTCAACTTTCCTATCTACAGAAAGAATATTTTGTGGTTTCCTGTACAGTGAGTACAGTTCAATAGGACAACACGGTTTTTACTAACCTTACAGCCACGAGAACTAGTTTCCCTTTTCGAAACTAAAGTTGTTTCAGGCAAAGCCTTCCAAATATGACCTGTCTCATTTAAGTTGTATAAAAATTCAGGTCTATATGATTCTGCTTAAATTTTGTATTTTTCAATAAATATATTTGCCAACTTTTGTGCATCTGCCTTGTCTTGCCATTCTATAGTCAGCCATTGTTCGCTTTAAATGAAGACAAACCGTCGATTGTCTTGGCTAAAAGCTTACGGGCACAACAAACGCAACAATGCGCCTACTGTATTCATTGTTCACTGAAGACTTCATCTTTTAATACAATGGCTAAAAATTGATTTTAAAACTGTAAAGATACCTACAGTGTACCGCATACTGTAATAACTATCTAAGAGGGGAAAATCAGCAATTTTAGTACTGTACAAATTTAATTTTCCTCGATGCGATCCGGGTACCTTGGAGGTCCAGATAGCTGGAGATCAAATGACTGGAGCTTTACTGCACCTTCTTTTAATACTCGTACATAAAAACATCAAAAATCATACCTTACTAATCGAGTAAATACTTATTTGTTTTAGTGTTGACAAAAGCAAATACATGCCATTGTCATAAAAATGTTAGCGCATGAGGCCGTTGCTGCAGCGTATATGCAACGTAGCGTGACTCCGATCCGGGTATATGAGCATCGACATGTAGGCAAGGTATCAGTGTGGCATTCGTGTCTTCCCCAGGTGAGTGACGTAAATGCGGAAATGTGAACTTTGGCGACGTTATTACCAAATAAGTCAAAAAAGGACCAACGTGCTGTTACTCTTTTCTTGGCTGCCCAAGGACAAATGAAGGGCTTATTTCAATAGTGGTGCAAGTCCATTTGTGTTCATTCTGAGAGGACTCTGTATCTCGGAATGAACACAGATGGACTTGTACCACTATTGAAATAAGTCCTTCAAATGCAAGTAGGAAACCACCAGAGAATGGAGGATGTGTGTGACACACCATGCCCGTCGAAAAACCGCCATTACGAAATGGCTGCTGCTGCTTCATGATTACGCATGTCCCCATACCGCAAATACTATAATGCGGAAGTTATGCCAACTCAATTGGGAGGCACTCGAGCACCCGCCCTGTAGTCCTGATCATATTCCTGTCGGACGGGGATGTGCAGCTGGAAGTTTCGGACTTCTTCACACAGCAGGACACGGAGTTTTGCCAAATGGCTTTCTTCAACCTGGTGCTTCGGTGGGATTATCGCCTCGCCCACCGGTTTGCTTGATTAGTATATTGATTTGACTGTATGGCCTTCGAGCTGAAACTTTTTGATCGCCCATTACGTCAGTTTAATGTAATGAGGACTTTAACTAGGGCTGAAAAGATTGTTATTTACAGAGGTGAATTATTTTTCACTCTTAATTTGCCTGGAAGCTTCGCCGTAGGTAATTTATCAAACATTTTGTTATATATTTTGAAGAAGAATGTATGTCACTCACGAGTTTCAGGTTTTCAAACAAGACTTTATTTTTAAAAGTCCATATGAACCGACTCTTCGGAACACAAGACGGAACTTGATGATCCAAGCAAGCCTCAAGACCGGTTGCGATTACATGGGAGCGAAAATCGATTGAGGTATTGGATTTACAGGTCGTACAAAATAGATACGTGTTTCAAACTTTTACTGACATTCAAAGTAGTCACCAGCATTATGTATAACCCGTTGCCAACGATGTGGAAGTCGGAGGATACTCTTAGCAGCTGGCCGCGGTGGCCGAGCGGTTCTAGGCGCTTCAGCCTGGAACCGCGCGACGGCTACGGTCGCAGGTTCGAATCCTGCCTCGGGGACGGATGTGTGTCATGTCCTTAGGTTAGTTTGGTTTAAGTAGTTCTAAGTTCTAGGGGAGTGATGACCTCAGAAGTTAAGTCGCATGGTGATCAGAGCCATTTGAACCATTTTTGAGTTCTTAGCAATGCCAGTTGTGTTGACAGTTCGTGCGGCGCGGGATATTGCCCGACGAATTTGTAGCAGTTCTGAAGCGAATGTAGTGACGTGTGTCCTTCAGTATAGAAATCGAGTTGAACTTACGAGGACTTAAGTCAGGAAAGTGCAGTAGATAGTATAGTACTTAGCAACCCCACCAATCAAACAAATCAGTAACAACTTGCATTGTACGTGCTTGTGCAGTGTCCTGCAAAATGATGGTCAGGTCCTGCAGAAAGTGTCATCGCTTCTATCTCTATGCTGTTCTTTTTTGGTACACAACGTACGACCAGCTTAGACGATGATGATGATTGGTTTGTGGGGCGCCCAACTGCGCTGTTGTCAGCGCCCGTACAAATTCCCAACCTTTGCTGAGTCCAAACTCGCCACTTTCATGAATGATGATGGTATGATGAGGACAACACAAACACCCAGTCATCTCGAGGCAGGCATTAATCTCTGACCAGCTTAGAGACGGAAGTGACGACACTTTCTGCAGGACCTGACCATCATTTTTCAGGACAATGCTCAAACACGAACAGTGCGAGCTGTTACTGATTTGTTTGACTTATGGGGCTGCTAAGTGCTATACCGCCTACTGCACTCCCCTGACTTAACCCCTCGTGCGTTCAACTCGATTTCTAAACTGAAGGAAACACTTCACGGATTCGCTTCAGAACTGCTACAAATTCGTCGGGCAATAGACCGCGAAGCTCGAGCTGTCAACACAACTGGCACTGCTCAGAGTATCCTACGACTTCCACATCGCTGGCAACGGCTTATACACAACACTGGTGACTACTTTGAAGGTCAGTAAAACTTTGAAACACGTATCTATTTTGTACGAACTGTAAATAAATAGTTAGCACTATTAAAGTTCCAAGCCTCGTAGAAGCGGATTTCCAGAATAGATTTTGAAGTGGATAGACGACCATCCGGAAGCGGTATTGGGAAATCGGTTTACGAAATCCCATTTTCGGAGCCCCGTGTAAACGGGGTGATCGATAAGCGTCGCGTCGCGCAACATGTATCGCGTATCGAATCGTCTCAGTGTGAACTGCCCCTAAGGAAGAAGAGAGCGACTGACCCGACATTTAATGAGCCTCACACGGACAGTGTAACCGCGCGATTGAGAACAAGGCAAGCAGTTTCGCGTGCAATAACGTCCGTGTGAACGCCGTTTCATTGAAGAGACAGGAGCGTGGTTATGCCGGCTGGCACATAGGCCCGTATCTGCCCGCCAGCGCATTTAGACGTACGGTCCATCAAAAAGTCAGTATAAATTTGAGAACTTAATAAACCACGGAATAATGTAGATAGAGAGGTAAAAATTGACACATGCTTGGAATGACATGGAGTTTTATTAGAACAAAAAAAAATCCCATATTGCTAGACGCGTTTGGTGATGATCGTGTGCTCAGCCGCCACTTTCGTCATGCTTGACCTCCCAGGTCCCCAGACCTCAGTCCGTGCGATTATTGGCTTTGGGATTACCTGAAGTCGCAAGTGTATCGTGATCGACCGACATCTCTAGGGATGCTGAAAGACAACATCCGACGCCAGTGCCTTATCATAACTGCGGACATGCTTTACAGTGCTGCTCACAACATTTTTCCTCGACTACAGCTATTGTTGTGGAATGATGGTGGACATATTGAGCATTTCCTGTAAAGAACATCATCTTTGCTTTGTCGTACTTTGTTACGTTAATTATTGCTATTCTGATCAGATGAAGCGCCATCTGTCGGACATTTTTTGAACATTTGTATTTTTTTGGTTCTAATAAAACCCCATCTCATTCAAGCATGTGTGTCAATTTTTACCTCTCTGTCTACATTATTCCGTGGTTTATTAAGTTTTCAAATTTTTTGATCACCCGGTACATTCCTGTCGTGTGGCGTTGTCACGCATGCTGTTGTGCGCTCTCTTGCATATTGTTTCGTCGGTTGCTTTCAGTACACGACGGGACTGTTGTGTACTTGTTCGCAGATTCTTGTCACTAATCTACAGTACACGACACGGTGGTAGAGATTTTCGTTGCTAGACCAAGGATTGTTTGACGGAATGTATAAATAAGTACAAAGAGTTTGTGGAAAGTGGGTTCAGAACACACACAGAATTAAGATTGATAAAACCGACAGACTATAGGGATGGGTTCCTGACTGGAAATGGAGAAAAAAATATTCTACGAACATGTGTATTGAAACGACAACAAATCGCCACGGAACACAATACAGAACTGCATCCACGTGACAACAAATGTTCAAAGAGGGCTCCATGAGATTTCAGGTGATGGAGATAGTAGCGGTTGTCATTCAGGATACACACAATCGTACTTTCGCTTACAACGTGTTGGAGGGCCATTTGTCGGGAACTTGTACTAGGGTTCGTCTCGATATATTGTAAAGCCCGGTCCTACAAACCAGGTGTATACATAGTTCGCCGCCTCCCTGAACGTTCATCTGTCTGGAATTACCCATGATCACTCGAACACCCAAAAACGACTTGCAAAGTCGTGTGATGTGGTTGTTCTCTGTGAGAAGACTTGTGTTAGTATAAGCCGTGCTGCCTATCGATCATTTTCATCTGCTTGGCCGTATACAAACACCATGTAGGCTTGTTCCCGACACAAATAGCGACTATTCTGCTGTTTACAGTACCTTCCGTCAATCACACAGCCTTCGTGAATACACGGCACGCGGTCAGAGGCATTCGTCAGCGCCATCTACCGTGTAAACAATGCATTTCCGGACACATCTTCACAGGACCTTTTTTCCTCCATTTCCTGTAAGGATCCCTGCAGTTTGTCGATTTTGTTAATGTTCACCCTGTACTAATAAGAATTTAGTGACTGAATTTTATGATAAATTGGTTGCCTCTGCTAACCAGTTTTCCTCGCAGCCAACCGTTGCTTTGTTGCAAAAAAGTGCGAAGCTTACAGGGCTCGTTTAGAAAGCAACTCAAGAAAGTTTGTGACAGTAAGCGTAGAGGCGGACCTCTCGATTACATTTATATACCAACGTTATGGTACTATAATTTGCCTTTATTTACTGTGGGTCAAAAGCTGCCGACGTCTGCTGAAAACTTTGGCTGCCCAGATTGATTTGTGCGATAATAATATGATGCTACTAACACCATCCCGTCTCCTGTATCTGCAGGATCTCTCACTTCTGTTCCAGGTCAGGATAATACTTCCCTTAAGGGGGGTAGGACGTCAAACGGGCCGACTTGGAGCAGTAGAGGCATAACAGGACATTTTAATTTCCACTGTCTATACTTTTACAAATAAATTCATAAAACTTTGTCAGCATCACCAGGAAGGATTCAGAATTCACAATCACTGCAGTGGAAGATCAAAAACATAACAAAATTTTTTTTTTACGTCTGAAATTTCATCATTCTTTCACTTACTAATGGCTGCATTTGTTGCTATAGGTATAATTTTCTTCATAAGTTAGAGAGATTCTTCCATGAATTTTGCACAGCATACAAACCACACTTACAGGTGTATGAAACTCTAGAATTTACTTAATTTATGAAAAAACGAATGAGCTGTTATATTTTAAACTTCATGTTTAGAAAAAACACAAATTTTCTAGTTAATTACCTCAGTTTTCACCACAGCTTTTAATAGATTTGTAAAGTTCTAGAATTTCATACACCTTTGATATGGTTTGTATGCTGTGCAAAATTCATCGAAGAATCTCTCTTACCTACGAAGAAAAGTGCACCTATAGCAACAAATCCTACCATTAGTAAGTGAAAAAAGTGATGAAATTTCACATGAAAAAAATAATTATTTTGTTATGTTTTCGAACTTCCACTGATGTGAGTGTAAATTCTGAATCCTTTCTGGTCATGCTGACAAAGTTTTATGAATTTATTTGTAAAAGTATGGACAGTGGAAATTAAAATGTCCTGTGATGCCTCTCCTGCTCCAAGTCGGCCCGTTTGACGTCCTACCACCCTTAACATATTTTAGCGCCAATATAGCAATTATATGACCACAGAATAGTTAACAGTGGAGAGTCCTTCTTTTGGTTTTTAAGCAATGAGTCGCTGGAAATTTTACTCGGATATCTGTGCGAGTTTCCTTCCCTGTAATTTTCAGCAATTTCTTAAATTAAAAACAGTAATACAGTAACTAAAACTTTAAACTATTTACCTTCATGACCTCGTGCCGTAGTGCACCATGATGCTCTTTGTATGTCTCAGGAGTTATAACATTATACAGCGACGGTGTTGAAATTCCTCTGGCAAATTTAATTCTTCCAGAAAGCAACTCTTTGCTAAAATTCTGAAAGCAGAGTTCGCCCAGGATGATGTGGCCAATGCACAGTGACCACTTTTCGTCCAGAGCGCTGGACGAGTTCATTCATTTGTTCGGACGGGGAGGCCGAAACTGTCTGCCAACGTTCGGCCGTTCGGCTATGACAGTATCGAGGAGCACGCGTACCAATCTTTCTCAATCAACTTTACAGAAACTGTTCGGTAAAAAAAAATCATTTTTGCGTTACTTATACACCACTAGTTATTAAAATTGCTACGTCAAGAAGAAATGTAGATGATAAACGGGTATTCGCTGGCCAAATATATTGTACTAGAACTGACATGTGATTACATTTTCACGCAATTTGGGTGCATAGATCCTGAGAAATCAGTACCACGAACAACCACCTCTGGCCGTAATTACGGCATTGATACGCCTGGGCGTTAAGTCAAATACAGCTTAGCTGGCATGTACAGGTACAGCTGCCCATGCAGTTTCAACACCATACCAGAGTTCATCAATAGCAGTGTCTCGCGTATTGTGACGAGCCAGTTGTTCGGCCACCATTGACCAGACGTTTTCAGTTGGTGAGAGATCTGGAGAATGTGCTGGCCAGGGCAGCAGTCGAACATTTTCTGTATCCAGAAAGGCCCGTACAGGACCTGCAACATGCGATCGTGCATTATCCTACTGAAATGTAAGGTTTCGCAGGGATCGAATGAAGGGCAGAGCCACGCGTCGTAACACATCTGACATGTAACGTCCACTGTTCGAAGTGCCGCCAATGCGCACAAGAGGTACTGAGACATGTAACCAATGGCACCCCATACCATCACGCCGGGTGGTATGGCGATGACGAAGACACGCTTCCAATGTGCGTTCACTGCGATGTCGCCAAACACGGATGGGACCATCATGACTGTAAACAGAACCTGGATTCATCCGAAAAAATGACGTTTTGCCATCCGTGTACCAGGTTCGTCGTTGAGTACACCATCGCAGGCACTCTTGTCTGTGATGCAGCGTCAAGGGTAACCATAGCCATGGTCTCCGAGATCATAGTCCGTGCCAGTGCAAACGTCGTCGAACTGTTCGTACAGATGGTTGTTGTCTTGCAATCGTCCCCATATGCTGACTCAGGGATCGAGACGCGGCTACATTGAAACGTCCCCTTTGAACAATTATACAAGACTGTGCTTAAACTGACACAATATTTTTAGCGCAACGCAATCTGACTTTCAAAAATCCCTACGAAAGAATGGCCCTGACTAACATTAACCTATACGTTTCACAAATCACTTACCTCACAAAAATCTTCGTTACTCAAACTACTGCAATACAGCGAGCGCCACAACTTCCAGCTAAATAAAAGATTCAAACTACTGAAGGCACTAACTACTGATAGGCATAGTTAGCAAATGAAAGATTTTAATAGAGAAGAAACAATGTATTTACCTCACTAGTCATAATATATATAGCAGTTCATGACACCAATTCTTACAAATTTCAAAACTCCGCCATCTCTCTCCCCACGTCCACCACTGCTGGTGGCTACGCGCTGTTAGCATCCAGCTGCTGCTGCCCGACACTACAATGGCAGACAACAATGCAAACTAGCCACAGACTGTGCACAGCACAGCCAGTGATTTTTCATACAGAGCGCTACGTGGCGTTACCAATAAGAAAATGTAAACAGCCTACTTACATAGCCCCCATGCTCCCCACAAAAAATTTTACAAATTGTTTTGGGCTGTGGCCAATACAGATTTGAAAATTTTTTTCATAATTACAATAACAAAGAAATGAAATGCACACACTTATCGATACAATGTTGGTCAAAAGCTAAAATTCTCTCACAATCCATAAAGACAGTCCTGATCGTTCATCATAGTAAAATTGCAGTGTTTTTTTTCAAAGTCTGAGCAATAAAAGAAATTGCACTTGGAAGTAGTGGATTTCTAAGCAGTCTTGAAGAAGTAGTGTTGTCCTTCCAACGAAAGACAGTGCTGACTCTTGACATGCAGACAGGTAATAGGCCACAGCAGAGTCAGTCGACGTTGAAGACTATCGATAGGTAGGTCATCACAGAGCAGACCCACTGTAGTCCTGGTAGAGATTACTATTGGTGGGCCACCAGAGGTGCAGACCCACTGCAGTCCTTGTAGAAATAATGGTATTGGTGGGTCATCAAAGGTGTAGACCCACTGTAGTCCTTGTAGAGATGGCCAGCAGCTATCTGTTTGACTGTGCAGGCGCACAATCACCATTGAAGTGTCTTGCGGATAATATAGCAAGTCCATAACCAGTACTTGTGCACTCACAAAAATTGTTTTTGAAATGTCCTTACAACCAGCAATGCTGTTATCCAGTCCCTTACTGAATTATTAACACATGTGCAAACACTATCAGTCCCTACTTCTCACATATTGTCCATATACTATGACCAACAGAAACGTGTGCAGTGAAATGTAATTTACAAGTTACTTAATTTGATGAACTGGTGTCAGTTACAATTTTATAACATAAGAATGCAATAACAAAGGTAAAAAATACATCTTTAAAGAACATAACAATACAGATTACATTTGCAGTAGTACAGGCTTTACAAAAGAATCGAAATAGCAAATACATCAGTGTTACAAAAATTACGACATAAGTACATACATAAAAGATCAAAATAACTTTTGAAACATCAACTTCACACATGAGCATTAGAACAAAACAGAATAAATAATGTGTAAACATCTTTACGAAGTAAATAACATGTTATTAATGCAAATTATATTTGAGGATAACAGTATTCCTCATCATAGTGAATGTAGCTTAGTATTAGAAGAGAAAAAATTCTATGAAACAGCACACAGAGACAGGAAGAAAACAAATACACAAAGGTACACAAACACATAGTGGGATAACACAAAAGGAAAGGACAGGGTTTGTTTTACTGCAGTATTTTGCAAACAAAACTTTCTTTACTTCTCGGAGATCTCCCTTCGTTCTTCATTATTTCCAAAAAGTCTTATCTATACCTGCTTTCTGTAGTTTTTTCATATAACCTCTCAGTGCCATTCTTCAAATCCATCGCAACTCATTCTCTTATATAGGCTACCCCCTCTTAAGCTAACTTAAATCTACTGAGCTCAGATGCTTAACTAAGGGACGAGGCAATGCAGCAGCACAAAACAATTTACACAAACAGCAATGATAAAAAATGTAAATTAGCAAAAAAAAAGGCAGCAATATTACAACTAATATAAGCCAATGCGCAGCAAACAAGAAAAATAAATCAGTAATAAAATTGGCTTAACCTAGTAATACAAAGTGACATTCAGTAGCACTATGAATGGCAAACAGCCGCAGCAAATGCTATAACTTATACCTAAACATGACAAACCCACAAGCAGAAAAAATAGCACACTAAAGACAACAATGCAGATAAGGACAACGTCTATTCACATCTTAATGTCTACGCAATTAAAGTGGTGCACCACAAAAACTAATGCTACAACAAATTACCAAGTACTTGAAAAGAAAATTACATATACAGTTACTGTTATTAGTCGCTTCTTATTGCTCTTTCCATTCCAAGAACTCCTTTTTCGCAGAATGTGGATCATAAAATAATTATTTAATAGATCTGTCGACAGAAAGTGTTCACATTAGCAAATGCATTTAATTTTATAAAACCAATGCTGCAACACAGCTGGAAAACAGATATCAAATGAAATAAGCAACTATGGACAAAGCATAAAAAAATCATTCAATAGTCATGTGACATTTCGTAAGTTAGTAGAATTCTCTCAACTCTCGTAGAAAGACGTTTGTTATAATCAGGTGTCAGAGGTAAGTACCTTCCTCAGTAATGAGCGTGTCGTATTTGCGGTGCTTTCTACAAAGGAATGTCAATAGCGAGGATAATGGCCCATTTTTTTTTTACCTATGCCTCTGAAAGGCACACACTAATGGCTCTCTTTTGTCAGGTGGTTGTCGCGCAGCTGGGTGCCCACGACGTGCAGGTGGTCACTTAATTGGCCTACCGAAATATTTACGACACCAGTTTCCGCTACAGTGGCAGTCTCATATAAAAATATTTTCACAGGTTGAGAGTTTGCGTTGCAAATATGTAGAAAATAAAATCCTATAAATATAATAGCGTCCAAAAAATTTTCGCCACCATAGTGATACATTCACGCATATACACACATTTCATAACTCTTAAAGTACGATTCTTGGTTTCCAACATCCTTTTTCACAAACCAGAGTCCCTAACCACTACTCATTATTCCTTACCTTATTACACATATGTATATTCGTCGACACTTCTTCAATATGTCATCATAACAGATACGTAGCATAACCAAATAACTCATATAGCATCAGCTTAAGCATACTTCAGCAGCATAATTCACATCGTCGTCGTAATAATAACATCATAACACCTCAGTCAACTCTCTAAATCGCCGTAGCTTCCTCCAATAATTTCAAAACCTAATAAAAATTCTCTGCTCATGTCAAAAGTGTCAACTACCTCAAACGTGCTTTAAACATCATGATCCTATACCAAATACATCATTCAAAGCTCTCATAGCATCACAATGGTTCCAAAAAAAATATGAAGGGTTCACACAGTACAGACAAAATACAATTTCATAAGTGTGAAATTATCCAACTGTGTAATTACGTAAACATCTGTCACTGATGTAGTAAAAAAAAGTTTGTCTCTCAGTTAAATTATCAGATAGCTATGTAATTTATGTGTTAGAGAAATATGGTACCGATGTGTAAAGTTGTATAAGTAAATACCATATTAGCTAGGGCTCCTTGTGCTTGCCAAACACATGGTACACAAAGTAAGCGTGTACCCCCCTGAGGATTAATGTAATTATATCCTCAGATGTTACAGATTACAGCAATGGAATGAAATGTATCACGGAAAACCTTTGTATCATTGTATTTCAAATATCTTTAAAAATAAATGTTTTAAGTACAAAATTAGTCACTCAAATACGCTTACTGTAGCGCTAAACTGTGCGTCGTGTTGTAAGATAATCTCTGTGGAAGTGTCGTAGTTATCGTCCTCCGAAAGCTAAGTTCTACAGAAGTCAATGTACTTACCTCATGATAAACAAAAGTGAAATGCTTTGCGTATAGATATCGTAGTTACTACGCTTATTGCCGTGATGAACTAAGTACTGTACTGTAATGTATTGTTGTGCTACAGAGAAGGCTGTCTCATTGTAGCTATACCACAAAGTTACTACTAAAACATGTTTTACTTTCCAGAATAATACAGAAAAACTGTGCAGATATAAAACAGATACACCGCAAAAGCACAATGTAAATTGTGTCACACATTAGTAGCGTCGTGATATAATCGTGTAGCTATTAAAGAAACCAAACGCTAAGTCATCTTTAATCTCACAGAAAGTACTTTAAATCCAGAATTTATTTTCAAGTAAACCAAAATATTGCATTAAAATCTCATTAGCAGTACTGGTAACTGTTCTAAGTATGTCAGCCTTATAGTCGTTACGTAATCGTGCAACTAACAAGCAAGAATGTACAAATAACAACACTGTGTCGTCTGTTCACTATAGCAATGCATTCGTAATTTCTGTTTAAATAAGTTCTCTTGGTTCTTGACTGGATAGTTAACTTTAAAACATTGTTGCATGTTAACAGATTCTGACAAAGCATACTACTAACGTAAAGTGAAAAATGTTATAGCAAAGACTAAGTTCAATAGCAGATTATCTTTCAATGAACGGTTTTACATGTGAACTGTGGTGTAAACCTTTCCTCTTCCTACAATGCAGAGCTCCAGCTTCAACAGAATTATCATGTGGTGTATGGTACATCGGTAAAGAATGCTCAAATTTTTCTCAAGGTTAGCGTCTATGTTATTTTTCTCAAGCCCAGCCGGCGCACGCGGCTGCCTGCCGGTGCGTGTCATTGTCTGTTTCTTTGTTGGCGCGCGTCGTTATTAGGATTAGGAGACCTAACTTCTACAAATTCACCTTGCCGAGAGGGCCCTGCTCTGTTTGAATCCCGCCAGTTCTGCTGCAATTCAGGTCTGTCGTTACGATCATATCGTCTGTCGTCATGTCGGTAGATTCCATAATTTCTTTCTTGTCGATCACGTGGTGGAGAATTTCTCCCTGAATCGTAACTGCGCGCTGGACCGTTTCGTAATTATTACTACTCTGCCAACGGTTGTCATACGGGTGGTGTCTGTTTTGGTCACGATTTGTGTTGTGAGAATAGCCTTGTCGTGTCCAGTTATTATTTCTTTCATCGCGGAATTGCGACGGATGTGACCTGTAATTGTTGTGTTCCTGTTTTCGCGTTCCGCGATTGTCAGTGTCAATTTCTAATTCTTGTAAGAGTCCCTGAAAAGCTTCAATGTCGTCTTTGCAACGTCCTGCCAAAATAATATTCCTTACATGTTCAGGCAATTTGATTAAGCAAATGCGGATGAGTTCTGAAAGGCTATATGGGTTTGAAAGATACTGATTCTTATGCAACATGTCTTCAAAATATTTGACGAGACTGGAAAATTCGGATTGTTCAAAGTGTTTCATCATCATGATGCTATGTTTTACTCGGTCTTGCGTAGCTTGAGACCAATATGCTGAGAAGAAGGCGTGGTAAAATTCTCCTTCACTGTGGCAATCGTGGATGACCGATCGCATTCTTACAGCTGGTTCATTCTCCAAGTAGCCACACATAAATTCTAATCTGTGATCTAATGACCAGTTGGGGGGGGAAACAATGAGAGAATTGATGAAGCCACGCTTGTGGATGAATGTCGTTGCCAGAATTCCTGAATGTTTTGAATTTACGTGTAGTAATGAACAGCTTATAGTCAAAATCATCGTGTCGGCGAGTTGCATGGCGGTCATTGTTACGTCGTTTCGGCGGTTCCATCTCAAAATTCGGTGTACTTTGCCAATTTCTTTCATAATCTCCAAAGTGCCCTGTGTTATTATTTTGTGGCGGTTCCGTATTTTAATGTCCCTCTTCCCGTATTGGTGTGCGAGAGTCCTCTGAAATACGTAATTCTTGTATTACCTGTGTCAGCTGATCTTGTACTTCCCGGATTTCTCTTTGGTGTTGCGTATTAATTTGATTTTGATTTTGTTTGAATTTCCTAATTTGTTCGAACTCTTCTGTGTCATTAAAGACTACCGGTTTTGTGTCATTCAGATTATCATCTACCTTCGTAGGTTCGAAAGTTCAACTACTTTCTCTGATAATGAACTAATGTCCTCCATGTGTCTTTCTGAACCAATTTTCAGAGTATCTACTGTGTCCTTTAAGTTTTCTTGAGTTTTTGCAAGTTGCGTAACCGAATCGGTAGATGCAACTGAGTCAATTTTAGCTTGCAAGGTCTCATGACTTTCATGAACAATTGTTTGCAGTTCTTTTATGGCTGCTTCGTGATTCTGTAATGCGTTTTCATGCCGCGAAAAAATAGGTTGAAAATGCTCACAAATTTGTGTTTTTACGTCATTACAGATTGTTTGACATTTCGATTCAATGTTATGTAACTCAGTAGTTAAATCTTCACGTGTTTGTTCAAGTGTGGTGTCTAACTTCCGAAGATTTTGTTCCATTGTGTCTAACTTTTGAAGATTTTGTTCCATTGTGTCTAACTTTTGAAGCTTTTGCTGTGTTTGTCTCTGATTTTGTTCCATTGTGTCTAACTTTTGAAGATTTTGCCCCATTTGTTTCTGATTTTGTTCCATTTGTTGCATTAATTGCAATAATAATGTATTTGTGTCTGGAATCTGTTTTTTTATGCTTTTTGGCAGTGCATTTTCACCGGCAACATTTACATTTTGACAGGCAGAAAATGTGTCTTGACTCATTTGAGAAAACGGTGAGGACCCATAAACTAAGTCTACAGTATTTGCAATATCATGTTCTGTCATTTCGAATTCCTGAGGCGAGCTGTTGCCGACCGATCGAATGATAATGCTTCCCTGTTCACTAATTGTTTCAGTGCCTACGCCATTATTTGCAGCCCGCTCCATTTCCCCATGCATAGTTACCAAATTGCTACTTTGAATGTCTGTTAATTCATTACACAGTGGTGCTGGTAAGCTATGCTCGTCGTCACTATTATTTCTCAGTTTACTTTGGAGCCTAGTGTTACGTTTTTCACACGCCATTTTTGTAACAATACTTCACATGATAACACAGAAAACCACAATTTGAAGGGCAAAAATAAGAGAACACATTAACATAGCACTGAAAATAATATCTAGTTAATTGCAAGCCCAGCTGCGAAATACTTGGTGCAACTCTTCATGCAAGCCACAACTTTTTACTGTACAACAATGAAAGACTGCAACTACAAAGGAGATTCTCTCAACAATTATGTGCTAGCAATAAACAATATCTACACTAATTACACAAACTACAAGAAAAAAATCAGAAAATTCCAGTGAGGTATCCTGGCAGGGTCGCCATATGAAACGTCCCCTTTGAACAATTATACAAGACTGTGCATCAACTGACACAATATTTTTAGCGCAACGCAATCTGACTTTCAAAAATCCCTACGAAAGAATGGCCCTGACTAACATTAACCTATACGTTTCACAAATCACTTACCTCACAAAAATCTTCATTACTCAAGCTACTGCAATACAGCGAGCGCCACTACTGCCAGCTAAATAAAAGATTCAAACTACTGAAGGCACTAACTACTGATAGGCATAGTTAGCAAATGAAAGATTTTAATAGAGAAGAAACAATGTATTTACCTCACTAGTCATAATATATATAGCAGTTCATGACACCAATTCTTACAAATTTCAAAACTCCGCCATCTCTCTCCCCACGTCCACCACTGCTGGCGGCTCACCTCCAACTGCGCAACGCTACGCGCTGTTAGCATCCAGCTGCTGCTGCCCGACACAACAATGGCAGACAACAATGCAAACTAGCCATAGACTGTGCACAGCACAGCCAGTGATTTTTCATACAGAGCGCTACGTGGCGTTACCAATAAGAAAATGTAAACAGCCTTCTTACAGCATGACCCGTTACAGCCACGTGGATGAGATGCCTGTCATCTCGACTGCTAGTGATACGAGGCCGTTTAGATCCAGCATGGCGTTGCGTATTACACTTCTGAACACACAGATTCCATATTCTGCTAGCAGTCATTGGATCTCGACCAACGCGAACAGCAATGTCGCGATACGTTTCATTTGGCAACGCTGGTCAGCTGGTGTTTGTGTATGAGAAATCGGTTGGAAACTTTCCTCATGTCAGCACATTGTAGGTGTCACCACCGGCGCCAACCTTGTGTGAATGCTCTGAAAAGCCAATCATTTGCATATCACAGCATCCTCTTCCTGTCGGTTAAATTTCGCGTCTGTAGCACGTCATCTTCGTGGTGTAGCAGTTTTAATGGCCAGTTTGAAGATTTGATTATTATTATTATTAATTATTATTGTGATTTTCACATGTAAGTAACACACTGCGCGAAATTCGAAAAAGTTTGCTACAAAAAATAGGGGGCGCTGTGATTCTGCAATTGATGCATGTAACATACAATGTTGCTGCGTATGAAATTTAGCAAACATATTGATTTTTTTAATACTTGGGTGGAAGTCTCTGTGACCAATCTCAAGAACATTGATCTGATGTAGTACACTCGTTCGCGATCGTGCAGCGCCAGCGATAAAGCCAGAGTGAAATATCCACAATATTGCTCGTATTTCCTAAATGGTTTGAGATATCGGAAGGAGATTTGGGTACATGATGGCACCCAAAGAGGAGAATATTCTGCCATACGGTTATTATACAAAACTTCATTATCTACCGTGTTATTCCACTACCTAAAAAACTTTTTTGATGAAAGAATGTAATTTTAAGCGATAATTGATATCTGGTGAGAAGAGAAATGCTATGGGTTTTAGGAGAACATAAGTGAAGACATTACGGGTTTATTTTGTACCGAGTATGTGCTCTTTCATAAGATACTCACCTTACTTTTCGTCAGTTCCTCACTTAATAAACTTAACATATCGCTGTTTCAGAATTCTCTCGCAAATGCGTCTGCACATATTAGTGCGGTGCCACTGTGTAAACTCCGCTGTGCTTTGGTAAAACAAGCAAATTTTAACATGGCAACAAGATAAATGTGTAGGTTTTACTCAATATTCGCCACTCGTGACGCGTCTCTGAAATTGACAAATGGTTAACAAGACAAGCGAAAAAAAAACCTGTATTTACAGCGTTTTTTTTGTTAGATACTAATCAAAACAGAGGTTACCGATCTTTTTGAATAGCCACCATGCACGTGTGGGCGTGGAGGGGCCCCACTTTATATTTACAATAAGTGTGAGCGTAGGCTTGAGTTTAGAACGGCACTTCCTCTCGGGCGCTCGGCATTTACCCCACAGAGCCTGCCCGCACCCCTCCTCACTACTACTCGCCCCACACTTATCCTACAAACTGCGCATCTGCTGGCCACAATATCCTGTGCGGACTCTGGCTGTGGTACGTTGCTCTGCAGAAATGCTCCACCTCATAACTGCGTCGTTCCAACTGATTTTGCAATTCGCAATTCTTATATAGTTTCGGCAGTCATTTGGGTAATAGCCTCGCAGCTCTTTAACCAAAGAACTATGACTGTCACGATAATTCAACTCCCCATCCCGAGTACCACGTTTTCTGTGGTTAACACTGATGTTCGTGTTCATAGGTGCAACACCTATTGTTGTAATAACGATAATAATATGTGTTCGATCCGTTCCCACGCGGAACATCGCTGCAACTAACGTACTTTCCGCGCACATGCCACGCAAGATTTTAGAACTGGCTGAAGTCAATACGCCATGTTTGCACATGTACCTAGGAGCGGGTTTCACCATTTACACGCAGACGTTTGTGCCGGATGTAACCTTTTTGTTTTACACAGTAAATAGGAATTTTGGTAATATTTTGGATGTCACACAGAAAAGTAAAGTTTCAATAGCATCTGGGTAATAGCGGGCAACATCTCTGCTAAAGAGGTTACAGTGCGAGACCCTGTTAGTAGTACCTTTGTTTGCGAGTGGAGTGCTGTCTTGGAGGGAGGGAGAAATCGAGTTGAATCTCGTGATGGACTAAGTTATGTTTAGCCTGCCCGGTTGGCCGTGCGGTCTAACGCACACTGCTTTCCGTTCGGGAAGGGACGCCTGGTCCCGGGCAAGAAACACCCCGGCGCATTTGTGTCGAGGTTCCGTGAACAGGCCAGTCTGTGGATGATTTTTAGGCTGTTTTCCATCTGCCTCGGCGAATGCGGGCTGGTTGTGGACCACTGCGGCTGAGGCGGGGACGGAGCCTTTCCGTCCTTTCTAGGTCCCCGGTTAACATACAATACAATACAAAATGTGTTTAAGCCATGCTGCGTGCCGGCAACAATGTTCTTGTATTATTTTTCATTTATGGAGAGATGTTTTGTTACATTCATTCAGAAGACTTCAAAACGTAGTGCAACAGCGCATGTTCCGAGACATCCAAGTGCAGTACTTAATTTGGTCAGGGATGTAGAATTGGAGATTTGTATGATAATGCAAAAATATGTGATTTGCTGATTTTTCTTCTAAGCATATGTGTTTGTAAGAATGTAAAGAGAATTTGTTCAGGTTTTTCCACTGTTCATGTAAAGTGTATTTCTAATATTTCACGTGTTAAAATATTTTATCTTAGTGATGTAAAGTTTTGTTAATACAGCTACTTTATTGCTTTTCTATCAGTCAGCATTCATCTCTTTATTTAAAGCTTCACAAACATAATTTTGCTTCCCCGGGTTTCTCAGTAATTGACAATGATCATTGCAGTAATGAGATTTATTAGCAGAGAAGTTTCGTGGCTGTTTCTACAGTTTAAAGCAAACATTACATATTGTGTTGCTGGTACTTCAAATGTTTATTCTTTAACTAGGATTGCAGATGCAGTAGTTTCGAGATAGCAGCAACACAGCATTTATTCATTGTGCAAACTGGTAGGCCATTTAAAATTTGTGTATGATACAACTGACATTTCAACAGTGACATACTTTTAAAAAAAAATGGTTCAGATGGCTCTGAGCACTATGGGACTTAACTTCTGAGGTCATCACTCCCCTAGAACTTAGAACTGCTTGAACCTAACTAACCTAAGGACATCACACACATCCATGCCTGAGGCAGGATTCGAACCTGCGACCGTAGCAGCAGCGAGGTTCCAGACTGAAGTGCCTAGAACCGCTCGGCCACAACAGCCGGCTTACTGCCGCAAGAGCAACACCTTAGCTACAGAGGAGCGATCTCACATACTCCACGCCAGCATCCCCGTATTCTTGATTCATTGAATTTTCCTCAGGCTAATGTCTCTTTGTTTTTTACATTCAAGAATTCTGTATGTGAAGTGGAAATTATTATTGTGTACTTACATAATAGAAAATAGTAGTGGATCTCTTCGATCCAGCGCCAGCATTTACATTCCAGTCTTCGTCGTTCCTTTACAATGGTCTCAACTACTCTTTATTTTTATTTTGTTTTGCAACTATAGAATGTTAACATTGTTTACAGGTCTGTTGTTTGTCTGGACATGGGTCCAAATGAAATTCGGGATACACACAATCCAGAGGTTACAGATTTTCAACAAATTTTGTTTGATGACAGCGATGACGAGGGCGAACATGCTGCACACAGGGCTCCTATTCTCGAACTGATAGACAAAGAGATCGATGCTGATGCCTCAGAAAGCATAGAAGAAAGAGACGACTTAGAAACCGAACAGAGTGACACAGACGTAAGTTCAGGTAAGCAAGATGGCCGGGTATCGTTGTTATAGGAAGAGAGGAAAGAAAATAATCGAATCATTCGATTGGAAAAAGACACCATACACAAACCGCAGGAAAACCCCAAAACATTACATTCTCCACATAAGGCTTCCTGGTGCCATTGGAAAAGCAAAAATAATGAAGGAATTTCACAAACATGGGAATGGGTATTTGATCAGGAAGTGATTGTAAAGTACAAGAACCAATATATTGAATATATCCGAAGCAGTTACCAGCGAGAACTAAACGCTCACCCAACGGACATAGTCGAGATAAAAACCTTCATTGGACTTCTATATATATAGCTGGAATCCACAAGACGGGAAGGAAAAGTCTTAAAGATTTGTGGGATTCCAAGGGGTTCGTATCGAGATATTTCGGTTGACCATGAGTGAGTGTAGGTTTTGTTTTCTACTACAAGCTCTGCAATTTGATGATAGACAATCACGTAGTGAACGCAGAATAGTGGACCGTCTGGCGCAAATTCGAGATTTATTTAAAAAGTTTGTGAAGAACTGTCAATCTTGTTACATTGTAGACAAAACGTCACCACTAAAGAGAAGCTCGAGGCCTTCAGAGGACGTTGCTCTTTTATCCAATATATACCGTCGAAGCCGGCAAAATATGGAATAAAGATATTTCCTAGAGTTGATTCCACGCTGTTTTACATCTGCAACATGGAGATCTATGCTGGCAGACAGCCAGATGGCCCTTTTCAGCTTAGTAATAAAAGCAGCGACGTCGTTGAACTTTTGGTTGCCCCTCTCACTAATTCAGGTCGCAATATCTGTGCTGACAACTGGTTCAGCGATTTATATCTGCTCCATGATTTGTCAGAGAAGCACCGGCTGTTGGAACCCTGAAAAAAAATAAATGCCAGATCTCGAAGGAAATGAAGTACGTGAAAACCTGGGCTACAAATTCTAGCATATTTGCTTACAGAAAAGAATGTACGATCTTTCCTTACGTCCCACGAAATAAAAATAACAAAAGAAATAATTTATTGGTCTCAAGCAGGGCCGGCCAGAAGTTCTACACGCGTGCGGTGCTCCTGCACATGCGCAACTTCCGGGTCACAGCGTGCATGCCGCAGCCGTCAGCGTTCATGTAGTGCATGTTTCTACGCACAGATGTCGCTCCTCTGTTACACAAAGTGCGTTATCGACACCTCGTATGTATATCACAACCTGGGCTGCAACTGTAAGACCTGTTGCTTCATCGAGCGCACACAGAGGAAGCAACAAAGTATCTAGCCTTATTTATTAGCTGCCTGTGCAGATCGCCGGCCATAGCACTGATACGAATTGCCACTGTTTGTTTGGATAGACTGATTTCTTGAAACCTACTAACGTTCGTCGGACACACAAGTTCTGCAGCAGCAATCAGACACCCTTTCACAAACTGCCCTTCGGAAAAAGGTTTCCCAGATTGAGAAATTTTTAATGCGATTTTAAAACTTGCTCGCAGTGAAGATTTCTGGAAAATTCAAAACAGTACATTGTACAGCGTACACTAAAACAGACATAAATGTAGCACAAGAAACTAAGAGTTCAAGAAGTATCAGTTATTTTGAAGTACAGTAAAATCGAGTTGATGTGTCTCATCCATTTTCTGAAGGACATTTAATTTTGCTTGCCATTCTTCACTGTTGAGTACACTACACTCGTCTTTATGATACGTATTGTAATGTCTTTCAATTGAAAACTTACTCTGAACGCCTATTATTAGGCGGCACGGCAAACACTGTGAGTTTTCACCATTTGCTACAAAAAAGAATTGCAGTTCCCAGTCATTTTCAAACGACTGAGAACATAGATCTCCCGTCCTTTGCTTTTTCACAGTACTTGCCGTTTCTCAGTACTTCTCTGTTACGGTTATGGTCACCAGGGGTAAACGAGACTGGATATGTGGCGCTCTTGCTTGTACCGCAGGGAAGTGGAGCCGCCGCCGTTCATTTAGGGCACATGTCTAATAACATGTCCTGTCGCTCGCTGTCGCACATGTGCAGCACTTCCGCACGTCTACACACTGTGCAGCGTTTGGCCGGCCCTGGTCTCAAGTCTGCATTATGACGCTGAAATTGAGGAAAACACTGAAGATAGAAGAAAACCTACTATCAAAACTTATAACACACGCTAAATGGGAGTTGTTATGGTTCACAAATTGGCTCTATCAACTACGTTCAGAGGGGCATACGACGATGGGTCACGGTCGTATTTCATTCGACACTGAATGTTGCTGGTATAAAATCCCAGATAATTCATATGGTAAATGGCAACGGAAGTCTCCGCCGACGGCTATTTCTTCGTCAGCTCGGATGGGAACTCTTGGAAGATAAACTGGTAAAACGAAGCCTGCTTTCCAATCTGCGTAGGATCCAGACTACGCGCATTATTGAAATTCAGCCGCAAAATCGCCGACTTTTAGGTCTTGTTGGTGAGAGAGTCGACAATGTCGACACCAATCAAGGAAAAAAGGAAGCGTTGCAAACCCTGCCTCACGACTAGTACAACACGACTGACGAAATACTCACGTAAATCGTGCGGACAATATCTGTGTCTTCAACACAGTGATTTTGTTACATAGCAAATCTGTGTCAAATCTTATGGGACTTAACTGCTAAGGTAGTCAGTCCCTAAGCTTACACACTACCTAACCTAAATTGTCCTAAGGACAAACACTCACACACACATGCCCGAGGGAGGACTCGAACCTCCTCCGGCACCAGCTGCACAGTTCACGACTGCAGCGCCCTAGACCGCTCGGCTAATTCCACACGGTTGATTTTGTTTGTCGTGAAGGATGTGAATTGGGTTCCCCCCCCAGAAGAAACATGAAAACGTCTCTCATTTGTTATATTTTTAGTTGTAAGTCACTTCTCAGGACTCTGATTGTCGTACATACCATGTAAAACATTTCCTGAACATTAAATTTTTCTAAGTGTAGCTCCTTATTTCTATGTTGTATGTTTATGAAATAATTCTCTAATAAAATTATTAAAAATAAATATAGTACCTTACAAGATTCTGGAGATCATCCATACGTGATATTTTTAAAGTATTGTTAATTTGAGTGAATGGATCTCAAATCCGCCGCCAGCATCCGTGTGAGTTTGACGCCAGTATCGGAGTGTTAATTCATCCAATCTTCTTTAATTCATTCGTCTGACACCATTAGCCGACAACTTTATGGCATTGCACACAGGAAAACAGTGGCATAGTAATCTTCTACAGACTTGTGTATATAAATAAAAAACAAAGAGAAGCAATAATCGTGTTTCAAACACGGGCGCAAAATTAAGATGCTGCTATTCTAACCACTGTGCCACATTTCCTCTGACGATCTGCCACCGTAAAATAGCTGGAAAATACCTCGAAAACTTTCATCACCATCATCAGTGTTCTGCCAAAAGCCAGGTTTTCACATGGTAGTTCTCCATGCTGTCCGGTATTCTGCCATCCTCTTCAGGTCTGCATAATTTCCTCTTCTCTTTATGTCGTCTATCATCTTCTATCTCCTTCATCCTCTCAGTCTTCTCCCACACACCAATCCTCCCAAAGCATCTGCTAGCTAGTACACCCTTCTCAATGAATGTCCCAACCAGTTCTTTTTTCTTTCTCTTACAACCTTCAGTAGACATCTTCTCTCACCAACCCTTTCCAACTCTTTCCATCCAGTTTATTCTCTCCATTCTCCTCCACATCAACGTCTCAAATGCTTCTAACCTTTTTTCATCCTCTCGTCTCAGTGTCCATGTATCGGCACCATATAGTGCCACACTCCAGACAAAACATTTGCCAAGCCTTTTCCTTAGACCATTATCTAATTTGTCACATAAGAGTCTCCTCTTACTGTTGAATGCCTCCTTCGCTATGGCAATTAGAGTTTTCACCTCCTGGTGACATCTCAGGTCTTCAGTTACTGTTCTTCCAAGATATTTAAATGCACTTACTTGGCTAATGGTAGATTGTCCTATTTTAATATTGGACAGTCTGCGTCTTGTACTAATGACCATACTCTTTGTTTTTTCTGTGCTTATTTGCATCCCATATTCCACACAAGTTTCATTCAGATCTTTCAGCATATTATTCACTGTCCGCTCACTTTCTGCCACTAATACCATGTCATCAGCAAATCTTGTACATTCTATTCTCTTTCCACCAATACATATTCCTCTTAAACTTTGATCGTCCTTTTTTCAGAAACGGTCGGGTATCTGCGGATAAGCTGAACCATGTGTTCGATTATTTTGACCCCTTTCCACTGAGCGAAGTTTCTGGCAAATCGGATGATGGCACTTCCCGTGTTCTCCTCGACAGTGTAAAGCGGAGCAGCGGCGACTCACTGATCAAGATATATTTTACAAGCTACATTGAACCGAAGACGAACCTGTGCGCCCCAGGTATGATAAGACGCAGAATGGTTGATGTAAAGCGAATCTCTTCAGCTCTGCATTTGGATGCGCAGCTCCCCGTGTGAGGGAGGCTTTAGTCGTGTCGTTGGCCAGCAAGTGTTATCAGCTCCCGGCGGG
Organism: Schistocerca gregaria; assembly: GCF_023897955.1. Classification (NCBI taxonomy): domain Eukaryota; kingdom Metazoa; phylum Arthropoda; class Insecta; order Orthoptera; family Acrididae; genus Schistocerca; species Schistocerca gregaria. The sequence goes on along the minus strand of NC_064926.1, from coordinate 215,268,345 downwards.
CAGGCGACACGCAGAGCGCCTACAGAGTCACACCATCGCCTAGCCAGTGTGTGACCCGCTAATCTGGCTTGCTAATGAATGGCGTACAGAGCAGCGCAGGACCCGAGATAGGCAGATGTTATCTGCGACGAGAACTACAGGCGCGGCACGCGCGAAGCAGCCAGCGGTTCGTTGACCCGCGAGCCTTATCGTCTGGGCCGACGTGCCCGCCCCACCGCCTTGCCCGGTGTCGCCATTGTATTTTGCCGAACATCCGTGGCGCTCTAAGGCTACGGCCACTCGTGCGATTTTTCCAGCGGCATTGGAAGACACGCAAGGAAGTAAAAAGTTCAGCTTCTAAGTGACGGCGCATCTGCGGAGGCAGGATGCGTCTCAAGGTCACGCGCAGAAGAATGCGACCCGGCCTTTTTCTCTCCAGAAATACCAACTGCCTTAGCGGCCACACGAAGTTTTTCGCGAGGCATTCAATCCGTCGAACGCCCCCGTCCCGAACGTCTCAGTAATGATGTGTGACATGGGTTATGTAGATAATATCCAGGCATCCAGGCCCGGATCTACAATAGTTGTTAGAAAAGAGCGGGAAAGACCGCTTATTGATACATTCTGTAATGGTAGCAGGGACTGTCTGCACCAGAAAGCATAGTTGGCGGGAGAGACCGCACTTCAGCGCTTCTAGGAAGTCAGTAGTAAGCGAGAAGTTAAACGAGTCGGTAGCAGGTCTGAAGCGAGAGGTTGAGAGGAGCGGTGTGCCTGCCAGCCACCAGCTACGATTTACAAGAGATTATAAACGGATATACAGAGACATCAGCTAACTATTATCATAAGAGGAACTAATATTATTGAATTATTTTCTTTGCGAAACTCAAGACTACTGAAGGTATGTTTGCGCAATGCTAGTTGTAAGATTATTGTAAAAAGTAGGTCTCATTTGAATGTTTGTAAAATCATTTCATGACCAACAGTAAATATTAGAAGCGTTTTCAGAATATAATTAATTTTTGCCAGCAATGTTGCATTAACCGTTATAATTCATCCCAAAAACCACCAACGTAAAACTTTGCAAAATTTTATTGTTGTCAAGAAAAAGTGTAACTATGAGTTACGTAACTTCAGTCAAATTTATTAAAGAATAACTTCAGCTTTAGCAATAAATACAGCCACTTATTATAACAGCCCACCAGCAGCTAATAGAGCATAGTAAAACAAAATATATTCATGTCGCAGTTCGATGTAGCAGTCAGATGGCGATCCAGTAACAGTAAAAAAAAAGGTAAGGAAAAGTTTTGGGTTATTGCAGATAATGACTGAGTGCCACGACGACGACACATTCTATGTTTCGTCGAAATAATCCGAAAATCACTTTTAATAAGCAGCAATTAAATTTGTTTGCAAAGATTGGGAAAGATAATAAATTTCAAAGGGAAGGTTTCATTTGTTATTATTAAGCAAGAGATAGAAATCCTAAGGGAAGGTTTCATAGGTTGCTGTAGAAGGGAATGTTGCATAACAAAAGAGATATAGAGGGGACGGGAAGGTTTAAACATCTACCCACTTTTTTTTAACACTTTAATACTAGTTGGGATTATTTGTGACCGAGAGAACAAAAACTCTTAAGAAAATTTGTTCTCTTTATTGCTTATTAGCTAGTAACTTCCTCTTTCATGCGACATAAAATTAGAAATATAAAATACAAAACCAGCAAACACAAGCAAGATAGTACACATTTCTTCAATCCTTAGGTCCCAGCATTTCTTTTCTCTAATCTCGCTACAGCTTTACATGGCATACTTCCCTTTCTGCGAAAAATTTATTATCTTTCGCCAAAAACGTTTGGCTACATGAAAAATCAAAATGTCGTTGTCTAATACTGAAAAAGCTGTTAATACGAATAGTGCTTTCTCGGTTTGATTACATCTTTTTAGTCACTATTTGCTAGATGAGACAAAATACGCCTTTCTAATTTTGCAGCAGTTGTAATACATGGCAAATAAGCGAGACTATTTTGGCACAAATAGTCATCTTTATCTACCTCATTTACATAAATAACAAGACAGAATGTAATTCACGAAGTACCAAAACCAACTTCCTATTAGGCATAGTACAAACAAAAAGTTTTATGCTGGGAAATAGTTTCATATTTCATTCATATTCTCCGCTTTTTTCTCAAGCATTAGATCGTGAAGTGGCAGTAGTAAGAAATTTTTCTATAAATTATGAATAGTCATATTATTCCATATAATTTGTGTGATATCCCCGTTTCTTCCCTTTCCTCTTCCTAACAAACAATCTTGTTATCACTAATTCTATAACTATTCCTGCCATTGCAAAACTTATTGTCCGGTTAACTTTGCTAACCCTGCTAAAATCACCGGTTCAGCTATCCCGCGTTTATTATACGATTAGGTGTTATTACGTGTTCATACAACGCGTTTTCCGCGCTGTTCCGAGAATAGAACTTAAGCGGCTGCTAATAGGGGACTGTACAACTGGTCCTTACTAGTGTAGCGCTATGGCAAAAAAAAATTCTGTCAAAATTTCATTTTCTTCGATACTCAGAGACGAAAATATTTAATCTTTCTTGCTTGTTATTTCTGTCAGTTGTTTATTTCCACTCTGATAGTCTGAATTTATGGATTTAGCTACTAATTATAACAACGCTTATCCGTCAACCACATACACAAACAGCGATTGGTATTCACCCGTTCGGGTTTATTTGGCGCTGCTCGAATAGACCCGTCCCCTTTTGTCTGCTGAAAAGCTTTTTATTTCTTGAGGCGGAGGGATTCTCCAGGCTGAGACATTACGCACACGTTCAAAAATAAACTTATGACTCGTTCAGAAATCAACTTAGAATATTTCCATAAATGTTTTCAAAATCATGTCAATAACCAACAGATCAACATGTGCTGGCTGGATGCTAAGCGCTTTGTGAAACAAGGTTTTTCTCTTCAAAAACATGGGTTTGGACTCAATGAAATTCGCGGCCTGGGCAGATTTCCTGGTTTGGCCTCCCACACCCTCTGTCCAAGATCCGACCCTACAATATTTATAATACGAGATGCTCAGGCCATAAAAACATGAGTGTGAAGATGGAGTTCTGGCTAGCAACTACCATAGCATTTATTAGGGAAGGCTGGGAGAAACTGGAATCCAAAGTAAGAAAAACCATTGACAGGTCCGAAAAGTAAAGAAAAATTTTTAATTTTCACTTTATATACGTTTACAAGCTAGTTCTTCTTCATATTCCGGTTAAGACAAGTATTTACACTGAGGTGATAAAAGAAGCCATTGGATACCTCCATACAGCGTGTAGGAACTCTTTTAGTCCAACGTAGCGCAGCGAGTCAACTGACGTGGACTCAACAAGTCGTTAGAAGTCTTCTGCATGCTGCCTCTATAGCCGTCCATAATTGAGAAAGTGTTGCCGGTGTTGGATTTTCTGCACGAACTGATCTCTCGATTGTATCCCGTAAATGTTCGATGAGAGTCACGTAGGGCGATCCGGGTGTCCACATCATTCGCTAGAATTGTCTACAATGTGTTTTAAACCAATTGCAAACATTATGTGGCCCGGTGACATGACGCATTATCATCCTTTGAGAACAAATGATGCCGGCCGGAGTGGTCGAGCGGTTCTAGGCGCTACAGTCTGGAACCGCGACCGCTACTGTCGCAGGTTCGAATCCTGCCTCGGGCGTGGATGTGTGTGATGTCCTTAGGTTAGTTAGGTTTAAATAGTTCTAAGTTCTTGGGGACTGATGACCTCAGCAGTTAAGTCCCAAAGTGCTCAGAGGCATTTGAACCATTCTTTTGAACAAATGATCTCTAAGTAGCCGAACATAATCATTTCCAGTCAATAATCGGCTCAGCTGGACCAAAACACTCAGTCCATTCCATGTAAACACAGCCAACACCAATATGGAGCCAACAGCAGCTTGCACAGAGCCTTGTTGACAACTTGGGTTCATGGCTTCGCGGGGTCTGCACCGCACTCGAAACCTACAATCAGTTCATACCAACTGAAGTCGGGACTCATCTGGCCAAGCCACAGTTTTCCAGTCGTCTAGGATCCAACAATATGGTCACGAGCCCACGCGGGGGGCTGCAGCCGATATCGTACTGATAGCAAACGCACTCATGCTGGCCGTCTGCTGCCACAGCCGATTAACGCCAAATTTCGCCGCACTGTCTTGACGGATACTTTCGTTGTACATCCCATAATGATTTCTGTCGTTATTTCACGCAGTGTTGTTTGTCTGTTAGCACTGACATCTCTAAGCAAGCGCCGCTGCTCTCGGTCGTTAAGTGAAGGCTGTCGGCCACTGCGTTGTCCGTGGTTAGAGGTAATGCAGAGGTAACGCCTGAAATTCGGTACCCTCGACAGTCTCTTGACACTGTGGATTTTTGAGTATTGAATCCCTTAACGATTTCTCGAACGGAATGTCCCACGCGTCTAGCTCCAACTACCATTCCCTGTTCAGTTTGTTAATTCCCGCCGTGTGGCCATAACCACGTGCGAAATCTTTCCACATGACTTAACTGCGTACAAATGACAGTTTCGCCAAGGCAGTGCCCGGTATAACTTGTGTCGCGATGTTGTTGTTGTGGTCTTCAGTCCAGAGACTGGTCTGATGCAGCTCTCCATGCTACTCTATCCTGTGCAAGCTTCTTCATCTCCCAGTACCTACTGCAACCCACATCCTTCTGAATCTTCTTGGTGTATTCATCGCTTGGTCTCCCTCTACGATTTTTACCCTTCACGCTGCCCTCCAATATTAAATTGGTGATCCCTTGATGCCTCAGAATATGCCCTACCGACCGATCCCTTCTTGTAGTCAAGTTGTGCCACAAATTTCTCTGCTCTCCAGTTCTATTCCATACCTCCTCATTAGTTATGTGATTATCCATCTAATCTTCAGCATTATTCTGTCGCGATACTACTGCCATATGTATATGTGCATATATCTGTCTCTGACTATTCTCATCTCGCTGTATATTTACAAGCAAGTTCTTCACATTCCGGTTAAGATAAACATTCAATGTTTACTCTTTGCAGCAGTTCTACGAAAGCACTGATCCATGACTAAATAACAGAAATAGTCTGTGAAGTAGTCGCTGACAAATCTTCCACTTGTGTTGCCCTTAGTTCTGCATGCAGATACACTCCTGGAAATTGAAATAAGAACACCGTGAATTCATTGTCCCAGGAAGGGGAAACTTTATTGACACATTCCTGGGGTCAGATACATCACATGATCACACTGACAGAACCACAGGCACATAGACACAGGCAACAGAGCATGCACAATGTCGGCACTAGTACAGTGTATATCCACCTTTCGCAGCAATGCAGGCTGCTATTCTCCCACGGAGACGATCATAGAGATGCTGGATGTAGTCCTGTGGAACGGTTTGCCATGCCATTTCCACCTGGCGCCTCAGTTGGACCAGCGTTCATGCTGGACGTGCAGACCGCTTGAGACGACGCTTCATCCAGTCCCAAACATGCTCAATGGGGGACAGATCCGCAGATCTTGCTGGCCAGGGTAGTTGACTTACACCTTCTAGAGCACGTTGGGTGGCACGGGATACATGCGGACGTGCATTGTCCTGTTGGAACAGCAAGTTCCCTTGCCGGTCTAGGAATGGTAGAACGATGGGTTCGATGACGGTTTGGATGTACCATGCACTATTCAGTGTCCCCTCGACGATCACTAGAGGCGTACGGCCAGTGTAGGAGATCGCTCCCCACACCTTGATGCCGGGTGTTGGCCCTGTGTGCTTCGGTCGTATGCAGTCCTGATTGTGGCGCTCACCTGCACGGCGCCAAACACGCATACGACCATCATTGGCACCAAGGCAGAAGCGACTCTCATCGCTGAAGACGTCACGTCTCCATTCGTCCCTCCATTCACGCCTGTCGCGACACCACTGGAGGCGGGCTGCACGATGTTGGGGCGTGAGTGGAAGACGGCCTAACGGTGTGCAAGACCGTAGCCCAGCGTCATGGAGACGGTTGCGAATGGTCCTCGCCGATACCCCAGGAGCAACAGTGTCCCTAATTTGCTGGGAAGTGGCGGTGCGGTCCCCTACGGCACTGCGTAGGATCCTACGGTCTTGGCGTGCATCCGTGCGTCGCTGCGCTCCGGTCCCAGGTCGACGGGCACGTGCACCTTCCGCCGACCACTGGCGACAACATCGATGTACTGTGGAGACCTCACGCCCCACGTGTTGAGCAATTCAGCGGTACGTCCACCCGGCCTCCCGCATGCCCACTATACGGCCTCGCTCAAAGTCCGTCAACTGCACATACGGTTCACGTCCACGCTGTCGCGGCATGCTACCAGTGTTAAAGACTGTGATGGAACTCCGTATGCCACGGCAAACTGGCTGACACTGACGGCGGCGGTGCACAAATGCTGCGCAGCTAGCGCCATTTGACGGCCAACACGGCGGTTCCTGGTGTGTCCGCTGTGCCGTGCGTGTGATCATTGCTTGTACAGCCCTCTCGCAATGTCCGGAGCAAGTATGGTGGGTCTGACACACCGGTGCCAATGTGTTCTTTTTTCCGTTTCCAGGAGTGTATAATTGTCAGGGACATGTAAAAAGTCATCAAAGTTCTAACTGCTAACAACCTTCACTTATTGTGTACTACACTACTTGTTGAAACTACAGGGTACTCTAAAATTCCCCTTACAAAGTTCAAGGACTTGTAGAGGGCACTGAATAGATAATATTTTGAATTGGAACTCATTTTCGGAAACGTACAGTTTCCGTGCTACAACCATTTGAAAACACGTTGGGAACGCGACCACTTTTACAAATATTTTTTTTAGGTGTTGAGCCGTGCTCACTCCCAACTTTGCGTTTTCGTGAACTTCGCTGTCTATCTGTGTTTGGTTTCCCGCCCTTTTTGCGGTTACGTCGTGGTTCTTCTTCCTTCTACGTGTGGCTGCAGTGATGTTTATCGATATTTGCGCCGTGTACCATCTTTGGTTTGGTACATATAGTTTCCGGCTAGGGGGTCTGGAGGCAGTCGGTCGGTTGTAGCGGACGAGGCAAGTTACCTCCGTGCGGTGCAGTCGGCTGGGTCCGTTGGCAGCCCCTGCACAGTGTCGAAGTGTGTATGGAGCTGTCCGATGGCTACGAACTTCGTGATTCACCGACTCAGGACGACAAAGCTGGGTAGTGGTTTCAACTACTCAAGCCACGTCCATTCATGTTGTTCAAAATGGTTAAAATGGCTCTGAGCACTATGGGACTCAACTTCTGAGGTTATTAGTCCCCTAGAACTTAGAACTAGTTAAACCTAACTAACCTAAGGACATCACACACATCCATGCCCGAGGCAGGATTCGAACCTGCGACCGTAGCGGTCTCGCGGTTCCAGACTGCAGCGCCTAGAACCGCACGGCCACTTCGGCCGGCCCATTCATGTTGTGGTGGTTCGTTTCGGTGATTTGCTGTTGGGGAAGTTTTCCTGTGAGCAAACGCCGAGTGTTTCTACTGCTGAAATGTAGCCCCCATGCGGTGCAATTAACTATTATGTTCGACTACAATTTGAGTGCACCAGTGGAATTTTCTGTCTTGTGGCCGTTAGTGTTCTGGTTACCTGCCCTGGACACTGACGTAAATTCAGGCAGTGTTCTTTTGAGTGAAGTTAACTATATTACCGTGTTTCAAATTCAAGTGTACCAGTGGAATTTTCTGCCTAGTGGCCGTTAGTGTTCCGGTTACCTGCCCTGGCCACTAACATAATTTCAGGCAGCGTCCTGTTGGCGCTGTCCAACATGGTGTGTAATTCTGACAGTTAATACATACTTCATTGTGTATTATTCCGTTTGTCACCTTTCCGGTTTGAGTTCTCATGTACTGATTGACGGGAAGCAAGTAGTTGTGTCGGTCGGTCCGCGGCTGTCCCCTGGTTGGGCTCCGACGGTTCAGGTTCAATTGTGCTCACCACCTGTCTCACCTAAGTGAACGAGGGCAGACTGACCTCCTGGAGGCATCTGAGTGCCACCGGTGTTTAATTATTTGTTGTCAGCTACTTTAAATTCAAGGCTTATGATAATTTTTTAATTCTTTAAAAATTTTGCAAAATTAAATTTTAAATTTATCTTTCAAGCATAAACATTGAGGCCTTCTGCCTTTAAAAGATTATGGTAATATATTTTAAAATTTTGAAACTTAATTCTGACCTTCAGCCATTGGTACTGCACCTTGCATATGTATTGTTCTATCTGCTTAGCCTTAAGGCTTTCCACGTAGCCGTGATACGTTTCTTTATTTATTTGATTTGTCTCGATAATTGCACTTTAATCTTGTTGGTTTTTAAGATTTCTTGTTGTTAAACATTCTGGCCTTCCACCTTTACAAGTCTATTGTAATATATTTTAAAATTTTGAAACTTAATTGTGGCCCTTAGCCATTTCTATTGCACTTTGCATACGTTTGATGGCTTAAAAACATTTATTGCTATCTTAATTAGATTTTTATCTTGTTGATTTGTTAAGATTTCGGGTTTGGAGGCCTTCAGCCGCGAAAGAGTTGCTTTCGGTAAAGGTCCGGCAATGTGCCGCTTTCATTGTAAAGGTTATTGAATTACAATAAATGATAATTAGAAGAAGAAACTGACCTCAACCTTTGGCCCTTTCCACAATCCTATTACCTGTTCTGCCCAGCGGGTTTAGCGGGCGTATCAGGCGTGGCCCAATACATCGCTTGTTCTAAAATTCTACTAACAAAAGGAAAAAAAGGATACTTAATCAGTTTCCACAAATACTGTTGTTTACTGTTAATTCTGGCGTGTGGCATCTCCTTGGAGCACCGCAGTTACGCCTGCTGACAGTGAAGGTACCCTTTCCGGAAGTCGTTGCCTAACTGTTGCGAAAAAGGAATGCTATAGAGGCGGACGTTGTGGGTAACGGACATGAGAAAGGGGGCGAGCAGCTCTTGCATTAGAAGGATAATGTCGGTGTATTAAGCAAACATGTACTCAACCATGTTGCCCTACCACTCACAGATTACCCAGCAAACAGGTTTTCAGTCGGGTGTAGCATGGAAAAGGCACGTTTCCGGACATGGGTTCCAATTCAAAATATTGTCTACTCAGTTCCCTCCACAAGTCTTACATTGTGACGGGAATTTCCGAACACCCTGCATAATGTCAATAAACTAAACACTCTCATTTATAATCCAGTGTGCAAAGTTCGCCATTTTCTTGCCAAAAATTCCTAGCTGTTAATAATCTGTAGTTGAAAATTGTTTTGAGGTGGCAAATATCTTTAACGAAACTGTCTTAATAGGTTTTCACATACTGCAAATGTCTCCTCACCCGTAAACACAGAGTGTGCCAGGAGGAATGTTCGATATTCAGGGACGCAACAGAAACGATCATTTGAAGCAAAAAGGTCCAGTAAACATGGGATCTCAAATGCGTACGTTAAGGGCTATTAGCACTTCTTCATCTTCGATACTGTGAAACAAATCTCTTCTGCAGCAAGGTGGTAGTATGGGCCAAAAGAAGAAAAAATTGTATAGTGAAAATGAGCTGCAAAATGCATCTTAAGAGCTATGAGCGCTTGTTCAGTAGAAGAGATGTGTTTCACTGTCGCGAAGATAGGCACGTGCTCATAGCTCTGAGAACACATGTTAACAATGTGTTCTCTTAAGAACACATGTTAACCAAACTTTTCTGCGTCAAATGATCATTTCTGTCACATCCCTGAATACTGACGGTACCTCTCGGACACACTGTATAAGCGGAATAAGTGTACAGGTAGGATAGTTAGCGGATTTGTGCTGAGACCAATTTAATTTGGGTATCTAATTTTTTTTTCTCTGGATCGGTTGATTTGAACAAATTTAATTCTCCTTCATGACTTTAGCACCCCACATCAGTATATCTAAAACTGTAATTACTATCTGACACAGCTACTAGAACAATTCCTGTTCACTTTATTTCTTCTAGAAATGTCATTTTTCTCTATAGATATCAGTTTCTCGAAAGAATTAACTGACATTCTGTAATACTCAGAACTGTATCTGAATATTTCTTCTGTTCCTATGTTGGAGAACGAACTTCTCTTTATTGACTTCTCACATACCTGTACGCTAGGTTCACCATTTCCTCTGTTGTCAAAAAGCGGAGACGACGAGAGAGTAGTAAACGTAGTGCGAAAACTGAACTGGTATGCAACGCAACGCCGGCCGGGGTGGCCGAGCGGTTCTAGGCGCTACAGTCAGGAACCGCGCGACCGTTACGGTCGCAGGTTCGAATCCTGCCTCGGGCATGGATGTGTGTGTTGTCCTTAGGTTGGTTAGGTTTAAGTAGTTCTAAGTACTAGGGGACTGGTGACCTCAGAAGTTAAGTCCCACAGTGCTCAGAGCCATTTGAACCATTTTTTGCAACGCAACACTGTCCACCACTGTTCTCGAGAAATTGCTTGTCCGGTGCCTGTACCTGGCCATCTGACCGCCAGTGCATGGAGTTTTTCTTATCTGTGTGGCCGACACAATTGCTAAAATCACTACCGGCTCGAATACCGCTGGAAAATTGCACGTGTGGCCGTAGCCTAAAGGCTTACCGTACGCGACGTAGCAACTCATGGTCTTTTGTTAGCATTGCTGACTCTCCATTGCGGAGCTGAAAGTTGGACGTCTATGATTCTGCTGTGTGCATACACTAACTCTGAGTCAGAGATATTATTATCGCGAGTAGTAGCGAGCGAGGAGTTGTCGAGGGGAGTCAGTAGCGGTCGCACACGGGGTGCTGTGGAGAGAGTCCGCGCGACATGGAGAAGCCGGAACCTGCCATGATCGTGCTAGTAGCGCCGGAGGAGACTTTTGTATTAATTGAGGATTTTTTTGGAAATTTGTCTTTCCGCTGCACGTAATTGTTGGTTGCTTACGCAGAGGAGGGTTTTGTCAGGTTTGTGTATGGATACACTCAGAGTAATATTCGTATCTTTATTGTGGCCAGAAACGTGTTTATTGAGTATAGAATTGTGCAATAATTAAGGCTACGTAAAGTTTGTCAGCATTTAAATCTTCACTTTTCTGAATATAGTAAATAAAGGTTTCTATTGGTCTCTTTCATTTTTCTTTACGTCGTTTAAAAGGTTAGTTGACCAAATCCCTTCTGATCGTTCATTTTGTATGTGTAAAAGTAGGCCAGTAATTGTTGCAATTTGTCCATGCATTGCACTCTGGATCGATCACAGTATTGCATTTTGAAATATTTTAGCAAGTTACTGATCACGCAGTTGCAGCGGCAAGAAGAGTTAAAACTCGCAGTCAGATGATTGAGAGTTGATGTATTTATAGTTCGTGCACACACACACACACACACACACACTTCCGTACGACTTACTAAATAATTACGAATAAGTTTCAGAGCCTCGGTGTGATGTCCAGCTGGGCTGAGAATTTCCTCCGATCAGGAATAAGCGGGAATAAGTATGTGTGAGTCGGATAGCAGTGTATGTTCAGGGACTGGTTGACATCCGACGACACATCACTTCCGGTGACCACATTTTCCAAATCACCTTGACTGGCATAACTCGTTTCTCGCATCTTGGTACTAGTTGTAAACATGCCCTGTTCATAGAAGTCGGTTTGGCTGGAGTATAGCGATCTGCGGATTGCTGATTCACTTCCACATGTATCACAAAGCATTGACTGGCCAAGAGATGAAAGTCGGACGGTGCAAAAAAAAGGAAGCAACATTAGGAGGGAGCATTGTCATGAAGAAGTTTGACACCGTTAGCATTAATGTTGTGGCATTTGTCACTTGTGTCACAAAGCAACTTAACAGAAGTTTTAATGTAGGCTGCAGCGTTCAACTTAACAAAAGTTTTAATGTAGGCTGCAGCGTTCCCAGTGGTCCTGCACTCAGCAAGTCCACCAATAACACACCATGTATATCCCAGAACACTGTCACAAGTAGTTTCCTAGCAGACTAAGTCACTTTGTTTTTTTTTTCGCACTGGGGAGCCAGCATGTTTACACTCCATAGAGGCCTGCTTGGTTTCGAGCGTGTAGTGGTACGCCCACGACTCATCTCCAGTGACAATTCCGTTCAGAAAGTGATGCCTTTTTGCGGTGTAACGCGTTAAGTGATCCAAGCTTGTCATCATTCACCTTGTGGCTGTCTGTCAGGAATTTTGGGAATTTGTGGTAAGGTCTAATAGGACCAAACTGCTGAGGTCATCGGTCCCCAAGCTAACACGCTATTTAATCTAACTTTAACTAATTTACGCTAAGGACGACACACACACCCATGCCCGAGGGAGGACTCGAACCTCCGACGGGGGAGTCGCCTGAGACCGCTTGGCTACCTCGCGCGGTTGCTTGTCAGGAGCTTAGGCACCCAACAAGTACTAACTTTAGGAAATTTCATCGTGTCATGAACAATATTGTAAACCGCACAATAAGAAATGTCGAACTGCCGCGATAAATATCGCAGTTGCAGACGGATTTCTTTCCAAATTGCTGCCTCAAGGGCTCCAACATTCTGCGGGGTTGCAGTTGTTACTGGCCGCCCGAAGCGTGGCGAATCATGAAGACACACGGTGCCCTCAGAACAACGCACACCACCTGTAGACGTCGCTACGGTCCACATAATCGTCCCCATACATGCCCCGCATGTCGCTGTGAATTTCACTCGGTTTTGTCCTTTGGCCTACAATTATCGAACTATATTTCGTTGCTCTTCACATGTTGACGACAGTAACATGCGCGCCATGTTCGTTTCATAGTTCAGGCTTCTTTTGTTAGAGCTGCACATGAAAGCAAAATACCCTCTGTAGCACAGACTTCAAACTATATCGTCATGAAATTTCAACATTCCAGCTGCAATATCAGTGGAGCAAAAAATTATTGTGCGTCCGATCCTCCGTCGTAAAATGTCTCTAGAAACTTAGAGCCGAAATCAAAATGGTTCAAATGGCTCTGAGCACTATGGGACTTAACATCTGAGGTCATCAGTCCCCTAGAACTTAGAACTACTTAAACCTAACTAACCCAGGACATCACACACATCCATGCCCGAGGCAGGATTCGAACCTGCGACCGTAGCGGTCGTGCGGTCCCAGACAGCCGAACTCAAAAACACCCACTAACATAAGAGCTTCTGCAGAGTGTAACCTTGCTCCTCAGTAACAAACAGAAATAGCTACAGTAATATTTTAAGATGAGTAAGATGAGCTTAATTTTATCGACGTTGGTGAAATCGTCAATGAACAAAAAAGAAGATGGCCGCTTACCTAAGGGTCGCCGGCCGCGGTGGTCTCGCGGTTCTAGGCGCGCAGTCCGGAACCGTGCGACTGCTACGGTGGCAGGTTCGAATCCTGCCTCGGGAATGGATGTGTGTGATGTCCTTAGGTTAGTTAGGTTTAAGTAGTTCTAAGTTCTAGGGGACTAATGACCACAGCAGTTGAGTCCCATAGAGCTCAGAGCCATTTGAACCATTTGAACCTAAGGGTCACAGGTGTCAGTAGTACGACAGCAGGGGGGGGGGGGGGGGGAGGCGGCAGGGTTGGTTGATGTAATGGGGGCGTGCTTTATTGCTTGTCTTTAAGTACTGACAACTCACCGGGGTGCGTCACTCGTATCTGTCGAGTGCTGCGGTATAAATTTTGACACGAACGTAACACTCATTCGTGAAATGTACATCACAGAGACGGTCATGGTCAAATGCAGCACTTATTTTTTTGCAAAGGACATTAAATTAATGAAGATCGTTTAACATAATGTAGTTACCATTTGTGATCACGTATCATATTACATAATGTTTTTAAATATAAGTTAATCAATTGATCATTCCTGCCACTTACAATTGTTCCATTTGTATCTGTTTCGTCACCAGCAAATAATTCAAACAGTGATCTTCAGCAATACAACTATGTGCATGAATGTATAAACACCTGAGGATGGGCACTAGCCCGAAACCGGTCGTGAGACGAATAAATAATCATTTCTTATTCAGTTCGCCTGTTGTGGTAGAAGCTACCCACTTTCGTGATGCGCAAGCTGTAGTGCTCCAAGAAGGCAGTGCACTGTCGTATTGGAAGAGGAAGTGCTTCATCAAATCAATCGACGAGTACTCGACCCACTGCATGTGACTTGCATGTGTCTTACTCGTCTGTCTGGCGTGTTCTGCATAAACAGCAACTTCACCCGTACCACGCTCAGAAGGTACACGCCATGCTCTCAGTGGTTTTGTGCCACGACTCAATTCCTGTACTTGATTTTTACACAATTTTGTGGATTTTCTTCAGCTTCCAAGGCGAATTTTTTTTCACTGACGGAGCACATTTCGACTGGGAAGATGAGACGTTGCAAGCAGGGGCGAGGTTGTAGCTCTGTCAATAAAGTCAAACATTCTATAGTGTCATTATCTAAAAACTGGTCTCTTGTTAGGAGAAACGGGTTCATCACGTTATGATTAGAAATCAGTGTGTAGACACGAAGAATAAAGATGTACAATGTTAATAAAGTTTATTTTATTTAGAAAGCTTTAAGTGTTTTCACGTAAAATATTCGGAAGTACTTCTTTTCGGCTTGCAATCGTAGAGTTGCTTTTCTCCATATTTGATATAATGCCCCCTTAGAATTCCTGTGAATAGGCAACCGGCTCAGTGTCCTGATGTTTAATGTCGAAATAAAAAAAGTTTGGCAAAAAAATTTTCTATACTCACGAAACTTCCAGGAGTAGGAGTAATTATGCGAGCCAGTGGACAGCTGTAAGACTAACTGCGGATTGAACGTGGACTTGTTGTATTACCTCACTCACCCTTTGCAGCCATAATAATGCGCCCTGCTGTTTATAATGATGAATAGCTCCCCGGTGAACGTCAGTCTCAATGTGCTCACATTATCTGTGGACTTCAGCAAAACTTAGCTTCCTTATTTCACTCTTGTTGAGCCTACGAGGTTAAAAAGAAAATATCGGTGTCTACAAGGTTTTCTACGTAGTACTGTTGCCGATAGCACTACGAAGCAACATGAAGCTTGTATGTGCAACACCCTGACACCTTGGGTTTTGTAAGAGCCCAGTTAAAGATAGCAAATCTTAGATGACAGATTCCAGGAAATGTGCTAAGCTTACGTTCTTATCTCCGAAGTCATTTTTGTTTGCTGCTTAAGAATTTAAGTCAGCGACGACCGATAAAGCTAACTTAGCACAATGGAGATCGACTGACCTATGGCTCGTTGGTATGGATTACAGACATTATTTCATGCGTTTGCTAAAGTTACTTTGAATGTTTCGATCACGCACTTTGGGAGAAGTAGGTGAGCGCCCGGGTTCCTTCCATACAGATGTGTAAAAACGTGCAAAACTTACAAACTCACCAGACAATTCGGTGCTTGAATTCGTTTGTGTGATACTATGACCACAGATGAATTAACCCCAGAAGGTGCAGTAAGTACCGTGTTTCCAGACGAGCCACCCTCTCGGTTACTTAGTAAACTCGCAGTTTTCCTTAATTTTCTCTTTCCTTTTATCTAACCACTCGTTTAGTTGTATCCATTTGTTCTCTTATTTTCGCAACTTATGCTAGAGTCTGTGACTGTGTATCATCTAGAACCAACGGACCCAATAATCAGTATCATCTGAGGACAAACACATTACAACAAGTGTTCCACAACGCCTTCGTTGATGTAAAGGAATGTTTCAGCATGTCTTCTCATAGATGCCCGCACACGGCTCAAAAATCCCATTTTTAATTACAGCTACTGTAATATTCCCCTATGTAAACTCTTTGTCATTTTTTATCGTCTGTGCAAATAGTATGTTTGTAAGTTACAGATCATATTTATCTGTGTTTGTGACAGTCAGTTGTCACATGAGGATGGCCTGAGAAGCCGAAAGCTGATTCGTGACCAAATAAATCTAATTTTGCAGAATATTAGGAAGTGTTATCCTTTATTAATATTATTATCATGTTCTCCCCAGCGCCGACGGAAAATTCAGTTAGTGTTTTAAAAGTAAATATGCTAATGTACCTCTCTGAAAAATCCCAGGTAAAACTATCATGTATGTGAAAGGAGTCAAACAGATGTTAATCAAATTTTCGTTTAAAAGGTAATAAATACTAAATCGAAAAATCATGTTGCAATACTTATTTACAATGATCGCATTACTGCGCTGAATTTGTACAGAAGTCAGATTGTACTATCATTCATCTTATTTGATATTCTTAGCAACAAACACGCATCAGTTGGTTCTACTAAGAAATTTATCAATGGAGTAGAAGAAATCCTTTACGCCCCTCTTAAACTGAAATTTATTTGTAGTTAAAGTTTCTGTGGCTGGTGGTTGAGTTACTGGCCCAAAGTAACTTTAAATATTTGTGAAGATTATTTTTATTTCTCGTACTGATTCCATGAACTGATCTATTTCCAGAATGAGATTTTCACTCTGCAGCGGAGTTTGCGCTGGTATGAAACAATCATGGCACATTAAAACTATGTGCCGGACCGAGACCCGAACTCTGGACCTTTGCCTTTCAACTGAGCTACTGGTTTGAGAAAGATTTATTTAATGACAAATTTCATTAAGGAATAAATATATTGGGAAGCAGTAGGTAATATCCCTAGTTCCTTAGGCAAGGCACTGCAAGATGTCACGTTGCATGTGCTTGGTTGAATGTGATATCCAGAAACGTCAATTGTCTGTGTACCTCACAAGAGAACATTGGAACGCCGGTACTCACTGCTTTTTGAGAAGTCACCTGATGCTGTAATGCATAACACAGCCAGCACATGACGAATGAATGTAGCTGTTGCATACATCGAAAACGAAGATCTGAAACTATGAAGTAAGACCACAGTTACCGCCTGTATCAAAACAGATTTAACATACCGGATGTTGAAACTCGTGTTCCCCCAATTCTTTTGGGCAATGTATATTACCCTCATTACATCAGTTATTTAATCTATTGTGTCCTGCTCCCACTGTTCCTCAAAATATACTATTTCATTGATGTCCAGCTACACTACTCATTCAGTTTACTTTCAGTCGGACCAACAAAGACATCTTAATATTATTTCCGTTTGCGCTTTACTCCTACTACGTACTTTTCTCGTATTCGTTTCCCAGCATCTTCGGGACACTAATTAATGAAAGACTGCGACACTCTCGGTGTTGCTCTACTGAAAGTCATTGATAGATTTTTTCGGATTTCTTCCACATTCTTTGTTATACACGACACGGATTTACTCTTGAAATACTACACTGAGAAAATACCTGAGTTCCTGTTGCAGTTTTCAAAAATATCGGGATGAGATTTTTCCTGGTGTGTTTATTTATGTATTTACTGTTTCTTTAATTGACCTTTCATAAGATACCTGAAAGACCCAAATCTGTATCTGTGTAAGTGTTGCACATTTATATTTTCTGTTGTGTGGGAACTATGTCCAGAGTGATTAACTGTACAAAGCCAATGGAACGAATAGCTGAAGGGAAGTCGGAGGAGAGAGAAAAAAGGGGATTGGAGAGGGATTTTCCGAACATCTAATGCGTGAAAACGAAGATTTAGAAGACAAATGCACTAACACGTGGACAAAAAGGTAGATAAAGATGGAGTGAAGAATATATGATTCTAACTGATTAAAGATGTTGTGATTCTGCAAGCGATTTACCAACGTAGAGTAGCTGGTACGTGAATTATAAATGGAGGAAACATGTGCTTTGTAGTGAAGTAGGGTGAACAGTTTTTTAATTACTAAACAATACTTTTATGGGGGTATAGTGCGTCTAATTCCTTTACATGTCTTTTCTTCTTAATAACTGATCACACTTCCTCAATTACATAGTTGGTGAAGCGACCAAATATGACTGAAAAGCGGGGAGTGTGAATAAATTGAAAATATTAGTCCCACAAATATGTTCCTTCCAGCGCTTCTCGGAATTTATTGGTACTACCCAGAAGGGTTATTTCGATTAAAGCCAAAATTTCCCCCAAGAACGACAACAGTTATGAAGACAATATGGTCCTGACATCAGGTGATAGTGTGTGTGGTGTTGAAAAAATGTGTGTGTATTGTGTGTAGTGTGTGCATTGACTGTTGTGGGAAATGAATGACCAGTGTGCTACTAGCCTTTTAGATTACTAAATCACTTCATTGCGAAACGGTATTGTACAGTAGGGATAAACAGAATGAGGTAGCACTGTTTTATGTGGGAGTGTGGAAGCTCCAATCTTTATTCAACCGTCCTGATTTAGGTTTCTTGTGGTTTCCCTAAATAACTTTAGGAAAATTCGGGGATGTTTCCCACTATAGCGCCACGCCCCTCTACGGGTCCTAACATTGTCAAACTAGACCTGAAAGTGTAAATGCCTATACATGTGAATTATGTTATTTATGTTGTTCTTAAATTAAAG
Source organism: Schistocerca gregaria (assembly GCF_023897955.1). Lineage (NCBI taxonomy): Eukaryota > Metazoa > Arthropoda > Insecta > Orthoptera > Acrididae > Schistocerca > Schistocerca gregaria. Next base: position 215,249,956 of record NC_064926.1, on the reverse strand, counting down.
TACCAAGGCATGTCCAAAATTTTTGTAATAGTTATTTACAGATGAATAACTATTGCATTGCTACTTAATTAACAAGAATGGGTCTTAGTAAATTAGTAAAGACGGAGAATGCAGGCTCAGCCTCCTTCTACACGATGTCCTCAGCTAGGATGAGGGTTCTTTACATACATTTTGGCACATTGTAAAGCTTTGTCAACAGAAATGAACAAAATAAACAGGGCCACATGAACATAAAAAAGACCTATATACGGTGTGAAGATTCCTTCTTTTATGCAACAAAAGCAAAATTATTTATTTAGAAGCAAGTCCACATGCAAAACTGACTGGATAGTCAATGCATTTATTGGTTTACCTAGTGCTCGGGTGCTTAAAATGTTTTAAATTATAACTTGCATGATACTTTATAGCTACAGGTAGGCTTATACCTAAAATATTTAGGAACAAATAATAAACTATCGACATGCGATAGTTTATTCTAGTAGAAACTATCGTATGTTATAAAGTTCACAGATGGCCAACGTCGTGTATTTTATAGATGTGAGCTGTGAATGCAATTTTACCACCAAATAAATGTAACTAACACGTCAGTAAAGTAATTCTTGAAATTTTCCCGGCGTAAAGGGTGTTACATGAGCTTTCGGGATTGTAGATAGCTGAATGGTTGTCATCTGAAATATCATAACAAGACCGATAATTAGGCGTCATCTGGTTGCAATCCCGAAACCACATGGTATTAAACCTGATATTCCAGGAACTAACGTGAAAACACCACAACATTCTCGTTCCGGTGAATGACTAGGCGGTGTATTGTTTGTATTCAGCAACTTGTGTGTGGTTTGGAAAAGTGTGTACTTTTTTAACATCGTTTTAAATATGTATATGTGTTGTATGCTGCACACAGTTCCTTGGAAAACCTGTAAAAGTTTTGCAGCTACGAATTTCAGTCTTTGCAGAGATTAGCATAATCTGGCAGAGGAAGATGAATATCATCCTTTGTTTCTAGTATAGTATCTGCGAATGTCAGTGTCATTTTCTGACTTTAATGAATTGACAAGAACAAATTTAATTATAGAAAGTATAAATTGTGAGGCTTTTATTATCTTTCCTAAGTGTTTAAACATACTTGGCAAGTCATACACATATGAGTGCCCCACATACAGTGCAAATAATTTTATTTTGTGCAGTGAAAGCTTCACATCTTAGTAACTAGCTACCGCAAATATGCCAACACCGGAAATCAGTGTATGAAAATTTGTGAAATATGTTAACTAAGAGGTTTCTGTTGTTCAAATTTGCTGAACCCATGAATGTATTTAGCCACAGTACAAATTTTATTATACAGATGTTAGCCCCAGAACTACGGAGTGTTTTATCCTGTCCATAGAGCTCTGATGGCGTTGAAGTTTGATAGTTTTTCTACTAAAGGTGAAGTTTATTGTGTGATTTCTAAGTCAGAGGAAGATCATGTGCCTGAACTAGATAATAACTTAAAATAGGGTCTACGTTTTTATCGGTTAGTGACAGTTTCTACTAAGAACATACTTTTACCGTTAGGTTAAAGATACACTTTTGCCTAATGATTCAATAAGAATACATAATTTTTTACGTAATATTTCGTCATTTAACCGTTTTCTAATACTTGTGTAGTCCGGTGACTTTTATCCGTTTGATTGTTTCGACTCGAAATTTCCAGAAAAATTCGTTGGATTCTTTTAAAGTGAAGGAGGACCTTCTAAGGCTCTCTATGAAAAAGGTATGTCGATTGCTATTGAAATGTAGTGTCCTGTAGCATTTTGACCTTTCTAAAGGGAAGTGGGTGTAGTTTCAATGGGACTCCAGGAATGTTAAACCTATAATCGCCAGGTTACTTTTGGCAAATTAAATGCCTCTCTAATGCTCTGTTCAAGTAACATTGCAAAGCTTGAGGAGTAGAAGTCGTTCCGTTGCCACTCTTAGGCTTTTGTCTCTGCAGCAAAGTAACATACCTCTTCGTCGGCTCTAATGCCGATGTCTGCGAACACTATTTCGATGGAGTCGGCACCTTGAACCCTCGGCGAGGTTTGCTGTTCCAGGTAATAGCGAAACAGCTTGCATATTAAGCGGTCCTCACGAGTTCGATAATATTGACAAACCGTCAATATATTGACCGTCTGAACGCGCATATTGATGTATTGTCAGTGCTAGAAATATGGACGAGCACTCTTGATAGCCTCAAAAATACCCAGTCACACGACCGAGCGAGATGGCGCAGTGGTTAGACACTGGACTCGCATTCGGGAGGGCGACGGTTCAATTCCGCGTCCGGCCATCCTGATTTAGGTTTTCCGTGATTTCCCTAAATCGCTCCAGGCAAATGCCGGGGTGGTTCCTTTCAAAGGGCACGGCCGACGTCCTTCCCTAATCCGATGAAACCGATGATATGGATGTCTGGTCTCCTTCCGCAAAACAACCAACAATGTGTGAATGGCATAACTCTCGACCTCATACGGTCGGTATGTATGACTGAGTTGTCAGTCATACGTACCGACCGTATGAGGTCGAGAGTTATGCCATTCACACATTGACAGAGCTCCATGAACCAGCCACGCAGTGTTAATGTGGACTGTTTATTTTTCAATTGTGTCTTTCAGCGTACTTACTTCAGATCCAATTTATGAAGTAGTCTTTTAACACAAAATATTTTCAGTAGGCGAATGCAGGACCAGCCATTGTATTTACTGCTTTAGAACATCAATGAAGGTTTCCCCATGGCACTGATTTTTTTATTCATTTGAAAACATATATTTTCTTGTTGGATTGCACAGCGGAGTGGAAAAGGGCTTCTGCTTCGAAAAGTACGTCATGTATATATAGAATATTAAGAGAACTGCGAAATGCGTGTCAGTTTCATCAAACTATAAGAAAACATTAAAAAAATGTTGCGTTGATTATCTGAATAAATTCTTGCGGGGCAGATATAAGTGCTTCTGTTCTGGCAATTATGTTTGCTGATATTACAGCACTAACCTTCAAGTATTCGAACGGTCAGCGAGTCGCCAAAAAATCTCAAAGTTATTTCTATCTCTCATCTCCTGCGATTGCTTGCTTCTCTCACTAACGTACTTTGCTTCTCTGTTTTACGTCTTATCAATGTCAATAATTTGTCGTGTGACGCAAAATTCATCCCAGTCTATGGTTCTGGCTTCAGGCAGTAAGTTAACGAGAGACATGTCGCTTCCTTTGCAACCATACTTGGGTCCCTTTCTTTTTTTTTCATTTTCTCTCTGTTGTTTCTTGCCAGGTACAGCTAACATAATTGCAGCACACGCTTTATTTTGTGTATTCGACATTTTAACCCTGCAAAACAGCGTTTCCAACTGACGCCAGACAAACTGACAAAATTATTGATTGTGTGAGAGTCGCTTCAACACGCTGATAATTTGACAAAGTAGTGCTGTCAATGAGCGTGTACAGGCAGAATTACCATTCTCAAATATTCAAAAACTAGTGGAATTCAGATAATGTTATTTATGCTTCCATATCCAATTACAGAACGCCGCAGCAGCCTTCCCAGCATTATGAAGAATATGACAAGGACACCCACTTATTAAAGTATGACCCCCAATTCATTTTTCAGTTTTCTGCACAAATTACTTGATCCATCCCGGTTATGATCACCAATATTTAAATTAGCACTGTCTCCCCCAAAGCAACTACTTTTCTTAAAAGACTGCAGTTATTAAATACTCCAAAAATGTGCTGTTTAGCAGTGTCGGATGTTTCAGCGGGGAGCGATTGCAAATCGGAAAGTTTTGTCTGCATACTTCCTCAGATGGTGAAATAACTGCAGTGTTGGGGACAAGCTTTACATTGCCATGATTACTGGCATCAGTACTGACTCCAGTGTAATGAGCTGATTCGAATACTGCCTTTAGTTCATTAAGACAGTCAGGTGCATTCACTTTGATCACTACTGCATCACATTTTGTCCTTGTACATGCGAAATTTGCTGCAGTATTGGAGTTAAAGCTCTGTTGGTTTTTAATGGTGTGAAACGAATGAGCAGCCTCTGCTGCGGTGCGAGTTACATCCCGCGCATCTTTATTTTTACTGTGTTTGCTTCATTATGGTTTAATATATCAGAGCACCCTCCTTGCAAGATGGAAAAATAGCAGTTGAAACAAGGATATTTTTTAAAACCTTGTCTTAATTCAGCGCTATTTTACTAATGTGTTTACTGCGCTGTATCACTATAAGATTATTTAGCTGCTAGACTGATTGGCTGCTTTGTTTATACTAATATAAATACGACACGGCACGATAGTTACAGTGCAAGTTAATAAGGAGTGAGGTTATGTTCATGAAAGTGAGAGAAATTCGTAACTAATAATGGGCATACAGTATTTACGCATAGGTATCCGTACGTATAATAATATTAACAATGTAAAGTGTATAATCGAATATACAAATGAGTAACAATACGAGTATAAAAATAAATTACTCATTTGCATAGTATGCATTCTGCTTTTATGTCTGTTCTGCCTAGATGTAGAAAAGTCCTCTTCATGTGTACATCAAGAGGAACACACACAGGGTTTTGCTGTGACTGTACAAGGGTGGCGGGATTAACCACGAGGGCAGGGGTTGCAGCAGACGACCTTGGACAGGCAGAAGGGGGTTGGGCTTACGGCAAGACTGAGTGCATCCACGGAGTGCGAGCGTAGTAGTAGCAGCAGTGAATTTATTCGGCACTAAATCAGTTTTACAAGGATACTGGACATGTATTGGTATTACAATTGAAGAACAACAAATATGACGTAACTGGTATATACAAGCATCCACTTTCACATAGTTTCATATGGATTGCACAGGTAGTCGACCGTGGGATTATGGTAGGAAGTATCCCGGCATTTGAAGTAATTTAGGGAAACGACGGCCGAATGAAGACTGGAACCACCAAACTCCCAAATACAAGTCACTCTTCTTAAAAGAGTGTTGCCGCATTCGGTTTATACCAGGTGTTCAATACTGTTTTACAAAGAAGTTATTTAATAATGTAAACGACTAGTGCCCCTTCACTGTAAAGAATGTATTGCGTAGTTACTACTTTTTAACCGCCTGTTTAATAATGTTGTTTTAGTAATCTCTTTAATATCATTGAGCATTTATTTTACAGTTTTATTCGTTGGTAGGAAATACTATTTTGAGTTTTATGTTTATTCTTTTTTGGTAAATATCGATTCAGTCTAGATCTTGTTCCAGAGCTGTTTGTGCAGTAATTGTCAACATAACTTTTCATGTGCACAACAGATTGGTAAATGTGCTCGCATGGTGTAGCTAATGTCCCCAGTGGCTCTTTACAATGAGCCTGATTGCCATTTTTGATTATTATTCTTATGGCCCTCCTCTTTACACCGAAAACTGTGTTCATATTTTGTTCATCTATTCCCCAGAAAAGAATTCCAGAGCTAATAACTGAATATATATACAATGAGGTGAGAAAAGTCTTGGGATACCTCCTAACATCGTGTTGGACCTCCTTTTTCTCGGCATAGGGCAGCACCTTGGCGTGCCATGGGATTAACACGTTGTTGGAAGTCCGCTGTCCCCTGCAGGAATATTGAGCGAACTGACCTCTCGATTATGTCCCATAAATGTTCGATAGGATTCATGTCGGGCTATCTGGTTGGTCAAATCACTCGCTCGAACTGTCTTCAAACCGAATACGAACGAATGCACCATGGTGACATGCCGCATTGTCAGCCACAAAAATTTCGTCGTTGATTGGGAACGTGAAGTCCATGAATGGCCGCAAATGATCTCCAAGTAGTCGAACGTAGCCATTTCCTGTCAATGATCAGTTCAATTGGACCATAGGACGCAGCCCATTCCATGTAAACACAGTCCACACCATTATGGAGCCACCACCAGCTTGCACAGTACCTTGTTGACAACTTGAGCCCATGGCTTCGAGGAGTCTATGTCACACTCGAGCCCAACTATCAGCTCTTCACAACTGCAGTCGGATCTCATCTGACGAGACCACAGTTTTCCAGTCGTCTAGAGTGCAACCGATATGGTCAAGCGCCCAGGAGAGGCGCTGTAGGCGATGTCGCGCTGTTAGTAAAGATACTCGCATAGGTCATCTTCTGTCATAGACCATTAACGCAAAATTTCGCTGCACTGTCCTGAGGTATACGTTCGTCGTACACTCCACATTAATTTCACGTAGTATTGCTTGTCTGTTAGCACTGCCAACTCTACGAAAACGCCACTGCTCTCTGTCGGCAAGTGAAGGCCGTGGTTGTGGGAGATAACGCCTGAAATTTATATTCTCTGTACACCCTTGACACTGTGGATCTCGGAATATTGAACTGTCTAACGATTTCCGCAATGGAATGTCCCATGCGCCTAGCTCCAACTACCATTTCCTATTCAAAGTTTGTTAATTCCCGTCGTGCGGTCATAACACGTCGGAAGCCTATCCACGTGAATCACCTGAGTACAAATGGGAGCAATACTCTTACCTTGTGTATGTGATACGACTGCCATCTGTGTATGTGCATAATACTGTCCCATACGTTTTGTCACCTTACTGCGTGAATAATATGCAACTGAAAGACGCTAGCTGTTCCAAACAGATGACTTGAGTTAAAGGGCATAACATGCTGAGGGCAGTCTTTTTGCGGGTGTCTTTGGTGTTCACCCCACTTCAGTGTTTTTGTGTTTGTTATGCAGTCTATAGCTGTGCCATCTATATTTAATTAACAGTGTCATTTTCCTTCTTCAAAGTGAAATTCGTGGCATTTGTTTTCTTTATGTTCAATGTCGCTTTATCACATAATGCCGAACTTTAGACTTCCTTGAGGGTTTCACTTGCTTTCTCTACAAGGAGTTCCCTTGTTTTCTCAGTCATTATAATTTTGCAGTCATCATCAAAGAGAGTTTCTTCCTCCCAAATGAAACTATTGGGAAGTGATTGATTTATATGAGGAACAATATCGGTCCTAATATGTTACTCTGAGGAACTTCTTTATTCACGTATTTTGGTTTTGATAAGTGTTTAAGTAAAAGTTTAGACTTATTTGACCATGTGTTATATTTACTCTTTGTATCTCATCTGCTGGGTGTGACTGGAACCAGTCATTGGCTACCCCTCTTATCCATAGTTATTCCAGCTTATTTAGTAGACTCTTATGGTCAACTTAATCAGAACCAGTCGTCTTTGTCAAGAGCTTCAAGTACCAGCTTTGTGAATTCTACAATGGCTGTTTTTGTACTTCTGCCACTTTGTAAGCGAAAATGTGATCCACTTAAAAGGTCATATTTATTCAAATAATTCATTAATCTGTCTTTCATAGCTGATTCTGTTATTTTTTATAATGGAGACAATAGGGAAATGGCCGGTCGTTTTCTGTCTTCTGCATTACCTTCCTATAGCAATGGTACAACTCTTGCCTCTTTTAAATACTCTGTAAATGTCGCTGATGTGAATTTATTATGTAACTTTATTATAATTTTATGTTGAAACTCTTCCATTTATCAATGTTTGCATGAAAAACAATAGTATGGGATTTTGGGCCCATCTCGATGCTAAACACTTTTGTTATTTATTTATTTATTCCCATAATGTGGCGTAGTGTTTTGGATTACGAACAAGGTGCAAAAGTTTTTCTGTGTCTAAGCCATCCAACAAACTTGTAGGTGACATGAAGTATGCTGAGAAACACGGTAACAAAGAAATACAGAAGATATGCCGGAAACGACGGCGACATTTGTCGCTGAGAGTAGTACGGGAATAAATAAATAAATAACAAAAGTGTTTTGCTCAGATGGCTCTAAGCACTATGGGACTTAACATCTGAGGTCATCAGTCCTCTGGACTTAGAACTACTTAAACCTAACTAACCTAAGGACATCACACACATCCATGCCCGAGGCAGGATTCGAACCTGCGACTGCAGCAGCAGCGCGGTTCCGGACTGAAGAGCCTAGAACTACTCGGCCACAGCGGCCTGCAAAAGTGTTTTGCATCAAGGTGGACCCACAGTCCCGTATTGTTGAATTTATTTTATTTGTTAATGAAGCTTGAATACTCTGTATTCATTGTTTTAGTACCAGCATTAGTACTTCATCGAAGTGTGTTGACTTTTGTTCAGTTTTGGTGACTTCATTCTCTGTGATTAGTAGTAACATAATTATTTACAGACGGTAAATTTGTTTCCAAGAAGTTTTTTGTACCTTCTCTGGAATACTTGAAAACTACTCATTCTTTACTTTGATAGACAATGTGAATCATTTATTACTTTATCCCCCAATTCTTATAAGTATGATATTATGATTCTTTGTGTCTCCCCGTTTCCTCTTTAGTTACATTCCAGACTGCTTTGCTTTTATTCTCTGCATTGTGTATTTTTTATAATTAAATGACCTTTTAGTAGCAATCAACAACTTACTGTAAATCTTTGTTTTTTACCTATGATGGAAATGTAAGAAATCTAGCTTATTACATTTTTCATGGAACAGAAGGCACTTGAGGGTTTGGTAGCATTTCCTAATACTTGATGTTATCCACCTGTTTTTGAGAGACACTGACACATATATGAGTAATTTTGGACATGTCTTTTAAAATTCAGCTTAAACAATGTTGAGAATTTAGACATTTTTTGTATTTACATTAGTTTCTCTATACACTTCATCCCAGCTTTCTTTTGTTAATTCTCTTGAGAAATCTTGTGTTTTGATTTCTGATAAATGTCTTTTGTAGGCCTGAAATTTAGGGAATTTTTCCACACCTGGTTTCAGTGTTATTATTTGGCAGTAACGGTTAGATAGTACAAGATCCTCTACAGCTACATTATACTTTCCATATACATATTTGCAGCCACATTGTCAATTACACAAGCAGTCACTACAGTAGTCTTTGTTCCTCTATTGACTGACAGGTGCATGCTAAAACACTGAAGGATATTTATGAGGAGGCTTCGAGTTTGATTTCTGACATTTGTGTTTACATGACTTTCACACATGAGAATTTATCTAGCACTTCTGTTAATTTTTTGAAAACTGTACAAGTTACCACTGGATTATTGAGAGGCATACAAATCGATTTATTTCTTGGTGATCTCAAGTCCTGTTAATTCAATAGCTGATGTTTCAAAAGGGTTGCTTCGTTTACAGTACTATGGTCAAGTCTTCATTCAAACTGTGTGCCTTTTTGATATAAAAGCATGATCTTTCACACTTAGAGGTTGTCCTGCAGTATATGACTCTGTCCTTCCATGCAATAATATACTACATGGTACATTTCTGTGTCTCTACACTAGTGTTCAGAGATATAAATTACAGAACAGTTCAAAGATTGGAGCTCAGAGTGAATTTCCTGCACTTTATTTTTACTGGTTGCATGTTTTGATAAATTATTGCTAAGTCTGTGAAATATCCCATGTTATTTTTTCCAATGGTTTATTTTTCTCTCTGACATGTAGTATGTGTGTCGTTTGGTGTTTTAGGATCTATTTTGTGAATAATCCTTTCAATTTTTTTAAACTGCTGGAGATAGTCTCTAGGCAGGGGAACCCACTGTTTGCTTCTCCTACCAAACAGGTATCTGACTATGTGTGGCCTGAGATCGATCCCCTACATTCTCACAAATCGGCTGTGTCAGTCTTCCCTTCCCAGTCCAGCGTTTCTCAGAATGTCTTCGTATACAACAGGGTGGCAAAAGTCATGTGGTACCTCCTAGTATCGTGTCAGACTACCTTTAGCCCAGTGTAGTGCAGCGGCTCGAAGTGGCATGGACTCAACAAGCTACAGGAAGTGTCCTTTAGGAATATTGAAACGTGCTGCGTCTATTTTTACTTTATTTTATTTGTTTACTTTTTTGAGCCAGCAATCTTCTGACTGGTCTGATGTGGTGCTCCACGAATTCCTCTCCTGTGCTAACCCCTTTATCTCAGAGTTGCACTTTCAACCTACGTCCTGCTGGATGTATTCCAATATCTGTTTCCCTCTACAGTTTTTACCCTCTACAGCTCCCTCTCGTACCATGGAAGATATTCAGTGATAACAGATGTCCTGTATCCTATCCCATCTTCTTGTCAGTGTTTTACGTATGTTCCTTTCCTCGCCGATTCTCCTGAGAACATTATCACTCTAGTTAATTTTCAACACTCTTCTGTTCCACCGCATGTCAAATACTTCGATTCTCTTGTTTTTCCGGGTTTTCCACAGTCCATATTCCACTACCACACAATGCTCTGCTCCAAACGTACATTCTCAATTGTCTCCTCAAATTAACATCCATATTTCATACTAGTAGACTCATCTTTGAGATGAATGCCCTTTTTACCCGTGCTAGTCTGTTTTTTTATATTCTCCCTGCTCCGTCCGTCATAGATTATTTTTCCTTTATAGCCGTCCATAATTGCGAAAGTGTTGCCGGTGAAGCCTCTTGTGCAAGGACTGATCTCTCGATTATGTGCCACGAATGTTCAACGGGAGTCATGTCAGACGGACTGGGTGGCCGAAACATTCGCTCGAATTGTCCAGAATCATCTTCAAACCAATCACTAACAATTTTGGCCCAGCCACGTGGTGCATTGTCATGGGAACATGAAGTCCGTGTATGGCTACAGATGGTCTCCAAGTAACCGAACGTAACCATTTCCAGTCAATGATCATTTCAGTTGGACCAGAGGACCCAGCCCATTCCTTATAAACACAGTCCACGCAATTATGGAGCCACCACCAGCTTGCACAGTACCTTGTTGACATCTTTAGCCCATTCCTTCGAGGACTATGTGTCACGCTCGAGCCCTACCATCAGCTCCTACCAACTGAAATCGGGACTCATGTGATCAGGCCACGGTTTGTCAGTCGTCCAGGGACCATCCGATATGGTCACTAGCCCTGGCTAGGCGCTGCAGGTGATTTCCTACTGTTAGCAAAAGCACTTGAGTCGATAATCTACTGCCATAGCCTATTAACGCCAAATTTCGCGCATTGTCCTAACGATACGTTCGTCGTACGCCCCTTATTGACTTTTGTGGTTGTTTCAAGCAGTGTTGCTGGTATGTTAGCACTGATAATTCTAAGCAAACACCGCTGCTCTCGGTCAGTAAGTGAAGGCCGTCGGCTGCTGCGTTGTCTGTGATGAGAGGTAATGCTTGAAATTGGATATTCTCTGCAAGACCTTGACACTATGGATCTCAGAACACTGAATGCTCTAACGGTTTCCGGAATGGAATGGCCCATTCGTCTAGCTCCAACTACCATTCCGCATTCAGAATCTGTTAACTTGCGGCCATAACCATGTCACAGACCTTTCCACATGAATCAGCTGACTACAAAAGCTCCGCCGATGGATTGCCCTTTTATACTACTGGCTTCTATATATGTGCATATCGCTATCCCATGACTTTTGTCACCTCAGTGTATAGTTACAGAGTTCTCAAGAGACGAACAGGTTACTGCTCGAATTGGAGTGAACTTGCCTCGATTTTGAGGGAAACTGTGGTCAATGTTTAAATTCTGTATGCTGAATTCCATTGTCATCAATGTTTAAATTCTGTATGCTGAATTCCATTGTCCAGTTCATGCTTTTTACTTTAAGTAGAGGCATGTGATATCTAAGGTGAGTAGGGGGGGGGGGGAGGTCATGGGGGTTAACAACCCAACAACATTTTACTAAAAGAGTTTACATTTTTTTCAAAAAATGGTTCAAATGGCTCTAAGCACTATGGGACTTAAAATCTGAGGTCATCAGTAGCCTGCACTTAGAACTACTTAAACCTAACTAACTTAAGGACATCACATACATCCATGCCCGAGGCAGGATCGAACCTGCAACCGTATCAGCAGCGCGGTTCCGGGCTGAACCGCCTAGAACCGCTCGGTCACAGCGGCCGACTGCGTTTTTTTCATATGTTTCCAAATTTTTCAGATAGGTTTCGGAGAATACAGTATCATGGAAACTAACAGTCAAAAAAATTCTAAAGGAATCATACTTTGTTTGACATAGGTATCTTTTCAGTTTCAAACACGTGTGAGACTGTTTCTGATCTATCTCCCTACCACAGTAGCGCAAGGATGCTCTATGAGTGTTTTAGGAATTTGGTGTTGAACCTACAGTGATATAATCACACAATGATCTCAATGTCGGTTCCACTACACTCCCTGTGAAGGGAACGTTATTGTTAACAGAAATCAGCGTATAGTTTCAGGCGTAATTATATGTTAGCAAAAAATGAAAATCTTAGATTTTCGTCACTAAGGTTTATTTTTTACTCTAAGTATGACTTCATGACATAGTAATGTTAGCAAGATTACATACAGGATGGCAAAATATCGATACTGGGTTTTCACAACTGTGAAGCGAAGTTCGTAACTATTATAAGGTTCTTTAATGGCAATGGTTGCTGACCATGTCTGGGATTCGAAAAAAAACACAAACAAATTAAATACAATTGGGGCCAGTGGTATCAATTACGCTGAAATGCACAATGAAAATACCCAAAATTGAATGGGATTCGGTATAGGGCAATCAAAAATAAGTACACAGTTAAAACAATTCATAACTCTATAGTGGCAGACCAGTCCTTTACATTGGATCGGGCATCTCAAGTTTCTGCCTCAGTTACTCCCGACAATAGTGAATATGTTTAACTACAGTTGATGGTTGGATGTACAAAAAAAAAAAAAAAAAAAAAAAGGAAGTGACAGAGACTGTGGTCCGAGCGCGCGTGTGTTTACCTTGCGTCGAAGAAGGCAGTGACGACTGTCTGTGCGAGCTGTGAACCTCAGGATCTATTCTAAATCTCTCTCGACTGTTAAACACCAGTTGCATACATTTCCTACGTCTTCGGTGAAGCAGAGACTCCTAGTTATTCCCAAGCTAAGTTAATTTTCAGGGTACACGCTATTTGGCTGGAATAGCGCGCCTCAAATTGCACGCAAGTGTTAACTGTCAGTGCTCGGTGCGATTCTCCATTCTGGGAGATTTTGCAGTTTAAGCCGTTACGGATTAAGACGAGCTTGCGAACACGTGTTCACATACTGACTCTCGCAATCGTCTCAGCACGGCGCGAGTCGCCTTGCTCACTCTACGATTTGTGCAAGAGAAGAACCAATTACTCTGCCTGCAGTTCACCTATATCAAAGCTGATGGCCACGCGTTTTCTTTCTGACCAATCAGAGCGTTCATACTTTGTTTAAGTCCTGCTACGTAATACTGAGATAAATAGCTTTTCTTTCCTGCGAGTTTTAACACAAGTGGGTACAATGAGTCACCAATGTTTTGAGTCGGGTTTCTCTTAAGGTTTTATCTCTGGATATTTTATCTGGCATCTCCTGCCGTGTTCCTGCTGAAAGGCTTTCCGAAGGGACAAGCAGCAGCTTTTGCCTATGGCCTACACAATGGCTCGGTCGTGTAATTGTGTCTACTAGATGTCCGGTGATGAAACTTGTCGGTCTACATGGGACGGGCATTGCCATCGTAAAATTCTCTTTCCCTCAGAACTGCGTCTCGTAGTTCGGGTTGGGGAAATTATTTGCGTGCAATTACTAGCGTAAGCGTTAGTGGTTTACATTCATGAAATGCTGGCTTATTTATTATATCCACATATTAATAACTTCATTCAGTTTCACATAAAAATGTCGTGTGACATATCGAGTTAACCAGAACTGATTCAGGAATTCAATGTAAGGTGTGTTATTGTCTGAGACTCTACAAGTTGCCCTTTGCTGCTGGGCCACTTTCATGTCTCCCTCCTCACGAGTGATGACACTGGAATACTGGCCCATTCGAGACCATTCTGATGTGAGCCAGAAACACGGCTTCTTGCACAACGGTCAGCACCAGGCAGTAGTACTTGAATCCCCCACGAGCAGCCTTTCACCATCATCACAGGTGGATCACGTAGTAATGCCATGCAGATCCTGTCGATGCCGTACCTATGACGCCATCGGCCAGTGCCGTGCCCGGATGCAAACCACAGACTGCTGCCTGACTGCCCAGGTTCAGTCAGCCAGCCACAACTCCACCTCCACAGGGTCCGAACACATAGTGAGGTCCAGCCAGCTCAGCGCCATGTTCAACACTAGGGATTATGCCGATGGGACGAGCCTGCTTCTCCCTGAGCAATGGTCGGCCCTGCATCACCCCGCCATCCTCATGTAGCCTGCGTCGGCCGTCGCAGTGCAGAGGTTGCAGAACCTCAAAGGACATCTGCATCGGCACACCCGTGTCCTGGGCCTTTGGCCACTACTTATTGTCTGCTTACTACAGACACACTGCTCTGCGTTTGTATATGACTGTTAATAAAGTTACTAGTTGGCTGTCTACATCGTCTGCACATCCACACACCTCTGGCAGGGACACACACGCCTAGTTTTTGAAGAACCCTCACAGGGGAACCGTGGCTGCTCTTCATCACCGATTTAGTTCAAATTTATGGTGCATACAGGACTTGACAAGAAATGAAAATGACAGAAGTGGGAGCTCCAAATTGGCCAAGCTCTTATAGCAGTGGTCATCAAACTTCTGTGCTCAAGAGCCATTACTGACCTAGTGGGATGGCACCTCGAGTGGATATGTACCGATTTTATTAATAACTAGCAATCTACATAAATTAGTATGTTATGAACCTCCAGTAAGCTAGCAAAACTAAGAGCGCGAAAAGTTGGCTACTGACCTCAAAATACTGACCGTTATAAGTCGGGATCATTCAGAACGCTTCGTGTCGTTTGTTCTCTGTTTGAGGTTGTGGCCAGGTACAGCCGACAGCTGCGGATGGGAGGTATTCCTTCTTTATTGGTTTATAAGTTATCGTTTCTCAGAAGCTATTAAAAATTAGCATCTGTTACAAATGGAAATGTGTATTAGATACCAGTAATGAATAAATACTAAGCATTGGCACCTGTTGCCTGTACCTGATTCCTCCGTCGAATAGAATTATTATGCAATAGCTAACAATGATAGCCATGTTTCTGATATTCGTGCTAAGGTCTTTTGGGATCAAACTACTGAGGTCATCGGTCTCTAAGCTTACACACTAGCCTACTTAATCTAACTTACTAACTTAAGCTAAGGAAGACACACACACCCATGCCCGAAGGAGGAATCGAACCTCTGACGAGCGGACCATGACAAGAAGCCTCAAACCGCGCGGCTTTCTGATATTAAAATCCTCCAATACAGAGAATAAGAATATTATATTGCCTTGTGCCCATTTGACAAGAATAGTATTTTGAGGGATGTAGTCACAGGAGTCTCGTACTGACGCACCATTTTGGAAGCAACTACATTTTTAGTGATGTGTAGATTCTTAACTTTTTTCGGAGTCACTGTGAAAATAAAAGTACTGCTTTGCAAGTATTTTTCTTTATTACTACGTTCTTAAGAAGTTTTTAACGTTTTTGATTCGGCTGTAAGTTACTAGATTCATATTATTACAAAATAGGGCTGAGAACAGCGGACCGCAAGAACATTTAATTCGAGCCCGATGCGACGCTTTTATGTTAGGATAGGTTCCAAAGCACCGATTGCCAGGGCGGGAAGGGCACAGAACTGTTATCCCATGGTTGTGAGGTCGACTACCCATTTGGAATTTTTTTTATATTTTCAGTTTTTACGTCATCTACACTGCAAATAAACCGTAATAATGTTCTATATAGTGCATTTATTAATATTTTCTAACATACGTGATAAGTATAGGCAAGGGAATATTTCGGATTGGAAATAAGTTTCCAGGAAGGGATCGTAAAGAGTACACGAGATCTTCGTATAAAATATTAACTACTTTTATTATTTTACAGTTGAACTGAATGGATGATATTCATTGTAAAAACAGGGCAAGCAGTAACTTTCTCGGCATCCTGCACACAATACAAATGTCGCATTTTCCCAGTCACATGTTTGTTTCTACAGAAAGACAAACTTGATCCATATCCATAAAGATCCCGTCTTATCGCACGGTTTGCCAGAAACTGCACGTAAACAATCATGTCGCCAAACATTCGCTAGGATAATTGTGATTTACAATGAATCGTATGTTGATGGAGTCTTCTTGGCATGCGATTTCTTTTTTTCTCCCGAAAAGATAAGAGTAATTTGGAAATTTTTTGGTAAAATTCCGTACCTGGCTGTAGCTCTCTACCAGCTGAGGGCAGTTGGATAAAAATGTCGTCGTCTAATTAGGGATTTTTTTGTCTTCAGCACGAGTTAGTAAACATAGAAGAAATTTGTTTTTCTACACGTAGTGCTTAATCACATCAGTCGAAATATTTTTGTGTTAGGCCGTTGTAAGTTTCCCAGGTTTTGACGAAGTAATGACGACATTTATATACTTTTTCTCACGTATTCAGCCACAATTTTTTGAATCCATGGTCCAAAAGAGCCCATACTTACTCTCTTGTAGGCATACGTACACCATTGGCAATATTTTCTAGTAAGGGTTATAGCATATTGCTTTGCAAACGAGTGCATTATTTTGTTCATGTACCGGTTTATTTCCAACGTAAGTAACGTAGTATTCGAAAATTAAAAAAAAATTCCAGAGCGGGATTGGATACCATGACCCTCTCATTAATAATCTGTATTCTTTTCGCTGCGACATCCACTGCCTGGGCACTAACCTTGCACTGAGGCGACAAAAGTCATGGTGTAACGATATCCACATATAGGGATGGCGGTAATATCACGTACAGAAGGTATAAAAGGGAAGTACGTGGGCGCAGCTGTTATTTGTACTCTGGTGAGTCAATTGAAAAGGTTTCCGACGTGATTATTGCCGCACAACGGGAATTAACGGATTCTGAACGCGGAATGGTAACTGGAGCTAGACGCATAGGACATTCCATTTCGGAAATCGTTAGGGAATTCCGAGATGTACAGCGTCAAGCGTGTGTCGTGAATACCAAGTTTCAGGCATTACCTCTCACTACGGACAACGCAGTGGCTGACGGCCTGCATATAACGACCGAGAGCTGCGGCGTTTGTTTAGAGCTGTCAGTGCTAACAGACAAGTACCGCTGCATGAAATCAACGTGAAGCGTACGACGAACGTATCTCTCAGAACAGTCCGGCGAAATTTTGCGTTAATGGGATAGACAGCAGCGACCCCCAAATCCGGACGCTGGGCCGCAAACCGCCCGCTGGCCACACCTGCTCGCTGCATAGCTCGCACTGCACAACTGTGCTGAAGAGACGCCGAAGAAGACAATCTACATGTGAAGGCGCATTACATCGGCATGCATGGGAGGCAAAGCACTAACTGCTGCGAACTCCATCACACATCGGAGGACAAGTTATCTCCGTGCAGATCCACGCGAGAAGCAGCGACCGAACCGAGTGCCTTTGCAAACAGCACCACATGGCCCGCAGAGCCTCTCCTGGGCTCGTGAACATGTTGGTTGGACCCTAGACGACTGGAAAACCGTGGGCTGGTCAGATGAGTTCAGATTTCTTTTGGTAAGAGCTGCCTGTGGCTGAGACCTCCGAAGCCATGGGCTCAAGTCGTCAACAAGGCACTGTGCAAGCTGGCGATGGCTCTATAATGGTGTGGGCTGTGTTTACACGAAAAGGACTGGATTCTCTGTCCAAATAACCCGATCATTGGCAGGAAACAGTTATCTTCGGCTGCTTGGAGACCATTTACAACCATTGATGGACTTTACATTTTCAAACGATGGTGCAATTTTTAGCGATGATAATGCGCCATGTCAACGGGTCACAATTATTTGTGATTGGTTTGAAAAACATTTTGGACAGTTCGCTGGAATGATATGACCACCCTTCGAAGATTTATGGAACAATAGCGAGATGTCAGTTCGTGCGAAAAAGCCTGCACCGGCAACATTTTCGCAGTGTAGACGGCTAGAGAGGCAGCATGGCTCAGTAGTTCTGCATGAGACTAGCAACGACTTGTTGAATCTATACCACGTAGAGTTGCTGCACTACACCTGGTAAAAAAAAAGGTCCGACACGATATGAGGACATATACAGTGACTTTTGTCTTAGTGTAAATAGCTGATGAGTCGCCCGATCCTTGCCATTAATGATAATTATCCAAACGCTTGGCTACCTGGAACTCTCACTTCTGTCACTTTCATTTCCGGCCAGACCTTGCATATGTCAGAAATCTGGACGAAATCGGTGATGACAAAAGGCTCTGAGCACTATTGGACTTAACTTCTGAGGTCATCAGTCCCGTAGAACTTAGAACTACTTAGCTCTAACTAACCTAAGGATATCACACACATTCATGCCCGAGGCAGGATTCGAACCTGCGACCGTAGCGGTCGCGCGGTTCCAGACTGAAGCGCCTAGAACAGCTCGGCCACAGCGCCCGGCAAAAACCTAAACAGCCTATTTACAAGCTACCCAGTTTTCTTGTGATATATCCAGTTTACTGCTTGGGAACCATACATATGGGTACAAAACATTACACAAATTTATCATAGCTTGTCACCTAAGCTTCTGGGAGATTTTTTACTCTCAGTATGCTGATCAGTTTACTAGTAATTAGAATTTAATAATGTGGGAATTAAAATGTGAACTGTGGAGGGAAATTTGTTGTGTTACTTGTGTATAGGCCTATTTTATATATACCCGGTAACATACTGAATATTCACTCATATTGCTTAATGATATTTTGTGTAGGAAAGATGTCTACATGATGGACTAAGTAGCAAATGACAAATAAAGAAACAAAGAATGAAAAGAAGAAGACCGGAAGCTTCAAGATAAACGTGGATACTCGAGGCATGCCAAGTTCAAGTGAGAAGATGCGGAACGTCGTAACAATGTGTGTGTATGTGGGAGGGGAGGGGGAAATGAAGCGTTTGGTGTACAGTACACCGATATACACGCCAGAAGAGGTGGTTGACCGTTTTTTGGTAGTTGCACCATTATTCGTGAAACATCCGGTTGTTTTTAGCGTGTTGGGCGAAAAGTAGCGCACAGATTCCAGTTGTGCGTTAATGTAAATGGATGTTGTTTTTAACAACATCCCTAACACATATGTTAGGAGTATATGTATGGTCATGAGGGCCCTGGGTAACTTCGTAAAATGGGTCGCTACTCTGAAGCACGCTGCCCCTTCTACATTAACAACTGCCCCTGCCGCACCTACTCCGACACATACGCCAGCCGCACCTACTCCGACACATACGCCACACTGCACCCTGGACACAGTAATGGATCTGGGAGATGTATTATTTCCAACTGAAGTTATCGATACCGAATTTGGTGGGCGAAGTGGTGAATGTTTTTCTCTTATATTTTTGTCGGAATTTTTATAAATTATAATCTACTTATTTTTTATGTTAATTTACTATTATGTTTAAAAATTGCAATATATTGATTGATATTGGTGGATATGACGAACAATATCAAAGAGACTTATTACAAGCGGAAGTTTGGGTGTCGTGTGGAATATCTTTGAAGCTAGAGTCATTCTTTGTCACTTGTCGAGTCGGCTGTGGTCGGTTGAGACGCAGTCGTGGAACAAAGTTGTACTTCCCTGTGAAATAAATCGAAAGTGAATGATGAACTTATGAGTTTTTCGTATTACTTTTTATATCAAGTAGCAGCAAGCAAGCACATCCAGAAAGAAAAAATGGTATTAGAAACACCCAAATTGAGACAGACACGGTGAACAACGGAACTTCTGCATCCAACAAACGGCACTATTGGAATCATACTCATATTAGACAACTGAAGCCACCTGAAGGAATTTAACTATTATATATATACAAAAAAGTGACTACTTTATTTGAACTATGCCAGGTTTTATTACAAAATAACAATAGTGGAACGACAGTTTCAACACCCTCCTCCGGCTTGAGTAAAAAAGTGAAGTAAGTGATACAAACTAAAATGGGACAGATTCATTTTTAATACTGTAGGAAAGTGAAACCTAATTTTATTAATTTTTTTCTGATTTACCAATTCGTGAAACAGCTACTTCACATAGCAAATACTTCACACTACGGAAGCTACATTTTAATTTAATATAAAACCAAAGTGTTTCTTGCCATTATCTGCATTGAAGTAGTTACATATGTTCTAAGATTCAGAATGAAAGCATTGCAAATTAATTAATTGCAAAAAAATATCCGGAAAGTGAAATAACATCTAATACAGTTGTAAAAGGCAAAACAGGAACGGGAAGATAATTTCAAAGAAGTACATAAGTATAAACCACCATGTAAAAATGTAGATTGCTAATCGAACGTAAGTGCTTAGTGACACGAACTTCTGTCTTACTTCAATGTGTTTCTCCTCGTTCCTATATGTGAAAACTGGTCTATTATTTAAGAAACTCCTCATGGTTTAAACAACTTGCTTGAGAGAGGCCTTTCGGTTTCCAACCAAAGACAAGCTAGTTTAGATAACTGCGTAAGGTTCTTTTCTATGAGACAGAGATGTGTTTATCTAACGACAGACGACTCTCAAAATGTTTGGTAGATGTGGAATGATTGTTTTCATGTATCCAACATCTAATGTGTTCCTTATACTTTGTTTTAAAATGTACGCCGTCGTTCTTACGTACACCACATTTCAACCACAGGTTTTAAATTAATACGTGTCCGCTCCGTAAAATTTATCTCTCTCTCTCTCATTCTCTCTCAGATGTACGCTGTTAAAATTTTCTTGGAAATATTTCATCTTTTGTGTTCTACATAGAGGCTTTGTTTCTTTAGAATATTTGTACCTATTTCTCTTAATTTATGTGTGTTTATCACTGTTTATCATATCCTTTGATTTGGTATGGTGTTGTCAGTGTATGTATGTTTTGTTCCTGTGTTAGCGCTTCTTTTGTGAATTTTCTTGCATTGTGTCTGTGTGGTTTCTTTTCTGCATTTTATTTTAAATGTCATATTTGAGCCCTTCTAAATCTTCATTCTCCACGGTTATTTATTTGATAATGTGTCCATCTCATAATTTCTTCTATTGAATGCGAACTTATTTCCTCTGTATAACACATATCTCAGAGTAACTTGCTTTTGCTTGTGGTGATTTTGTTGTGGAGAGTAATGTCACACCTATGAGATTAACATAAAGGCAGTATTACCGATTTATTTAATGCCATGAATTGAAGAAATTGCTAGTGTTCTTCATGGTGTTACGGTTTATTCTGTGCAACGTCGTATTTCCGTCCTTGTGAAGAACACGCAGGTAAAAATCAAACCTGGTCTGTCGTGCTATTAATTTAAGAACGATTTTTCGGTTACATCTGACTATGCGTAACTGAACAAATGAAATTTTCGTTCTTTCAAGCTCATTTTGCATTAATTTATCGAGACATCTACAGAATCCTACAATACATATACATTCTCAATTTAATTCAGCGTTTTTAACTTACATATTGTGCCATTATTCTTATTACCTAAAAAGAGGTCTGGGTGGGTTACCTTTTTAGCTCAGTGCCCGAGTTTAATTGCCTTACAGCATGCGGTGATGTCTTTCACACGCGTACATGCTGCTCTGTGTGTTGTTATATCTGTTTCGCGTAATACTGTCAACTAGAAAATGTATTTCTTAGATCTACGATCAGAGTACTGCGTCTGTCTGTGTGTGTGTGTGTGTGTGTGTGTGTGTGTGAGTGAGTGCGTGTGTTGTAACTGTTTCATACCTTTGGCTATATTTAGTACTGAGTTGTTTATGTGTATTTGTTTATTTATTACTGTATTACTTGCTTACTCATTCTTATGTGCTTTTGGATGTACATGTATACTTCTACATAAACAATAACTTACTAATAAACCAGCCAAAGGTATGAAGAAATCACAACATGCTCACACACAAGAATAACCTTTGACCATGGACATGGACATCACACAAATAGAGCATACCATTTTTAGTCCCTGTTGATGTATCTTATTGCATATGACTAATTTATCTGAAGAATATATACGTACATCTTGTTAACGGTATTAGATTCCCTGTGACACGGCCGCTAGCAACGTTTCTGGTTATTATTGCCTGGCTCAGAACTCCTCGACCCCTGACAGGCGCTCGCTTGTCACGTGTAGACGTCACGCGATGGCAGTATTTTTGCGACACGCGAGTAGTCAATGACCAGGGTGTCAGGGTTACATCACGTTCTCCCCGCCGCCGTAACAGGAAGCTGCCTGCATGCCCCTCGATAAGCTATCGCCGGCGCTATTGCAAAATGAAGAGGTGCTTTGCGTGTGCCTTGGCGAAGGCTCCATCTGCATCTGGCACTCATTCCACGCTCTTATTTCGAGGGAACCACATCTGAGTTTCGCGACTTGCTGAAAAGTCTGTGTGTGTTTTTCTGTGTGCACGTGTGTGTGTGTGTGTGTGTGTGTGTGTGTGTGTGTGTGTGTGTGTGTGCGATCTTACGTTACTTCCAAGATTTTACTCATGTAAGGAAGATGTGTGGATAAGTGTGAAGTAGCACGGCATCACCAATTCAGGACCGTCTGACAAATTAAAATCGCTTCAAACGTTCAGATACCTAAACGTCAACAATGCTTAATTATTGACTGAAGGTCAAAGTTGTGAAATTACCGGCATAAGAAAAACCTCTGCTAATATCTTGGAAATGGGTCGTTTAGGATAAAGCTGTCATCAAACAGAAGAATGGTCCGAACACCCCAGTTCTTTACTAGGCATGGTCCTTTTGGAGATGGTATGCTTCGCACTCCTCCGACCTTTCAGTTCACTGAACCAGCCAGCAACAGGGGAAACTACAATTTAAGGTGGAATCCAAACGACGGTAGGGGAGAGTGTAGTACCTGGTGGGTAGTGTGCCGAGGAATACATGATGTGTCCCGGCCAGTCTTCCAGTCTTGTAAACAATTTTAGAATCACATGAAGGAATGGTCTTTGGGACTTTTCACAAGGAGTTTCTGCTATTTTCTACTGCTTTTGTTATTGTGAGACGTGAGGTGTTTTGAGCAGCATTGTAAATATTTTCACTGCTATAGATTTAAGTGCTATATAGTATATTACAGCTGTTTAGCACATATCGTTAATTCTTCATTTACAGAATTTTAAGGTGAGTAAATTTCTATATATTTTTAAAACTCGTTACATATCGTGTTCTTCGGTTAAGCCATACTTCCTCAGTCATATGACATCTTGTACCTTGAAACGGTACAGGATTATACCTTGGGCCTGTGATATTTGCAAATGAACTGGTTTATTTAAGGATGTAACATTTTTACATGTGAAACTTCCTGGCAAATTAAAAGTGTCTGCCTGCCTGAGACTCTAACTCGAGACCTTTGTCTTTCACAGGCAAGTGCTCTACCGACTTTTTTGTTTTTAATTATCTCAGTTTGTTCGTTAATTGGTCGTTCTATTTGTTCGGGGTGGACGTCCCATGACGCTTGTTCAAGATCATCGTTTATCCATTAACTCAGTTTCTTTTATTACAAAGGGCAGCTAACCCTCTGACCGAATGCGCTGCGCCACCGTGCTGGTGCCTGCCGAAGTGACCGAGCGGTTCTAGGAGCTACAGCCTGGAACCGCGCGACCGCTACGGTCGCAGGTTCGAATCCTGCCTCGGGCATCGATGCGTGTGATGTCCTTAGGTTGGTTAGGTTTAAGTAGTTCTAAGTCTAGGGGACTGATGACCTCAGAAGTTAAGTCCCATAGTGCTCAGAGCCGTTTGAACCATTTTGAACCGTGCTGGCAACCGACTGAGCCACCCAAGCACGAGCGAGGACACGCCCTCACAGCTTTATTTCCGGCAGTATCTCCTACCTTCCAAACTTTCCGCAGGAGAGCTTCTGTGAAGTTTGGAAGGTAGGAGAAGAGGTACTAGCAGAAGTAAAGATGTGAGTAGGGGTCGTGAATCGTGCTTGGGTAGCTCAGTCGGCGCCGACACGGTAGCTCAGTGTGTTCGGTCAGAGAGTTAGCTGCTCCCTGTAATAAAAGAAACTGAGTTAATGGACCAACTATGAACCTGAAAAAGCGTCATGGGACATCCACTGCAAACCAATACAATGAATAATAAGGAACAAAGTGAGATAAAAAAAGTCAGCAGAGAACTTGCCCGTGAAAAAAAGGTCCCTAGTTCGAGTCACGGTCCGGCACACAGTTTCCATGTGCCAAGAAGTTTCATCATAGCTCACACTCCACTGCAGATTGAAAATTTCATTCTGGATTTTACATGCCTTGAAAGCGGAAATGTATGTTAATTTCCGATAGATTCCTTCCAAAGTGTGTTTAACTTATAACTTAATTTTGTTCACCATAA
Organism: Schistocerca gregaria; assembly: GCF_023897955.1. Taxonomy (NCBI): domain Eukaryota; kingdom Metazoa; phylum Arthropoda; class Insecta; order Orthoptera; family Acrididae; genus Schistocerca; species Schistocerca gregaria. Next base: position 215,225,741 of record NC_064926.1, on the reverse strand, counting down.
TCGATATTTATGGAAAGCCTGCAGCTGTGTCATTCATCATTTAAATATTGAGGAACTGCGCTAGTTACGTAATTTCTCGTGTTGGCACAATCCGTTTCAAAAGTTTATTCTCATTGTCGCGTGCATTTGTTTACATAAATATTTTTTTGATGTTTATGTGTGTGATTATCTGTTTTTCTTCAACTGTAGTTGTCATTTTGAGGTTCTATTGCAATCGAAAAATTGGGAAAAATAAATACAAAAAAATCCGAAGATTTATTTTGTCCGACTTCCCGACTGCACTAGAACCTCAAACAGACAACTACAGTGTCAGAGAGACCGAAAATCACGCATGCAAACATCACAGAAATATTTATGTAAAGAAATGCATTTGAAAATAACAAAAAATTCCCGAAATGCGTTGTGCAGGTTTTCGTTATTTCAGTCATACTTAACTTGAGACTGGTCTTAATTTGATTGTTATTGATTATTGAGGCATAGTAGAGTAATAATGTAAAAATGTAAAAAAATGTAAAAGAAACATAATGTAGAAACGATATAGACAAGATTTTCTCGACTGCAAATCTTTTAAATTAGGATAAAATATTTGTTCGTACGTACACGACCATTTTGCACTTTGAACGTTTTTTCAAATTTGAAAAAAACCTTTATTTTTCCAGAATAATTTTTGTAGTTTCAGAAAAGATTGCAGCACATAAACGGCGAATACTATCATGTAACAGTGGAATTAGAGAACATATTAAACTTCTAGGGCAGGGATTGCTAGGGACGAAAATCTAAAAAAGTTTTCGAAGGTACAACGCTCTCTCCTACTAAATGATTGAGCCGATTAGTGACAGATAAAAATTCTAGTTCTCACTAGGTATCGAAACCGAGTCCCGTGAATCCTTAGCCTGGCACTTTAGAAGTGATGATCCTTCATTATAATACTTCCAGCCGTATTACTTGCACATAGATAAGATTTTCCCTATGCTAAACTCCTCTTTGTAGCTGACAAGACCATTATAAAGGATTTCCTATGCAACACGGATATCGCATTATTAAATAAACAGTTCCTGGTAGTAAAATATGTCGTCGTAAACATTGCGGTAAAAGAAGGGTGACTAACTTTCTGTATGCAATTTTTTAAAATTTAAGTAGTGTGCCAACTATGTGTTTATAATGAAATTATTTTTCTTTTTTTTCAACGACATAGGAAGGTCTTGAGAACTGAAGTAGATTGAAATGCTATTTGTTAATGTCTGTAATGGAATTTTACGCAAAAAATGGCGAGAAAAGTAGTAAAGGTGATGAAAAAGGCTACCGGCCCAGCGCAATTTCCACCTGATTATCCCATGTTTAAGTCGTTTGTTGCAGTAAAACGTGATACTGCGTTGTACAGCAAATCTTTGCTTTAATTTTTTGCACTTCCCTCGCTGTTTTAAGCGACAAACTTCATCGAAAACGTTTCCAACTTATTTTCAAGACTAATAAAATGTTCTACAATATTATATTTATATAATGTAAAACAACTACGTTTAGGGAAGACAAAAACAAACGACTTCTTTTGGATTTCGTTTTTTCTGGTTGGGGGGGGGGGGGGGGGGAGTGTTCAGTTTACGAGACGCCTGTGGACACTCCAGAAGAGCTTGCCGTCCCTTTGGGTGAAGCTATTATTTGTGAAACATATGGTTATTTTCAGCGTTTTACCTACTCATTAGCACCCAGATGCCAGTTGTGCATTGATGCAAACGGACGACATTCTCAGAAACATCTCTAAATCAATATTTGTTACACACTGCCGTTTGAACATCCTATCTGAACATCACTAGCGTGGAAAGCTTGTTGAACCCTTAGCAGGGAAACGGTACATCTGTGTCATTTTTGCCATACAGAAAAAGTTTTCTTTCATCGCCCACAAACACACTAAAATTTTTCTTATTTAGTTCTTTCACATCGTTTATATTAGTTGCTAAGTCTTGGCAATTGGAAAAAAATCGTTAGAGGAATATCTTGGAGTGATATGTTACAGAATCGTGTGAAATAAAAGGTTAATTAAATAAGTAAATATAGTAGTCAATAATAAAACTACTAAGCAGTGTCGATCTGCGTTAGCAGGTGATGTAAATTCCTCTAGCCTCGCCTGCAGTACAGCACGTCTCTCTGTCGAATGCGATCTTCCTTCAGTAAGTCTGACGCTAAGAGAAATCCAGCAACAATGTCTAGAGTAGTTTCATATTATTTCGTAACTAATGTAATGCCAAATTAAAACGTACACGTTCCAATGGTCCCTCACTGCCCGAACTGTTGTATTGATGTTTCATTATATTGCATCTGCCGGTCATGGTGCTTGTATTATTCGAAAAGACGTTTAGAATTTTGCTATTACTATCTTAATAATATGCTAAAGCTGTTTCGCACACTGGATCTTCCGCGTGTGAGCTGTTTCAGGTGCTCCATGTGCTCCATGGTCAATAGATTTGGACAGTTATGTGGACGTTTGAGGATGAGTTATATAACTTCGGAATCGGTAAAGTAATGTAAATATGGCTATCATAATTAAAGACAGCTGAGTGGAATACTGCAAACATACATTAATAATAAATGCAGCCGAACGCTCAAGACGTCTGTCTGGAAATATAGGTAACACAGAAAGATTCTTCTATTAAAGAAAGCTTTCACGGTATGTGCCAATCTACACTCCTGGAAATCGAAAAAAGAACACATTGACACCGGTGTGTCAGACCCACCATACTTGCTCCGGACACTGCGAGAGGGCTGTACGAGCAATGATCACACGCACGGCACAGCGGACACACTAGGAACCGCGGTGTTGGCCGTCGAATGGCGCTAGCTGCGCAGCATTTGTGCACCGCCGCCGTCAGTGTCAGCCAGTTTGCCGTGGCATACGGAGCTCCATCGCAGTCTTTAACACTGGTAGCATGCCGCGACAGCGTGGACGTGAACCGTATGTGCAGTTGACGGACTTTGAGCGAGGGCGTATGGTGGGCATGCGGGAGGAAGGGTGGACGTACCGCCGAATTGCTCAACACGTGGGGCGTGAGGTTTCCACAGTACATCGATGTTGTCGCCAGTGGTCGGCAGAAGGTGCACGTGCCCGTCGACCTGGGACCGGACCGCAGCGACGCTCGGATGCACGCCAAGACCGTAGGATCCTACGCAGTGCCGTAGGGGACCGCACCGCCACTTCCCAGCAAATTAGGGACACTGTTGCTCCTGGGGTATCGGCGAGGACCATTCGCAACCGTCTCCATGAAGCTGGGCTACGGTCCCGCACACCGTTAGGCCGTCTTCCGCTCACGCCCCAACATCGTGCAGCCCGCCTCCAGTGGTGTCGCGACAGGCGTGAATGGAGGGACGAATGGAGACGTGTCGTCTTCAGCGATGAGATCGCTTCTGCCTTGGTGCCAATGATGGTCGTATGCGTGTTTGGCGCCGTGCAGGTGAGCTCCACAATCAGGACTGCATACGACCGAGGCACACAGGGCCAACACCCGGCATCATGGTGTGGGGAGCGATCTCCTACACTGGCCGTACACCTCTGGTGATCGTCGAGGGGACACTGAATAGTGCACGGTACATCCAAACCGTCATCGAACCCATCGTTCTACCATTCCTAGACCGGCAAGGGAACTTGCTGTTCCAACAGGACAATGCACGTCCGCATGTATCCCGTGCCACCCAACGTGCTCTAGAAGGTGTAAATCAACTACCCTAGCCAGCAAGATCTCCGGATCTGTCCCCCATTGAGCATGTTTGGGACTGGATGAAGCGTCGTCTCACGCGGTCTGCACGTCCAGCACGAACGCTGGTCCAACTGAGGCGCCAGGTGGAAACGGCATGGCAAGCCGTTCCACAGGACTACATCCAGCATCTCTACGATCGTCTCCATGGGAGAATAGCAACCTGCATTGCTGCGAAAGGTGGATATACACTGTACTATTGCCGACATTGTGCATGCCCTGTTGCCTGTGTCTATGTGCCTGTGGTTCTGTCAGTGTGATCATGTGATGTATCTGACCCCAGGAATGTGTCAATAAAGTTTCCCCTTCCTGGGACAATGAATTCACGGTGTTCTTATTTCAATTTCCAGGAGTGTATTTCTGATACTTCACGTGTATAGGCCATTATGTGTGATCGCTCTCCCTACACAGTAAAGTTCCTTTATTGCTGTTGGAAACATTTCATGCCGCGTATTCATGCGGGCTTCAGTAGACACTTGTCTGTCTCAGAGAACCTGTAGTCATCTAGCTGTCTGCTGGAATAGTACATCACTGGGTGGAAACTGTGAGGTGTGTCTTGGCCAGTCGTCTAAACTTTGACGTGAGCCAACCAAAAGAGAAGCTTGGCGGGTAGAATCTGTCAAGCCGTCGGAACATAGTCTGTGCATTCGAACGTTAACGTTGAGCGTGCCGAGTTCACTGTGTTGCTTAACGCTCGGAAACGATGCGGCTTGTGCTGATGGTGCGTGAACCTCGACGTGGTGTACATGGTCGCAGCAGTCTCCAGTGGCAGTTGTCGGCTGTCTCTGGCTCGCAAATCTCACTGTTTACGAACATTGAATTCCTACGTTAGCTCTGTTAAAACGCTCATTTGCTCCCTTGTTCATATGCTGATCGTGTTGTTCTGCCTGTGGTACACATAAATAAAAACAATATCCATGAACATATCACAAGGCAAGAAGGGAAGTACCATGTCAGTCAGTTAGGATATGCGCTTATAGAAGTTCCTTTGGAAATAGACTCATACAGATTTGCAATAGTTCTCTACATAAGATAAAAATTATTTCATAATTTCCATTTTAAAATAAAAACCTAAGGTAATTCTTACTTGATCACTATTCCCGTTCAGTAGCAGAGTCTTTACAACATGTGAGATACGAGACTTGAAACAAGAAGGTGCAAAATATCTTATTGCGAGGAGAGCAAATTGCCTTGTGGATAAAGCCAATCAAACAAGCTCACTCCTCGCAATGAAACAGTACACCTACAGTTACATCGAATATTATACACCCATGCTCATAAATTAAAGATAATTGGAACGTGGCACTGCACAAAACTGGCACTAATAGCATAGTCTCACAGGGAACACACAAGACAAAGAACTGTAAATCCACGGTATTGGTGATAAGTTGAGAAAACCGTCCCGAAACACCCGTGTTACAAAACGCCACTGTCTCCTGCGCATGTACCCCGACATGAATATGGGATATGATCACCATGCACACGTACACAGGCCGCACAGCGGGTTGACATACTCTGCATCAGGTGGTCGAGCAGCTGCTTGGGTTTGCACCAGTGCCTGTCGGGGCTCCTGAAGCGTCGTAGGGGTTTGAAGACGTGCAGCGATACGTCGACCGAGAGCATCCCAGACGTGATCGATGGGGTTTAGGTCTGGAGAACAGGCAGATCACTCCATTCGCCTGATATCTTCTGTTTCAAGGTACACCTTCACGACGGCAACTCGGTGGGACCGTACGTTATCATCCATCAGGAGGAAGGTGGGACTCACAGCACGCTTGAAAAGGCGGACATACTAGTGCAAAATAACGTCCCGATACAACTGACCTGTTGCAGTTCCTGTGTCAAAGACATGCAGGAGTGTACGCTCACCAATCGTAATCCCACCTCACTCCATCAAACGACGACCTCCATACAGGTCCCTTTCAAGGACATTAAGGGGTTGGTATCTGGTTCCTGGTTCACGCGAGATGAAAACCTGGCGAGAATCACTTTTCAGACTATAACTGGACTCGTCCGTGAACATAACCTGGGACCACTGTTCCAATGACCATGTATTGTGTTCTTGACTCCAGGCTTTAGGGGCTCTCCTGTGGCCAGGGGTTAGTGGAATGCACCTTGCACGTCTCCGGGCGAATAAACCATGTCTGTTCAGGGGTGAGATATCGCTCTTCTTGTGGTGTTGAACGCTGTGGACGGCCGGTACCGTATCGCCTGGACAAGTTTTTTGTCTGTTACAATCGTTGTCATAATCTTGAGACCACACTTTGTGGCACACGGAGGGCCCGTGCTACGACCTGCTGTGTATGACCAGCCTCCAGTCGCCCTAGTATTCTACCCCTCATAACGTCATCAATGCGTGTTCTTCGATCCATTTTCAACACAGTCTCCATTAGCACATCTAAAAACGTCTGCACACTTACTCGCTGCATCGTACTCTGACATGCACCAACACACCTCTGCGTACGTGGACTGCTGCCAGCGCCACCGTGGGACGACCGCAGGTCAAATGCACCGCCTGGTCGTACCCCGAGATGATTTAAATCCGCAAACCGGCCACCAGAGCGTTTTTTCACCATGTATCAGCATTATCCTTAATTTATGAGTATGAGTGTAGAATATATTTTCTATTATATTTCTATTTTATATTATAGAATATATTTTCTATTAAACTAACAAGAAATTAAACGTGAAGGTTACGCTTTAATGGTACATCTGTAATTAACTGACATTTAATTATAACAACATACGCCAAGAACAATATTTTTTTATGGGTCCTCAATGCGCCGCTACCTTGGGATACGGAAGTAACAATAGTTCTGTAACTACAAATATGACGTTCCCGGTCATTTTATTACAATAAATCGCACAATAAATGACGAGTTTCAGAGAGATTCTTAATCTGCTGGTGCTTAGTAACGGCGAACATACATATGAGCTTCAACTGAAAGCCAATAAGGCGTCTCGGGACTCGGTACTGAAGACAGATGGCGTCCTGTGACGTAGGTGGTGTTCTTCCATTTCACTGATGAGCGTTCTATCGCACAAACGGAATATCTGGCATGCTAGTTATTGCTCCGCACGTTCGGAAAGACGCCCCAGCGTGCTATGACTCATAAGCTCGGCCCTCTGAGTGTTGAAGTTCGAAAGGACTGTCCGTGCTTTAGCGTGGGCCGCACGGCAGAAAACGAGCCACTCTCGTCTGGACCTTTCCTCCGCGCGCTGCTGTGAGGGAATTTTGATCTCTTGCTATAGATGCTACTCCTTGCGATAACGAAATATGCACACTGAAGCGACTACGTTCTGGATTATGTTGAGACGGTTGCTGTCTGCTTGCTTGCGCTGAATGAGCGTGATTGTACGGTATGTGCTTTTCAGACTGTTGAACATTAGATTTCTTTCCGCAGCATACTTTGCAATCGTGGTTAAGCTGGGAAACGTTGAATTAACAACTTCGTTAAAAGGCTTGGGAATCAACATTCAATTTGTATTCAGTCATCGATCCTTTCAAATTATTTGGCTCTGAGCGCTACGGGACTTAACATCTATGGTCATCAGTCCCCTAGAACTTAGAACTACTTAAACCTAACTAACCTAAGGACATCACACAACATCCAGTCATCACGAGGCAGAGAAAATCCCTGACCCCGCCGGGAATCGAACTCGGGAACCCGGGCGCGGGAAGCGAGAACGCTACCGCTCGAATTGTTAATCTCGTTGCTCTTCCACTCGTCAAATAACATTTCGGACATTAACTCCAATATGTGATGATTTTCTTTGTCTCTTCTACAAAATGGTTATGATTAAAATTTCGCTACTGGAGACAGTGTGGACGGAAAACTATTTACCGTATCGGTACCCAACATTATAGGAATGGCGTTCAGACAGTGCACGGCAGGATTTGAGTTGTTACTAGTGTCAGTTTCATGGCTTACCGTTAGGCGCCGGTACTGATACGGAAAGTAGGGTTGAAACAGAAGAATCTGTGTGCATTACAGTTGTATACAGTCAACACGGGTCAGGGCAAGATAAGCAGGATTTTACTCATACAGCTGTTTTATCAAAACAACAGGAATAGTGCTGCAGCTGTTGGTGAGTATCCAGGCATTAAAGATTTTGTGCCGTCTCGTTGCCACTGTGGAGTCTTGTACCACGGGAAGCAACGAGAGGGTGTTGTTTGGCGGCCGGCATCCTTTTCCTGCAACACAACTGCACACATGTGTTAACTGGGTTCTGTATTAACATAAACAGAGAGTTACTTATCTTTAAGCAAGTTGTTGTGGTACAAGCTCCCCCGCAATAGTCCACGTTAGCCTCACTGCTGGCGATGTACAAGTCCCGCTATAAACACTAACTTCTCGTAACCGGTGACGTGAACTGACTGACGCCAGCTAGAACAGTAACTGAGCTGACTGCGACTGACTCTGTCTGGACTAGGCTGACTGTCTGGGACTGACTGACTGGGCCCTCTGTTCCGTAGTGGTGGTCTAAATACTGGCGGTCGAGAGGGTATTGGCGACCCATTGCTCGCGAGTGTGTCTTTGGCCTCTCTCCCGCTAGGCGCGCTTGATTCAGCGCCTATTATCGATCCTCTTGCAACCTCTTTGCCGACTGGCGACACCTTACACCAGCACAAAAGGAATATGTAGAGGCTCGTTTTTTGCACCAGAGTTGAAGAACATGATTCGGAAGTTCGAAATAACTGGCGACTTGGGAATTGCAAGTAGGAGATGCCGATGACAAATTGCGTCACAATTTTCTGAAGAAGTTCCTGTTGCCATGGCTGAGACTGCCGGACGCAATGTGCGATATTCAAGCAGTGGACGAGCTGTGTCACGATAGCTGAACATTTCCTGGTCCACCGTTGTTTCAGCCAGCAGTAGAGCAATCTTTAGTGCGGTTCAGTCTGTCGTGGGTGCAGATGGTAGTGACGCTGAGCAGAGCTGGTAACCTGGAACATAAACACAGTACGCAGTTAACAAATGCTATTCTCTCATGTGGAAATATGTTTTTTTTTAGCGGTTTATTCGTTATTTCTCCCCTGCGTGTCCTTGCAAATGTATCAAAAAGTGGTTCAAATGGCTCTGAGCACTATGGGACTCAACATCTTAGGTCATAAGTCCCCTAGAACTTAGAACTACTTAAACCTAACTAACCTAAAGACATCACAAACATCCATGCCCGAGGCAGGATTCGAACCTGCGACCGTAGTAGTCCCGCGGTTCCGGACTGCAGCGCCAGAAACGCACGGCCACCGCGGCCGGCGCAAATGTATCCACAAAGTTTCATCCTCCTATTACTTCATCGTCATGTGGCTCTCTCAAGTGGCTAAAATTTAATTATAATCACTCTGTATGTGGATGATCATATAAAGACACGTGGTTCGTTTAATGGGATTTGTGTAAGAAACATGAGATTTTGTATGAAATTTCTGAATAATACATTAAGTATAACCATAATTTGGGATTCTTACGAACTTATTTTCGCCCCATTGATTTTTATTCAATTAACCTTTCACCTGCTTCATGTCTCTACGTGTTTTTACTAACAAAGTCCGCTTTAACTACGTATAGAGCCGAGAGAGAATAAACTGCCTTCAGCAGTGGTGGTATTTTTATTTTAAATGAGCTTTCCAGCAGTGCAGGTAAGTTCTTGCCACTGCGGAACTTAAAGGGAAGTGCTTCTGGAGACAGAGATTTCTAGGTAAAATTTTGTTATTACACTAGCTCAGATCTTCTTTTTCTTGTGCCTCTGTGTCGCATCTGCTCAAGGTTGGCACGGTTAGTTTAAGGGACGGCCGGATGCCCTTCCTGTTTACCGCAACTTTCTCTGTATAGTATTACTCACATAAAGGTGTGCTAAAGTTTTCTAAATGTTTGCGAATCGTGTAACTGAGGTGTGAGTTGTGTACCACCCATAAGATGTAATTTATATACAGGGTGTTTCAAAAATGACCGGTATATTTGAAACGGCACTACAAACTAAACGAGCAGCGATAGAAATACACCGTTTGTTGCAATATGCTTGGGACAACAGTACATTTTCAGGCAGACAAACTTTCGAAATTACAGTAGTTACAATTGTCAACAATAGATGGCGCTGCGGTCTGGGAAACTCTATAGTACGATATTTTCCACATATCCACCATGCGTAGCAATAATATGGCGTAGTCTCTGAATGAAATTACCCGAAACCTTTGACAACGTGTCTGGCGGAATGGCTTCACATGCAGATGAGATGTACTGCTTCAGCTGTTCAATTGTTTCTGGATTCTGGCGGTACACCTGGTCTTTCAAGTGTCCCCACAGAAAGAAGTCACAGGGGTTCATGTCTGGCGAATAGGGAGGTCAATCCACGCCGCCTCCTGTATGTTTCGGATAGCCCAAAGCAATCACACGATCATCGAAATATTCATTCAGGAAGTTAAAGACGTCGGCCGTACGATGTGGCCTTGCACCATCTTGCATAAACCACGAGGTGTTCGCAGTGTCGTCTAAGACAGTTTGTACCGCCACAAATTCACGAAGAATGTGCAGATAGCGTGGTGCAGTAATCGTTTCGGATCTGAAAAATGGGCCAATGATTCCTTTGGAAGAAATGGCGGCCCAGACCAGTACTTTTTGAGGATGCAGGGACGATGGGACTGCAACATGGGGCTTTTCGGTTCCCCATATGCGCCAGTTCTGTTTATTGACGAAGCCGTCCAGGTAAAAATAAGCTTCGTCAGTAAACCAAATGCTGCCCACATGCATATCGCCGTCATCAATCCTGTGCACTATATCATTAGCGAATGTCTCTCGTGCAGCAATGGTAACGGCGCTGAGGGGTTGCCGTGTTTGAATTTTGTATCGATAGAGGTGTAAACTCTGGCGCATGAGACGATACGTGGACGTTGGCGTCATTTGGACTGCAGCTGCAACACGGCGAACGGAAACCCGAGGCTGCTGTTGGATCAGCTGCTGCACTAGCTGCGTGTTGCCCTCTGTGGTTGCCGTACGCGGTCGCCCTACCTTTCCAGCACGTTCATCCGTCACGTTCCCAGTCAGTTGAAATTTTTCAAACAGATCCTTTATTGTATCGCTTTTCGGTCCTTTGGTTACATTAAACCTCCGTTGAAAACTTCGTCTTGTTGCAACAACACTGTGTTCTAGGCGGTGGAATTCCAACACCAGAAAAATCCTCTGTTCTAAGGAATAAACCATGTTGTTCACAGCACACTTGCACGTTGTGAACAGCACACGCTTACAGCAGAAAGACGACGTACAGAATGGTGCACCCACAGACTGCGTTGTCTTCTATATCTTTCACATCACTTGAAGCGCCATCTGTTGTTGAAAATTGTAACTACTGTAATTTCGAAAGTTTGTCCGCCTGAAAATGTACTGTTGTCCCAAGCATATTGCAACGAACGGTGTATTTCTATAGCTGCTCGTTTAGTTTTTATTGCCATTTCAAATATACCGGTCATTTTTGAAACACGCTGTATATACATGTGTAGTGAATAGCTGCTTGAGGTTTTTTTTGTGAGGATTATGGTTTCAGTTTTCTCTTGATATAGCTTTTATGAAATCAGACTTTAATTTTTCCGTTGCTTCAAGAGGAAGTATTTTCCACAACAAAATTTAAAGCAGCTAGACAGGTTGTGTTTATTCAAACATGGGTCAAAAAAATGTTCAAATGTGTGTGAAATCTTATGGGATTTAACTGCTAAGGTCATCATTCCCTAAGATTACACACTACTTAAGTTGAACTATCCTAAGGACAAACACACACACCCATGCACGAGGGAGGATTCGAACCTCCGCCGGGACCAAAACATGGGTCACATTCTATATAAAATGCTAATGTTTCAGGAAACTGAAAACTAGAAGCATAGTCCTTTCTAAACTGAAACAGGCAAAGCATAAAACAGTGCAAGGATTTGAAACTACAACACCAGCAAGGATAGCAAATGATTAAATTATACAGAGGAAGGACAAAAATATGGAAACACGAGAAACACAACACATTACCGTGCCTAATACGGTGTAGAAAAACCGTTGGCTTTGAAAACAGATCCCAGACATCTCGGAATGGATAAATAACAAGTCTTTTATGGCTTTCAGGGGACTGGCAAGTTCCGATGGAGGTGGAGAGTGATCATGCACCCGTCTCTCCAAAGCAGACCATGAAGGCTCAATAATATTGAGATCTGGTGACGGTGGTGGCCAGGGAGATGCGACAAGTTATCCTTGTGCTCACAAAACCAATCCTGGACAATGCGAGCTATGTGAACATGGACACTGTCGTGTTGCAACACATCACGACAGGGGAAGAAACTTTGTAGCATGGTATGGACATGGTCAGCCAAAATGGTCACATTATCCTTCATAGTAAAGCGATCTTGGAGATTAACTATGGGGCCCAACTCATCAGCAAACCCCTGTCTGCTTCACTGTTGGACATTAACTCTGCCAGAAGTTGGAAACCCCCGTTCAACAAGACAAGTTCGTCAGAAAGACCTTCTTCCTTTGCTTCACAGTCCAGGTATTATTGCTTCGGCACCACGTTTTCCTGTTGTTATTGCCAACTGCATCACTGATGAATGGTTTTAGAGTTCCAACTCACACTGCAATTTCCTGCTTTATGGAGCTCCCTTCCTGTTGTTTTGATGCTGACAGTGTTCGATAGAGCGATATTCAGCTCTGAAGTCGCTTTTGCTCTGGCGCCCTCTTATCTTTCGCCACAATCCTCTTCAGTGACCGTCTGTCACGATCACTCAACACGCACTTTCGTACGCGTCGTGACTTAACAGACGAGGTTTGCACCACTTTCCATGTATGCAATATAAGTCTTCGAAATGGTGCCTCTTGAAACACAAAACATGTCGACTACTCTGATTACTGAAACACACACCGTACGAGCACCAACAATTTGGTCACGTCTGAATTCACATTGCTCCGATATAAGGCACACACTGCTACAGAGAACACTGTTCTGACCACGACTGATATATACTACGTATGAGGACACTGCACAGGTGCCGTTAATGGTCCATTACAATAGAGCAATCTACAGGCTTCGTTAGCATCTGCATTTATGTTCAAGTATGCATTTTTCGAGGTGTTTCCATATTTTTGTCCAACCCCTGTAATTATTATGCGTATGCACTATATTCGGAACAGTTCATGATTAAATTTGTAGGTGATTATGGGATGTAACTGGAGCAAAATATACTACACACAGCTGACACCACTGGCTGATACATTGCTTCTAACCTGGCTAGGCATCCACCCCAGCTGAACCGAGGTGATGTATGCGGGTACGTCATTCCATGCTACATCCACTTGATGCCATAATACACGAGCCACAGTTGCTAACAAATGGTGCGTATCAATCTCTTGACAACTCGTGACCAGATGTTTTCAATGGGTGAGAGATCTGGAGGACGTACTGGCCTGCCGTGTCTTAGGCCACTGGCTACCTTGCTAAGTGTCTGTGACGTCGCTACACTGTCCGTTTGACTGCTTCTCTTAATGCAGACAAGCACATTTGTTGATTCAAAGCGCGTTACGTGACCTTACAACCCTCCATAGACAAGCGAATATTGTCTGTCCTCTTGCTAACAAGAGGACGCTGTCATCTTCTATGGTGCTGAATACGGTCATCCTGGAACCCACGATTCCATATTTCTGTGGCAGTTATAGGATCTCAACTATATTGCAGAACGGATAACTACAGTCTTTATGGGCCACGATCCGACCACTGCAGAGTTCTGACACGAGCTGGTAGACATTTCATCTTCTTGTGCGATCTTATCACAAACAACTAACATTCAGATGCGATTTCTGAATGAATACCGCGCTTTGTAAGAACTGTGGCCGTGCTCGCATGACAGTAGTTTCACTGTTATGACTGATAGTAAGGAAACTGTTGCACATGAAATAGCGCCAGCTGCCCTCACGTGTGTGCCTGTTCTGGTATGCATACCTAGCGATGTGTTGCTGTGTACGACGTGAAATGGAAATTTGCATTGTGGAATCGTCTCCTAACAGTGTGATGCGATGCATGACGTTCTCTAGCATCTTCGAACGCGGATTCAGTTCTGGATCACTTAGCCCACGGTTCTTTTGAGGCAAAACTCGTAGATATCGATCGTCCTGTGCAGCTATCGCACGTGGGCGGCCTATGCGGTGTATGCCCTCGAAACTACCTGTTAACCGTAATCAAGTCCATGTCTGCACCACATTGCTTTGACTCTTGTGTACCCATCGAACAACTTTCCTGGTTGATAAGATTTCTGTGCGCAACGTGATGATGTGGAACAGATCATTGGTTGCGATTTTTCTTTGTAGCATGACGGATGTTCTCTTTACTGTTCCACAGAGGTCTTTAAAGCGTCCGTACTGGAGCTTTACTTTCATCTCGAATGCTGTACTCCATTCAGATCGCGTTCTAACCTTAGGTTCCGCTCATGCGTTGACAAATAACGTTAGGGCTGACCCTTCGATTAGTCCAGGAACGCCGCGCGGGATTAGCCGAGCGGTCTAAGGCGCTGCAGTCATGGACTGTGCGGCTGGCCCCGGCGGAGGTTCGAGTCCTCCCTCGGGCATGGGTATTGTAAGTAGGTTGTTTAGGATTTTTTATTGGTAACGCCGCCGCCACGTAGCGCTCTGTATGAAAATCACTGGCTGTGCTGTGCGCAGTCTGTGTTTAGTTTGCATTGTTGTCTGCCATTGTAGTGTTGGGCAGCGGCAGCTGGATGCTAACAGCGCGTAGCGCAAGCACAAGGAGCCCTAGCTAATATGGTATTTACTTATACAACTTTACACATCGGTACCATATTTCTCTAACACATAAATTACACAGCTATCTGATAATTTAACTGAGAAACAAACTTTTTTTACTACATCAGTGACAGATGTTTACGTAATTACACAGTTGGATAACTTCACACTTATGAAATTGTATTTTGTCTATACTTCGTGAACTGTTCATATTTTTTCGGAACCATTGTGATACTATGAGAGCTTTGAATGACATATTTGGTATGGGATCATGATTTTTAAAGTACGTTTGAGGCAGATGACACTTTTGACATGAGCAGAGAATTTTTTTTAGGTTTTGAAATTATTGGAGGAAGCTACGACGATTTAGAGAGTTGACTGAGGTCTTATGATGTTATTATTACGACGACGATGTGAATTATGCTGCTGAAGTATGTTTAAGCTGATGCTATATGAGTTATTTGGTTATGCTACGTATCTGTTATGGTGACATATTGAAGAAGTGTCGACGAATATACATATGTGTAATAAGGTAAGGAATAATGAGTAGTGGTTAGGGACTCTGGTTTGTGAAAAAGGATGTTGGAAACCAAGAATCGTACTTTAAGAGTTATGAAATGTGTGTATATGCGTGAATGTATCACTATGGTGGCGAAAATTTTTTGGACACTATTATATTTATAGGATTTTATTTTCTACACATTTGTAACGCAAACTCTCAACCTGTGAAAATATTTTTTATATGAGACTGCCACTGTAGCGGAAACTGGTGTCGTAAATATTTCGGTAAGACAATTAAGTGACCACCTGCACGTCGTGGGCACCCAGCTGCGCGACAACCACCTGACAAAAGAGAGCCATTAGTGTGTGCCTTTCAGAGGCACAGGTAAAAAAAAAAAGGGCCATTATCCTCGCTATTGACATTCCTTTGTAGAAAGCACCGCAAATACGACACGCTCATTACTGAGAAAGATACTTACATCTGACACCTGATTATAACAAACGACTTTCTACGAGAGTTGAGAGAATTTGTACTAACTTATGAAATGTCACATGACTATTGAATGATATTTTTATGCTTTGCCTTTCATAGTTGCTTGTTTCATTTGATATCTGTTTTCCAGCTGTGTTACAGCATTGGTTTTATAAAATAAAATTAAATGCATTTGCTAATGTGAAAACTTTCTGTCAACAGATATGTTAAATAATAATTTTATGATCCACATTCTTCAAAAAAAGGAGCACTTGGAAAGGAAAGAACAATAAGAAGTGACTAGTAACAGTAACTGCATATATAATTTTCTTTTCCAGTACTTGGTAATTTTTTTTAGAATTAGTTTTTGTGGTGCACCACTTTAATTGCATAGACATTAAGATGTGAATAGACATTGTCCTTACCTGCATTCTTGTCTTAAGTGTAACATTTTTTCTGCTTGAGCTTTGTCATGTTTAGGTATACGTTACAGCATTTGCTGCGGCTGTTTGCCATTCATAGTGCTACTGAATGTCACTTTGTATTACTAGGTTAAGCCAATTTTATTACTGATTTATTTTTCTTGTTTGCTGCGCATTGCCTTATATTAGTTGTAATATTGGTGCCTTTTTTTGCCAA
This sequence comes from Schistocerca gregaria, assembly GCF_023897955.1. Lineage (NCBI taxonomy): Eukaryota > Metazoa > Arthropoda > Insecta > Orthoptera > Acrididae > Schistocerca > Schistocerca gregaria. The sequence goes on along the minus strand of NC_064926.1, from coordinate 215,209,623 downwards.
TTTCCATTTTTTTATCATTGCTTTTTGTGTAAATTGTTTTGTGCTGCTGCATTGTCTCGTCCCTTAGTTTAGCATCTGAGCTCAGTAGATTTAAGTTAGCTTAAGAGGGGGTAGCCTATATAAGAGAATGAGTTGCGATGGATTGGAAGAAATGCATTGAGAAGTTATACGAAAAAAGTACAGAAATCAGGTATAGATAGGACTTTTTGGAAATAATGAAGAACGAAGGGAGATCTCTGAGAAGTAAAGAAAGTTTTGTTTGCAAAATACTGCAGTAAAACAAACCCTGTCCTTTCCTTGTGTTATCCCACTATGTGTTTGTGTACCCTTGTGTATTTATGTTCTTCCTGTCTTTATATGTTTATCTGATGAGACTTATGTTGCAGAATTTTTCTAATACTAAGTTACATTCACTATGATGAGGAATACTGTTATCCTCAAATATAATTTGCATTAATAACATGTTATTTACTTTGTAAAGATGTTTACACATTATTTATTCTGTTTTGTTCTAATGCTCATGTGTGAAGTCGATGTTTCAAAAGTTATTCTGATTTTTTATGTATGTGCTCCTGTCACAATTCCTGTAACACTGATGTATGTGTTATTTCGATTCTTTTGTAAAGCCTGTATTACTGCAAATGTTATCTGTACTATTATGTTCTTCAATGATATATTTTGTACCTTTGTTATTGTATTCTCATGTTATAAAATTGTAATTGACACCTATTCATCAAATTAAGTAACTTGTAAGTTAAATTTCACTGCACACATTTCTGTTGGTCATAGTATATGGGCAATATGTGAGAAGTAGGGACTGATGGTGTTTGCGCATGTGTTAATAATTCAGTAAGGGACTGGATAACAGCATTGCTGGTTCTAAGGACATTTCAAAAACAATTTTTGTGAGTGCACAAGTGGTGGTTATGGACTTGCTATATTATCCGCAAGACTCTTCAATGGTGATTGTGCGCCTGCACAGTCAAACAGATGGCTGCTGGCCATCTCTACAAGGACTACAGTGGGTCTACACCTTTGATGACCCACCAATACCATTATTTCTACAAGGACTGCAGTGGGCCTGCACCTCTGGTGGCCCACCAATAGTAATCTCTACCAGGACTACAGTGGGTCTGCTCTATGATGACCTACCTACCGATAGTCTTCAAAACTTCGACTGACTCTGCTGTGGGTTTGCTCTGTTGTGGCCCATTACCTGTCTGCATGTCAAGAGTCAGCACTGTCTTTCCGTTGAAAGGACAACACTACTTCTTCAAGACTACATGGAAATCCACTATTTCCGTGTGCATTTTCTTTTACTACTCAGACTTTGAGAAAAACACTGCAATTTTACTTTGATGAATGATCAGGACTGTCTTTATGGACTGTGCGAAAATTTTAGTTTTTGACCAACATTTTATCGATAAGTGTGTGCATTTCATTTCTTTGTATTGTAATTATGAAAAATTTTATCAAATCATTATTGGCCACTGCCCAAAACAATTTGTAAAATTTTTTGTGGGGAGCATGGGGGCTATGTAAGTAGGCTGGTTAGGATTTTTATTGGTAACGCCGCCGCCACGTAGCGCTCTGTATGAAAATCACTGGCTGTGCTGTGCGCAGTCTGTGTTTAGTTTGCATTGTTGTCTGTCATTGTAGTGTTGGGCAGCGGCAGCTGGATGCTAACAGCGCGTAGCGTTGCGCAGTTGGAGGTGAGCCGCCAGCAGTGGTGGACGTGGGGAGAGAGATGGCAGAGTTTTGTAATTTGTAAGACTGGATGTCATGAACTATCATATTATGACTATTAAGGTAAATGCATTGTCTGTTCTGTATTAAAATCTTTCATTTGCTAACTATACCCATCAGTAGTTAGTGCCTTCAGTAGTTTGAATCTTTTATTTAGCTGGCAGTAGTGGCGCTCGCTGTATTGCAGTAGCTTGAGTAACGAAGATTTTTGTGAGGTAAGTGATTTGTGAAACGTATAGGTTAATGTTAGTCAGGGCCATTGTTTCGTAGGAATTTTTGGAAGTCAGAATGCGTTGCGCTAAAAATATTGTGTGTCAGCTTAAGCACAGTCGTGTATAAATTTTTCTAAGGGGACGTTTCAGTATGTGTGTTTGTCCTTAGGATACTTTAGCTTAAGTAGTGTATAAGCTTAGGGACTGATGACCTTAGCAGTTAAGTCCCATAACATTTCACACACATTTGAACATTTGGTCCAGGAAGAGTCACAATAGCATCACATTTCCATGACATATCGAGAAGAGTAATTATTTATTGCGGATACTGAGTGAGACAACGATCTCATCTCAAGTCACTGATAAGGGCTTCCAGTGTCAGGTTACACACTTGGCGACTTTTGTTCAACGTCACCTCCACTCCCCTCTGCCAGTGGAACCACCTGGAATTATTCAAGGTAATCCAGGGAAATCTCAACTCTTTCCCTCCTCCCCTCTCCCCATACATTTCTCTCTGCTCTGGACCAATGACATTGAAGCACTCCATCCTCAGCTTCACATTTTATTATTAGGGTACTTGAGTGGGTGGGGTTCACTCTGGAGCTATACATCATTGGGACAGGATCAGCTTTGTCTATTTGTTAATAACAAACAACTCTGCACGGGCCTCCGCAGCAGGCACCTGGTTGACTCACATATGCTGACTGCTTTTCATTGGTGACAACGGCTCTAATTAGTACGCCAATACCGCAACTGCACATCCAAAAAAATGGTTCAAATGGCTCTGAGCACTGTGGAACTTAACATTTGAGGTCATCAGTCCCCTTGAACTTAGAACTACTTAAACCTAACTAACCTAAGGACGTCACACACATCTATGCCCGAGGCAGGATTCAAACCTGCGACCGTAGCGGTCGCGCGGTTCCACACTGAAGCGCCTAGAACCGCACGGTCACAACGGCCGGCCGACTGGACATCAACTGAGTGGCGACAGGTAGACTTTTCAGATGAATTACGTTTTATGCTCCATCATATAGATGGCTATTGGCGTGTACAGTGTGAAACGTCTGCGAGAAAAACACTCTGCAACTGTTGTCGGTAGTGTCCAGGCCAGAGGGCATTCCCAGGATGATCTCGTCATTCTGGAACAGTACAAGTACGCAACTATTCTTGCGGATTATGTCCAGCCATACGTGCATTTCGTTTTACCTCGGAACGGTGATTTCTATCTGCAGGACAACGCAACATGTCACACAGCTCGCAGTCTTCGTGCGTAGTTCGAAGACCTCCAGGATGAGTTAAGTTTACTACTATGGTCACTACTCCCTGGATTTAAACCCAGTCGAGAGTCAATGAGGCTACCATGATCAGGCTGTTCGCTTTGTGGATCCCCAACCTAGAAACCCAGCGTAGCAGGCAATGGCACTGTAGTCGACAAGGCTGCACATCACTTTCTGTACCTTCAAGAACCTGATTGACTCTTCCTGCATGTCTCACAACGGTCCACGCTGCAAAAGGAGATTATTTAGGCTTTTGCAGTATATAAACTCATGCAAAGCCATCTCTATAGTACTGGGGTGGTTAAACCGAGCTTTCCTCATATTGTAGAAATGATGACATCATAGCAAAATTCTGATGCCCTCTACCAAGGATACTGTGAGTCTAAGAATTAGCACAGCACCACATAATACGCACCTAGAGAGAAAGAGAGCGAGAGAGAGAGAGAGAGAGAGAGAGAGAGAGAGAGTGAGAGAGAGAGATGACCAGTATCTGTAATCTCCCCAGCAAATAGTATGTCGCCGGCGGTGTAGGCCACCCCTCTAACGCTTACGTGTAGAGTATAGCCGAGACCGCGAGTACCAATGCTTAGAGTATGGTCGTGAACATACTGCCAGCAACCCAGCAATGACTGAGAAATTTGCGCAGTTATGTGTAATCATCTGTGGCCTAGTTGGCTGACGCAAAAGGCACTGTTACGAAAATCCGGCATTCAGGGAGGAGGCACTCCACCACAGCAAACCATTCGTAACTCAATAATGCCTTCAAATTCGCCAGTGGAATTCTGTAGGACAACTTTGTAACAGATTAAGCACCATGCGCTCCATTCCTCTCTCCCCTTCTCGCTGGAACAATCATAATCCTGCTTTCAGTACTAGCGCTTGTGCATGTTCGATCCCACTTTCAGCCCGACAGTAATCCGAGTTGGAATGAAAACACGTAATTATACGAGGGCTATTCGGAAAATAAGGAACGATAGGTCGCGAAATGGAAACCGCAATGAAAATCAGAACTGCTTTATTTGCAACAGCTACAACTACCAGCTACTTATCTTCACAGTCGTCGATCCGAATTAGACGTTTGTCGTAGCGTTGTACCAACTTTTCAATACCCTCGTTATAGAAGGCAGCCACCAGTGCTTTCCGCCAATTCTCTACGCTGGCCTACAGCTCGTGGTCTGTGCCAAAATGTTGTCTTCATAGCCAGCGGTTCATGTGAGTAGAGATGAAACTCAGATGGAGAAAGTTACAGGCTGTATTGTGAGTGATCAAACGTTTCCAATGAAAACGATGCAGGAGCATCTTCATTGCCCCTGCAGAATTCACCTGAGAATTGTCTTGAAGAAGAAAGCGCACGACGGTTATGCAATGTTGGCGAAATTTTACACCAAGCCCTCGTCCTTGGCCGGAGACACTATTGTTCTAGGTATCTTTATGTGCTCTTTGCGTGCTCAGAACTAAAAAGAACGACGTAACGCGATCGAAGGACATACTAGAGAGACTGCCCAAGGAACCTGTGCAAAACTTCATCGGATTTCGCAGCGTTTTCCATTTCGCGACCGATCGTTCCTTTCTTTTCAAATTACTCTCGTAATTAGGGTACCTAAATAAAATAAACCCTTGTATTGTTAGTTTATGTGGCATTAGTGTAAGTCCCTTGTATTAAGTACGGGAAAATCAGAGTATGAAAAAAACGGTTCAAATGGCTCTGGGCACTATGGGACTTAACATCTGAGGTCATCAGTCCCCTAGAACTTAGAACTACTTAAACCTAACTAACCTAAGGACATAACACACATCCATGCCCGAGGCAGGATTCGAACCTACGACCGTAGCGGTCTATCGATTCGAGACTGAAGCGCCTAGAACCGCTCTGCCACAACGGCCGGCAATCAGAGTATGACTATGGCTATTAAGGTAATTCCACAAATCAATAGAGATCGAGCCGCGCTAAGTGGTCGCGCGGTTTGAGGCGCCATGTCACGGATTGCGCATCCCCTCCCGCTGGACCTTCGAGTCCGCCCTCGAACATGGGTGTGTGTGTGTTGTTCTTAGCATAAGCCAGTTTAAGTAGTGTGTAAGTCTAGGGACCGATGACCTCAGCAGTTTGGCCCCTTAGGAATTCACACGTATGTGATCATTTAAACACATGTCGTGCAGCTTGCGCACTGCAACATTTTAAAGTAATTATTGCTACAAAATCGCCGGCCGCTGTGGACGAGAGGTTCTAGGCGCTTCAGTCTGAAACCGCTACGGTCGCCTCGGACACGGATGTGTGTGATGTCCTTAGTTTAATTAGGTTTAAGTAGTTGTAAGTTCTAGGGGACTGATGACCTCAGATGTTAAGTCTCATAGTGCTCAGAGCCATTTTTTGCAACAAAATATTACCTGCGCATTAATAATGAGTAACACTGCGTACAGTCGAATGTATGCTTTAATAGAGGAAAGCCAACGCATTATTACGAACTTGCTATAACACGATATTTATACAAATAAACCCTGCAATATTATTAACTTGTGTCAATGCTTGTAAACACAATCCTGCAAGCACACTGATGGTGGGTGGGATCTGCCAGTGCTCCCAGCTAGAATAAAACGAGACGTAACTCTTGCAGTATGAGTGTGTGACGTCACTATAGGACTAGTAAATAGATACAGAGTATAAATGCACATTCCCGCCACCCATGTGAAACTGAACATTGGTTACAGTGAAGGAAAAATAAACTATGTCTACTCATGCAGTCATAGAATCACAGAGGTCACGGAACCTCTCTCGTTATACCATAAAATGCAACCTTAGAGAGCTGCAGAGATGACACACCATATTTTGATAAGTCGATTCCCAAAAGACACGCCACAAACTAGGAATTAGCTTGTGAGCAACACATGCGCAATGACTGCTGGGAAAACGGGTTACGCATACCGATAACAGTAGAATCACAACCATTTCTTCTCTGTTCCTGCGTCCACCTCGAGCGAATCCTGCCTCCATCACTATAAGGCTCCAGGTAGACCATAGGAACACAGCCGGCTTCGCAACGGCCCGGGGGAAGAACCAACACAGCCTCAAAGTACGGGCACTGGTTGACAGTAATCGCCGGAGAACGTCCTATGCAGACTGATAAGTGGGCGGAATCACTGACCTGTGTGTCCGTGCAGCTAATGGTCCAGAATTCCTTTCAATGGCTCGCAACACATGCAACTGCTTTTGCTAGATAACTCACTTTGCCTCTTAATGCAGCTGCCAGATAGAGGAGCCCACGCACTTAGATAGATATGCCTGCAGACTCTTTGAACACTGTGAAAAGATCTAAATATATTTTTATTACACCGCTCACGCATGTTGTTGAACACATCCGTCAGCTGCTGGATTTACCCATTAACAGAAATATATCGATAGTCTATGTTAAAACAAAAAATGCAATATTTTGTAGCAAAAACACTCCTATATGTACTCTATGCAGGAAAATCATCACACGTAAAGTGTGAGACGTTAAGGTATTACCAGGAATCCACCTCTCTCCTGGTTCTCATACAACGTTAGACCTCTGAAAACGCCTTGAGATTGTCATTGATGACGAAGCACAAATCAACTAATATTAAAGTTTAGGTCCTGATGCTGCCGAGAGGAGAAGGCTGTAGACAGTATATGAGTTTCTTTTCGTTCTCTTGCATTCCAGTAAATACCACAACTCGTTTGGTAAAAAAGTGTCCATAATCCTTGCAGGTGATGTTTTCCTCTTGTAGCACTCTGCTGGGTGATTCGTGTCGGCACCATACGTTTATAATAGCGTGCGCAGTAATTATATCACACATCTATTAACCCAACATGGTATGGGTCTCAGATTGACAAGCAAATACTATAATGTTGTTTTGCAAGGTTACTGGCCACACCTGGTAGCAGTGAATCTTTTGTTTCTTGGTAAAACGCTGTAATACACCTCTTATTAAGAAGAACACTTAGAGGGAGGGGTTTGGGGTTCCATTGTGTTACCTTACCAGTTTTCGCTGCTACTCCAGGGGTGGGATGGGGAGAAAAGAGTAGAGGTTGACCTTGAAGAGAAGTTGTCACAGTGTGTAACCTGTCACCGTAAGTTCTTATCGTTATCTCTCTCTGTACCCGCAATGAATAACTATTGTGGTTATGCAACACTTTCTTTGAAGTGTGTATGTTGTCTTTTCCTTACCTTTTTTATTTAATTATGGACTGCACGGTATACAACAATCTCTCATTGTTTTAGGAATTATTCAGATTATTTAAAAATTGATATATTACTCTAATGCAAAATAATTGTCATGTTGATGGGTAATCGTTGATGATATCTCATCTACTGTTGTATGAAATCCGTTTTCGGTTTGTACACAGCCTACATGCAAAGGGAATGGGATACTACATCTTGTATTGTTTCTCCAACACTTTCCCAGGAAGAATTATTTCGTTTGTGTATTCCATTCCTTTTAACAGGCGTTCATAGTCTTCCCAGAAAGAAGGGGCACAAAAGCAGAGGAACCTAGATCGTTCTTCCCAAGAATGCTCTATCGGAAAACTTCGTAACCATGTTTACTGTAACACTGTAAAGAGAGCTGCGCCATATTAGATATATACCAAATTATAGATGCGTCGACAAGCATGAGGAAGGAGGGCGAGCGTCGCGATATCCGCACCAAAAGTTAAGGTAAATCATAGGAAACCATTATTTACAAAAACCAGGCAAGTATTTTAAAAGCAGGACATCCAAAAATATGTCTGCATTGAGCTAATAGATTCTGAAATTCATAGAAGAATAAATATTCAGAAAGACAATTCAAGTTTGTTGCAGCACCAAGAGCACGAACAGAGAAGCAAATCGCCTAAATGTTCGTCTGTGTTCAGTTGGATCAGCAAGTTAAGAAGTGACTACGAACGGAATCCGGCAATGGACGGCACTGCAAAACCATGACGTGATCTGCCACGTAGTTTCAACTCAGAGCACACTACGCTGCAGAGTGAGAATTCATTCTGGAAACAGTCCCCTAGTTGTAACTAAGCCAGGTCTCCGTAATATCCTTTCTTCCAGTGGTGCTAGTCCAGCAATACATGCAGGAGAACTTCTGCGAAGTTTGGAAGGTAGGAGATGGAGTACTGGTGGAAGTAAAGCTGAAAGGTCAGGTTGGTAATTGTACGTACAGAGCTCAGTTGGTAGAGCACATGCCGTAAAAGGCGAAGTTCCTGCATTCGATTCTCAGTCTGGCACACACTTTTAATCTGCTACGAAGTTTCAAGATGTCCTCCAGTTCCACAAGTTTTCTATGAGATAGTTTCCATGTCGGATGACTTCATAATTCTAAAAGAGAGGTCTGCTTGGTTTTTAGGCTAGGTTTCTGTGTCTGCAGAAAATTATTATTAAAATGTCCCACGTTCTTGTAGGAAGACAATTTATAGTTATTTATACCCAAAATTGTTTTACCACAGGTGCGGTCTAATTTCCGGTATGGATTTTGTCTTAGCACCCCTATGTTGGAGACGGTATGCTGCATTTACTGGATACCTGTGACTAAAATGGATAGGCAATTACAGGAAACTAAAAAAATTATCTTAGATAACATAGAAAACGGTGTAATATAAACAAAATATCACGTACTGGCCATCAAAATTGCTACACCATGAAGATGACGTGCTACAGACGCGTAATTTAACCGAGAGGAAGAAGATACTGTGATATGCAAATGATTAACTTTTCATGGTATTCACACAAGGTTGGCGCCAGTGGCGACACCTGCAATGTGCTGACATGAGAAATGTTTCCAACCGATTTATCATACACAAACAGCAGTTGACCGGCGTTGCCTGGTGAAACGTTGTTGTGATGCCTCGTGTAAGGAGGAGAAATGCGTACCGTCACGTTTTTGACTTCGGTAAAGGTCGGTTTGTAGCCTATTGCGATTGCGGTTTATCGTATCGCGACATTGCTGCTCGCGTTGGTCGAGATCCAATGACTGTCAGCAGAATATGGAATCGATGGGTTCAGGAGGGTAATGCAGAACGCCGTGCTGGATCCCAACGGCCTCGTATCACTATCAGTCCAGGTGACAGGCATCTTATCCGTATGGCTGTAACGGATCGTGTAGCCACGTCTCGATCCCTGAGTCAACAGATGGGGACGTTTGCAAGACAACAACCATCTGCACGAACAGTTCGACGACGTATGCAGCAGCATGGACTATCAGCTTGGAGACCGTGGCTGCGGTTACCCTCGACGCTGCATCACACACAGGAGCGCGTGCGATGGTGTACTAGACGACGAACCTGGGTGCACGAATGGCATAACGTCGTTTTTTCGGATGAATCCAGGTTCAGTTTACAGCATCATGATGGTCGCATCCGTGTTTGGTGACATGGCGGGGAACACACATTGGAAGCGTGTATTCGTCACCGCCATACTGGCACATCACCCAGCATGATTGTATGGGGTGCCATTGGTTACACGTCTCGGTCGTCTCTTGTTCGCATTGACGGCACTTTGAACAGTGGACGTTAAATTTCAGATGTGTTTCGACCCGTGGCTCTACCCTTCATTGGATCCCTGCGAAACCCTACATTTCAAAAGTATAATGCACGACCGCATGTTGCAGTCCTGTACGGGCCTTTCTGGATACAGAAAATGTTCGACTATTGCCCTGGCCAGCACATTCTCCAGATCCCTCACCAATTAAATACGTCTGGTCAGTGGTGGCCGAGCAACTGGCTCGTCACAATACGCCGGTCACTACTCTTGATGAACTGGTATCGCGTTGCTGCTGCATGGGCAGCTGTACCTGTACACGCCATCCAAGCTCTGTTTGACTCAATGCCAAGGCGTATCAAGGCCGTTATTACGGCCAGAGGTGGTTGTTCTGGGTACTGATTTCTCACGATCTACGCACCCAGATTGCGTGAAAATGTAATCACATGTCAGCTCTAGTATATTTGCCCAATGAATACCCGTTTATCATCTGCATTTCTTCTTGATGTAGCAATTTTGAGGGCCAGTTGTGTATTTTACATGTGGTACATGGCAGTGCGTTAGTTGTTATTTCTCTGTGTCGAACAGTTTCCCAACAAACATGTCACAGATTTTGTGGCCGGATGTAAATGCACCACTAAGTGGGCTACTCCTCTCAGTATAGATTAACCATTTTGCGTCCATGTATCCACATTTCAACACCTGAGCTGCTAGTCAGCAGAAAATAAGCCTTAATGGCTTGCTCTTGCCACATGTACTTGGAGGTACTAAAAGATATTATTCCTAATGGCAGTCATTATTAGTCTGCAAATCAAATCGCCAATAAAATATTTACTCTAACACCCGTTGCACCTTGTAATTTGTGACTGTAAACTTAAGACACTCAAGGAACTTCACTGTACCTTTACACAGCAGTATTTTTTCTTTATTAAACATCTGAATTTGATCAGTTATGGGCTATCTTATGGTTATATGAGAAATAATTAATTTTCGTGTGCCTTTGCAGAATATTGAAGACTCTAATAGTATCTCTGCAGATCACGTAATATTTACATAATTCTATCAGGTTTTTCTCCGGATTCATTTCTTGCGCAAAAAGAAGAAGAGCCAAAGATCCTGTGGCAACACGTAGAGACTTCAGAAAGTAAGTTACACGTGTCGTCCAGCAGTAAACCACTGCGCAATAAGAGTAGTACATTTTCAGAAGAGGGTACATGTTCCCAGCTTCTTGTGGACACAGTTCTGCTGCAGCGCAGATAAAAAGTGCATCAGCGTGTACGACTGAAATGTTACGGCAACTAGAAATGTGCTCCGGCGATATGTGAACCAAACGCAATGCCACATCCTGCCTTAATGAAATGATGCCAACAGTTTGACCAAGCAAGACGGCACAGTCTTGGGTGATGATGATGGGGAAGGAAGGCCATCCACATCGACCACATCGTGTACCATACGATTTTTATCTTTTAGGCAGGCTGAAATAACGTATGGCGGAAAAGAGATTTTCCAACGGTGAAGGCGTTCACACGGCAGTTCTCGAATAGCTCCATATCCAAGGAGCAGATTTCTATCTTCGAGCAGCGGGGCGATAGGTAGAAAGTTCTGACCGTTGTGTTCAAAGACTTGGTGACTCTATTGAAAAAATAGCGTCTTATACCTGCGTTCCTTTGAAATGCAGTGCTGCATTCAATAAAAATTACTTGGCTTAACATAATAATGTTTAACCTAATTTTTGAAGTCCCTTCGTAGTTACTGTAAATGCTGACCAGTCCAAACACGCCTACACCAATTTCAACTTTGTTCAGTTATTAATTGAAACAATGTATGAAATATATATTCGCATCGCCAAAAATGCTCTTTTAAAACATTGAGAGTTAACTGTAATAAATAGTGAGTGGTACAGCTGTTTTGTTATCGGAGCATGAATTTTTAGAAAATGTCGGATATACTCAACAACAGATAGTAGAAAATTATTTACATTGACCTTAAATGCATTATAATAAAAACAACGATTTCGTTCAGAAACCACATAACATTAATTCAGATATCCTTTACAGAACTGACTTGTTTAGGAAGTTGGCATGTTTCCTCTTGTAGAGATTTTTTTCTATCTCTCTTTCTCTCTCTCTCCTTATGGTGTTGCGATGTTACATAGAACCAGAAATCTTCTTTACTTTTGATTTCTTCTCTTAGGATGTAATAGTTGTGAAACCTTTTATTCAGTTCACTCCAAAGATGAAGTACGCGGAACAGTACGATTCTTGTGGGCAAGACGTCTAAATTAGGCACGGTTTAGCGCCCGGAACGAAGTAGTCTGCCGGCGTGATGTTATTGAGCGTAGTTCTGTTTATTGTTGCTAATATTTTCCAGACTTTTCCATATTCCTTTGACGTTGTTGCAGGCGAATCTGTGTTCTTCACTGTCTGTTAGAAGGCAGATATTTCATCTGGGAGTGTCTACAAGGTGTATCAGATTGAACTTTAAATTAGTTGAGATTTTTCTGTTTACTGCGCGATACCACAAAGCTCTGAGTTGGATAGTGATGTCTCAGTTGTGTATTTTCTCCCATAATGACTGTCACTCACAGGTTTTATTTTCCTGCTCGGTATTGTTTCCTCGTTTACCTTCCATTAACTTTCCATATATGTCTCTCTCCTTCAGCGTTTTCTTTTCTACGATTTGTTCATGTATGCAATTTTATTCAATAAAAGGATGTTTGGGTGTCTAAAACCGATTGGGATGTGGCGCATGTCTTTTCGGAGGTGTAGGTAGGAGGGAGCTATTTTATTTATTAGATGAGCTATAAGATGTCGTTTCCATATCTTACACGTGTTGCTTATATATAATGCTTTTGCTTCATAGATTACATCGGCAAGGTTCAGTCCTTCTCTTCTGGTCAGAAGTGATGGTGTGTCATGTTTCACTGTCTGTCATATTACTGTGACCTCCAGTCAAAAGCCTGCTCTTTGGTCAAGTCTTACGATGGTGACTTCTTGTAGCATTGAAATATCGACACCTGACACCAAGAGAATCCTTTAAATTTCCTAGCTTCTAAGGACTCCGAATTTTGTTAACATTCAACGCTCCTGTTTTATTTGCTTGGGGTTGACTCATTTTATACGTCTTCGGTCTGTTTCTATGGCTTTGTTTCTGGAAGTTTAATAATATTCTTCGTCGGTACAGTTATTTATTGCATGTCTTCTTTCTGGCGGTTTGTCTGATTGTCTTTTGAGTGTCAGTCTCTTCGCTTGGGCATGAGAATGTCTCCATTGCGATTCCTAGTAGTTCAGGCGCCTCTTCATGTGCGCAGTTAACGTATTGTTCCATTTCTCCAATATTTTGACTGCCGAATTATTGGTTGTTTTCCTCTCTGGCTTTTGGTTTTAGTTCGTCATTTCGACGTGACACAGAACTTGGTGTAATCAGGTTTGGTTCTCATTTCTGTCATTGCGTCTTTGTTGCTATTTCTACGAGAGTGTCGGATATTGGCGGCGAATTCGTTTCTGCCGCCCGCTCAAAATGGCTCAAATGGCTCTAAACTCTATGGGACTTAATATCTGAGGTCGTCAGTACCCTAGACTTAGAACTACTTAAACCTAACTAACCTAAGGACATCACACACATCCATGCCCCAGGCAGGATTCGAACCTACGATCCTGTACCACCTGCATAATGTTGACCATGAAGGATCAGGGCAGCCTGTAGATTCGGTACAATTGGAGAGAGGGCGGCATTCCACTGGCTGAGCCAGCAGGCCTAACATTCAGTCGTTATGCTCCAATTTTGATTTCTGGTTTCTACGCCCCATCCGTCTTGTTCCACTAAAGTGTGTAGGAGCATACCAGCCACCTCAGGTAGATCCGCAATTTCGTCTCCATAGTCGCAGCGTGCGCCATTACGAAGCTTTGAGTTTGTGTGTTGCTTGTGGGTCCAGATATTCCACTTGACAAACTTCCTCGTAGATAACTGAGCGGACTGACCCATAAGCAATTTCTTGAAAAACCAACACATTAGCACTCGGCCTCCCCAAGGTGTCGCTGCTATATTCCGTCTCAACGTCATGTTAAATGGTGTTAACTAGGAGATAGGGCTTATCAAAGAAGGAGACGTATGTTTTAACTGTGGCTTTATTCCGTTCGACTTTCATGTTTCAAAGAATGTAACACACCCTGCAACAAACCTTTATTAGTCTAAATCAAATAAGCAGAGGGTAAATGCACGCTTCTAACGGTATGTTTATTCTGTCGGTCTGAGAGGTCGATTTGCGTCAGTCCAACCATACTTTACTCCTGACTATAAACCAAACTTAAATTAGCCAAATCTACGGTGAATTTATGTATTCATTATCGTTGCCCTAGCTATAAACGTTGAGCTAGACATTAATTATACGATGCAGCAATCCGGTCCCACATCTTACCAACCACATATGACTACTGATTCCTTGGACGGTCCATAACGAACTGAGCGAAGATACAACATCGTGAACGCTCACAAGCTCCTGTACAAAGTTAAGTTGTTATGGTCATTCTCAACCTAGTTTTGTGGCGGTCGTTTAAACGTCGATCGTTCTAGAGCATAGCTGGACTGGAGTTTTTACGCCGCTAATTATTAAAGCTCCTTTGTTTCCAGCATTTGAAAACTACACACTTTCCCGTACAACAGAGTTGAGCATCACAGTTGCAGATCAGTCTACACACACACAACCTTAGTGCCTCTTGTAGACATACCAATTCATCTCGTCTTCTGCTCATTAGAGCTTTTAATAACCGCCAATTACCTGACTTAACAGGAGTTCTCTATCATCCGAGGTGTAATTTCAAGAACTTGTGGCATCATAATACGATTGCGTAGCATGTCAAAGATGGACTAACATTCTATTAGATAGCTGACTTGTGAGGGGATATGGTGTCCTCTGGTCACCCTGATGTGGAATTTCTGTGTTTCATTAAACTACTTTCGCTTACTACGACAGTGTTCCTGGGACCAGATCACAGCTGGTCCGTTACCATGTTTCTGTCACACGAAGCTGCTCCTCTTTCTCCAGCGACATCGATAACAAATCGTTGAAATTTCCAGTTTTCCCGTTCTAACAGTTTCACCTATTTTGTGCAGAAACTGTCTGATAAAGCAAGTGAATTTATCACATTTTTTTGTCTTTTACGAGAAGCGTGGCCACGTACTTAACCATGATTTTAACATTTGATTATTGCTTACAGTCTCCAAACAATTTATCCATTATCGTTGAAACTCTGCGGCTTTCGTAGAAGAGAGGAGGTCATCAGTAGACTGTAGGTTGAAATATCTTCCATTATCTACTGCAGCTGTTTCTCTTAGATCACACGTGGTTAAAATGGACTCCGTCATATAGTCTCCGCCGAGAACACTTCGCACTGGGTCTCCTCAACACATTGACGCTTTCCTTAAAATTAACAGATTTATCTCGTTTGAAACTATCCGGAAAGAGAATCTTTTCTCGTAACAACGGCCCTGTGTCCCCATTCTGTCGTCTTATCTCAGATAGTACTTTGTAGGTATCTGAGATAAGGGCCGAGATACTTCTTTCTTAGGGCGTGGTAACTGTAAAAAAAACGCAATCCCGAGTGTGTACGCGGAGGATGTGTTGCTTACATTTCAAGGATTTAGCAGTAATTTCCTGGTAAGAAACAGTTTACAAATCCAACGTCTGAAAATTACAGCAGAATTAATGCCTCGTGTTTCATGGCGTCATTTGCTTATAGGGATGCCACCACACACAGAATTTACGTGGCTTTACTATTCTGACATAGTTGCAGTTTACTTCCAGTGATGAGTGAAATCTGTTGTGAGGTTATACAGATAATTTAAGTCTGACGCAACAGTTACTGTTTGTGTCACTTTCGGATGCTGAACGCGTTCTCTTGCTTCAGCTAAAGAAGACTAACTCGATAAGCACGAATTAACTAACACAGTAGGTGAAGAAATAATTAATAGAAATCTAATTTATGATGCGCTAATGGTAAAGTAATAGCGGTAGTGTATGATTGGTACCACTGGTTTATATATATCCTTGTCATCGAAACGCATCACGCATAGTAATGCCACAACGAATGAGTGGAGAAATACAATCACCAGCATATTATCACGCTAGCTGCTTTTTTTTTTTTTAGAAGTAAAGCTTAATATTTTACTAACAAATATTATTTTAACTCTTCCTCCGTCCAGATAATAAAATAAGACTTTCAGTTCAGTTGCCAAATTACTTTAGGCAGTATCTACTGTGCAGCCAATAAAGAGATCATGTGCAGCGTGGTGTTCAAATGCCCAGTATGTGGCTAGAATTATCTGTACAGGAAGACGTTGAGATTTTTGGAAAAATGTTGAAGAAGTCGGCTGTTTCCCCATCAGAGGAAGCAACTTAGGGAACAAGGAAAAACCCAAATTTGGATGCGCAAAAGGCCTTCCGAATGGGAGTTTAGCGAAGTAACCACTGCGCCAACTGATCAGTGTGTATCTGTTCTGCCACTGGTGTTCATTTCGCAGACACAGGGCACGTAAATGACAGTGCACAGGGCTCCGTTTCATATTTCTGTCTCATTTCCCCCGAAACACAGTGAGTAATTCCTAGCTCCATTCCAACAGCAAGGTAATCGATGGAGTTCATATAGGACCTTGAAAGACCTGTCCAGCAGGTTCACTTGATTTTCTTCGAACCAACAAGCAACGTTGCTACCTTTCTGGAAGCGAGGTTCATATCGCTACAGTAGGAAAGGCCCAATATCATACTGTAGACTCATTATGTTAAACAAGCGAGTCTGTAAGATTTTACAAGATCATGTAACTTCATCTTTCACTCTAGCAAAAGCAATAGTCCGAATCCAAACCTATATTGTAAACTAGCGTTAAGGAATAAGCAACTCTCGATCGTTGGGATCTGTGATGGCTCTAAGCAAGTGATTCTACCTGTCACAGAGAACTGTAACTCTAATCATGAACATACCCGACCATGGTGTGTAAGTGTACATTGACATGCGATCATGTCTTCTGAGTGCTTCACTTCTTTTATCAGGCAGCGTATTTTATTATTAATAGCGTTCTTATGGGGTGTTGGTTTCATTAATAAGCACCTTATCCTCTTGCTGCTAGCTGTGTTGTTATGCCCACCCGCTGCCTAGAGTCCAACCAGACTGTTGTAGTCCAGACGGCGAGTACGCGTAACAATGTAGCTTCCTGAATAAGGTGACTGGCCCGGTCGTCGAAACATCGCGCGTAAAAATGAAATGGACACCTCTCCTGAACACCAGGAAGCACGCCAGGAAAATCAGCGTGGTCACAACTGTAATTATTGCGGCACACTGAGGAGAAAGGTAAGACCAAGAAGAAGAGCTTGCCAACGTGCTTTAGGCAATCAGAGCGACGGAATGCGGGGCAACTAAGATGCGCTACAAAACATTGCTTCACGAAAAGAAAAAAATACACAGGGAGAAGTTTCTATGAAGGCAACTGTAATTTGAAATAAGGGAAAGGCCGTATAAGTTACTGACTGGAAAGGCTAAGGGATCTATTGTCACGTCCACAATTCGTAAAAAGTATGGCTCAATGACGACTCGATGGAGGGATTCAGCAGAATACCTGCTAAACGCACTGCTTCCTGATGATAACACTAATACAGACACTGCAATACAAGTACAACTTAGAAGTAAACTAGATAACGAATACGTCAGTCAGTGATACCTTTCGCTCAAGAAGAAGTTGCTATCGCAATTTCCAAGCCCAAACCTAGAAAGGCACCTGGTCCAAATGGCGTGCGGATGCTAGGTCCAGTGATAGTGCCATATTTGATAACATTACTAAAAGATGCAGTGCAAATAGACAGGATTTCAACGGTGTGGAAAACAGCTAGAGCAGTAGTGATCAAAGAGGGGAAAAATAAAGACCCGGCAACACCGAAAATGTATAAATCTATTTTCTTATTAAATGTCTTGGCCAAAGTTGAGGAGTATCTGCTCTGAGATCGGTTGCAGGCGCACAGGTAGGCCTCGGGTATAAACCAATATGGATTCAAAAAGGGGAGTCTACAGTTGATGCGGTTAATAGAGCTCTTCAGATAGCAGACATTTCGACAACGATGCAGTCGCGTTCATGACTGACATCGTAGGCGCATTCGATAATCTTTGTGGCCTGCGATGTTCGCTCGCCCCCGGGATCTAAGGATCCCCAAATGTCTGTAGAAGAGCTCTGTAAATTATTGCAGTGGACATAGCATTCAGTGGCTTGAGGGGCAGAACAATGTAATCAAAAAGATTACCAAGGGCTTTCCTCAAGCTCCATAAGTCCTGGGATCTTACTATTGAACCCCTATTGACCTACACTAAGTTATGAAAAGTATCCGGACACCTGGCTGAAAATTACTTACAAGTTCGTGATGCCCTCCATCGGTAATGCTGGAATTCTATATATGGTGTTGGCCCACCCTTAGCCTTGATGACAGCTTCCACTCTCGCAGGCATACGCTCAATCAGATGCTGGAAGGCTTCTTGGGGAATGGCAGGCCATTCTTCACGGAGTGGTGTACTGAAGAGAACTATCGATGTCGGTCGGTGAGACCTGGCACGTAGTTGGCGTTCTTTTTTTTTAAAAAAAAAAAGTCAAATGGCTCTTAGCACTATGGGACTTAATTTCTGAGGTCATCAGTCCCCTAGAACTGAGAACTACTTAAACCTAATTTACCTAAGGACATCACACACATCCATGCCCGAGGCAGGACTGTAGCACCTAGAACCGCTCGGTCACCCCGGCCGGCGTTTAAAAACATCGTAAAGGTATTCTATAGGACTCTGTGCAGGCGAGTTCATTGCAGGGATGTTATTGTCGTGTAACCACTCCGCCACACGCCGTGCATTATGAACAGGTGTTCGATCGTGTTGAAAGATGCAGTCGTTATCTCCGCATTGCTCTTCAACAGTGGGAAGCAAGAACGTGCTCAGAATATCAATGTAGGCCTGTTCTGTGATAGTGCCACGCAAAACGACAAGGGGCGCAAGCCCCCTCCATGATAAATACGACCACACCATAACACCAACGCCTCCGAATTTTTACGCTGGCAGATGACGTTCACTGGGCATTCTCCATACCCACACCATGCCATCGTCGCCACATTGTGTATCGTGATTCGTGACTCCACACAAAGCTTTTCCATTGTTCAGTCGTGGAATGTTTACGCTCCTTACACCAAGCGAGGCGTCGTTTGGCATTTATCGGCGTCATGTGTGGCTTATGAGCAGCCGCTCCGCTGTGAAATCTAAGTTTTCTCACCTCCCGCCTAACTGTCATAGTACTTGCAGTGGATCCTGACGCAGTTTGGAATTACGGTGTGATGGTCTGGATAGATATTTGCCTATTACACATTACGACTGTTTTCAACTGTTGCCAGTCTCTGTCAGTCAACAGACGAGGTCGGCCTGTACGCTTTTGTGCTGCACGTGTTCCTTCACGTTTCCACTTCACTATCACATCGGAAACAGTGGACCTTGCGATGTTTAGGAGTGTGGAAATCTCGCGTACAGAAGTATGACACAAGTGAGACCCAGATACTTGACCACGTTCGAAGGTCGGAGTTCCGCGGAGCGCCCCATTCTGCTCTCTCATGATGTCTAATGACTACTGAGGTCGCTGATATGGAGTACCTGGTAATAGGTGGCAGCACAATGTACCTAATATGAAAAACGTATGTATTTGGGGGTGTTCAGATACTTTTGATCACACAGTGTATGTACAGGGTGGTTATAACTAAACATTCGCTGCTTGAGCCAGTGTAGACGGAATGCTTAACTAACTTCATGGGAATGATATTCAGACTGTGCGCTGCACGTTTTGCGTTGTTAGTTATGTTACTGTCATGCAATAATGGTGCTGCTCTTCGCGAGTATACTCAGAACTCCTCTTTCAGCACCAGAATTTAGAACATGATTCGGAAGATCGATTAACTGACAATTTGGGAACTGTGTCACAAGTTGTTAAAAATTAACTGTTGTCACGGCTCAGAATGCTGGACGCAATGTGCAAGCAGTGCATGGTCTGTGTCATGACAGCTCAACACTGCACGGTCCACCGTTCGAAAAGTACTGTGAAAATTGTGAACTGATATTCGTAGAAACTTCAAGGCTATCGTGGGCACCGATGTCACAGTGGGCAACGTTTACAAACTGGAAAGTAAACATGGAACGCATTTAACAGATGTTACTGTGGAAGTTAGAACGTCTTTCTTTCAATGGTTCACGCTATTTCTCTTCCGCATGTCCTTACAAATGTTTCCATGAAGCTACATTGTCTTACGATGACTTTTGTCATGGGGCCCTCCCAAGTATCGAAAGTTTAATAATAACCAGCTTGTATTTCGGTATTGCCTGTTGTGCTTGTAAAGTAGCATGGTATATCAGAAATAAGAGCGCCGAGTTTTCCCGATACAGAAGACAAACTCAGTTTAGGGATCATTGTAAAGAGCCATCTTCTAAAAGCTCTCTTAAGAAACTTCGTTAACTTACTACAATGAATTTTCCTTTGCAGATGCACCTCAATCAACACAAAGAAAACTACTAAAATTCATTATCACAAGGCTGGACCGTAATGAAAACATGGTACTTCACGGAGTAGATACAAAATAGCAAAGATTCAGAGGCGGCGCAAGGATGTTGACACAGAGCTTTTATCCAAGAAGACTACGAATTTCGTGGACTCATTGCTGAACTATTACATTTAATTGAAGATAAATCTGTCATCAACTCGAAGTTTGGTTTGAACAACTCAATGATTTACGAGGCATTGTTCTATTGGAGGCAGTATGTTTGCCTTTTTCCATGCTACCAGTCCAAAATAGTGTTGGTGGTTCGAGGAGCATGAAAATTATTTAGAAATTGCTGTCTTGGTTACTAAATTTTACAAATGTTATAGACAACCGTCCTAGAGCTTAAAAACCACATTACATACGTAGACTCTTTGTTAAAGACGTATGGAATTTTCTGTCTGGCTTTGAGTCATGCTCAGGCAGCCAAATGGTAAGGAAGCAGCTCGCGATAAGCAGGAAATCCGGGTTCGAGTTACGGTCCGGCACAAATTTTCATTGTCGTCATTCCAATATACAGCTGCTGGTTGTCCATATTTGCAACTGCGAGTGCATTTCATGTACACTACATACGTGTCTTAAGATACGATCTATGTCTGTCCTCAACGTGAAGTTGGTTCGAACACAGTGCTGTACTAACAAGCATGCCGCAATCGGGGGTGATGTCCCCAAGTCGTAGTAATACACGGCAAATCATCGAGTAAAACTGAAGTGATATCAGGTGTTCCCTAAGGAAGCGTCCTGGGACCTCTGCTGTTCCTGATCTACACTCCTGGAAATTGAAATAAGAACACCGTGAATTCATTGTTCCAGGAAGGGGAAACTTTATTGACACACTCCTGGGGTCAGATACATCACGTGATCACACTGACAGAAACACAGGCACATAGACACAGGCAACAGAGCATGCACAATGTCGGCACTAGTACAGTGTATATCCACCTTTCGCAGCAATGCAGGCTGCTATTCTCCCATGGAGACGATCGTAGAGATGCTGGATGTAGTCCTGTGGAACGGCTTGCCATGCCATTTCCACCTGACGCCTCAGTTGGACCAGCGTTAGTGCTGGACGTGCAGACCGCGTGAGACGACGCTTCATCCAGTCCCAAACATGCTCAATGGGGGACAGATCCGGAGATCTTGCTGGCCAGGGTAGTTGACTTACACCTTCTAGAGCACGTTGGGTGGCATGGGATACATGCGGACGTGCATTGTCCTGTTGGAACAGCAAGTTCCCTTGCCGGTCTAGGAATGGTAGAACGATGGGTTCGATGACGGTTTGGATGTACCGTGCACTATTCAGTGTCCCCTCAACGATCACCAGAGGTGTACGGCCAGTGTAGGAGATCGCTCCCCACACCATGATGCCGGGTGTTGGCCCTGTGTGCCTCGGTCGTATGCAGTCCTGATTGTGGCGCCCACCTGCACGGCGCCAAACACGCATACGACCATCATTGGCACCAAGGCAGAAGCGACTCTCATCGCTGAAGACGACACGTCCCCATTCGTCCCTCCATTCACACCTGTCGCGACACCACTGGAGGCGAGCTGCACGATGTTGGGGCGTAAGCGGAAGACGGCCTAACGGTGTGCGGGACTGTAGCCCAGCTTCATGGAGACGGTTGCGAATGGTCCGCGCCGATACCCCAGGAGCAACAGTGTCCCTAATTTGCTGGGAAGTGGCGGTGCGGTTCCCTACGGCACTGCGTAGGATCCTACGGTCTTGGCGTGCATCCGTGCCTCGCTGCTGTCCGGTCCCAGGTCGACGGGCACGTGCACCTTCCGCCGACCACTGGCGACAACATCGATGTACTGTGGAGACCTCACGCCTCACGTGTTGAGCAATTCGGCGGTACGTCCACCCGGCCTCCCGCATGCCCACTATACGCCCTCGCTCAAAGTCCGTCAACTGCACATACGGTTCACGTCCACGCTGTCGCGGCATGCTACCAGTGTTAAAGACTGCGATGGAGCTCCGTATGCCACGGCAAACTGGCTGACACTGACGGCGGCGGTGCACAAATGCTGCGGAGCTAGCGCCATTCGACGGCCAACACCGCGGTTCCTGGTGTGTGCGCTGTGCCGTGCGTGTGATCATTGCTTGTACAGCCCTCTCGCAGTGTCCGGAGCAAGTATGGTGGGTCTGACACACCGGTGTCAATGTGTTCTTTTTTCCATTTCCAGGAGTGTATATAAATGACCTGGGTGACAATCTGAGCAGTTCTCTCAGTTTGTTCGCAGATGATGCTGTAATTTACCGTCTAGTAAGGTCATCCAGAGACCAGTATGAGTTGCAAAGCCATTTAGAAAAGATTGCTGTATGGTGTGGCAGGTGGCAGTTGACGCTAAATAACGAAAAGTGTGAGGTGATCCACATGAGTTCCCAAAGAAATCCGTTGGAATTCGATTACTCGATAAATAGTACAATTCTCAAGGCTGTCAATTCAACTAAGTACCTGGGTGTTAAAATTACGAACAACTCAGTTGGAAAGACAACATAGATAATATTGTGGGGAAGGCGAGCTAAAGGTTGCGTTTCATTAGCAGGACACTTAAAAGATGCAACAAGTCCACTAAAGAAACAGCTTACACTACACTCGTTCGTCCTCTGTTAGAATATTGCTGCGCGGTGTGGGATCCTTACCAGGTGGGATTGACGAAGGACATCGAAAGGGTGCAAAAAAAGGGCAACTCGTTTAGTATCATCGCGAGTGTGACAGATATGATACGCGAGTTGGGATGGAAGTCATTAAAGCAAAGACGTTTTTCGTCGCAGCGAGATCTATTTACGTAATTTCAGTCACCAACTTTCTCGTCCCAATGCGAAAATATTTTGTTGAGCCCAACCTACATAGGTAGGAATGATCATCAAAATAAAATAAGAGAAATCAGAGCTCGAACAGAAAGGTTTAGGTGTTCGTTTTTCCCGCGCGCTGTTCGGGAGTGGAATGGTAGAGAGATAGTATGATTGTGGTTCGATGAACCCTCTGCCAAGCACTTAAATGTGAATTGCGGATTAATCATGTAGATGTAGATGTAGATGGCTGCAGCCGCCTTTTGTACTGACTTACAAAACAGGTACATGATGGCCCACAGCTGAACTTGGATTCTAAACCACGCTTTTCACATTAATAACGATTGAAAGAGGTGAAAGATCGATAAGTGATAGAAAAAAAACCAAGGTCTGATCACGTACCGATTACCACACATTTTGATACATAGTATGGGGCTTATAACACTAGGTACTCGTGTGCTACGACACTAACTTGCCTGTCGTGACACAAAACTAGTGTTACCCTCTGTGAGGATTTTGAGTTTTTTTGACCGCGTGTTTGTCTAATGGATAAAGGCTATCGGACAATAATTTTGAATATATTTAGTGGAAACGTGATATCCTTGTAATAACTGAACCGCAAAGTGACGATTCTACTTGATAGACAAACAAGGGAAACAAAAATTCCTTCTGAATTAAAATCTGTTGTAGTGCCGAATTCTCTTCAAATGTAAGCAGTCTTAATAATAAATCTTCCTGGCACCACTTTTCTCGAAAGACTAAATCTTCCTGGATGCTAAAACTTCGTCATGAAATTGAAACCTTTTCTGCACACCGAAGGAAAGGCAAATGCAGATATTCTGAAAAAAACTAAAATATTTCTTTGAGACTAATATTCCGCTTAAGGGCGAAAAAATGTACTGAAACGTCCATGGGCATACTGTCCGGTTATTGAATAGAAACTTGGCACAATCCGTGACATCATCCCCTTGTACTGATGTGAAGTTCTTCGTTCCGAAAATGGACGCCTACGCAACTATTAAAGCGCTTTTCTCCCGGTGGTTTCGCTATCTCCCTTCTCTTATTGTATTGCTTATTATTTACGCAACCAGACAGTTTAGGTAATTTAATTTTTGGTAAGATTAAAAGCCTAGATCGCTTGATGAGAAGTAGATTATTTCATGACGAGTTTCGACAGTGACTAGCTTTTATATTCAGATTCTGAGATCTCCCATAAATATAACTACACATCAGTTTCTGCTACATACTGAGAACACGCTCCTTTACAATAATTCAGCTTCACTCTGGTTTGCCATATATTGAAAACTTGCTTTGACAAACCAGTGTGGAGCTGTATCACTGTAACTGGACTGTGTTCTCCGTACGTCGACGAAACTGATGTGTAGTTGTACATCTGGGAGATCTGAGATTCTGAAGATGACAGCTAGTTACTGTCGAAACTGATCATTAAATAAACTATTTCACATCAATCGATCTTAACTTCTAATAACACAAATCACAACATTAGATTGCCCCGACAACATGAGTAAATTTTAATTTGATTTTATCACATTAACTTTTTCTGGACGGCAACTTATTGATCGTATGTCATCTTATTAATTTTGCGTAAGTACATAGCCAAGCCCCCCAGTGAACCATGGACCTTCCCGTTGGTGGGGAGGCTTGCGTGCCTCAGCGATACAGATGGCCGTACCGTAGGTGCAACCACAACGGAGGGGTATCTGTTGAGAGGCCAGACAAACATGTGGTTCCTGAAGAGGGGCAGCAGCCTTTTCTGTAGTTGCAGGGGCAACAGTCTGGATAATTGACTGATCTGGCCTTGCAACATTAACCAAAACGGCCTTGCTGTTCTGGTACTGCGAATGGCTGAAAGCAGGAGGAAACTACAGCCGTAATTTTTCCCGAGGACATGCAGCTTTACTGTATGATTAAATGATGGTGGCGTCCTCTTGGGTAAAATATTTCGGAGGTAAAATAGTCCCCCATTCGGATCTCCGGGCGGAGACTACTCAGGAGGACGTCGTTGTCAGGAGAAAGAAAACTGGCGTTCTACGGATCGGAGCGTGGAATGTCAGATCCCTTAATCGGGCAGATAGGTTAGAAAATCTAAAAAGGGAAAAGGATAGGTTAAAGTTAGATATAGTGGGAATTAGTGAAATTCGGTGGCAGGAGGAACAAGACTTTTGGTTTGGTGAATACAGGATTATAAATACAAAATCAAATAGGCGTAATGCAGGAGTAGGTTTAATAATGAATAAAAAAATAGTATTGAGGGTAAGCTACTACAAACAGCATAGTGAACGCATTATTGTGGCCAAGATAGACACAAAGCCCATGCCTACCACAGTAGTACAAGTTTATATGCCAACTAGCTCTGCAGATAATGAAGAAATTGATGAAATGTATGATGAGATAAAGTAAATTATTCAGGTAGTGAAGGGAGACGAAAATTTAATAGTCATGGGTGACTGCAATTCGTCAGTAGGAAAAGGGAGAGAAGGAAACATAGTGGGTGAATATGGATAGGGGCTAAGAAATGAAAGAGGAAGCCGTCTGGTAGAATTTAGCACAGAGCATAACTTAGTCATAGCTACCACTTGGTTCAAGAATCATAAAAGAAGGTTGTATACATGGAAGAATCCTGGAGATACTAAAAGGTATCAGATAGATTATATAATGGTAAGACAGAGATTTAGGAATCCGGTTTTAAATTGTAATACATTTCCAGGGGCAGATGTGGACTCTGACCACAATCTATTGGTTATGACCTGTAGATTAAAACTGAAGAAACTGCAAAAAGGTGGGAATTTAAGGACATGGGATCTGGATAAGCTGAAAGAACCAGAGGTTGTACAGAGTTTCAAGGAGAGCATAAGGGAACAATTGACAGGAATGGGGAAAAGAAACACAGTAGAAGAACAATTGGTAGCTCTCAGGGATGAAGTAGTGAAGGCAGCAGAGGATAAAGTAGGTAAAAAGTCGATGGCTGTTAGAAATTCTTGGGTAACAGAAGAAATATTGAATTTAATTGATGAAAGGAGAAAATATAAAAATGCAGTAAATGAAGAAGGCAAAAAGGAATACAAACGTCTCAAAAATGAGATCGACAGAAAGTGCAAAATGGCTAAGCAGAAATTCCTAGAAGACAAATGTAAGGATGTAGAAGCTTATCTCACTAGGGGTAAGATAGATACTGCCTACAGGAAAATTAAAGAGGCTTTTGGAGAGGAGACAACCACTTGTATGAATATCAAGAGCTCAGATAGCAACCCAGACCTTTGGAGAAAAGAGAGCCACTTGTATGAATATCAAGAGCTCAGATAGCAACCCAGTTCTAAGCAAAGAAGGGAAGGCAGAAAGGTGGAAGGAGTATATAGAGGGTTTATACAAGGGCGATGTACTTGAGGACAATATTATAAATGGAAGAGGATGTAGATGAAGACGAAATGGGAGATAAGATACTGCGTGAAGAGTTTGACAGAGTACTGAAAGACCTCAGAAAGACCTCAGATAGCAACCCAGTTCTAAGCAAAGAAGGGAAGGCAGAAAGGTGGAAGGAGTATAAAGAGGGTTTATACAAGGGCGATGTACTTGAGGACAATATTATAAATGGAAGAGGATGTAGATGAAGACGAAATGGGAGATAAGATACTGCGTGAAGAGTTTGACAGAGCACTGAAAGACCTGGTTCGAAACAAGGCCCCGGGAGTAGACAACATTCCATTAGAACTACTGACGGCCTTGGGAGAGCCAGTCATGACAAAACTATACCAGCTGATGAGCAAGATGTATGAGACAGGCGAAATACCCTCAGACTTCAAGAAGAATATAATAATTCCAATCCCAAAGAAAGCAGGTGTTGACAGATGTGAAAATTACCGAACTATCAGTTTAATAAGTCACAGCTGCAAAATACTAACACGAATTCTTTACAGACGAATGGAAAAACTGGTAGATGCAGACTTCGGGTAGGATCAGTTTGGATTCCGTAGAAATGTTGGAACACGTGAGGCAATACTGACCTTACGACTTATCTGAGAAGAAAGATTAAGAAAAGGCAAACCTACGTTTCCAGCATTTGTAGACTTGGAGAAAGCTTTTGACAATGTTGACTGGAATATTCTCTTTCAAATTCTTAAGGTGGCAGGGGTAAAATACAGGGAGCGAAAGGCTATTTACAATTTGTACAGAAACCAGATGGCAGTCATAAGAGTCGAGGGGCATGAAAGGGAAGTAGTGTTTGGGAAAGGAGTGAGACAGGGTTGTAGCCTTTCCCCGATGTTATTCAATCTGTATATTGAGCAAGCAGTAAAGGAAACAAAAGAAAAATTCGGAGTAGGTATTAAAATTCATGGAGAAGAAATAAAAACTTTGAGGTTCGCCGATGACATTGTAATTTTGTCAGAGACAGCAATGGACCTGGAAGAGCAGTTGAACGGAATGGACAGTGTCTTGAAAGGAGGATATAAGATGAACATCAACAGAAGCAAAACGAGGATAATGGAATGTAGTCAAATTAAATCGGGTGATGCTGAGGGAATTAGATTAGGAAATGAGACACTTAAAGTGGTAAAGCAGTTTTGCTATTTAGGAAGTAAAATAACTGATGATGGTCGAAGTAGAGAGGATATAAAATGTAGACTGGCAATGGCAAGGAAAGCGTTTCTGAAAAAGAGAAATTTTTTAACATCGAGTATAGATTTATGTATCAGGAAGTCGTTTCTGAAAGTATTTGTATGGAGTGTAGCCATGTATGGAAGTGAAAGATGGATGATAACTAGTTTGGACAAGAAGAGAATAGAAGCTTTCGAAATGTGGTGCTACAGAAGACTACTGAAGATAAGGTGGATAGATCACGTAACTAATGAGGAGGTATTGAATAGGATTGGGGAGAAGAGAAGTTTGTGGCACAACTTGACTAGAAGAAGGGATCGGTTGGTAGGACATGTTTTGAGGCATCAAGGGATCACAAGTTTAGCATTGGAGGGGAGCGTGGAGGGTAAAAATCGTAGAGGGAGACCAAGAGATGAATACACTAAGCAGATTCAGAAGGATGTAGGTTGCAGTAGGTACTGGGAGATGAAGAAGCTTGCACAGGACAGAGTAGCATGGAGAGCTGCATCAAACCAGTCTCAGGACTGAAGACCACAACAACAACACATAGCCAAGTATGATCTACGTTTTTAATGTCATAATTTGAATTTTAAGCTATTTTAGCATAATAATGTTCATCCAGCATTGCACAACATCTTCAGCGCATACTATTAGTGCCATTTTTCGACGGAAGCTTTCCTTAGTCCAAGAGTTACGTACGCAACGCTAGTGCATTAGCTGTACGTTGTTGAAGTACTACTCAATGACGGTTGCCTTGTTGTGCATATTTTTAATATTATGGAGTGAAATTTTACATTTTACTGACGTCATTCGGCTATATTTCAACGTATCTACAACACGTAAACCAGGAATTTTGAACAATTTTTGTATTATCAGTTTATTTTATTTCCGCCAACGATCACAAAACTTTTGGTCCTTAGATCACCGGTTTCAGTCAGCAATGACCATCTTGAGATCTGCAACAGATTATGGGAAATGGAACACAACTAGTGAAGAGATTAAGTCTTAGAACGATAAAATATGCCATAACGAAAAATTATTTCTTTCATGGATGTGAAAACATGCGCTTGAAATATAATGATGCATTTATTATACTTTATTATTGTAATACCTTATACATGTGGCTACTATACTATACATTTTATCTATTGTACTCTTCACTTATTGCCTACTGTACAGTTTTTATAATTGACAAATATGTGTAGACTTACAGCAGCGATATCTAACGAGTTTTCGGCACGAACATGCGTTGTGGCTACTGAATTGAAGTTTGTTATGACCAGAAGCGATAGAGAGAGTATGACTGCCAGAACTGTGGCCTAGATTACATCACATTTTAAATATGTGTGACAATGCTAAGCTGATTTTGTGTATATTTTCTGACGGTGCCACAATAGCTTTATTATTTTAGGAGAAGTTATAAAACAGGTACGCCTCGTTATGTTTAAAGTGCCTGTTTTCATATCCACGTATGTAACAATTTTTCGTTGTGGCATATTTTATTATTCCAAGAGATAATCTTTTCACTTGGTGTACTCAAAGGCGGTTCGCAGGTACACATTAGGGGCGTTTGCAAATTTTTAAATTGAGGTAAATATGGGAGTGCGAAATTAATTGCAACTGCTATATAACAATTACACCTGTCAGCATATTTATACTTCACGCACTGTCAGTAATAATAATATGCGTAACTTGTCTGAAAAAAGAAGAATTATTTTATGGAATTTTGTTAGTTTGTATGTAATTAAGTACAGTTTATGGCAAGAACGAAATAATGTTTAAGCTTTCCCTACACTCCGTTCGCATTTTTGTGTAAGTGATAGTTTCTCGTGCTTTTTTATTTTTTCGGACAAATGTACAAGATCCCTAATTTATGTATTAGTTTGCGAATTAACTTGTGGGCTGAAAATCAGACAATCTTACATAATAACTTATTATACACTTCTTTGTTAAATGTTCGCTTGTAATCATGCTTATTTGTTTTCGTCACTTCCTCAGACAACGGATCTGGTCTGGAGTGCCCTAGTCTCTATGCGGCTAAGTTTTCCTGGTAAGTTTCTTTTCTGTTAGCGCTTAATACAGATTCAACAGAGTTCATGTTGACACCCACAGGAAAACTCCATTCACAAACTGCCATTTGTGGAAATGATTAAATTCAAGTAGAACTGTCTACGAACAAGGCCACTTCACTAGAACACAGCCGTGCGCGATTAGCCGAGCGGTCTCGGCGCTGCAGTCATGGGCTGTGCGGCTGGTACCAGCGGAGGTTCGAGTCCTCCCTCGGGCATGGGTGTGTATGTTTGTCCTTAGGATAATTTAGGTTAAATAGTGTGTACGCTTAGGGACTGATGACCTTAGCAGTTAAGTCCCATTTCACACACATTTGAACATTTTTTTAACTAGAACACAAATGAGGCGCTGAGAGCCATTAGAGACAAAAGCACAAGGTCTTCGACTACCCTCCCCCTCCCCCGCCATATTTAAGTGAATATCATAGAAATCAATGTGACAGCTTTTCGTGAATGTTTAGATATAAGGGGCGTTCAAAAAGAAACGAACCGGAGGCATTATTACAGAAACCAGTACCTGTATGTTTGAAGTATTGACCCCGGCTGTTGAGGCACTTGTCCCACTGTGACATAAAGCTGTGAATGGCTGTCTCATAAAATTCCCGGGGCTACGATGTCAACTAGTTTTGCACGTACAGCTGGAAGTCGTCGTCTGAGTTTGCCCCTATGCTAATGTTCTTCCTTGACCAAGATGGCCCCCTTCTGATTCACTTCCTGCAGCGCAGAACAACAGTGAATTTCCAGCATTACTCGCAAACCTGGGGCATCCTTCGCCCAGCGATCAAATCAAAACGACCAGGCAATCTCACCTGTGTGGTCATTCTGCTCCACGACAAAGTAAAGCTCATACGGCCAACACAGCCGCAGTACTCGTGCAGAAATTGAAATGGGAGGTTCTCGACCACCCTCGATACAGTCCGGACCTCTCTACGTGTGATTACGCCATTTTTGGTCCCCTTTAAAGACTCCGAAGAGTGAACGGTTCACCTCGGACGATGACGTCCAGCTATACGTGCGGAACTGGTTAACATCGCAGCAACGGGAATTTTATGAGACAGGTAATCACCGCCTTGTGTCACAGTGGGACAAGTGTCTCAACAATACTTCTAACACACAGGTACTGGTTTCTGTAATTATGCCTCCGGCTCGCTAGTTTCGGAATGCCCCTTGTATACATACAATGTGCAGTGTGGACCACAGTACATATAAACCTGACACACCACAACATCAACAGACGTCAGTCACAAGTATGAATAAATGCTACAGTCTCGTAGTTGATGATTAAGTGCTTTATGCTTCTCAGCGCCTCAAATGGATTACTCTATGATAAAATCCAAAACTTAATATAATATGTCTCATTCAGAACTGCACAAAATAGGTTTTTCTTTCAGTATAACTACAACAGATACTGATGTCCGATCTAATTTTACTATGTGGAGAGTGAATTTGCATATCAGTGGTGTGTGCTACCGCCTAGCGGGATTTATGCCAAGCGAGTGTAGATAAAAGTCTGTTGCAATGTGCTACCACCTGGTGACATTGGCGTAAACTTGTAGTTGAGTGGTAAGGGCTAGCAGGGCACGCTGTGAACCGTGCACATTATTTATCAAATCCGTATGTATTTGATCTGTAAGCCAATTATGTCACGGCAGTCACGGATGCGCAGAAGCTGCTTAAAACGTGCACAAGTGAAGTTGCGCTCGCGACCCTGATGCCACATTTCACCGAGTTGAGAGGAGCAATATGTTGCACAGCGCAGTAGATTTAGTGCTGTGTATTTAAGATTACCACATCTACACAACTTTTTTTTGTCATCAATCTACTGACTGGTTTGATGCGGCCCGCCACGAATTCCTTTTCTTTGCCAACCTCTTCATCTCAGAGTAGCACTTGCAACCTACGTCCTCAATTATTTGCTTGACGTATTCCAATCTCTGTCTTCCTCTACAGTTTTTGCCCTCTACAGCTCCCTCTAGTACCATGGAAGTCATTCCCTCATGTCTTAACAGATGTCCTATCATCCTGTCCCTTCTCCTTATCAGTGTTTTCCACATATTCCTTTCCTATCCGATTCTGCGTAGAACCTCTTCATTCCTCACCTTATCAGTCCACTTAATTTTCAAAATTCGTCTATAGCACCACATCTCAAATGCTTCGATTCTCTTCTGTTCCGGTATTCCCACAGTCCATGTTTCACTACCATACAATGCTTTACTCCAGACGTACATCCTCAGAAATTTCTTCCTCAAATTAAGGCCGGTATTTGCTATTAGTAGACTTCTCTTGGCCAGAAATGCCTTTTTTGCCATAGCGAGTCTGCTTTTGATGTCCTCCTTGCTCCGTCCGTCATTGGTTATTTTACTGCCTAGGTAGCAGAATTCCTTAACTTCATTGACTTCGTGACCATCAATCCTGATGTTAAGTTTCTCGCTGTTCTCATTTCTACTACTTCTCATTACCTTCGTCTTTCTCCGATTTACTCTCAAACCATACTGTGTACTCATTAGACTGTTCATTCCGTTCAGCAGATCATTTATTTCTTCTTCACTTTCACTCAGGATAGCAATGTCATCAGCGAATCGTATCATTGATATCCTTTCACCTTGTATTTTAATTCCATTCCTGAACCTTTCTTTTATTTCCATCATTGCTTCCTCGATGTACAGATTGAAGAGTAGGGGCGAAAGGCTACAGCCTTGTCTTACTCCCTTCTTAATACGAGAACTTCGTTCTTGATCGTCCACTCTTATTATTCCCTTTTGGTTGTTGTACATAATGTATATGACCCGTCTCTCCCTATAGCTTACCCCAACTTTTTTCAGAATCTTGAACAGCTTGCACCATTTTATATTGCCGAACGCTTTTTCCAGGTCGACAAATCCTATGAACGTGTCTTGATTTTTCTTTAGCCTTGCTTCCATTATTAGCCGTAACGTCAGAATTGCCTCTCTCGTGCCTTTACTTTTCCTAAAGCCAAACTGATCGTCACCTAGCGCATTCTCAATTTTCTTTTCCATTCTTCTGTATATTATTCTTGTAAGCAGCTTCGATGCATGAGCTGTTAAGCTGATTGTGCGATAATTCTCGCACTTGTCAGCTCTTACCGTCTTCGGAATTGTGTGGATGATGGTTTTCCGAAAGTCAGATGGTATGTCGCCAGACTCATATATTCTACACACCAACGTGAATAGTCGTTTTCTTGCCACTTCCCCTAATGATTTTAGAAATTCTGATGGAATGTTATCTATCCCTTCTGCCTTATTTGACCGTAAGTCCTCCAAAGCTCTTTTAAATTCCGATTCTAATACTGGATCCCCTATCTCTTCTAAATCGACTCCTGTTTCTTCTTCTATCACATCAGACAAATCTTCACCCTCATAGAGGCTTTCAATGTATTCTTTCCACCTGTCTGCTCTCTCCTCTGCATTTAACAGTGGAATTCCCGTTGCGCTCTTAATGTTACCACCGTTGCTTTTATTGTCACCAAATGTTGTTTTGACTTTCCTGTATGCTGAGTCTGTCCTTCCGACAATCATATCTTTTTCGATGTCTTCACATTTTTCCTGCAGCCATTTCGTCTTAGCTTCCCTGGACTTCCCATTTACTTCATTCCTCAGCGACTTGTATTTCTGTATTCCTGATTTTCCCGTAACATGTTTGTACTTCCTCCTTTCATCAATCAACTGAAGTATTTCTTCTGTTACCCATGGTTTCTTCGCAGCTACCTTCATTGTACCTATGTTTTCCTTCCCAACTCCTGTGATGGCCTTTTTTAGAGATGTCCATTCCTCTTCAAACCTGGGTACGCCTTACAATCCAGTATCTGATTTCGGAATCTCTGTCTGACCATGATGTAATCTAATTGAAATCTTCCCGTATCTCCCGGCCTTTTCCAAGTATACCTCCTCCTCTGGTGATTCTTGAACAGGGTATTTGCTATTACTAGCTGAAACTTGTTACAGAACTCAATTAGTCTTTCTCCTCTTTCATTCCTTGTCCCAAGCCCATATTCTCCTGTAACCTTTTCTTCTACTCCTTCCCCTACAACTGCATTCCAGTCGCCCATGACTATTAGATTTGCGTCCCCCTTTACATATTGCATTACCCTTTGAATATCCTCATACACTTTCTCTATCTGTTCATCTTCAGCTTGCGACGTCGGCATGTATACCTGAACTATCGTTGTCGGTGTTGGTCTGCTGTCGATTCTGATTAGAACAACCCGGTCACTGAAGTGTTCACAGTAACACACCCTCTGCCCTACCTTCCTATTCATAACGAATCCTACACCTGTTATACCATTTTCTGCTGCTGTTGATATTACCCGATACTCATCTGACCAGAAATCCTTGTCTTCCTTCCACTTCATTTCACTGACCCCTACTATATCAAGATTGAGCCTTTGCATTTCCCTTTTCAGATTTTCTAGTTTCCCTACCACGTTCAAGCTTCTGACATTCCACGCCCCGACTCGTAGAACATTATCCTTTCGTTGGTTATTCAATCTTTTTCTCATGGTAACCTCCCCATTGGCAGTCCCCTCGCGGAGATCCGAATGGGGGACTATTCCGGAATCTTTTGCCAATGGAGAGATCATCATGACACTTCTTCAACTACAGGCCACATGTCCTGTGGATACACGTTACGTGTCTTTAATGCACTGGTTTCCATTGCCTTCTGCATCCTCATGTCGTTGATCATTGCTGATTCTTCCGACTTTAGGGGTAATTTCCCACCCCTAGGACAAGAGAGTGCCCTGAACCTCTATCCGCTCCACCACCCTCTTTGATAAGGCCGTTGGCAGAATGAGGCTGACTTCTTATGCCGGAAGTATTCGGCCGCCAATGCTGATTATTTATCAAACTTTAGGCAGTGGCGGGAATCGAACCCGGGGCCGAAGACGTTTTGATTATGAATCAAAGACGCTACCCCTAGACCACGTTTAACACCACTCAAAGAAAAATAACTAATAAATAGGTACAGTGTCAAAAGTTAGGGAGTTCATGTGCTCTTGTGCTCTTACACAGCAGCCGCCAATGGTTCTACCGTATTACCAACGATTTACTGCACATCTGAAGATAGTCGTTGCTGACTGAAATTGGTAATCGAAGGGCCAAAATTTTGTAATCATTGGCAGATATAAAAGGAATTCGTTCCACACTTCCTGGAGCACTTGTGAAATTTTTATATTAGTAACTAGTTATAATTGTTGCTGTTAACCTATTTACGTTGTCACTATTTTCCTTGCGAATAAGATTTTTTTTGTAAACATTGGAACATTGGAAACAATGCTTGGGGTTTAAATAAACCTTCCATTTTGTAACTGGTTGGTTGTTTATTATTCTTTCACGAAGATGTTACACATATTCGTGAATTATAATATCGGCTCTAAATTAACGATTTAGATGTATACTTCTGGCCATTAAAATTGCTGCACCACGAAGATGACGTGCTACAGACGCGAAACTTAACCGACAGGAAAAAGATGTGATATGCAAATGATAACCTTTTCAGAGCATTCACACAAGGCTGGCGCCGGTGGCGACACCTACAACGTGCTGACATGAGGAAAGTTTCCAACCGATTTATCATACACAAACAGCAGTTGATCGGTGTTGCCTGGTGAAACGTGTACGGAGGAGAAATGCGTACCATCACGTTTCAGACTTTGATAAAGGTCAGATTGTGGCTTATCGCGATTGCGGTTTATCATATCGCGACATTGCTGCTCGCGTTGGTCGAGATCCAATGACTGTTAGCAGATTATGGAATCGGTGGCTTCAAGAACTTAGTACGGAACACCGTGCTGGATCCCAACGACCTCGTATCACTAGCAGTCGAGATGACATGCATCTTATCCGCATGGCTGTAACGGATCGTACAGCCACGTCTCGATCCCTGAGTCAACAGAAGAGGACGTTTACAAGACAACAACCATCTGCACGAACAGTTCGACGAAGTTTGCAGCAGCATGGACTATCAGCTCAGAGACCATGGCTGCGGTTAACTTTGACACTGCATCACAGACAGGAGCGCCTGCGATGGTGTACTCATCGACGAACCTGGGTGCACGAATGGCAAAACGTCATTTTTTTCGATGAATCCAGGTTCTGTTTACAGCATCATGATGGTCGCATGCGTGTTTGGCGACATCGCGGTGAATGCACATTGGAAGCGTGTACTCGTCATCGCCATACTGGCGTATCACCCGGCGTGATGGTATAGGGTGCCACTAGTACACGTCTCGGTCACCTCTTGTTCGCATTGACGGCACTTTGAACAGTGGACGTTACATTTCAGATGTGTTACGACCCGTGGCTCTACCCTTCATTCGATCCCTGCGAAACCCTACATCTCAGTGGGATAATGCACAACCACATGTTGCAGGTACTATCTGGCCTTTCTGGATACAGAAAATGCTCGTCTGCTGCCCTGTCCAGCATCTCTCATCAATTGAAAACGTCGGGTCAATGGTGGCCGAGCAACTGGCTCGTGACAATACGCCAGTCACTACTGTTGATGAACTGGGATATCGTGTTGAAGATACATGGTCAGCTGTACCTGTACACGCCATCCAAGCTCTGACTCAATGCCCAGGCGCATAATGGTCGTTATTACGGCCAGAGGTGGTTGTTCTGGGCACTGATTTCTCAGGATCTATGCACCCAAATTGCGTGAAAATGTAATCACATGTCAGTTCTAGTATAATATCTTTGTCCAATGAATATCCGTTTATCATCTGCATTTCTTCTTGGTGCAGCAATTTTAATGGCCAGTAGTGTAAAGGTCCTCATACATAGTGCTAGGAAGACAAACACACTTTGCAGTCTTTTGTTTCTCGTCCGTATTTTTGCTGATTGAGCCGCTCTATATAAACCGTTTCTAGCAAAAATCGCAGTAAGAGCGTATCATTAATCTCCTTCATACTCTATTTCCGAACTCGTGCTAAGGCTGTTGTGCCACACAACTTAGTATAGTTATGCACACGCCTTTTAGAAACTACCCAGTCCTGTTGATTAATGTAATGAAATTACTGTCTTTATTGTAAAGGCTACAAAATGCCCCAACATCAAGGCATATGCATTTTTCTGTCTTCTGTTTGAATGCAGCTCCTTAATGCTAATTTCTTACGCATACAGTTCTAAACCTGGACAAGGCAAGCAAAAAGATGGGCCAGTAATCACAAATTCGGTAGTCTGCCAATGTATTTAAGACTTTCCTTTCTCACGGCTGCTTTGTCACAGTGTTACACCAACGACTAAGAATGTCTGCAGGAAATAAAAGACGATGTATGTGAACATACTTGTTGACAGTTTTGGTACCAAGCCACACCATATACATCTCAGTTGCTGGAAGGGCTCCGACTTCGCAGATATTGTTTTTAACATGCTGCAGTTTGTGTTACCAGTAGTGGTCGAACATACGTCTGTCAGGGCGTTAACTTGGTGGCCATAACCACCAGATGTGGAATGAATGGACATTTTCTCTTGAGGCATTGTCAAAAGCCTTCAGCAGACGCGGCTGCATTTGTCACTCCCATTAGCCTGATTGCTTGTAATGCTACTTTTGATGAAGAAGTGAGTTAGATCGGACTGCAGTTAACTGCTTCCAAGACACTGATCAGTTGTTCCTCAGTCTGGACTCGGCTCATCTCAGAGGATCAGACGGTGTGAGGCCGAAAGATGGCAAGTCATGAAGGAGAAGTTCATTTGAAGGGTATTTTAGATAGCGGCAGCCATATCGCCACCATATCGGAGAAGGTGTATCAAAGATGTACAGAAAATAGATGTTAGCCGACACTGCTGCTTAAGAAGCCAAGAATCAGAGGGGCATCAGCACACAAATATTGAGAGGCAAATCTCCAGGATCGTTTAGAATTCGTGTGGCGGATTAGGCAATTAGTCTGATCACTGACATGAATTTTCTGAAACAAAACCAAGCAATACTAGAGCCTGGAAGAGGTGATCACACTGCAGAAGGGTTCGGCCATTTTATACGCTTTTTAGAACGTGCTATTCAAGCACAGATTTCAGCCCACTGTTTAAAACTGAGTTATGTTAAAGTGAAGATGGGGGGCGAAACCAGGTTCAGACGGTACGACCATGAAAAAGAAAACAAACTCAGATAAAATGACAGGATTGAAGAGAAGATACGGATCCTGCATGGTATTAGACTTAGAAAGATAGAGGAATTATCAAACTTTTGTTGAAAAATGCGGAAGTGATGTTGCCAAAACCCCGCACCATAAAAAGCTTCCTATACGAATTCAGAGTGCGCGAGAGCAAAAGAAATTCTTTGTACCACGATAAACTATCCCATTCGCCTATAGGTACAAGCTGTTCCTCGAGCTTCATAGGATGTTAGACGATGGTCTCGAAATTCTTAGGATGTTAGGCGATGGTGTAATTCAACCTATTAGGTCAACGTATAATAGGCCCTTCAGGGTGGCCGAGAAGAAGGACGGTTCCATTCACGTTGTCTTAGACTCATGACAAATAAATACAATAATAGATTCGGAAGCAGATAGACACAAGAAACTTGAAGAACTTTTGCAGAATTTTCATGGAGTCAATGCCTTCTCATCTATCGATTTATGATCCAGTTTCTGGGAAATAGAACTGCATCCAGAGCATTCCTATGACTTAGCAGGTGTTACTAATTTAAGTGGCTATCGTTTGACTTGAGTATATCGTCATCTGCCTTTAGATGTAGATTCCACAATATATTGAGTGATTCTCTTAAATGGTATGTGGACCAACTGTTGGGAGGATCATAATCAACTTCTTATGAAAAACTAAGAACTTTCAAAGAACACAGTGTTACAGCTAACATCGAAAAATCCTGCTTTCAGACCTCCAGAGTAAAATTTCTGTAGAACATTATCACAGAGGCTTGTATCTCTCTGAACCCAGGTAAAATGGATACCACTCAGAATTTGTGATGTCAGCTCCTCAGAATAATTAATTTTTATAAAAGATTTACAAATGTAGACACACTGGTAACACTTCGACTCTGCCAACTACCAGCCAAGAAGGCTAAAATCGGCTTGTGATGCCGTGGCAGAACATGAAGTCAGCATTAATAAGAGGCCGATTCTGTCATATCCTGATATATCGCAGGACATCTGTATGGTCACTGGATTGGATAATGTGGTGTTCCAAGAGTAGGAAGAAAATGGGAGCATGCAACGATAAACTTTTGGTAGCCGAGTTTTAACAATGTGTGAGGTGAACCATTCAGTCAACAAGTTGGAGGCTCTGGATGTGGTCTGGGGGTTTCAGAAGTTAAGGTTTTTATGTTTGGTAGAAAGAAGAGGATTTTCATAGACCATAAAGCACAGGAATTCCTATTAACAGCAAAATTGATGCATAAGGGATCAGCGATATAGGATTTTACATCCATAAAAAACAATGGGAGACAGCAGAGCAGGGATCGAGCGCTTTTGCATTAAAACTTACGTTGAAAGACCGAAGCCAAGTAGTCATTAGATAGATCTATAGCACAAAGGAGTTTTATTCCTCTGCAGCAATGTGGAAGATCCGTCTTGCCACCTGAATTTACCTGAAGATCTAATCAACAAAGTAGTCTGGCACACACTTCTTGGCTATGGTCATTTTGGACCGAGAAAACGCTTTTTTTAAAAAAGATGCCTTGTTATTTTAATAACTTGGAGAAAAGATTTCAGAGAGTCTTGTCTGTTTGTAAATCCCGCCAGGCAGGAAAGCATTCGACGATAACAATGCAGGCACTGTTGCACCCTATCATGCCCAAGAAACTAAAGCAATTAACCACGACTGACTTAATGGGACATCTGCCATGCTCGCACAGAGGTTTCGGCTACATAATGGTAGTTGTGCAGCTAACATCTAAATTCCTCAGTCTCACGTCACGGAAGAAGGCCCCAGCTGTGGCAGTAGCACGTGCTTTATGCAAGCACTTCTTGCCACAAACAGGACACGTGGATTAGATGATTTCAGATAACAGTCCTTAGTTTAGATTGGAGAGCTAGAAGGCTGCATTGAAAAGGCTCAAATGGTTCTGAGCACTATGGAACTTAACATCTGAGGTCATTAGTCCCCTAGATCTTAGAACTACTTAAACCTAACCAACCTAAGGACATCACACACATTCATGCCCGAGGCAGGATTCGAACCTGCAAATGTAGCAGTCGCGCGGTTCCAGACTGAAGCGCCTAGAACTGCTCGGCGATAGCGGCCGGCATTTGATGAGGCACAGGATAAAACCTATAATACGTATCCTCATGTTACCCAGCCCCAAACCCAGCAGTACGAATAATTAAACAACTAGGCAGTTTACATAGAATATATTTGCACAAAGCAGCACAGTAAACGAGATATTTTCCTGAGAGATTTCAAGGATATTATGAATGAAATGGCCCATGGTATCTAAATTCTGGATCCTGTTACAGTATTAAGCAACCGCCAACCAAGAAATCTTATCTCAGGAGTTGTCAACTTTCTACCAAGGCCAAGAGCAGCACAAAAAGAGAGTGGGGAAGCACTCCACAAGATCCAGATCACAGTCAGGAAATGGAAGGGACGGTTGGAAGAGAAGGCATGAGCAAGCATATTCCATATTGGTCAGAAAGTTCTGATAACGTGTTTTCAGCTCTCAAGTAGGCAAAAACAAGTGTTATCACACATGTTGCATTAAACCATACACTGAGTAAAGTAAAAGGACATAGTTTCAGATATGCTAGGAGTATTACACTATAGTTTATATGTTATGGTTTAATAACAAGCTGAATACCCAATTGGTTTTAATATGTGGTTACATTGTAGTTAATAACGAGCAACATCAGAATGTTATTTTTAGTTGTATGCGATGTTATGCAGGTCGCAAGAAA
This sequence comes from Schistocerca gregaria, assembly GCF_023897955.1. Classification (NCBI taxonomy): domain Eukaryota; kingdom Metazoa; phylum Arthropoda; class Insecta; order Orthoptera; family Acrididae; genus Schistocerca; species Schistocerca gregaria. The sequence goes on along the minus strand of NC_064926.1, from coordinate 215,168,965 downwards.
TGGTTCAAATGGCTCTGAGCACTATGGGACTCAACTGCTGTGGTCATTAGTCTCCTAGAACTTAGAACTACTTAAACCTAACTAACCTAAGGACATCACACACATCCATGCCCGAGGCAGGATTCGAACCTGCGATCGTAGCAGTCGCACAGGTCGCAAGAACCTAATCAAGACACACATTCTGAATCTTCCTGTTAATCCCAATGTTTCAACAGAAAGGATTAATGGATGTGATGCAGACTGATTAGTATGATACTGGAAACTAACCGTTTGCGACTTGATCACACAAATGTGTGTTCACTGCTTTCTTTTTATTAGCCAGACTGTTACATGGGAGAAGTTATAATACTGCCCCAGGTTAGGGGTGTCTAGTTAATTTCAGTTTCCAAGATTTGGTTGTCCTTTCGCTCGTCGGTAGCAACATTGGTGCTTTTGTTGTTGTACCATTGTGTTAGGGTGTACCTAAGATGTATTGTACTAGAGTTGTTTTCCCGCAAGAGTTAGTTTTGTACCCACGCTGTGGTTACGTGCCTGACATATGAGACGTTGGTATTTATCGCGAGTCCCATGCCGCAGTATATGTGCGGTGCCATCAGCTTTTTAGTCGCAGAGAAGTACGTTATGTTTCATGGAGAGTGTGAGCGATTGTGAGTAGCAACTGCCTGTTTTATCATAGGGAATCTTCCACCAAGAATAGGAACCATGGAGAGCATACCCAATAGCGGCAATTATCTTCTCGATCTACTAATATACAGTAATCATGGACAATGTTGTGCATTCAAAGTCTAATTGTGTATCCATTACCAGTTTGTACAGTATAATTGATGCACATACTTCAGTTACTGGTATCAGAATATGTGACGATAGAATATTACAGATAATCTGTTCACTTTGTCACCATTATTTTGTGCCCGGAAATATTTCAACTGCTTTAAGTGCTAAGAGATGGAAAAAAGCCATCAGACGAATGTTGTGAGTATTCATCTGTGGAAGATACGTAACCTCTCGTTTTTGAGTCCATGTCAGTTCAACTATGTGTATGAAATCCCATGTACTCACCTCGTGAATGTCTAAGATGAAACCTTTTGTTTTTTGTCGTCGTTTGTGTTATTAAAGAGATGTTCGCAGGTTATTCAGTAGATGAATTATGTGTGAATCGTCGTGTATGTCGTTGACTTAAAAAAGTATGTTGGTAATCAGGTAAGTATTGTTCAGTACATTGGATCGTATTTTATTTGAGCTTCTGTTCAGCATGTTAGGCTACATCATGTTTAAAACTTCCTGGCAGATTAAGACTGTGCCAGACCGAGACTCAAACTCGGGAAGATTGCCTTTCGAGGGCAAGTTTCTTATCAGCGCACACTCCGCTGCAGAGTGAAAATCTCATTCTGGAAACATCCCCCAGGCTGTAGCAAAGCCATTCTCCGTAATATCCTTTCTTCCAGCAGTACTAGTTCTGCAAGTTTCGCAGAGCAGCTTCCGTGAAGTTTGGAAGGTAGGAGGCGAGGTACTGGCAGAATTAAAGCCCTGAGGACAGATCGTGCCCCATGCTTGGGTAGCTCAATATGTAGAGCAGTTGCCAGCGAAAGGCAAAGGTCGCGAGTCTCGGTCCCACACACAGTTTTAATCTGCCAAAAATCTCATTCTGGATACATCATGCTTACTTTATTTAAAGATGGTCTATAGCGATGCTATACTCTCTTTAGAGGTGATGTTACAGTTAAGTACTTTGCATGCATGATAAACGCTACTATACTGACAGTTGGGACCTACAATCATATGCGTGGACTAAGGTACTAACTTACACTGAACACTATTACCACCATGCTCAATGAGTATTCTCTTTGACTTGCGGCGCCAGATTTACAAGTCAGAATTGATACATGCTAAATGGAAGACAAGCTGTTTGTATGATGACTTATGTAAGTGTATTATCAAATAGGTTACAGTTTATGTTGATTTTGTGTATTGCCGCCTTTACTATAATTCATGTGTACCTTGTGTAAAGTTTTGGACAATCGCCGATTTGGCATATATGAGGCATGTGCACACCCAGACCAGAACTGATGCGACATGGGCATGCTACATATATATGGTTTCCAGAGAGTGAAGAAATGCAGGTACATAAATCAAAAAAGTTTTGCATCACCCTGGTTCTCAGAACTCTGGAAGATAGACAGTCTCTTTTTTTTTGGAGTGTGTGTGTGTGTGTGTGTGTGTGTGTGTGTGTGTGTGTGTGTGTGTGTGTGTGTGTGTGTGTGTGTGTCTTAAAACATTTCTCCTCAGACTCTGAAATGGCACCACACTGCTTGGTGCTTGACACACACACACACCCCTTTTTTTAGCTCTTTAGTTCAGTACCCAGCAACTTCCTACACAGAAAAAACATTGTCATTGGAAATCAGTCACTTCAGAAGACGAACCATGGGTGTTTGTAATTTTTGGTAGCAAGCCCCTCTGCTACAGGGAGTGATTTTGCCATTTTATGGAGGGAGACTGCATGTCTGTATATGTTCATGCTGTTGGCCTAGAGAACCTGCTGTGTGTCCACTGGTAGTGTGTATATTCTGCGGTGCTCCATATGATGTGTATCCTGGGAAAGTAGGTAGTTTTCAGAAAATTATGGAAGTAGTTTGTTACAGGACCCCAATTAAGAGAGTCAGTGCAAGGATGACATGGAGAGAGGAGAGGAAATAGGAGCATACATCCATGCTCTGACCATTGCACTGGAGTCAATGGTTTGAGCCCATCCAGCAGTGCACTAGGTCACACACTTGCAGATTAGTGGTGGCAAGCAGGGGCTACTCATGAGACATTTGTTTATGGTAAGCATTTTTTTTGCAGCTCAGCATGTTTGGAGTTTTCCAGGTGCTCTGTCACACACTGCAGCATGTTCTTTCAACCTGCAACAGCACCTGCTTACCTAATGTATGTACCATACTATTACAGTTTTGTGGTTCATACTCTTTTCATAGAAGCATTCTAGTAGCATTAATATTGATACACAGAAAGGGGAAGGTGTGATGCAGAGTGTTCCATCCTTCATGCTGAATTAGTCAGTCTCATTAGTACTTTCATGATTTTGACATTTTTGTTTCAAATCAATGTGTGTTCTATTTTTGTATTTAAATGTCAAATTACATCTGATTTATTTAATAAATCCATTGTCATGATGAATAACATATAAATTAGTTTCCTTGGTCACTTAGGAGATTTTTTTTCTCTGGGGCATTGTGTGTTATTTCTCACTCTCCCCCTCCCCCCCCCCCCTCCATCTCTGTCACCTTGTCCAATAGACAGTGCCAGAGGTTACCCAAAAGTCTTAACATCACAAACATGCCTTATTAATCCACATGGAGGTTTGAGCCTCCAAAATATGTTGCAGAAATAAATGTGACTTAACTGTAAACTTCCTTCATTCTGTATCAGTAAGTCATGGTAAATCCTAAAAAAATGCTTTGACATAGATAATTGAGCTTCGGTCATTATGTTTAGCAACTGACATAATATTCACTAATATATGAGACTTGTTGCCCCAACTAAAAAAAAAGAGGCATTTTCTCCTCTCTAAAAATTAAACAGCAATCACTGATATAGCTAATAGAGTACATCGTTCAGGTGAAATATGCAAGTACTTACAGTCCATCAAAAGTATGGAGGTTTCACTGCTGAGCTTACAGATCTGTCAGTTAAAACTGGAGCAGTCACAATGTAATCATCTTACTAATGTTTCACCATCCTAGGATACACACACACACTCCGAGTCTGGCTTGTTCTGTTATTCACAGGAGATACTCACTACTACTGTGAACAGCACCTCTTGTAATCCCTGCTCATTCAGTAACTGTAACAATGATCCAGCACTGTCTGAAATATAGAGGGTTGATCTGAGAAATTAATTGAAACAATCATTTGTAACACCTGATTTATTTAGCTGCAATCCAAGTATATACAGAAGCAGAAAACTTCATACCAAAAGAGGAACATGTATTTTTCTGCAAGAAGTCTATACAGCTGTATAATAATCTCTGTCTAACTTCCATTAACATGTGTATGTCTTTACAATGGGCATAATGTGTGTGGTTTCGTATAGAAAAAGCAAAATAAAGAAAAATGTAGCTGCAATGGCAATAGCCATGCATTAAAAGTAGAACTTAGCAGATTCTTAATTCAGGAACAATAATTATTATGCTCTGTAATCAGTCTCAAAAGTTAATGACTTACTAAAAATTGATGTGATCATGTACCACCTGCTCCTCTCAGACTCATACAACACAGATTCACATTAAATACAATCATAAAAACCAAACATTTACTCCTGATGACTTATACGTTGACCACATCTTTTTACACTGACAATTTCAGTCATGTTTAACAATGTAGCTTCCAGGTTCAAAGCTATGGCTATGTATAGATTCCTTTAAAATGGTTTTGCTTATTGTAAATCTTTTGACACGGTAACATTGCTGTATAAAGGCTAGAATAGATGACAGACAGTACAAGCAACACAACTAAGATGCTGCTACAGAAATGTGAATAATTTTCCCCGTTATTGGACATGTTAGCCGTTGTTACCCGTTACCATGTGGAAGCAACTAAGCTGCTAGCTGAAGGGAAAAATATCAGAAATTAAATATTGAACATGTTTCCTCTCAGACAATATTTTCTGGCAGAGCAGTAAATCTTTCTACAAAATACAGAAATTACCCTCAGAGATGGTTTGTGAAGGCTATATATTCAATATGAAAATTTCCATAATAGCTTCTAAAACTATTTTCTTTCATTGAAAGATGTACATAAAACGTTAGACAACAATCCATGAACACGCAAATATGCTTCTGTGAATTACGAAAATAATATTATTCATTATGTATGACTTGACATCGAGGGATTGCTATACATATCAGTTCAGTAAAAAATGAAAGCAATACAATAGTATACAGCTCTTCATGAATTCGTACAACATCCACGTATTTGTTGAGCACTATGTACAATTAATGCAAATAGCATTTCACATTGTCTTCTCTCTCTATGTGGAAATATTTACAAGAGCTCCGAAGCAGATGAGAGTTTCGAAACTAAAACTCGTTTCGCGGGCGAAAAAATCGATCAGTCTTTCTGTTCTCAATTGTCTTATTTACAGCCTCAATCACACACTGCAACCACTTTGTCCAAACGTTCTCTTGCATACCACTGCTCTCAGGACGATACAGTAATCGACTGCTTAAAAAAATAAAAAATAAAGCGATCCGGTCACAGAACGAATCACACCGACAACGAAAGCCAATAAATATGACACTGTAAACAGAGGACAGCAACAACGCGGTTTCGTATACTATCTCGTCACTTCTCACAGCTCACTCGCGCCAACACTGCTTCTTTCTCGTGGTTGTTCGACGATGCTGTCACTACGAATTTCCGTTAGCAGGTGGCGGCGCATTTGACGACGTTCCCAACTGCAGTGTGGTCTGCAGCTTACTCTGGTCCGCTGGCTTGGCAGCTGGTCGACTATGGTTGGCAGTCCTGCGGTGTGGGACTCTGCAGCAGGCTGGCCATCGGACGTCTGCAACGGCGGCTTGCTCGTAGTGTTGCCAGAATGCTGCTCAGGCGGTCCTCTGGAATCAAAAGGAACAAGCAGTGGTAAATGTTAGCCCACAAGGAACCTAAGTAGAACAGCAGAGGTGACAGCAAAGGAAGGAAAAAAAAAGCACAGATGTATAGTGTGTGGATGCAGTTCCTAAGCTGAAGGCAAAGAAAAATGACATACAAGCGTCGGACGTTAGCGTATAAACCAAGAGGGAAGATTGCAGGCGCACGAAGGAAAACTGGACGAACAGAACACTTACAGAGAAAAACAGAACGAGGCAGCATTCAACAGCGACTGTGAAGGTAAACGAAGTACAAGGTAACGAAAAGAGGACAATGCCGGAAACGAGACTTTTTTTGGAAGAAATTAACTATCAAAAGGAGAAAATTGAAGGTGTTATGAAAACACTTAAACACAGTAAGTACGAAGTCTTTCAAAAATGCCACATATGGAGCCTCAATTTAGCTTTAAACGGGAAGTTCAGATGAATAAATGTGAATGCATCGGCAATGAAAATAGAAGAAACGTAATGGTAACTGACCAATGCAAATGTGTAATGGGCGCCAGCGACGCCGAGTAGTTAAGATTATACTCAAATTTCCAAATAGTGTTTACAGGGATCCCGTATAAGTAATACCAATCTACTAACACCGTATGCAGTATGTCTGTGTCACACGGAGGATACTTTTTCTGTATTAGTTACCGGTCGTTGAGGGGCACTGAGTAACTTGTTACAATTATCTTTTAACAACTTTCAAGTCTTACTTTCTCTATTGTTTCATGATGAGTATCTTCATATAGCGAAACGTAATACGGAATCAAGTGAAGCAAATAAAAACAAAATTACACAAACAGACTCTTATGATGGAGCCCTATGCCTCATTTGGGCAAAGGAATGCAGGACGGAATCAGTAGTGGTCTTCTTTAAAGAGCATTAAGTGATAATACACTAAGGAAAACACGAATCAGGATAACTAGATTTTAAGCCAGCCTTCCGCTGTACGGGTTCATTAAGCAGTTCTTTATACCACTCAGTCGCTAGGCAATGGACATGATGGAGCAGGACGTATCTATTTGGCGTCGAGGTGGCTGAAATTCGGCAATGCTAATAAACGTTTCTGAAGTGTACAATCCTTCGAATGAATGTGTGACCTTTTAGGTGACTTCAGCGAATACATAAATATCTGTTTCAGAGCTCCTACACGATCGAAAAGTAGAACTACAGCAACTGAAGATGAGCACTCATCATTTACATTGTGTGCAAAAAAAGAAATGGCGGGGCGGATCCTGGGTATCAAACTCAGGGACGAGATAAAAGAAAGAGGGATGCCGATAAAAGACACAGTGAAAATAGTTAGGGGGCTGAATGGCAATGGTGTGGACTGTAGTGCTGTACGATCCCAATAGGTCGAGCAATGAGGTGGTTCATTTGCCACACGAAAGAGTCACTGGAAGACACCAGAAGAGATTTCTCTGTGAGAAATGTTTGAAATGTTGCTGACGCGATAGCACAGATGTGACGTGGAGGAATGTGGAAGAGGCCGCCATCAGCTGTGGATAAATAATGCTCAAAGAACAAAAACGTAGGTGAACAAAGAATCAGGGCTGTTTGCCGGTGATCAGATCGCTTGGGACACTGACTTCCTCATGTAAGATGACAGCCAGCTGGTGCCAGAATTCTGGGACGAGGAACGCGATTCCGGCGCCAAGTGCGATATCTGCGGGTTGACAGAATGTTGCGTAATTGGCACGCGTCGGCTGCCGTCGCTCCGGCGTGTTCTGCTGCTGAGGGGTCAGGGGTTATCTCGGCGCCAATTCTGCCATGCGCCGCTCAGGTCCCCAACATGGCAAACTCCGGAGCATCGCTCCAACTTGATGACCCTCTTCGACCGCCGCAGACAAGTCAATGCTCTAGGAAAAGCTGAACTGCCTCTCCGATTATTTTTCACACACGCAATCGGACCACTGTAGGCAGTAGCAAGAACTGTTAGGTTATTTGCTTTCACCACTGTATAGTACGGTCACGCAATTGCAGCTCGGTTGCTCATGTGACTAAATAACCCCAGGGCGTTCAATAAGTAAAACATTTTTTTCTCGACCAGTTTCGGTTGAAAAAATTTCGAATTTGTTCTGGGACATAGTGGAATATTCCCGTTTCAGCCCTTATCGTTTCATGAAGGGGGGGAGGAGGGGTGCTACACGTTGCCTTCAAAATAGCGTCTGTAGTGGAGGTCCGTTCCAAGCAGAGGTGTCGATGTTTTTTGGCGGTAAACCAAAGCCTCGCAGATATTCAGGCGCTTGCAGAACGTCCACGGGGACCTGGCAGTGAACAAAAGCAAGGTGAGTCGATGGGCAAGGCGTCTGTCGTCATCTCAACAAGGTCGTGCAATTCTGCTGAGAATCCTGCAGTGTTGGAACGTAACGACACTCAGAAGATCGACGGATCACAAACACCTCATTGCTCAAACGGACACCTGTGCTGGCAGTGCTCCCACACAGGTCCGCCAATTGCGGTACTGAAAGACTTGTGCCCGCAGGGTTCCTCAGCGCCTGACAGATGAGTGTGAAGACCAACGAAGGACCATCCGAATGAAGGATGCGCTCCACGGGAAGCAGTACGTGGTTGATGAGCAGGTTATTTATGCAGAAAGACGTTGGCACCGACGTCGACCAGTAGATGGTTCCATATGGGCATAACGGTCCTCCCTTTACGGCACCGTAAGATCGCCGTATTGAACGGGGATTACGTTGAAAAATAGGGTTTTGTAGCCGGAAGAGTGGAGAATAATGCGGTGTATTTTAATCCTGAATAGAACCTAGTTGCTTTCAGAAAGAAAAAGTGCTCAATTATTTATTTAACTCCCCTCGTATTAATAATGCAGCTTCTGACTTGAATTCACTTTGGTCGGAGGTTTGTGTATGTCAGTATGTGGAGCAAGAATCAACTCGCAAATTGCTATTATGGTTTAGCGTCAGCTGCAGAATATTGCAGAGCAAATTAACGTTTCTGCCGAACCGGGACTAACCCGGATTTCTCGCCTGTTGCCAGCGTCCAGTGTAGCCACTTCGGCTATCCGTGCACGATTCCAGGACGGTCCAGATCTATTTGTCCTGGTGTGTGTACATTACCTAGATCGCGCACTATATTCCCGCAATTCTCGCTCTGTTTGGCACACTTTTTTTCCACATCTTATTCCCGTGTCACGGCATGAAATGCTGTAAGCACGTGCAAAAGGGTGTCGCTTCGGACTATAAAGGCCGATTCTTATTAACGTCTAAAAACCACTCAAGCGGCTTAGTTGTAATCAGAAACGTCGGGAAACACGCCAGACATTTTGATACTGAAGGTCTACTAATTCAGCACATGTTGCCACTTACGTCTACCTAAGGATGGTGAAATTTCAAGTATGCCATGTCCAGTTTTTTTAACCGCTCCTCCGACCTTAGCAGCACCCTCCACGCACTGCAGGTTGAACGTCGGATTGGCTATAGGTGCACTGTGACAAATTCCTGACTAATCTGACAGAACTACACACATCCTGACACTTCCTGGCAGATTAAAACTGTGTGCCGGACCGAGACTAACTCGGGACCTTTGCCTTTCGCGGGCAAGTGCTCTACCGACTGAGCTACCCAAGCACGACTGATGCCCCGTCCTCACAGCTTTAATTCAGACAGTACCTCGTCGCCTATCTTCCAAACTTAACAGAAGCTCTCCTGCGAACCTAGTAACCATGTCTCCGCAATATCCTTCCTTTCAGGAGTGCTAGTTTTGCAAGATTCGCAGGAGAGCTTCTGTAAATTTTGGAAGGTAGGAGACGAGGTACTGGCGGAAATAAAGCTGTGAGGACGGGGCACGAGTCGTGGTTGGGTAGCTCAGTCGGTAGAGCACTTGCCCGCGAAAGGCAAAGGTCTCGAGTTCGAGTCTCGGTCCGGCACACAGTTTTAATCTGCCAGGAAGTTTCATATTAGCGCACACTCCGCTGTAGAGAGAAAATTTCATTCTAGATACACATATCCTGTCACCCACTGCCCTATATCCGTGTTTTGCCCACTAATGCTTGGTGTGTCTTAAGCAACAGGGTTTTACGTTGCAACCGTCTATAAATCTCAATTTTATGCAGCCCCCTTTTACAATATTCGCTCAGGAACTGGACGAGATGGACTTGAATTCACCGACAGCAAGGATTTATTGGGTTTGTCTATGACAAGATGTGATAATCGTCTTCAGCTCGTGCTGGTTGCTACCGCTTTACGAGCACTGTTTGTATCAACAAATCGGGAGACTTCTTACACAGTGTCGTCATGTGCACGCCCAAAGATGACCGGTGCTTTGTGCTATTGTCGTGTCTCCATGGCGATTCAGCACACTGTGCTGATTCCGTGTAGCTGACTAATACGTACACACATACATATACCATTTCACTGCCATGGTAGTCAGGTGTACAGCGACCAGTGTGCTCTTTAACGAAGCGACAAATCTTGTTTGTTGAGCGTCATAACCATCTTCAAGGTCAACGGTACATTTAAGGCCGAAGTGTAAATTGTAATCTCAGTGTAGCTTCGACCTAAGCAGGTGTCACGAACTGCTAAAAAATACTGCTAGTATTTGTTTATAATCCATCTCTTATCTCAAGAAGAGTTTTAAATTTACAAATTATGGTGCTGTTGCTAAACCTACGAGATTTCATTATAGGCATTCTTGTTGATTTTTCCCGAACTGAAGGCTATTGTATGTTAAGCCGATCCTCAAATGATGGTACAATGCAGGCATATCGTAGAACTTCGGTGAAGATTGCGAGGTAGGAGAAGAGGTACAGGGGGAAGCAACGCTGTGCTGGCTGGCGAGTCGTTGAGTCGCGCTTAGGTAACTCAGCCCGCAAGAGCTAAAGATCCAGAGTTCGAGTTTCTGTCTAGCACAGAAACTACATCTGCCAGGAAGTTTCAGTATTCAAAATCCTTTAAGCTTGCTTCCAAAACGATTTTGTAGTTCTGTGTGCACATCGAAACCCCGGTACACGTACCCAACTGTAAGTTTCGCAAGACTTGTCATATTACGTTAAGAGGGCTACTATTTCTGGACAATGCGGCATGAGGAAATTTGAGATGATAGTTACGAAGGAGGGAAGCGGCGCTTTCGTTTGACCTGACCTAGTTCCTCAAGCTCTAAGTGGGGCAGAAAAATATCTTAAATGACCAAACCAAAAGCGCGAGAAGCAACTTGAGAACATCTGCGGAATTTCGGACAGAATGGACTAGTTCTCTTTCAGCGCAGGACAGATTTCTGATCCAAGAAGTAAGAGAAGCGCGTTTACTGCCTTCATTACTGTGAACTGGTCAGGCAGACACGATTTACCTCCCGTCGACGACTGTTTCGGAGAGAACAAAAGCTCATGTTGTATAAGAATGAGGAAGGAAAGCGGCCGTATTCAGTTTAAAGGTCCATTATTTCGTGTTTGTTTCTTCAGAAGAGAATTCGATCAAAAAAACTACTACTCTTGGACTGAAAAAATGACCAGTTTTATTTACCAGGAGTTATTCACTCATATATACACGCTGAAACCGAGTTTTTCGCAACTGAAGCAGATGTGCAGGCGCCTTTGGGGAAGGGGGTGGAAATACGTCAGTTTTACTAAATATGTGGTCTATAGTTTGAAACTGTGCAGCACAAAAGTTCTATGCAAAATAAAATAATAGTTATTAATAGTAACTAAATTGCTACCAGCAGATATTAAAGAGCAGACGATCATTTGCGGGATGACATTAAGAACTTTATATATACTGTATGCAAGAAGGAAATGGTGTATGATTACAGGCTCCCACAGCTGCAATAAATATTTACAGACACAAACTAGCAAGACTTGCTAGTAAACAGTTCCGTTTTAGCACTTTTAGACAAAGGTGAACAACTTAATTGTTGATTCACAGAATATTTTTAAATGAATTACTTTTTAATCACGAATTATCGTAAAAATCGGGTGTTATTAAAAAGGCAGTTTTTTTACCCATAACGGTCAAACAAACAATTGTTTTAACTGACAGCTGTAACACATTGAGATAGTCTGCTCTTTAGGCAATAATATGCGTTCTTTCAGCCATAAAAGTTAATATTAAGACTTGGTTACCGAGGAATAGTGATCGTTTTAGTTACTGGGAAACGTGCTACGAAGGAAAGACGTCCAGTATCAGAATCTAGAACACAACAGAGGACAACAGGATGGCCACCCACAACAAAATGGTTCCTACCCACGTACTCTTACGTCCCAAATGACTGTTTTGTAAAGACTAAGGTAAAATGCAGTTTAGTAAGGAAGTTACTGTTACTCAGCACCCTTTTTAATCCAACTGTTTTCCATTCAAAATGGATGAATAACATCAATATAAAAAATAACTTAATATTATACTTTGCATTATGGAAAGTGTTCGAATGTAAAATGTTCTGCTGTGCTGGTACACGATGAAAGAAACGGCACAGTTATCGTATTGCTGAAGGAATTTTCTATTCTGTAATAAGCACTACATGCGTGATGAGAGAGTAACTTCATTGTCCTGTATTGCGTCATACCGATTTAATGGTAATTACTGTTTTTATATGCTATCAACTGGCGCTAAAATAAAGGTGCAAGCATTTAGTAGAGTGGAAATGCTGGTTCATACTAGGTCCGTAATTTACTCCGGTGGAGAGTGTTTCAGTTACTCAACGAGTTCAGACAAATTCAATACTGGTAGCCACATGCTACAGCATCACTGTACCCCCCCCCCCCCCCCCCCGTTCCCCATTCTGTACCCAAAAAGGAGCTATTCGGCACCACACCAGACAGGTGAGAATGGCATGTGCTTGGTCTTCGCTGTCCCTTACCAATGACCTGTTTCTTGTGGATTGGTAACGTGGTTACAAGAGCTTGTAACACCGATAGATTTGTCGTCGATTACATGGAACAGTGCTTATAAGATGTAAAGAGTTCTCTGCGTGGTACACATCCCTTATGCCAGAATGCAGCAGCACGCAGGTGTCGTTCTTTCAACTTTGTGCAGTTGACAACAGATTTTACTGCGTCAGTTTTCTAAAAGGAAATTTAGGCAAGAAAACGACAATCTCATTGCGGAGAACCATTTTTCATACTAACTGCAGGTTTATTAAGCAGCACAACCGAGGCTCCACAACCTATCTCTTCAAGCAGTCTTTTCATATCTTTATCAAAATCTTTTCGTTTTAGGTTTCTTACGAGATCGATTGCTTGTTATTAATTATGAAATGCATTTGCAAACTGCAAATACGATTGGAAAACTGCTGTACGATTTACTAGTAACATAAGGAAATTTGTGCCGGACCGAGAATAATGCGGATTTCCCATTTTACGCGAGCGGTCGCGGTTGCCTTAACTGCTGCATCAGGCAAACGAAAACTACTCCAGGACGCACCCAAACTTCCAAATGTTCTAGTGTACGTCCCATAGTGCTCGCATATGAATCACGAGACCCACACAGGGAGGGACTTCGTTTTACTCGTCAGATTGCCTTGTCTTGACATGAGAAAGTAGGGCAGTGTGTGTATTTTTTTCAGAGCATGCATTTTTGCTAAATACAGACACTCCCCTACTGTATTTGTTTGAATTGTCTTGGTTCTCGGGACGAGCTTACAGTACACACACTGTAGTGGGATATTCTGAACCTACCGGTATCTCTAGTATCATTTGACTCATGATATCAAGTTGCTGGACAGAACACACGCATCGAAATCCAAAATGCGTCAAATATGCGCCGTATCAACAATTTTAATTACTCTCATGACGTCACATTCGTTGACATCGCAAAATCATTACAAAACGAAACCTTTCAACCCATACTCATCCTCGAGCTACGCAATTTGCATTCCAAGTAAATACAGAAGCAAATCAATATTGTCCGTTTTCTATCTACTTTGTCCTCGTATACGTCACGAAATTCGCCGACGTACAGTATCATTAGAGTCGGCCTATCGCTAGTTAAGAATTTATGGGAAACTAAATTGCGTCTTCTACAACGTGTGTATTTCGTTGAGTCACTCTTCACAGAAATTAATTACAGGCCAGTTTGAACCAACCTTATCCGAAAGGCAACTAAAGGACTTCTCTAGACAGAATGTATAGAGAGTGAACCCAGAACACCAATCCACCACAGAACAGCTTCCTACCTTTCAGTCGTCTCGCAGACGACACCATCCAGTTGTCCAAGCAACGCTTCCCAGTACATCAATCGGTTTTGCGACGGGTGAAGCGACAGCAGTTTTAGCCCGAGTCCCAACGAGAGCGCACAACGTGAGCTGGTCTCCGGTCTTCTGACGATCGAGCGCGGCTGTCGCTTCACCAGTAAGGCCCTTCGGTAACCAGGTGGTTCCAGCTGGCAAACTCTGACCACGAGTCGAGCTTAGCGTGAAGGGCGTCTCTGAACTTACCGGCGCCCTGGGCAGGCCCAGGCCCGGCGCCGGCGGGGACCGACGCCACCGCCACCGCCGCGGGGGCGGCTGCGGGGGCGGGCGTCGCGACGGCGGGCGCCCGCCGCACCAGCGCGTAGTTGGCTCCGCCGTTGCTGTCCCAGTACTCGTGGCCGCCGCAGCGGAAACACACGCAGAACTCCACTCGCCGCGAAGGTTCCCGTGGTCGAGCTGGCTCGGTGGTGGTGGTCGCTGCTTTAGTGTCACTAGCGCTGGAAGAACAGGATGTCGTGGGCGCAGGGGAAGAAGCGTTAGAGGCAGGTGAAGGAGAGGATGCGGAGGAACAAGTGGTTGAGCCAGGAGAAGAAGCTGATGCGGAGGAAGAATCGGACGATGAAGCTGGCGTCGCAGAGGCGGGAGACGAGGTGGACGGCGACGACTCCGACGACGACGAGGAGGAGGAGGAGGAGGAGGAGGAGGAGGAAGAGGAGGAAGGGGAGGATTCGTCCCGCGGATTCGCAGGTGGGAGAGACACGCGGAAGGAGAAGGTGTCGTAGAGCACGTAGGCGGAAGAGCACGCCACCTGGTTCTCCACGTAGGAGCACGGCTCGTCCGTGTACGTCTTCCAGCCATCCGCCGTCCAGCGCAGCTTCACCTCCTTGTGGAAGTCGAGGTTGCGCACCTTGACTGTGCCCGTGAAGACGCCCTCGGCGTCGCGCACTATCACATTCTCCAAGGAGACGTTGCCCGAGTCGAGCCGCTCGCGGAACTGCAGGTAGTCGGAGGCGGGCTGCGCGAACTCCGGCACCCAGCGCTCGGGTTCGGAGGCGGTGACTGCGGCGGGCGAAGAAGCGGCGCTCGGGACGGAGGCGGCCTCGTTGGCGGCGGCTGCGACGGCGGCGGGCTCCAGGTCGCGCATCACCTGCGCGAGGAACTGCAAGCTCCACGTGGGCGGCGCATTTGACGGTTCGCGCATCACTCGCACCTGCACAGCCAGAGGCAACGCAGCGTTAGTCAATGCCGCTCTGGGTTCTGCCGAACTTTTTATTCAGCTTTACAGGAGAGCGTGAAGAGGAAGGTGCAGTCCTTACAGTACGTCCTTAAATTCCCTGATCTCAAAACGGGCGTTGGGGGGGGGGGGGGAGGGAGAGGGAGGGAGGGAGGGAGGAAAAGGAGGCGGAGGAGCAAAGTAGGAGGGGAGGGCGTGGGTAAGGGGTCCGCCAAAATCTCACCAAATCTCATTTAAAGAACCTAGGGCATGAAGATATCACGTGAGGCAATACTGACCCTACGACTTATTTTAGAAGCTAGATTAAAAAAGGCAAACCTACGTTTCTAGCATTTGTAGACTTAGAGGAAGCGTTTGACAATGTTGACTGGAATACTCTCTTTCAAACTCTGAAGGTGGCAGAGGTAAAATACAGGGAGCGAAAGGCTATTTACAATTTGTGCAGAAACCAGATGGCAGTTATAAGAGTCGAGGGACATGAAAGGGAAGCAGTGGTTGGGAAGAGAGCGAGACAGGGCTATCCCCGATGTTACTCAATCTTTATATTGAGCGAGCAGTGAAGGAAACAAAAGAAAAATTCGGAGTAAGTACAAAAATCCATGGAGAAGTAATAAAAACTGTTTGCCTATGACATCGTAATTCTGTCAGATACAGCAAAGGACTTTGAAGAGCAGTTGAATGGAATGGATAGCGTCTTGAAAGGAGGATATAAGATGAAAATCAACAAAAGCAAAACGAGGATAATGGAATGTAGTCGAATTAAGTCGAGTGATGCTGATGGAATTAGATTAGGAAATGATACACTTAAAGTAGTAAATGAGTTTTGCTATTTAGGGAGCAAAATAACTGATGATGGTCGAACTAGGGAGGATATAAAATGTAGAGTGACAATGGCAAGGAAAGCATTTCTGACGAAGAGAAATTTGTTAACACTGAATATAGATTTAAGTGTCAGGAAGTCATTTCTGAAAGTATTTGTATGGAGCGTAGCCATGTATGGAAGTGAAACATGGACGATAAATAGTTTGGACAAGAAGAGAATAAAAGCTTTCGAAACGTGGTGCTACAGAAGAATGCTGAAGATTAGATGGGTAGATCACGTAAC
Organism: Schistocerca gregaria; assembly: GCF_023897955.1. Lineage (NCBI taxonomy): Eukaryota > Metazoa > Arthropoda > Insecta > Orthoptera > Acrididae > Schistocerca > Schistocerca gregaria. The sequence goes on along the minus strand of NC_064926.1, from coordinate 215,152,851 downwards.
TAATAAGGAAGTATTGAATAGGACTGGGGAGAAGAGAAGTTTGTGGCACAACTTGACTAGAAGAAGGGATCGGTTGGTAGGACATGTTCTGAGGCATCAAGGGATCACCAATTTAGTATTGGAGGGCAGCGTGGAGGGTAAAAATCGAACTGAACTGACCGCTTTACAGGTGTGCATGCCAGGGACTCTCAGCTTTACACAAGTGCCGTGTAACTAGCAGTTTTCATCGAGGAAGTTCCCTGCCAAGCCAGTCGAAACCGCTGCGTACCAGTCGTGATATTCTGCAAGGAACATAAAGCGGATGTAATTCTGTTCAACTGACTTCGTATCAAAACTCTCACGATTTGTATGTTAAGCGGCATGCCGAAGTCTAAACACACGTGCGAGCAAGAAGTTGATCGCTTGTGGAAGGAAGGTAAGCTGAGGTTCAACCACGAGAGTTTTCTTAGTGGTTATATAAATCAAGGGAATGGAAAGCGACGTAATCTTAAGGTTCGAAGGAACCTAGAAACAATGTTTTCTCATCTGCGAAGTAAGTGAAGCTTGAACAACATTCAGTGCCAATTTTTAGGGATCGGTCAAAATGGTCCTAGCACGTTCGTGATTCCTTTTGATCCGTCCGTCCATCCAGATAGTATACACTGCGCGCACTCTGTTATATTGATGTTTGAAACCTACTTTTAAGTCACGCGACAGAATAAAGCCGCTCTTTGTACTTTACACCCGATGCGCAGTGTAGCCGATATTTTCTTATTCTCATTCATAACTTGAATTAAAAACTGGTGTAGACAATTTAACGACTTTTCTTAGGATTATACATGCAGTAATACGGTTAATTTCTCCGATGTGCCCGATATTAATACAAGTTACAGAAGTACAGTTGAGGCAATACCTTTATTGCGAGTCACTCACCCCTTCCACACGAGTATTTTAGACAAAATTAGTGTGTTTTATGCTTCCGTTATACCAGTAGAAATACTGAAACAATATCAAGATAAGCATTAGATATTCGGAAACTGATTTCTGAGAAAACTCAGTGAGTTGGATATTGACGTTCTGACATCTTTGATCAAAAATTGCGTAAGGATTTGCGGTCCATTGTATTTTTATGAGAGAGATAAAATGCCACGCACAGTTTGATGATGTGTCACAGACCTTCTTCCCCCCCCCCCCCCCCCCCCATATATATAGAATTATTTAACATGTCCGAAAGAACAGATGCCGTGTTAGTATATTCACTAATACAACAGATCGCCTGGAGGATTTATCAGCAGACCCTGGCGGAAGATAGTGCCCCTTAGACTCTGTTCTGTTAAGGAAATAATAGGGTTTTACGTCCCTTCTGCAGCGAGATCAGAGACGGAGAACAAACTGAGTGTGAAAGGAAATAGACCGTGTACTTTTAGAGGGATCCATGCTGGACTACCTAATGAATGTCCTGTGTCCTAACACAGCAGTATCTAGCAAGGCTACATAATGCTAAGTCGCGGCAATGACTTTCCACGCACAGGGCGTTGCGAGAAAGGGACACCTCGCAAGCGGTGGGCCGAATGTAACTAAGCTGGAGACGCTGGAATGTTGACAGTAGTAGTAGTCCCTCCAGCGGGCGCAGCTGCTGTGTGTTAACGAGTTGGGCCAACTAATCGCCATGGCTGTGCAAGCGCCGTGGCTGTGCCAGCAAGGTCGCAGGCGAGCGGAGTGCTGCACTAGACGTGGAGGCGAGGTCGGCCGGCATTGGCTGCTGGGTCGGCGGGGCTGTGCGAAGCGCCCGCTAATCAGCTAATCGTTGCGCCCTTAGTCCTAGACCCCATACAGCCGAAGGAAATTAGCACTAGTGGGCGCTCGGGGTCTCGCCTTCAGCGCTTCCTCACCAAGGACGTTTCAGCCCACGAAATATCACCGTGGGCGTGGGACAGCTTACTGAGGACTGCCGTAGGCATTAATTCATATTGCGTACCAGCTACAGCACGCTCTATAACATTAAAACTGTTTACCACCTAAGGATCAACAGCAAATGGAACACCAGAATACTGTAGTTTGGAAAACATTTACCGAGAGTACTATCAAATACTCTACACCGAATCTGTATCATCCCTACAGTAGACTATATGTTGACTGTAACGACTGTTAACTTCGTTATATAATGCGCAACTGCAAACAATATTTTGTCCGATTCTGTGTAATATTTCCCCTGATGGTACCAAACGCTGTAAAGATGCCCTCAAGTACTGCTGCTGTTAAGTATGCAAGGGGCTTTAACTCCAAACGAAAAGTCAAGAGCGATGTGGTTAGAGGAATGCACAGGACATGCCACTCGGGATCACCTTCCTATTGCACTTTGCCTGTCGTTGTCTGTGAGATATGCCCTGGCTCGAAGGTCAAAGTGCGCTGGAGCACCATCATTCTGAAATCACGAACTAGTGTCAGTTGCTAGGTAACGTCCCCCGCAAGTTCAGCCAAAGCCTTGTCCAGGAAGTTCAAATCTTCCGATGACGACCAGCAACGCCGTAGTAGCCAGTTCCAGCCCCCTTCAGAAGCCTTTGTACTTACCGCAGAGTTCACTGCTATATTAGAGGCACTGGTTTTTTTACCACGGGGTACATAATGGGACACTCCTTCTGGCAGACTCGCGATCAGTATTGCTGCTCCTAGGAAACTTGCGGTCAAAAATATCATCATTGTGTGCAGGACTGTAGGTCCTATTTCTGAACTGTAGCGCCTCAACAACAAAAATGACCATTCATTGGGTACAGAGGCGCTATGATATTACTGAATGAAATCGTCTACATTCTTGCTAAGAGTGGTGTCCACCAGGGAAAGAGAAAGTATCAACATGTTCCTTAGAAATACCTTCTGAAAGCCAGCAAGTAAGATCCTTATAGGATCTAAGTGGCTAATGGGATGTTCGTTATGCAACCTTACTACTGAGCATCAATGCCGACTGTGGTTCTTCCTCGGTATGTACCACAGTTTCTGGTCACCAAATTCCACCTTCTCTTTAACCACAGATGGTTCTCATTTCATCTCTATCAGCTGCAACTGATGGCCCCACCTCTATGCGATTGTAGCGTGGAGACGTGCGAGCGTCTCTGATCTCCTCCCAAAATCGAGGACGAATTTCAAGGCATTTGGCACAAACAGCAAGCCTCAACAGTACCAGAACTATGGGGTTCATAAATTCTTAGCTCCAATAGGAGCAAATATATGAGCAAAAACTGTTTCCAGTCCCCGAGGTATAGGATGACCAGCATGACAGGAATGTTGTGTGGGACTATCGGCCTGCCAAATCAACCTGTGTTGAAGGGCAGCCTATATTCCAGGGGCGGGGGGGTGGGGGGTCCGAAACTTTTTCGGAGCCCAAACATGTAGGCTGCTGTGTGTGGTGTGGGAGTAGTATTTGTCTGCTTTACTGAAGTGTATTGGAGAGACTACATACGCCGATCATGGCTGGTGAGAGAGATAAATGATGGGATGGAGGTGGAAGGCTTAGGTGGGCAGAGAGGAAAGAAGTGGTGGACATAAAGTAGGGTGGGGGCCGGAAGGATTCAATATGTGGGTCAAATGCATATGCAAGCAAAGCTGCAGAGAAAAGCATTATACAGAAATGAAACTTTACTGGCTAAAAAGTCAGTATACAATTACTATATTTCCAACACATATCAGTGTGTGTGTGTGTGTGTGTGTGTGTGTGTGTGTGTGTGTGTGTGTGGTTTTTTATGGACAGGGAATTGCAGTTACACAAAGGCATGATTATAGTAAGTAGGTTCAAACGGACAGATTATTGTAGCTACACGAGATGAATAGGCTCTCATGTGATAGCCTAGTGTGGACAGCGGCATCAAACAAGTCTTTGGGCAGAAGACTATCAGTAGTAGTAGTAGTAGTAGTAGTATAGCGATAGAGGGAATGCAGTAAGTATACGAGTAAATTCTCGTGTCGTACCTGTGTGAGCGAGTAGCCCTTGTCATCGGCGAAGACGACCTTCTTCTTGGCGGCTCTGGGCGGCGGAGAGGCGAGGCACGGCCTGGTAGGGGCTGGCTTGGGCGGCGGGGGCGGCGTGTAGCGGCTGCGGTAGAAGTAGTCCGGCGGGCTGTGCGACACCAGCACCTCGGGCATGGCGGCCAGCGAGCACATGGCGGCGGTGGAGCTGTTACTGCTTCCCGGGCTGCAACATGGCCACACATCGCTCACACTTAGCAGCAGGCACTGAGATCCTCCACACTACTAAACACATTCCGTCAAATTTCGGTTCCACGATAAACCGTGCAAGGCTGTCGATTCACCACCTAGGAATCACAATTAATAACAGCTTAAACTGCAACGATCCCATAGAAAAAGGACGAACCCAACACTACGTTCTACAGGTAGAATACTCTGAAGGTGCCAAAGATCTACTAATTTGGCTATGTACACTACGTTCGTCCGCTCTCCTTTGGTTTATTGTTGCGATGTATGGTATACAAACTAGATTAACTATTTACACGAGGCGAGTATAGACCGTGTGTGCTCGCATCGTCAAAAACAGTTACAGTACATACGTGACGATATCCCAGGAGTAATCGTGCCGCGGTAATAGATTGGAAGGTAATCAGTGTTGACGCAAGCAGAAGAAAGCAGGCAAGTGACTGCCATACAGCGAAGTAGTGACTACACTTAGCCAGTGTAATAGCAAAATACACTACTGGAAATGGAAAAAAGAACACATTGACACCGGTGTGTCAGACCCACCATACTTGCTCCGGACACTGCGAGAGGGCTGTACAAGCAATGATCACACGCACGGCACAGCGGACACACCAGGAACCGCGGTGTTGGCCGTCGAATGGCGCTAGCTGCGCAGCATTTGTGCACCGCCGCCGTCAGTGTCAGCCAGTTTGCCGTGGCATACGGAGCTCCATCGCAGTCTTTAACACTGGTAGCATGCCGCGACAGCGTGGACGTGAACCGTATGTGCAGTTGACGGACTTTGAGCGAGGGCGTATAGTGGGCATGCGGGAGGCCGGCTGGACGTACCGCCGAATTGCTCAACACGTGGGGCGTGAGGTCTCCACAGTACATCGATGTTGTCGCCAGTGGTCGGCGGAAGGTGCACGTGCCCGTCGACCTGGGACCAGACCGCAGCGACGCACGGATGCACGACAAGACCGTAGGATCCTACGCAGTGCCGTAGGGGACCGCACCGCCACTTCCCAGCAAATTAGGGACACTGTTGCTCCTGGGGTATCGGCGAGGACCATTCGCAACCGTCTCCAGGAAGCTGGGCTACGGTCCCGCACACCGTTAGGCCGTCTTCCGCTCACGCCCCAACATCGTGCAGCCCCCCTCCAGTGGTGTCGCGACAGGCGTGAATGGATGGACGAATGGAGACGTGTCGTCTTCAGCGATGAGAGTCGCTTCTGCCTTGGTGCCAATGATGGTCGTATGCGTGTTTGGCGCCGTGCAGGTGAGCGCCACAATCAGGACTGCATACGACCAAGGCACACAGGGCCAACACCCGGCATCATGGTGTGGGGAGCGATCTCCTACACTGGCCGTACACCTCTGGTGATCGTCGAGGGGACACTGAATAGTGCACGGTACATCCAAACCGTCATCGAACCTATCGTTCTACCATTCCTAGACCGGCAAGGGAACTTGCTGTTCCAACAGGACAATGCACGTCCGCATGTATCCCGTGCCACCCAACGTGCTCTAGAAGGTGTAAGTCAACTACCCTGGCCAGCAAGATCTCCGGATCTGTCCCCCATTGAGCATGTTTGGGACTGGATGAAGCGTCGTCTCACGCGGTCTGCACGTCCAGCACGAACGCTGGTCCAACTGAGGCGCCAGGTGGAAATGGCATGGCAAGCCGTTCCACAGGACTACATCCAGCATCTCTACGATCGTCTCCATGGGAGAATAGCAGCCTGCATTGCTGCGAAAGGTGGATATACACTGTACTAGTGCCTACATTGTGCATGCTCTGTTGCCTGTGTCTATGTGCCTGTGGTTCTGTCAGTGTGATCATGTGATGTATCTGACCCCAGGAATGTGTCAATAAAGTTTCCCCTTTCTGGGACAATGAATTCACGGTGTTCTTATTTCAATTTCCAGTAGTGTATATTCTGAACTGTTATTCAAGGATGATGTGTACATCAAGCTGGAAGGGCTCTCGCCAGGGAGCAAAGCATATTCTGCTCAGGGCTGTGAAGTTTTAAATGTGCCTATTCCAGCAAAGCGCAACGACGAGGATACAATGATACATGCTTCCATAATTTCGCTATTGATCCTGCTTCGCAGAGCAAACCGCTCGCAGAACGTTTTGCACACTTGAGACCACGATCATGCTACTCCCTCCGAGGTGTGCCCCATAATTTAGGGCATTTCTTCGACCCTTCAATAAGTAAGTCCGAATCCAAACAGGCTGTATCCACGGCAAATCCAAACAGGCTGTATCCACGGCAAGCCGACGGCAGTTCCTGCTAGAGTTACCAACAGCTGTGCCTGGCCAATTCTACCACAGTCAGAGATGGCTACGAAGCTGAAGTGGTTGGCGAACACAACGCGGAGAATTCGCGACTTCGCTGTCATTCTGTATGTTGCTCCATACTGTCATTCTGTATGTTGCTCCATTGCTTCAAATTTACTACTAAAACGCCCGAGGAAATGATGTGAGCTCGCGATAATACCCTACTCGTGTCCAGCGAGCCATGTGAGTCACGGAAAACAACGGAAGTTCAGAGAAACGCAGCTCGTTTAGTGTTATCACCTAGTAGGAAAGTGAGTGTCATGGAAGTAATATGCGAATTGCGACGGCAGTCTATAGAAAGCAGGCGTTTTTCGTTTCGGCGAGATCTTTTTACGACATTTCCATCACCAACATTCTTTTCCACGTGTCAAGATATTTTGTTGACCCCTGCAAACTGAAGTACGTCAAGGAATTGGGATACTGAGGGAATTTTAGAGGGCAAAAATTGTAAGGGAAGACAGACTGAAATACATCCAGAACGTAGGTTGCAAGTGCTACTCTCAGATGAAGAGGTTTGTACAGGAGAGAAATTCGTGGCGGCATCATAATACCAGTCAGAAGGTAGAAGAAATATGTAGGAAGCGTTGGAAGCTTTTTAACACTGTTCGCAAATGGTATGGTTGTCTATAGGAAAGTAGCAACACCAGAAGACAATATAGACTTGCAGAGGACTTCTGAGTGGCACAGGCTCTGACAGTTGAACCTGAACGTATTTACAATATTTCACATACATTGTAAAGATATCCACTATTGTAGAACTACACTGTTTATTAGAAATTGCTGGAAACAGAGTCAAGCGTAAAAAATTAGCAGCGACCTTAAGTGAATGAGCGTATAAAATAAATTGCAGGAAAGCCAGATGCCCGACAGATTCGTAGGAAGAATGTTAACGAAATGTAATTCATCCACTAAAGAAGTGGCTTAATCGGCGCTCTTTGGACTGGTTCTAGAGTACTGGATCATTTAGTCCGCCCGCGAGCTTTAACATCCTGAACGAACTTAACTGGCAGGAGTTACATGAGCGGCTTTATGGATCACTAAGAGGTTTACTATTGAAATTTCAAGGAAGCATTTCTCGGGAAGAGAACGTGTTACTTCCTCCCGCATAAATCTCGCGAAATGGCCACGACGACAACATTCGAGGAATTGGGGCTAATACAGATGCTTACAATCATTATTCTTACGCATCATTCACGGGAGGGAGGGGTACCAGAAGTATCCTCTGCCACACACCGTTAGGTCGCTTGCGAAGTGTTTTGAAGTAATAAAAACATCTCTTAAGTGAAGATTTAAAAGCTCATTTTTTTGCGAAGTGGTATTAGAGAGTGGGACTTTCGAGCAAGCGTCTGGAACATTGTTCTATCCTCTGCTACACACCTAAGTCTGAATAGTAGGAGTATTCATGTAGAATTTTTTTCTCGTTTTATAAGGTTAAAGTCCGATGTCGCGGGAATATATCATCGCTTCAGAAGAATGCGCTTATTTCCTTCAAGTGATGTGCTGCTGTTCTACGAAGAATCCTAAGGACATAATGTTAACACGTAACAGCTTCCTGCAAACTACTACTTTTAATTATAATGTCATTGATTTACTTTTGTGTACTGCCGCTCGCACAAGCTTCTCACGACCAGACACGATCTAGGTACCAGTTTCTGCGGCAATACTTCTCTACGGGCAATAAAACAGCCAGATATTAGATTGATCTTGATGTCTGGCGTGTGCAATTAAACAGCAGTGCTTTCGGCCCGCGCTTTGCTCCTGTGTGAACTTAACCGCTCACGATTGTTATCTTTATCCACGGCATCGTTTATTCTCACAAAAAAGAAACTAATGTAGTGGAACGAGAACGAAAACAAGACGCGACCAGAGAAGCTATAAGTGGCACGGAATGTGGAACACACGCCGCGCGCAGTACACGTATGAGATACAGAGAGCGATAGACTGCCGGGGACGGGCGATCAAAGAGCTGTGCGAAGCAGAGCGTGTCGGCGCCATGAGGCCAAACCAGCCAGGAAGAGCCCAGGAGTCGAACTCGTGGCCGGAGGCAAAGAGTGTGTGCGCGTACGCGTGTGTGTGTAACGGTGAGTGCTTCTGGGTCCACGCCGAGCATGCACGCACAGCTTCAGCGTGAATCAGCCGAAGCTTACTCTGTTCGAATTTCCCATTAACAAATAATGCATTAACAAAGCTTCACGTTACTGTCTTAATTTGTTTCTGTTCACTTGCGTAACATCGAAATTACAGTAAAGAAACAATGTAATTTTGGTTTCGAGAAATTCAGTTGTTTGTGAACAACACATGCTTAGTATAATCTCTGATACGCGTAATTTTTTCTAGATAGCTGTATTATACAGTTGAATATTTCGTCGACATGTAGTTCATTGGACACGAGTAGCCCAATTTCGTATGAGGAGGAGGAGGAGGAGGAGGAGGAGGAGGAGGATATTGTGTATTTTCTTCGTGAAACTTGTGTGATTCGCTCATATAATTTACTTCAACAGCGTACAGTCCAAATTTGTGCTTTAAGTACGTTAACTCGCTCTGCAACGGTTTCCAGTTTATGCTCGAAAGTGTTCAGTATTCGGCTGCTTATTACACCGATTTCGTAAGCCATCTCCATTTCTACCTGGATCTCAGCGGATTATGTACTACTGGTTGATAAGTCAGAAACAAGTCATCAGTAAAGTTTGTCTGTGATAATGATTGAAGCAGAAGAAACGGATTAAAATTTGTGCTGCCAACGGGACTCGAACCGAGGTCCTGTTTGTTGGGCAGAAATGCTAACCATTACATTACCACAGCACTATGGCTAGCGTTGCTGAACGAACTACTCAAGTAGAGTGCCTTCCCAACACAAACTTCAATTCGTATCTTCTGCTTATTTTCCCCTACACTGTCACTACTGCCAGGGCTCTCCGGCGTGGAATAGCACCCTAGCGTTGGACATAATGGGAAAGTCCTGTACCATCGTGAAGCAATGCTAACCATAGTGCTGTGGTGGTGTAATGGTTAGCATTTCGAAGACCCGGGTTCCAGTCCCGGCCGCAGCACAAATTTTAATCCATTTCTTCTGCTTCGATCATTATCGCAGATAAAGAGGAGACGTATGTCTCAGAGAAAAATATAAGATCAGTAAGGCTTGTAAAAACCAAGCAGAAGTTGCTCTGTTTTCCTGTTTACCAACAATGCCTATGGAAAAATTGATTACCATGACCGCGCCACTAATAAATGGACGCGTTTTGTAAAGACGTTTGCAACTTTACTATTGATACGGGAAATTGGGCTCTCGGTCCTAACAGCAATTCTCAGACTAATGATAATTACAATCAGTAACTAGACTATCTTTAGCAGACAGCTCATCTGGTGCTAACCCAAGCGAAGACTCAGATCCATAATTTACGTGTGACGGAATTCGCAAGGGTTTACTCCCAGTCTTTCAACAATGCTAACAGTTCTTAGGGGTTTTGGTACAGTCCTCTCCATTTGTCAGCCTGCGCTGTAACTGAACTCCCAGAGTTCAGCAAGGTTGAGGTCAACTCATTGCGTAGCCATTCACTTTCATTCATATCCCGTGGGAAGCTGTGTTAAGGTCCACACTTCATGAACAAAAGATGTTTCAAATTGAAAATGTTAAGAGCCGTAGGTACAGGATAGCAACAAACAGTATCGTCAGAAACACATTGGCATTAAGAACGTCTGATTGCAAGTAGGGGAGGAGACAAAAAGGTTATAGATAGCCAACTGTTCAGAGTTCTCATCGAGGTCATTGGACACTATCATTTCATCTGAACGATGGGGGTGGAAGGAAACTGCTGTGGCATCTGCCCGACTGTGGAGAGACCACGTTTAAGCTACATCGAAACTGTCTAAACGCACTCGTCCACAACAGTACAGGGTCGTAACCGCTGCGCTACCTCTTTCCTAACATATAATTAAGATCGGTAATATATTCATCGCAAGCTGCCTAAGAACCATTACTTTTTAGCCCATGTCTCATTTCACTACTTTCGCACACTAAAACCGCAAGCTGTGTGCTGCCTGCCATGTAGAAGCTTCTGGTGTCGAGAAGGTCGACGAAGTGGCAGAAGGTGAGCCCGTCTAGTCACAACCTGGCACCTGTCCTCTGCAAGCGACCCTGGGCTCGCCAATTTCTGCACGTTGGCCCGCTAGAGGGCAGGGCTGGTGATAAATGGGCTATAAATAGGAGCGCCGGCCGCGTTCGTCCGAGACCTACTTGCGTGGAGGTTCCAGCAGCTTACACCGTAGAGTTCCTCAGCGTACGGCCGATTGTAGTCACGTCAGGCGCGAACGTGATGTGTGTGGCCTATACGAGCAACCGAGCGGGTCGAACAAGCCCCCATGATGTATCCTTCACGGGCTAACGCTCAATATGTGCAATCAGCGTTCGTCGTCTAAGGCGCTACGCAGCTATTTCCATGGCCTGTGTACACTACTGTAAGCTTCTAATACCCTCATGGTCCACGCGAACGAAGAAACGAAGTATGTTCTGATAGATTTTTTTCAAATTTTCTTGGCACGTCTTTGAGAGACGTAGGTTTACTTGAGAGACGTAGGTTTACTATGATATAATACGTGCTCTTCCTGGGTCATCTGAAGAGGGTAGAGAGGAAAGTACGTCATTACATGATTAAAAAAATGGTTGCTAGGTTTAAGGGCACAGAGAAGAAAAACGCAATTTTTTTTATCTTTACCACACAACACGGCTAATTTATTTTCTCCGTTGCAATGCTTAAAATCGCTAGTGAACGCCTATCGCTTCTGATTATTCATTGTTGTTTCATTGAAGAGCAGTAATTTATTAAGGAACAAATTACCTAAATTGCCAGTTCGCACGGGTCTAGTTGAACCAGTAGAGTAAAACAATTTAATTTCCATACGTCACTAGAATTTCTGTACATTTTCTTCCTCAACTGAAACTAATTATGCCCGACACGACGAACAAAACTACTACTTGACATGGTATCTCTGCAGATAAAATCTCGTGTATAACTGAACCGATCCTTTGAGATCTTTTTTTTAATTTATACCAGTCGTTTGAAACGCTTCAAGCACTAGAACACTGAAAAGAAACAAGTTTTTGGAAGTGGAACACTTGATACCAAGCAAGTCATAAATGTCTAATAGGAAAGGCAGTAGAAAACGTTTTCAAACGGCACTTCGACGTATTATTTTTGCACAAATTTTACATTTTCTTTTTAAGCGCCACAGATACTTTCTCATTGTCGCGGTTTACAACACCAAGCTAAATTACATACCCAACTGATACTTTTGGGCGTTAGTACTTTCTGAAAGCAGGTGACACAGAAAATACATAAACTACACTATCTTCCACAGCCAATCCCCATTTCGATTGAGACACTTCATTTACACGCTATTTTATTTCTACCTTCACGAGTACACACTACTGGCATAATTTAAAGGTTTTACGATCTGCAATCGTCAGAACGCCTACTGCAAACACGACAGCTAAATTACCCAACAGAATTTCTGATCTGCTGCTTTGGTTCAGTCCCCTTGAGTGATTAGGGAGGTCGGACCGTCTATGTTTTTCGGGCTCTGGCAGATCCGCTGGCGCGATGGTGGTGGTGAGTGAGTGAGTGTTCTATTTGCGGCCGTCCTTCCTTCCCGCAGCAGTCAGCTGACGCACAAATAGCTGGCTGTCACCCAGCGACGCCCACGCCGGGCACGTACGCCGCCAGATGCCAGCACCGGCGGGATTGGGGACTTCCTTCCCGACAACGGTTGCCTATCCATCACCTCGTAGCCACTGTCAGGAGCCCGCAGCGGCGCGCACAAGTAATAGCAATGTCACAACAATATGGCCGTAGCTATAGCTGCTTATGTTGTGCTGACCCTGTTTGCAGTACTGTGAGTTGTACAACACTTGCGCGCCACATTCACTGTTGCTCGAGGAAGCAGGAATAGAATCGATGTTCCTGCCAAAGACATTTATTTGTGTGTGTGTGTGTGTGTGTGTGTGTGTGTGTGTGTGTGTGTGTGGTGTGCACGCGCGCAATGGCAAGTACGCGTGGGAGTGGTGTGGGGGCGGAGGGAGAAAATAGATGAAACCATACTTCTTAATGGAACTTAAGTTGAAGTATAAATTAACGCTGGTAGTAGACGCACGACACTGCAGCTGTCAACTGATATGGATTTAATCACTCAGCAAACTTGTTCAGTTAGTAAATAGAGTATTATGATGTATTTTTACACACTATCTTAGCACCCTCAGAACTACATAGGAGTACACGGTTTAATAGTTTATTTTGTGCAGAAACTAATGTTAATGTCGGAATGGATAGTGTCTTGAAAAGAGGATATCAGATGAACATCAACAAAAGCAAAACGAGGATACTGGAATGTAGTCGAATTAAATCGGGTGGTGCTGTGGCAATTATATTAGGAAATGATACGCTTAAAGAAGTAAATGAGTTTTGCTATTTGGGGGGGGGGGGGGGGGCAAAATAACTGATGATAGTCGAAGTAGAGAGAATACAAAATGTAGAATGGCAATGGCAAGGGCAAGGAAAGGGTTTTTGAAGAGAAATTTGTTAACATCGAGTATAGATTTCAGTGTCAGGAAGTGGTTTTTGAAAGTATTTGTATGGAGTGTATCCATGTATGGAAGTGAAACATGGACGATAAATAGTTTGGACAGGAAGAGAATAGAAGCTTTCGAAATGTGGTGCTACAGAAGAATGCTGAAGGTTAGATGGGTACATCACATAACTAATGAGAAGGTATTGAATAGAATTGGGGAGAAGAGAAATTTGTGGCACAAATTGTCTAGAAGAAGGGATCGGTTGGTAGGGCATATTCTGAGGCATCAACGTATCACCAATTTAGTATTGGAGTGCAGCGTGGAGGGTAAAAATTGTAGAGGGAGACCAAGTGATGAATACACCAAGTGGATTCAGATGGATGTAGGTTTCAGTAGGTACTGGGAGATGAAGCTTGCACAGGGTAGAGTAGCATGGAGAGCTGCATCAAACCAGTCTCAGGACTGAAAACAAAAACAGCAACAACAACAACAACATAATCACACAAATAGTTCGTGTATGCATTTAGAGATACGAGGGGGAGTTCAGCTAGTAAAGCAACATTTTTTCCTCGACCAGTTTCGGTTTAAAAACACTTGAGATTTGGTGAGGGATATCATGGAATAATCGCGCTTTAGCCCCTGCAGTTTTATGAAGTCCCGGTAGGTGGTGGCTCTGTACGTAGCGGTCAAAATGGCGTCTGAGGTGCGTTCCAAGCCGGTGTCACTCAGTTTTTCGCCAGAAACCAGGCCATTTCAAATGTTCACAGGCTCTTGCAGAATGTCTACAGACATGGCAGTAAACAAAACCACGGTGAGTTGTTGGGCGAGGCGTCTGTCATCATAGCAACAACGTCGCACAAACTTGTCCTATCTACCTACAGCCAGAATCTAGCACCTTCCGACTTCCATCTGACCAAATGAAGGATGCACTCCGCGGGATGCAGTACGTAGATGATGAGGTTATTAATACAGCGAGATGTTGGGTCTGACGATCTGTAGAGTCGTACCATGCGGGCATATAGGACCTCCCCAGTAAGGTGTCTTAAGGCCGTTTGACTCACTTACTGAACACACTACTCACAAATTTGGCGCTTAGACATTCGTCACATTTCGTTCTTTAACCGCAGTTATGGTGCGGAAATTAACTAGTGAGGAGAAGGAAGAAATTAAATCCCAAATGATTACCTCAAAAAATATCCAGCCAATCATTCATGCTAACACTTGATGTGCAGCAATGTGAAACCAAGGGCAGTGTAATTACAATATGAGAAAGAAAGCATGCAGATAATACAGTTTAACTCTTATTTATATGTGTCTTCATTGCCTAATACCAGATGAAACTAGAATATTACGCTCGAACATTAAAGATAACAAAAGCGTATCTTAAAACTGTGCATTTCATGGCGTCTCAACTTATCAGACGTAGATACCAAATTATCAACAAACTACTATACCTTTTTTGCACTAAGCATTGTGTTTTTTGTGTACATACGTTAAGGCAAGTGCAGCAAAAAATATGAGATTCGAAAATTCGGTATTTTTTAGACTTCAGCGCGCCTCAACAACGAGGGAAAACTTAATTTAAAAACATGTAAAAAGTGGAAGGGGCACTTCAAGTAAATCGTACGCCAAATTTACAACGAAAAATTGAGTAAACAGCAAACGAGAGAAACTTATGTGTACTGTATTTATATAACGACCATTGATTACGCATTGTATGCTGTTCGCTTAAGTCAAAGGAATTGATAGACTGATAAATTTTGTCATCATATAAGTTAAATTTTGTCATCATATAAGTTAAATAGTGCTATCACTTTTCGCTTACGCAACATACTGATGCCAGGATGAACAGTTTTATTTTTCTGGTAGCGTGTGACAATCGAAAAAATAAAAATTACTTCGCGAGAAACTATAGAACGATTTCGCTAACATTTTAACAGAAAAAACTGTTCTCTTAAGGTATCCACGCGGACGAATCGCTCTCTTTCACTATCTTGCATGCTTGCTGCCGGTCTGAAAGCTCAATTAATTACGTGCGAGGGGGAATGCCCCTGACCGCATAGAGGGATTAACCTAGATGCATGACAGACTACAAATTTGCGTAACACTATCCATCTCTGGTGACAGAGCGGTATAATGCTAAACACCGAAAGCGAAAATCGAGGTCAGGTTTCATGTTATTTCGCGAATATTTCGTCCTGTCATTAGGTGGGCTCTATGTACCTAATCGGTTTACATCGTAACACCTCATTTTGCAGTTCATAGTCGTGTACAAAAAGTTTTTTGCCGTACTTCCCAGAGAGACCAAGTTTGTCTTTCACCATGTGAGATATTTTAGAACCACACACTCACAGCTGCGGACAGATGACATATTTAGTGCGCTGTGCTAAGGACTATAGTCCAATTGAAGTACATCACACTATGGAAGACGGTGTATTACATGTCTGTTCGTAGATTAAGCCAGACGTAGATTAAGCGATATGACATTTCTTACTTTGAACTAATGACAGGAAGCGGTTAGCTATGCAAATACACCGAAAACTAAATATGCCACTGGCATGGGGAACGAAAGGATCTTTGACGTCTTAGAATACGCTATCTTCAAGAGGATAGTGTTTACTTCACTCTGAAGGCTATGTTCAGGCGTAGTCAGCAAGCCATTTTCAAAATTTCAGATAACACACGACACTTAATCTTCTCAGGAAAGACGTTTACCGTCGCGGGTATTAGGACGCTTATTCCAATGCAGTGCTTTCCCGCGGTCGGACGTAAATGCGCATTCATTATCAGCGTCGTTACTTGACAGGGCTACTAGATGTGACAGGAAACATTCCGCCTTACCTTTCTCGAAATGCGCTCTCAGGTTCATTAAAAGAAACAATGGTAATCTGTTAGGTGCAATTGTTGGCGTCTGTAACGTCAACTTTGCCCTTTGTCTCCACGACAGAGGCAATTACAACGCAGAAGTGTATGATTTAGAACGAAATCTCTCCAAGACCCGGTCGGTAAATGTGAAATCTAGCCTTGGGTTCCACAACCGACTGCGTGAGCTGGTTATCAGATCTAAGCACACCAAAGGTTCTCAGGTGTAGTAGCATGCTTGTGCAATGACTGAGATTTTCTAAAAAACGTTAAGATTGCAGACTGCATTTGTTGCTACTCCAACGATTACTTCACAAGAGGGTCTTTAGAGCTTCCTGCATTGACGCAGCGGTCAGTTCTTCTCAAATCAAGTCATTGAACGTGCCTTTGTCATAAACATTGCTGATATGTGCTTATGTATACCGCAACTTTACGTAATGTATTTGCAGTGACAAATAAGCATAGCGTCGAGCGACTTACACAGAAGTAAAACTGTGCCAACCAGAAGATTGGGTTGAACACCAATTATTTATTAGGCATGTACCTATTTAAAATGGCATGTCCTTGCCTTTCCCGATCTTTGAACTGCCTGACTCAGCCGCATAACCTTGCGTTAAAAGCTGATTCCTTGCCACGGCACCCTAAGTCTTATTGTTATGCAACAGTTTTAATCCATGAACCAGGCTTCTTTTGGAGTGTACAATGCAGATTATATATATATATATATATATATATATATATATATATATATATATATATATATATATATGTGTGTGTGTGTGTGTGTACACCAATGGTAAAATAAGATATGCTTTATCAGCTGTACACCTGTGTAGCATACTATTGGGCTTTGGACGTTATAGACAAACTGAACTATCTCGCACAGACGAAAGTTTTGTCCACGCTGCCGAAGAGAGGCCGTGCGCATCTAGCGCTGTCAGGTCACTTGTGTACTTTTAGTTACAGACGAATTGGGTAACGCTGGGCGAATTTTGCCCAGTGACGACGGCGCAATAAAAGCAAAAAAATAAAAAATAAAAATCAGATTACTGCAATGAAGGGAGAATAAGGTTGGACATTTCATCGAAGACGAGGTCATTAGAGATTGAGCGCACACTGATTGGATTGGCTTAAACGGACCGAACTATGAGGTCATCGGTTCCTTCATACTATATGCATCATCAGGCCGGGAACGGTCTTCAGAAAAGAAGGATGTACCAGACAAACTATGAACCACATTGCAACCGAGAATCAGTAAAACCGGGAGAGAAGCAAAGAGGAGGGGAGAGAGGGAGGGAAAAAGGGAGAGAGAGAGAGAGAGAGAGAGAGAGAGAGAGAGAGAGGAGAGAGAGAGAGAGAGAGAGAGAGATGGGCGAGTTACTACGCCCAGGAAGATGTTGGATGCCCCGGGTATTCCCTTACAAACCTTGATAAGAGCAGGGATGAAGAGGAAAGTGGGAGATTCCTTTTGATGAAAGGTCATACTACGTAAAAATTGGGGAGATCTTACGCGTATTTGAATGCATTTCTTCTCGAACGCTGCGTCAACTCGCTTCGTAAGAGTTGTTTCAACCTTCGGCAACGAAGTGTAACAGATCAGTATTGTCTCCTGCTCTGAACATTTGTCGTAATTTTTGACATGTGAGTTGTCGCCCTCCGTAGTCTCATGGTAAATAATCACTTTTGGTGTGCACGTGTGTTTGAACTGTGGCGTTACTGTGTTCTCACGAATTGTTGAAAGAAGAACAAAAACGACTAAACAGATTTCGATGCGACGAATGTGAGGGAAAAAGAAGATTTTAAACAAATTGTGCTCTTCCCTGTGCCACTATGGGACTTAACATCTGAGGTCATCAGTCCCCTAGAAGTTAGAACTACTTAAACCTAATTAACCTAAGGACATCACACACATCCATTCCCCAGGGCAGGATTCGAATCTGCGAGCGTAGCAGTGACACGGTTCCGGACTGAAGTGCCTAGAACCGCAAGACCACCGCGGCCGGCTTCATAATGGAGATTGGATGAATACTGTACGACATACACTTCGACGAAAGCACTATGAACAAGTAACAAATTTCTAGTCGAACCTATTTTTGGCTATTGCAAGGGAAGAAAAGCGAAACACTTTGCACACGGAAGCAGTGTCCTTTTATCATCTCCACACGAGATGCAACTGGACATACAGGCCGTGCACCATTGAGGATCCCTTCTTCGCATAATCAGTGGGGCTCCTGACTGAATGAGAAGCCATAGGGGAGGACAACTGCACTTCGCAGATTGTCGTCCGTGGGTAAGCGGGCGGTGCAGTCAACGCGGCGCGGCCTATTTCCACGAAGGAGTACGGGTTTTTAACACGAATAAATTGGCTTCGGTTGTGCAATGAAGGTATTGTTGGCACTAATAAGCGACACACGTATAGACACCATCATGCTTCTTACCGCTCAAGTTTACATTCCGCTCATACTCCGACGAGAAGGCCAACCCTTTGCGCTCCCAAAGCCTACGATCATGCGTCAAACAAAATCTCTGCTACTGAACACACACTACATATGACGATATGCCGTCTATACAGCTGACTCGTCTATTTCAGGAGGGTTCCACTTTTGTCATGAAGTCGTTGCAATTCGTCTCCCAATTCTTTTATGCGGTCGTTTTAACCTAATATATAAACCAAAGAATAATTGTTTGTATCCAGGATTCCTTGTTGCGCTTCTGATTTCATTCCACCAGTAAGTACCGCGAGCTCGAACCATAGAGTAACTTTCCTCTCTGCGCTTGCCACTGGTGTCACTTTGGATACTTTGCGTGCACCTGTGCGAGAAGATCGCTGTACACTGCGTACAGGTGGTTGCACCCCGCAGGGTTCAGCCCAGCTGCACCAGACAGCGGCAACGCCGGCGCAGCGCGGAAGGTGAGGCGAGGCGGTCACGTGACCGTCTGGTGGGGCTGTGCTATCGCCGACTGGTCTGGTGGGCCGGTTTAATAATAGCCGACCACGATCTGCTCTCTCCTGCGGGCGGCTGCCTGGCGCAACGGGACAACCAGAGGCGGCTGGGCTGCCACAAAGCAGGAGGAAATGCCGGTACGGCCGCACGGGGGCGTAACCCGTTGAGGCTACATTCCAGAAACAACTGCCAGGCTGCGGTTTAACACGGCGCCGCGATACGACATCTACGGTCTCTGCTGTGAATCTGATTCCCTCCCTGTCAAACTGACTTAGGCTATTTTTATCTTACCCGTAATTAAGATGGAATCTGTGACTGCGGTCACAGTAGCGTATGCTTTTAATGGAACGGCGACCAGGCACTTTACAACGTATTTTTAAAAATTATTTTTGCATTTGTGTTCGAACCTCTGCAGTTTCCCCCTCAAAAGGTATTTACACGGACTTATCAATAGCCATTCGATAAATTCACGAAAGGGACAAAATGATAGACTTCAGTTTATTGGGAGAATTCTAAGGAAATTTAACTCATCTATGAAGACTGTATGTAACACCTGTGCGACCGATTCATGAGTACTTTTCGAGTGTGTGGGATCCCCACCAGGTCGGATTAAAGAAAGACATCAAAATAATTCAGAGACGTGCTGGTAGATCAGTTACCAGCGGGTTCGACCAACATGCGACTACAGAAATGCTCCATGAACCAAAATGGGGATCTGCATTTGTGACAGTGCGCCGAACGATCCTGCCGCCAACACCAAGACCAAGAGGGCGCCAATTAATTACATGAGCTGAAAATGGGGGCAGGGGGTCTCGCAAAATCTCACCAAATCACATTAAGAGGAGGCAATAAAAACTGCCTTCAACTTTTCAATTTAGAAAATGTGAATTATTATAACAGACAATACCAGATTGCTAATCAGTCTATCGGGTCTCTGAACTAAAAAATGTTTTACACGTGTGATGCCCGGGTTTCTCCCATCTGAAACAAGTGTCACATTTCATTCGCTGTGTTCTCCGCTGTGCCGGTCGAAATAATTTCGTGTGAGTGAATCGTGATATACTGCAACGCCTATAAAGCCGACGTTATTGTGTTCAAAATCAATTTGTTTCAAAACTTTTACAATGTTAAACGGCAAGCAGACAAGTCTAAACACGAGTGAGCAAGAAATTAATCGTTTGTCGAAGGAAGCTAAGATGAAGCTCATCGACAAGAAGTCTTAGTGATCACGTAGATTCAGAGAGATTCGAAAGCTATTTAATCATACGGTTCAAAGGAAGATACAAACAATATCTTCCATCTGCGAAGTAGCCAAATGCTCAATGACTATGACTGTATGATATACCATTAAGAGGTCAATTTTTAAGGATCCGTTTAAACGGAAACACTACTTTCGTGGAGCCTTTTTGTCGGTCTATCTCTACCTGTCAGGGTTGGCGTATTTCAAATAGTGTTTTAACAACCTATTAGAATCACGTTAATGCCTTTTCTAAATAAAAGAGTTTTTGAAGTGTTTTAATCCATGTTTAAAACAAGAAATTTTTTTTACCTATTTTTACCCTACTAAGGGTTAAACCTCAGGCGAGGTGCGGGGGTCTTGCCACATTTCACCAAGGTTCAAATTTTAATGAAGCCTCCAACGTAATTAATGGACGTCCTCTAAGGACCGCGAAGACAAGACTAATCAGGGCTCGTACAGAAGCACACGCAGTCTTTTTCCTTAGCTTCGTTTGGGAGTGCAACGCTGGAAAGTAAGTGACGAGCAATAGTAAAAAGTACCGTCCACCATTTACAGCATTTCAGCTTGCAGAATATGTAAACAGACGAAAGTATTACTAAGATTAACCATGTCCCGCTGACCACGAAAAGATTGTTAAATTACAGCATTATCCCTCTATACCAAAGGTAAGAAGATACTTAACTATCTACTGTTCTGAACACCTGCTCATTTAGGGGGCAATAGAGAGTCCGATACCTTGTTAGTTCTACAGTTTTAATGTGTCTTCTCCACGTTCACCACTAATGTGAAAAATGCGGAGGTACATTACAGTTCGGGATCTACGTTAAAATATAGGTCCCCACAACTGGCTGGTTAAGTCAGTTCGATGGAAGACGACGGTGTATCACCTCAAATGGGACCACGCCTAGTAAAGCACAGTGCTGTTAAAACCAACCTTCGCACTCAGGATAGCTAACTTTAAACGATGTACAATCATCTTACGAAGGTTTCATGATCGCATGAAAACGAATTACTGTTTAGAATTGTCGGATAAATGAGTTTACCTGTTTTAACAAAAAAAATTGTTTAACATTTTCAGATTGGCAAAATCGCCAACATGAGCTGAGAAAGTGACACAAAGTCCATGAACTCCGTAAAATCTGCGTTATCTATGCCTGTTTCAGTGATAAGTATTACCAGTTGCTCTCCCACTAGATAAATTTGAGATGCAGGAACAAATATTACAATAGCGATTAGTACGAGGCGACAACGCCGAGGCAATGCTAGCAGAGGCCTCATCGTAACCATTTGCCGCAGTTACTTAATCTGGCTGCTAGAACCGCGTCTGTTGTTATGCCGCTCCCTGTGAAGTTTTATGTACTGTCATCCCGCCACAACTTGAGATAACGCCTCTTTGTCACGCTTGGGCAGTAGCTCTTCCCAGGCATATAAACAAGCTAATCTCTATTCCTAGATGCTGTCTGAATGTTTTGAGCTCACATTCAGAGATCCTAGACGTAACAATGCACTTTTAACCGTATTATTACTTTGCTTAAGTGTTGTTCAGGCTGTTGCTTTCAGCTCTCATCTCCACTGGAAAACAAGGTTGTTATCGCTTCTTACAAAATGTCACCGCCAGTGTAGTGTGAGTCAGACCAAATTCCTTCAGCGTTACCAAACTTTCAACACATTCAGGAGGGATTGGATATCACTATGTCCCCACTGTATCTAAAATCTACCTTGAAAAAAATCTTGCCCGCAAATGTTATACGTTTACCGACCGAAATTCACGTCCTTTCCCATCTCCCCAGCTTCATTTTTATAAAGACGGCAACAACTTTCTCTATAATCTCACTACGAAAATTACTTTGGCTTCATACCCAAAAAAGGCAAAATTCGTTTTTCGCCATTTCGATTAGAAAGTAAGGCATGACGTCAAAAACTCAAAGACTTACTAGGTGAATAACTCATCACGACATTCAACGTATACATATTTGCCATATCAAATACCGCGTTGCATCGTCTGCCATCTATCTCCCGGTGACGTAAACGTCTGGCTTCACACTAATTTACGGAGTGCGAAACAACCTACTGAACTGTTGACTGCAATAAACAAGGATTTCGATAATCATAGAAGAAATACGAAACTATTTTGCTTGGGTTAGTAATTATTTTTACTGTTGTATTAAGCATAAAACATTTACTATCTGCTTTAACTACAATACACTTATTTTCTTCCCCCACGAATTTACTGAACTTTTGGCGGCTGCTCATGTGTTACATTTACCACATGAGCTGAAGGCAGAATTCGGTTTTTGGAGGTGAAATTAAAAGAAAATCTTGTGTTACAGATAAAACAGAATAAGTAAATAAGTGTCTGCGCGTGATTCACCGGCAAACAAGACAGCAGCACCAAAAACTATGATAAGCTATATCAACTGCATTCTGGACAAATTGTCACTTGATACCTTTACCCGTTTTTCTAAAAAAGGCGTCTTCATAGATAGAGGGATAACTCAGTGATCCTTTAAGGGTTACGTTTCTTCAGATTGAGGTACGGAACGCCAACAAACATCGACAACACAGAAAGTGCTGATTTACCTACGGGTACAAGAAAAAAAAAAATACTGTGTGTCTTCCATAACGCGGAAACAATTTCCTTGCAAGCAAGCAGATGATAGCTACAATATCCAAAGATGTCTACCTAATATTGCTTTTTTTAAATTATGGAACAGTTACACAATGTGATTGGAACATACTGCACACGTTTTTGTTTAAGACTAAGTATCTCTGACAAGGGAACCTCCCCATGGCACCCTCCTCAGATTTTGTTATAAGTTCAAGTCTTCCTTGAGTGAAAAATTTTTCCTTCTTTATTTTCGCAAAGTTATGATCTGTCCGTTCGTTCATTGACGTCTCTGTTCACTGTAATAAGTTTAGTGTGTGTTTTGCGACCGCACCGCAAAACCGTGCGATTAGTAGGCGGAAGGACGTGCCTCTCCAATGGGAACCGAAAACATTTGATCGCAAGGTCATAGGTCAACAGATTCCTCTACGGGAAAACATGTTTGATATATTCTATACGACACTGGTGACGGCATGTGCGTCACATGACAGGAATATGTTGTCGACCCACCTAACTTGTACACTTGGCGAATGGGTAAAAAGATTCTTCTACCTTGCCCGATTTAGGTTTTCTTGTGGAAAAAGTAATGAAAACACAAGAGTTTGTCACATAAACTGCAAGAAATGAATGCAACAGTTTCACAGTCGCACAGTTTTCCCTGTGTTCTGTCAAAACATATATGTTTTTAACGTTTTCAAATTTTTCCGTGCGTAGACCGTCAAATCCTGCATATGTCGAAGCAAATCTGAACATGTCCTCGAATTTTGGAGAGCGAAGTTGATTATGTGTGAGTGCCTGAACTTTGATAAATGTCTGAAAATAAAAAAGTAAACTTTTCAGTCGACGGAAGACTTTAACCAAGGACCTTTCGTACCGCAGTTGCTCACGCTAACCACCGGATCACAGCGCTCCTGAGCTCAAATTTCCTGTTATATTGCTTATCTTGCGCATGGACTAAGCAATTTGTATATTTTGCTTATTTTTTTTCATAGTTCCACACAACTTCCTGTTTTCTAGATTGGTCCGAGTTCAGTTTTTCAAGGCCTATCCACTGTGCCAACTTACAACTATATCTGATGGGGGTGCTATGGGGTGGTTCCCTTGCGAGACATGCGTTGTGTTATTTTCTTTTTCCAAGGAGCCGAAATTATTCACATGGACTCACGGGAAACCGTTTTGAAATTACCGCACTGACTAGTTACCACGAGTGAAACGGATGGTGACATCACGATGTGGAGCTGATTACAGCTTCCAGTAAAGCGTTAAGTAATGGAACTGCTTCCCAGCAGAAACAACTGACCTCTGGTTCTGAAGGAGGACGGCCACTTGTTAACCCGATGGCCCGCCGTGGATTGCTCTTGCCAACTTCTTGTTGATGCTTCTCCACAGGACGCACCGAGTGCAATACCCGAGGCCGACGACAATTAACACAATTACTGGAAAACTACCAAAGGCTGCACTGTCCCAGAAGGGTTCGGCAACAGGGGCGTTAACTGTCCATGTACTGCTCTAGGTCTATTGTACAGCACCACATCTGCTGCTCACAGTTCACGAAACTGTTACATGGTTCCCTTTGCTTATGTTGTCAGACGGTGGGACACAAGAGTCATAATTCAGTGGTGACTGCTGCAAATAGTGTGTAGAATCCACTTGCGAAAAGGCCTCTGAGGAACTGAGTAATATGAAATTTAACCATTGCAGTAGACATTTCCATAACGCTCATTACCAAGGGGGGGAGGGGGGGGGGCGTTCCTCTATGTCCAACTTAAGCAAAATTCGGTAATCAGAATGAGATTTTCACTCTGCAACGTAGTGTGCGCTGAAATGAAACTTCCTGGCAGATTAAAAGTGTGTCGGACCGAGACTCGAACTCTGAAACTTTGCCTTTCGCAGACAAGTGCTCTACCATCTGAGCTACCCAAGCACGACCCACGACCCGTCCTCACAGCTTGTTAAAGCACTTGCCCGCGAAAGGCAGAGGTCCCGAGTTAGAGTCTCGGCCCGGCACACAGTTTTAATCTGCCAGGAAGTTGCAAAATTCGGTAATATTTGACACATTTAACACACTTTTGAAAGAAGAATTAGTGGCGTGTTAATACGGTTCACAAAAGAGTATCTTATCACACTCTTAATATTGACACACTTTCAATAATGTGTACTACCAAGGGTGGAGGGGGGGGGGGGGTTATAGTAGGGGGGGGGATGCAAGGGAGGGTACTAAAGAGATACCGACGTGCACATAAGATCCTGAATCTGAAAATGTTGAATGTAACATTCATTGGGAAAAGTGACATCTACAACAAAGTCAAATTTTTGGGTTAAGTTCAACTGAAAGACGAAACATGTGGGATCTGGTTGAAGAAATTAAGATTTTCTGAATTTTAAAATATAATTGAACTAATTAGGTTTCAACATTTCCAAAAGGTGGGAGTAAAGTACCCTCTCTGGTATTCCGAGGGTTGAATAGACTGATTAACAGATTGTTCTGTAATGCAGAAAATATTCATAAGACAGCATTGTAACTGGATACAGTAATCGGCAGAAGGGATGATTTCCTCTCCAGAGTCTTGTTTAGAGTCACACGCGGTCACCAGCGACTGAACAGTGGTGGTCAACACTATACAATAATTTCTTAAGTCAATGTGAAACTACTTTTTCTTCAGGGCAATGACGAACGTTCGATCTCAATTATTTTCCCAAAAATTTTTTGCTGGTGTGTATAGCAATAATCTAAATTAAAGGCAGTTGCAGGACGAGGAAATGTTCTGGTATCTTCTTTATGAGTTTATTCGAGACCTCTTACAAACCGGTTCATGTACTCGATGTCTCTTACATTCCGCTTGTGTATTCTAAAACAGGAACTTACAAAACTGAAGTCATGTTAGGTGCACAAAGACTTTCCAAGACGACGGGAGATTCCCCTGCCTCACGTAGCCAAGTTCAGAATCTGACTTTCATGCCAAAGTTAGTTCAGTTAGAAGAAAAGTAACGGGCAAAGAACTGAGGACAAATAGTGACGTCTCCTGGGTAGTTCATTAGAGGCTGTCACAGAATCGAGACATCGCTTGAGAAGATTAACAAAGTCACGAGGGCCCAAAAATCTGAAAATTTAAACGGTCAGCTTCAGCGTGCCCGTGATTTTCTAGACGGTTTCCCGAAGTCCCTTCCGGCAGATTTCTTTGGACAGACTTCCCACTGAAACACACCATACGAATTGCAAAACAAGAGAACGCACATGAACCACAAATTTGATCTGAATCGCCGACACAGATATAGGCTATGGAACGATAACGGGGAAACGAAAAATGTATGCCACAGACAGAGGCTTGTGCCAAAGCTGCAGAAGATTCATGCCACCAGTCGCCGCCAACAGCGAGCTGTGCAGGAAACCTCAGCCATGACAATCTAATCCTCCACGCACCACTGCCGCCGGCAATACGTAATCTTCCATCTGCAGCTTAACGCGAGGCAGAAAGCTATCTCGTTCCGACTTACATTTCCGCAATCACAGGCTCTCCATCGTGAGAAAAAACTCTGCTACGACGATTATGTTCGACTAGATCACTGTGTTTGAAGCGATCAAAGTAGCTAAAATATGTAGAAGGAATTCTATTCTAATGTGCCTTATTCTGCTAGTCACGCATTATGAATTACTTGAACGCATAGTCGATAAAAAAAGGAAATGGGACCAGGTGAGATTTTCTCTCAGGAAAACGGTACAAAGTTTAACAATTCCGGAGTGAAAGATTTTGTCCGCAAGATCGGATGCATTAGTGTGTGATACTTCTTATTGCGGGGAGCCACTGCCAAGAATTTGCCGATGTTCGCTGAAGTGAAGTATTCAGTCTGTGCGTAGTAAATGACTAACAGCAGCTGAATGCGACATACTGAGCTGCTCTGACTCTTAGCAAATTTGTCTTCATCTTTCAAGCCTTTAAGCCATGCACTGCGACGCATTTCAGACGCCCCTTGCACCGGGTTTTATTTCTAATCAGTAAGCGACGGCCTACCTTTATTTTCGTACGCGATAAATGGTATTTTGGTCAACATTTTATATTTTTTGAGACTCGTTGCTGCCTCAATACAGGCTTGCTTACGCGAATTCTCTCAAGATTTCAATATGTGAAGCTTATGATACTATTTTGACATCAAGGTTCACGGAGGAGAAGTGGAAGATAATGTGAATTCTACAAAACTGTCGTCTAAGAAATAACTAAATGAACAATTTCTAGCAGATTTTCATACAAAACGAGAAATGTTAAAGTATAGTAATGCATATAATTATTTTTCAAATGGGTTTGTTTTCCGTTACAACATGAAACTGTTTAAAGCTAAATAAATATCTTTAAAAAACCACGCCACGGTTTGAGCCAATGGCAGTCGATAAAAAATATTTAATATCTCGGAATATGCACCCAGAAAGGAAGTGGGAAGTCCAAATAGAAATAATTTTACAAATCGACTCATGCGAACCTATGGAAATCTAAAAGAACAACTGAGGAGAGAGCACAGAACCTATCTACGAGGTATATTTGAGTATTGCTTTCTCCCCCCAAACACGAGAGGGAGATACATATTGGGGGCGGGGGGGGGGGGGGGGGGCGGCAACCTATTAGCAGAGATCTTCGAGCATCCCGAGGAGACATGCCGTAAATTCAGAGAGGGTGGCTTGTATTAAGTGTTGTATGTATCTCGGAAGGATTCTACACATAACGGAAATTCAGAAGCATATACAGGTTTGAAGGAAATGGATTTCTTCAGAAGAATAAAAAAAACAGGTGTAATGGAATGTAGTGTAATCAAATCAATTGATGCTGAGGAAGTTAGATTGGGCAAGGAGACGAAAGTAGGTATAAGACGAGCTTTGTTATATAGGAGGTAAGATACCTGGTGACAGCCGCAGTTGAGAATTTAAAATGCAACTGGCAACAGGAGGAAAAACTTCAGAAAAGGACAAGCTTGTTAACATGTCAAGTAAACTGAAGTGTTAGGAAGTCTTTTCAGTAGCTGTCTGCTGGAGTGTAGCCTTTTACAGAAAGTAAAAGACGGATAGCAAACAGTTCAGACAAGAAGAAAATTAAAGTTTTTAAAATGTTGAACTGCAGGAGAATTATGAAGACTAGAGGGGTGCAGAATGAATTTTTTCACTCTGCAGCGGAGTGTGGACTCATATCAAACTTCCTGGCAGATTAAAACTATGTGCCGGACCGAGAGTCGGAATCTTTGCCTTTCGCAGGCAAATTCTCTACCGACTGAGCTACCCAAATACTATTCACGACCCATCGTCGCAGCTTTACTTCCGCCAGTGCCTGATCTCCGACCTTATAAACTTCACACAGACGAGGTACAGGCCGAAGAGAAGCTGTGAGGACGAATCGTGAGTGTTGTATAGATAGACCAGTTGGCAGAGCACTTGCCCGCGAAAGGTAACGACAGGAAGTTCTATTCTCGCTCCGGCGCGCTGTTTCAGTCTGCCAGGAAGTTTCTATTAGATGGGCAGACCGGACAGATAATGAGGATATACTGAATGACGGATACAAGGAAACTTGACTAAAACAAGGCAGAAGCTGACAGGACGCGCTCTGAGAAATCTAGGAATTTAGACAATTTGATAGTGGACGGAAGTGTGGAAGGTAAAAATAGCAGGGGGAGATCAAGTTTTACTGTAGTAAGGAAGTGTAAAAGGATAGAGGTTGCAGCAGTTATGCAGAGGCCTGCACAGGATATGCTAGCACGAAGAGCTGTGATAAACCAGCCTTCGTATTAAAGACAACCATGACCACGACCACCACTTCTCCCCACGCATCATTCGCAGTGGTTTGTATTAACTGTGCGGGAAGTACCCTCGCCGGAGTACAGATTCAGCTGTAGGAACACACGCCCTCTACGGCTGAAAGCGTCTGTGTGGCGCTCGGCTGATCTCAGGGATGACACTGTGTGCTCCGCCCAGCGCACACCACACCAGGTTTCCGGGTCGGTGCACCAGCAGCGGGCCGGAAACATAGACACGCCCACTCTGGGAAGCACGCTCCGCTATCGCTGCCTCTTCATTTCCGTCGGCGGGGATAGACCAGTAGGCGCTCGGCGTGACGCAGCCGCTGCTGGCGTCTACATACGTGTCTCGTCGCGAAAACGTCGGACCTGTCTTCACCGACGACAGCGGCCAATGGAGTTCTAACAGCCTGTATTCTGTTCACTCGGTACGAGAGCAGGTTGCCTCATTACTAACCTTTTCTTACCGATGTTAATGTTAATCTTTCCAAGCTGTTGGAGCGTTCCAGAACATTCAGCGTCAGTTTTTTACCTCAACTCGCGCTCAGAGCAAAATACGACTTACACCCCCTCCCCGACGAAACTAATCCTCATCACTACTTCGGCGTTTTATTCTTTTTTGAGAACAACGATTTTACAGTGAAGGAATGGGTATAGCATTCTTCTTTGTATGGTACAATTCAGACACACGGCACACAACGACCAGTCTCGTGGCTCGCAACAATAACACGTTTCTTTTGTCATTGTTTCATTGCAAAACAAACGAAGCAACACACTTTTTACACTATTTAAAGTTTCGTTGTTAGCTCATTTGGCATAGCCAGAGTGCTTCGTTCCACGGAGGCATGTCGAAAAGTAATGCCTCCGATTTTTTCTTAGAAAACAAAGCTTTTTAAAAAAACAAGCGTTATTAACATTCTAGATCTCTATTCATTATGTCTAAAACATACAGGGAGCGAAAGGATATTTATAATTTGTACAGAAACCAGATGGCAGTCATAAGAGTCGAGGGGCATGAAAGGGAAGCAGTGGTTGGGAAAGGAGTGAGACAGGGTTGTAGCCTCTCCCCGACGTTATTCAATCTGTATATTGAGCAAGCAGTAAAGGAAACAAAAGAAAAATTTGGAGTAGGTATTAAAATTCATGGAGACGAAGTAAAAACTTTGAGGTTCGCCGATGACATTGTAATTCTGTCAGAGACGGCAAAGGACTTGGAAGAGTAGTTGAACGGAATGGACAGTGTCTTGAAAGGAGGATATAAGATGAACATTAACAAAAGCAAAACGAGGATAATGGAATGTAGTCAAATTAAATCGGGCGATGCTGAGGGAATTAGATTAGGAAATGAGACACTTAAAGTAGTAAAGGAGTTTTGCTATTTAGGAAGTAAAATAACTGATGATGGTCGAAGTAGAGAGGATATAAAATGTAGACTGGCAATGGCAAGGAAAGCGTTTCTGAAGAAGAGAAAATTGTTAACATCGAATATAGATTTATGTATCAGGAAGTCGTTTCTGAAAGTATTTGTATGGAGTCTAGTCATGTATGGAAGTGAAACATGGACGATAACTAGTTTGGACAAGAAGAGAATAGAAGCTTTCGAAATGTGGTGCTACAGAAGAATACTGAAGATAAGGTGGATAGAGCACGTAACTAATGAGGAGGTATTGAATAGGATTGGGGAGAAGACAAGTTTGTGGCACAACTTGACTAGAAGAAGGGATCGGTTGGTAGGACATGTTTTGAGGCATTAAGGGATCACAAATTTAGCATTGGAGGGCAGCGTGGAGGGTAAAAATCGTAGAGGGAGACCGAGAGATGAGTGCACTAAGCAGATTCAGAGGGATGTAGGTTGCAGTAGGTACTGGGAGATGAAGCAGCTTGCACAGGATAGAGTAGCATGGAGAGCTGCATCAAGCCAGTCTCAGGACTGAAGACAACAACAACAACATCAACAACAACATTCTTTGTTATACTCACCCTGAGAAACATTTCTCTCTCTGCTTCAGCGCTTGATCACTATCGACGTACAGTCCTGTAACGTGTTCAAGTTTTGGAAACGAAAATCGGATGGGGGCTGCGACTATATGGTGTATAATCGATGAGAGTGAGCGCAAGGCGTCTGATTGTAGCGCAGCACTCACGTTACGTCTCGCACTGTCATACTTAAGGTCAGGTGGCGCTTTGTGTGGACGAAATCGTCGAATTCGTAGTTTCAATTTCCTCACGCAGCTAGGTAGTTTCGCTACAGCTCTCACTCCTCTAGCGTCAGACAGCTGCCAATATGTAAGAATGAAGAAAAATGATACAAAATGCTAAAAACGTTTGTTTTATTTAAAAATCTAAGACTCCGTATAAAAAAATTAGGTGGAATTATTTTTCAGCACGCCCTCGTAGTATCTCTTATGAAACTGTTGCTCATCACAGTAATCAGAATCTCTCAGTAACTTAGTTTCATCCAACTCCACTCCCGCTCTTTTTAGTGTCATCGAATCCTTAGCCCCCTCCCTTTTCTTCCTCATTTTTCTACCCCTCTTTTTGCTCTTCCTTACTTTTCCTCCGTCACGAAACCACGCTTCCACTGGTACGACGACAAGAGCACGCGCCCTGGCTACCATACAGTAATTACCAACTGCTCAGCGTCAAGGTTTCTTACCACGAACGATGATGTACGCCATCGCATCACTATTTCTAGAGCCCTTAGACACGCATTGTAATAGAGAGAGAGAGAGAGAGAGAGAGAGAGAGAGAGAGATATGGATGTTGGGGAGTAGGGGACCCGATATTACGTGATACGCGGAAGTTCCATGTGGGAGAGCGTGGACGCAGTTTCACAGAGTAGCATGTTTAGTTCTGATAAGAAACCTTCTCTGGTCACTTAAGAATCGACGTTCCCGAGAAGTGAGATACGACCTCTATTGTTTACTATATAAATGATCTGGCTGACAGGGTGGACAACAATCTGCGGTTGTGCGCTACTGCTGCTTATGTAGCTGTACGGGATGCATGAAGTTACTCTAAGAGGCTACAAAAAAACTTAGCTCTAAATGTAGGAAAATGTCAGTTAATGCAGATGAGTGCGAAAAACAAAATGTTACGATATAGCATTATTAGTGTGCTTCTTGACACCGTAACGACGCTAAAATATCTATAAGTAACATTGTAGAGCGATATGAAATGGAAACCTCATGTGAGGATTGTGGCAGAGAGGGTTTCTCAGAATTCTGGAAACGTGTGGTTCATCTGTAGAGCAAACCGTACGACCTTTTCTTGAGTACTGCTCGAGTGTTTCGGATCCATATCAGGCCGAATTAAAGGACGACATCGAAGCAATTCAGAGGCAGGCCGCTAGATTTATCACCAGTAGTTTCAGACTCTACCTAAGTGTTACAGAGATGCCTCGGAAACTTAAATGGGGATGCGTGGAAGGAAGGCGACTTTAAGGAACACTATTACGAACCGGAGTTTGAAGCTGACGCAGAATGACTCTACTGCTTCTAACACACATTTCGCTTGAGCACCATGAAGATACGACAAATTAGGGCTCATCCGGAGACAAATAGACAATAGTTTATTCCTCGCTCTATTTGCCAATGGAATAGGAAAGGAAATGCCTAGGAGTGGTACAGCGTACCCTCCGCCACGCACCGTACGGTGGCTTGCTGAGTATGTATGTAGTCTTTTACGATCAAGACAGCCGAGACCGGTATCGTAGGGGTAACAAACGTCGCTCTTAACAGTTCCAAATAAATTGGAACATAGACTGTCCATATCTAGTGAGCAAAGAGAACCGACAGGTAGACCTTATGAACATTACACATTTCGCAGAATCTAAACTGCAGAGAGGCGTGCCGAAACAGTTAATAAAGGGCTACCACATAAGAGGCCATTACGGCAGCTCGCGAAACCATGTCTGCCGAGGAACGGCGGATTGTTAGCTATTGAGCTACAAGTTATTTCGATGTCGATCGGGATCAGAGGCTGAAGGCAACTGTTTGCCTGTAACCTGCAGGCTTGTGCCGACTCTCTGGTAGGAAGCTTGGAAACAGGGAACACACGGGCAGGCGGCAGCAGCGTCGAGGTGAAGCAGCCTCGTGGCGGAGTCTTCCAGACGTTCCGGGCGCGATTCCGCAGAATCGGAGCGCCGTCCGTGACCAGACCTGTCCCCGCCCCGACGCCACGCGACCCACATACAAAGGGGAGCGACAGCCGGCCGAGTCTGCCCTAGCGGCTCTCAGCTTCACCCCAGCTCTCTTCCTCACCTCTGTTTCTGTTCTCTCTCATTCTCAGCTCCTGACAAATTCACCAAATTTGTCTGAATGATAACTTTTTCCTGTACAGGCTGTCGTTGAATGAACTAAAACTTTCGTTCGTTTTTATGAAAGTAGTCGCCACTGACTAGAAATCATTTTCACTACTGCATTTTGATCTTATTTACACGAGTGCGTCTTGCACCTAGTCGGGGGTGCGCCTGTGCTTCGCCCGATAGCGTCCCAAACGAATTCCACTGGGTTTCGTTGAAGCAAACTTGGTGGCCAAGATAAGAACGGGAGTTTATTATCATGCTATTTAAGCCAGCATAGCAAGAATCAGGTCTTTTGACATGGGCAGTTTCCTGCTGGAAGATGACAATACCGTTGCGCAGGAAGGAAAGTACGGAGAGGTACAGGTGCTTTGCAATGATCATCACTTAATCCACAGCTGTCCTAATTCCTTCGATTACTACCGCGGTGTGTTGCGGCACAGTTGTGCCTCCACTAGCATTAAACACACACACACACACACACACACACACACACACACACACACACACACAACCTTGAGATTAATTGTAGCATTGATGAGTTCTCGTGATTCCAACACAAATGTTGCCATTCTGATAGTGTAAGAGCTTCTTTACAAATTAATTCGTTCTCGCGATCTGTGTGGTTCACAAATGATAAGAAAGGCGCTCTGCATCACGAGTAGTTCGCGAGAATGTTGCTCGAAAGCGTACATGCACCTCCGCAAGTTCCATTCTATAACGTACCTTTTTGACCTTTTCGTATTGTACTGCTTTGTGTTGTTAGTAGCGCCTACGGAAAGCATTATTCGCTAAGTGGTTTCTTTGACAAAGTACTGAGGCAGGCGCCGCTTCATACATGCAGCGTACAAGGGAGCCGAAAACAATCGGATATATACGTATTGAAAATGTGTTCCACTTTACCTGCTTTCAGAGTTACCGCTTTTGTATTCTAATGTTCGTGTGAACCGGAAGCAATAGTGCCTCATCAGGCGGCTGGGATGACAATGCCAGTTACTGGCGTAAGCTACCACAGAAAGAGTTAGTTAACGTGAAAGTTTTCTGGATGTGGTGCTGCCTAATGTAAAGTAACTGTCGCTCAATACAATGAACGTTATGGTCATTTATTTAGTGGCATCTCACAAGATGACCAGGTACCCGACCCAGATAGGTTTTATGTTAACTTACAATAAACTTCTAAATGGGCTGACGAAAATCCGCCTTTACGGATAATGATTAAGTAATTCAATGCAGTTGTGAGGGATGGGAACTAACACCAGCTGGCACTTCAGTCGCGGCATTTTTTTTTTTGCTAGTTTTAACTGACCTGTTTCTCGCAAATTGACGCCGTTATCACATGCATCGACAACAGTGACGAATACCTAACGTCTTAATACCACTTAGTTTAACATAATCATGGGATCAATGAAGTTTGCAGCAGGTACGGAATGGCACCCATCTCTGACAAGAACGGTTTATGGTCGTACAGTCGTGTACTTCGAAAAGAAAGAAACAACGACAAAACTCAGTTTTTCGTTAAAGTGTATTTTATACGACCCATTGGATGATCGAAGTGAAGTTGGCAAGAAACACCCCATGTAAATCTCCAAGAATATTGATTCCCACCCTCACCAAACTCTCATGTTGATAAGACAACGAAGAATGCAGACTCCGCAACATTGCGGAACAAACACTGAGGAAGAACACTTAATTGAACGTCCGATGTTATCTCTCAATTTAAAGCTTCAGGATATCTGAAGCTTCATCGAACAAAAATATCGTGGTAATATGGAAAATTTCGGAGCGCGTCGGCAGAGAAACGGAACGTCAACTATTGTTTGAATTTTCTGAACGTAAATAGACCATGGACATCCGAATGAACGTGTTTGTAACTTCCTGAACTACGGGGTCATACGGGACCGTAACGAGACTAACAGCTGAACACATGCGGCCACCAAAATGAATGCAACTTCAGTATTAATTTCCAAGAATTTAAATCAACGTAACACGAGTACAGCGCATTTATGCCACCCTAGATACGGTTTTATAACAGGAAATCTAGTACTGAAATGTTGGTATCACCTCCCTACTCTGACGCATGGTATGATAAATTAACTGTAGCCACCACACCTAGTCAATATTTTGTCGGACCTGTTTATCAGACGTATAGGCGTGTTACCGACTAGTAGAGAGACGGGAATTAATAAAATGACGTCGCTGGTTGAGGCCACTGACATA
The DNA here is from genome assembly GCF_023897955.1 of Schistocerca gregaria. Classification (NCBI taxonomy): domain Eukaryota; kingdom Metazoa; phylum Arthropoda; class Insecta; order Orthoptera; family Acrididae; genus Schistocerca; species Schistocerca gregaria. The sequence goes on along the minus strand of NC_064926.1, from coordinate 215,117,837 downwards.
CGCTGCTGCACCTTTGTTGTTTCTCGCGTGTTATCTACTGTTTAGTCTTTTACTGCAGCACGTATGCTGTCACGCCACCATACATCTGCGTAGTATTACAAGTGATGAGAGCTCCGACCAAATGGTACCAGCAGCTGCGACGCCTCCGCAGACGAAATTGGATGATAGCTCGAGACGAAGGCGTGGGATGAGCTTATGTCTGTGACGACATTCGTTCAGCTGTTCTGGTCCACCCACTAGTAATAAAGACCCCTATTGTGGGCACAGAGTGATGCCAGGAGAAACTGCAGTTGCATAACAAACTACCAGCATGGCGTAATGGCACGACGTTTACACACAATTTCTATGATTTTTTTCATGGCAATATGCACGAAAGCACTCTTCACTGATTTACTTCAAAAACTCCTGTGTTATACTTCGTACGGCAATATGTCACAGGTACACCATGAAAATATTAAAATTAGGACAAATTAGGGGCCGTCCAGAGTGGCCGTGCGGTTCTAGGCGCTAGTCTGGAGCCGATCGACCGCTACGGTCGCAGGTTCGAATCCTGCGTCATGGAAGTGTGTGATGTCCTTAGGTTAGTTAGGTTTCATTAGTTCTAAGTTCTAGGCGACTGATGACCTCAGAAGTTAAGGCGCAAAGTGTTCTGAGCCATTTGAACAAATTAGGGCACTACAAGAAGACCGCTAGAGTTTGATGTCCTCTCAACGCTGTATTCACTACAGATATAAATGCATGTGCGCAAGGATGAGGATGTTTTATCTGTTATCATTCAACCTCTGTGAAGAAATGACTCCGCGAAACTAATCAAACATAAGTTGGCAAGACTGTTTCTATGTCACTACCCCTTATTTGGATCCACTTACGATGGCTCTGTCACTGCGCCATCTGACCTCCGGTATAAGGGCAAATGTTTATAATTCTCAGCGGATGCACCGCGTCACGTTTTCCTCGTCCTCGTCGTTAGATTAACCGTGTACTGAACACTGGCAATTATGTGTGCCACCGAAATTTCCATGTACAATTTTTTTGTTCCCGACTCATTCCTATGAATATTTACCACCGCATACTTCGCGACTGATCTAGGAATATATACAATGAGCATGTTTAAATGGTGGGTTGCTAGAAAGCTTCCAATTAAATTTTCATTCCACAAGGTGTATGTGCACATTTATCGTACCTGTTACTAAAAGCTTTGTAATTGCTACAATGTGGTTTTTTTATATCTGTGCCCTCTAACGAAGTCAGCGCCTAAGTGGCCATATTTTCGCAACTCCAACGTTGTTAAGGATGCTCTTTACGCTGTTGAAAAGTAGGCCTACTTTAACAGTGGAATAGGGTCAAAATTATGGGATTGTCTGAGTGCCAAATACAGAAAACATTTTTGTAATTATTCCTCGTGTATGTTACATAAGAAACCACAAACAGTTTTCCAGGAAGACAGTGGACCGTCTTGTCTCACAGAGGAACAAATGTATTAACATTTACGGCGATTACTTTACGTAATAAACAGCTTACTTCATTTTTCATATGCCTCACTTTCAATTTACTGCCGCTTATACCCTCCGCTATAGCGAATACTATAAAATTCTCGCATGTAGAGCGTATTGTAAGTGCGTGGGACAACATTCTACTAATTCTTTGGACATCGCGTTCAACAACGTCAGGTTACGACGCCACACATCCTTTCCAGTAAGGGTAGGGGCAGGGGCAGAGGCAGAGGCTGGTAGAGCGATTGTCGGAATTGTACCATCAAACGGATTAATTTTTTAAAATATTTTTCAATGACAATCTTGATTCACGCTTCCAAAGATTATAGACACGACAGCACCCTGTAGAATCACATACCACGTCAACACTGACATTTATAATTTACGTCCGCACTTAATGGTCGTGCGGTAGCGTTGTCGCTTCCCACGCCCGGGTTCCCGGGTTCGATTCCCCGGCGGGGTCAGGGATTTTTCTCTGCCTCGTGATGACTGGGTGTTGTGTGAAGTCCTTAGGTTAGTTAGGTTTAAGTAGTTCTAAGTTCTAGGGGATTGATGACCATAGATGTTAAGTCCCATAGTGCTCAGAACCATTTGAACCATTTTATAATTACGATGGTTTGTGAAAAATCAACCAAAGCAGCAGAATGATTTTATCCGCTTGGTTAGGCGGTAAATAAAAAATAAAATTTACTGGCAAGAGACGAGCCTCACGTGCGACGGCTTCACACTTATCACTGGCAGTATTTCAGGGCGCAAGAAGCAAGGCTGGACGATATGTTATCGTGAGAGGGCAGGTGCTTTCTCGTGTCGGCGGCCGACCTCGGTGAAAGCAAGAACAGCAGGCACGACCGGCTCTCTCCGTGTGCACCAAGATTGGTGCTCCGACGCCGACGATCGACGATCGCGTCATGCCGGAATACTGTTAACAACGTACGCCAATGAAGTACTCATCCATGAAGCGGAAAGGGATGTCTGAATCCTACACTAGCTCACGAGTTCTTCGAAATTACATAGCTGGCGCTGTTATTTAGGCACTGAACCACTGTCAGAAGTGATATTCAAATCGCCAATGTCCGTAGTGCGTGTAACTGTCAACTGATTGCTGGGATGGCGTCTTCTCTGAAAAACAGATTCGTTTCCTTCCGATTGGCCAGTACGATGCACAACTCCGTTGAATGCACGTAAACAGAACCTCTTTCGCAGCCTCACAGTTTAGATTCGCCATGAAAATACACCCCTCCCAACTCGTCCTCAGCACAATAATAGCACTTAGTAGTGCATCACCATTCCACGTGAAAGTACTGTGAAACTATTCCTCCTGTTCGCGTGGAAAATCGTTTGGTGCCATTTGACGGCTAACGTTTCTTATTCTCCTTTCTTCCTTGCCGAAGCAGCAACGACGACAGTTACGTGGAAGTAAGAAAGTCGGAAGCTGGGATTGAAGAAAGATGTGGAGGAAAACCTGTATTTGCAATGAAAGAATTTAAGGGAAGCCACCAAAAACTTAAATCTGGATGTCGTCATCTTCCGTCCGGCAATGTTTTAGCAACACTGTTTGCTTAGAACAATTCCTACACCAACGAATGGTTTACTATGGTTACAAGATCCTCACCAGTTACATTCCATTTCTCGTGGCCCAGGTACGACGGGAGGGGGGAAATACCCTGAACTGTTCCCGAACTCATACCGTGTTCCGTAATTGGAAAATGACAGCCTGAATTATTGTTGTTGTTGTTGGTGGTCTCCCCCAAGTGCAAAGACACATAGGGAACGAGCACTTAAGGTCGGTAGCAGGGAAGGCGAATGCTCGTCTTTGGAAATTTTAGAGTAGTGTAATTCATCTATAAGGGAGTCAATGAACAGAACATTTGTGCGACCCACTGTGTGTTTAGAAATATGAATTCGCGCCAGATCAGGTTAAAGAAAGACGTTGAAGCAATTCAGAGACGTGCTGTTCGATCAACACGCGATTACAACCGAAATGCTTAGTGAACTTAAATGAGATATCCTGAAGGACACTTTCTCGAAATACTGCTGACATTGATAAGAAAACTGCCATTTACAACAATACCTAACGATTCTACCGCCACCAGCGTACAGTGGGATGACAAAAATAGTGAAGGAGTATCTCCTAATATCGTGTCGGACATCTTTTTGCCCGGCGCAGTGCAGCAACTCTACGTATCATGGGCCCCAACCAGTCGCTGGAAGTCCCTGCAGAAATACTGAGCCATGTTGCCTCTATAACCGTTCGTACTAGCGAAAGTGTTGCCGCTGCACGATTTTGTGCACGAACTGTCCTGTCGACTATGTCTCAAATGTTCGATGGGGTTCAAGTCTGGCGATGTGGGCGGCCAAATCATTCGCTCGAATTCTCCCGACTATTCTTCAAACCAATCGCGAACAGACGCTGCCCTGAGCATAGTGCATTGTCATCCACAAAAACACCATCGCTGTTTGGTGACACGAAATGCAGGGATGGTTGCAAAGAGTCTCCAAGTAACCGAACATGATTTCCAGTCACTCATCGGTTCATTTGGGCCAGAGAACCCAGTGCATTGCATGTAAACACAGCAACCACCAGCTTGCACAATTCCTAGTTGACAAATTGTGTCCATGGCTTCGTTGTGTCTGCGCCACACTAACCCTATCATCAGCTTTCACCAACAGAAATCGGGACGCATCTGACCAGGCAACAGTTTTCCAAGCGTCTAGAGTCCAACCATCATGGTCACGAGCCCAGGAGAGGCGCTGCCGACGATTTCGTAATTCTAGCGAAGGCACTCGCGTCGGCCATCTGCTGCCGTAGCCCACCAACACGAAATTTCGCTGTCCTGATGGACACCTCGTACATCGCTTTTCTGCCGTTATTTCACGCATTGTTGCTTGTCTGTTAGCACTAACAACTATTCAAACGCAGCTGCTCTCGGTCGTTAAGTAAAGGCCGTAGACCACAGCATTGTCCATGGAGAGAGGTAAGGCCTGAAATATGGTATTTTCGGAACACTCTTGACACTGTGGGTATGTTAATATTGGATTCCCTGAAGGAAGGAGAAAAAAAATTTGGATCTGAGCACTACGAGACTTAACATCTGAGGTCATCATTCCCCTAGAACTTACAACTACTTAAACCTAACTAACCTAAGGACATCACACACATCCGTGCCCTAGGCAGGATTCGAACCTGCTACCGTAGCAGTCGCGCGGTTCCGGACTAAAGCGCCTAGAACCGCTCGGCCATCCTGACAACATCGGAAGTAAAATGTCCCATGCCTCTAGCTCGAACTACCATTCCGCACTGAAAGTCTTAATTCCCGTTGTGTGGTTATAATAACGTCAGAAACCTTTTCACACGTATCACCTGAGAATAAATGACAGCTCCGCCAGTGAACTGCCCTTTTATACATTGTGTACGTGATACTACCGCCAACTGTAAGTTGGGCATATAGCTATAAGACGACAACTTGTCGTCTAATGTAAGTTCTCAAATGAAATTTATGAATAAATTATATACCATGAAACTTTCTGGCAGATTAAAACTGTGTGCTCGACCGAGACTAACTCTGGACCTTTGCCTTTCGCAGGCAAGTGCTCTACTATCTGAGCTACCGAAGCACCACTCACGCCCGGTACTCACAGCTTGCCCGCGAAAGGCAAATGTCCCGAGTTCGAGTCTCGGTCGACACACAGTTTTAATCTGGCAGGAAGTTTCACATCAGCGCACACTCCGCTGCAGAGTGAAAATCTGCATTTCTTGAAATTTTATACCAATTTGAAATCATCCTCCCATTCATTTGCCTACAAATGTTCCTGCGGTGGCTTGCGGAGTATTGACGACGATTTAGATACATGAACTATTTTTCACTGAAGAACAGTAACAGACTCTTCAGACGACATTACACCTATTCAGTACAATGGATTTGGCTGCACTTTTGTTGCCGGATAATCCATGCTTGCTGCATTTCCGACCACTGCGCGTGGCGTGTCGATGCGAAGTGAGCTGTCGGGAGGCGGCTTGAGAGAGAGTAGTCGGCGATCGTCCTTGGGCGCTGACCGCTGCAGCCGCCAGGCGGACCTATTGCGGGAATTGGCGGATCGAGCCGACCACGCAGTCAGTGCGTGCACACGCCGTGAGCGGCCGGAGAGAGCAGCCACCGGTGCCAGCGAACCCGCCCAGGTGGCGTGATGCGTGCCGGGAAGGGAACGGGAATAGACGGCCAGCGCTCGCTCAGAGAGAGAGAGAGAGAGAGAGAGGTACTCTGCGCACGTCCAGGAACTGCGTATGTGGCAGAGGCGGCGCTGGGTAGATTGACGCACGGTGCGGAGTTTTAACTCGCCACACCACTAACTCAGCCTCCACAACCCATAAAAAAACATACTTTTGGTGATATAAAAGTTGGTAAGTATAACGTTAAGTATTTTGAATATTTTTCATGAATGGAAACCAATTTTTACAAATTGCAATTCAAATTATAATTAATTAAGCACTACAAATAGTAAATATCCTTAGTGTTAGGTTACTACCTAGTAGCTTAGGAGGTCCTTTTCTGCTGCAAATTTTGAAATCGCGGCATCGAAATCGATACGTTTAGCTAGATTATTTTCGATTGACGAAATTCCAAAACTAGACATTCGCGCTTCTGGCACAGTTTACCTAAGACAATACATCAATTATACTTAAGCACTTCATCACGTACCGGCGTGTACAAATTTTCTAACGTTGATACTTTTACACTTCAGTTGAAGACTGTAATTTGACAGCGACATACATACCTGATGATCAAAATGTCAGTATAAATTTGAAAACTGAATAAATCGCGGAAAGTTGACACACATGCTTGGAATGAGATGGGGTTTTATTAGAACCAAAAAAATTAAGACGTTCACAAAATGTCCGACAGATGGCGCTTTATCTGATCAGAATAGCAGTAATTAACATAAAGTAAGACAAAGCAAATATGATGTTCTTTACAGGAAATGCTCAATATGTCTATCATTACTCAACAATAGCTGTAGTCGAGGAATAATGTTGGAACAGCACTGTAAAGCATGTCCGGAGTTATGGTGAGGCATTGGCGTCGGATGTTGTCTTTCAGCATCCCTAGAGATGTCGGTCGATCACGATACACTTACGACTTCAGGTAACCCCAAAGCCAATAATCGCACGGACTGAGGTCTGGGGACCTGGGAGGCCAAGCATGACGAAAGTGGCGGCTGAGCACACGATCATCAAATGGCTCTGAGCACTATGGGACTTAACATCTGAGGTTATCAGCCCACTAGCACTTAGAACTACTTAAACCTAACTAACCTAAGGACATCACATACACCCATGCCCGAGGCAGGATTCGAATCTGCGACCGTAGTGGTCGCGCGGTTCCAGACTGCAGCGCCTAGAACCGCTCGGCCACTCTGACCGGCACACAACCACCACCAAACGACGCCCGCAAGAGATCTTTCACGCGCCTAGAAATACTTTTTTGTTCTCATTAAACCCCACGTCATTCCAAGCACGTGTGTCAATTTTTACCTCTCTATCTACATTATTCCGTAGTTTATTAAGTTTTCAAATTTATAGTGACTTTTTGATCACTCGGTATATACAAATGGCGGTAGTACCTCGTCCAGAACGTATGAAAGGGCAGTGCATTGGCGGGACTCATTTGTCATCAGGTGCTTTCTTTATGTTAGAAGTTGTTCGACGTGGTTATCACCGCAAAAAGGGAATCAACAGACTTTGAAAGCGGAATGGTGGTAGGTGCCAGACGCACGGGACATTCTATTTCGGAAAATCTGTATTCCGAGATTCACATTGTGAAGGGTGTCAAGAAAACAAAATTTCTTGCCAGTACCTCACCACGGACAACGCAATGGCTAACGGCCTTAACTACCGACAATAGCGGCGTGTACGTAAAGTTATTAGTGCTAACAGACAAGCCACAGTGCGTGAATTAGCCGCAGAGACGTGCGACACACGACGAGCGTATCCGTTAGGATAGCGGGGCGGAATTTGGCGCTAATGGGCTATGGCAGCAGATAACCGACGCGAGTGCCTATGCTAACAACACATCGCCTGATCATATAGACTGACCGCTAGACAACTGGGAAATCGCGGCCCGGTCAGGAGCTAGCTGGTAACAGCTGATCGTAGCGTTCAAGTGTGCCAGAGACCTCACGAAGCTACAGACCAAGGATGAGAAGGCACTGCGCAATCTGGTGGTGGCTCCGTAACGGTGTGAGCTGCGTGTACATGGAATGCACTGGTTCTTCTGCTCCACCTGAACCGATCACTTACTGGAAATGGTTATGTTCGGCTACTTTGACGCCATTTGCAGCCATTCATAGACTTCATGCTCTCAAACAACGATGCAATTTTTATGCACGACAATGCCCCAAGTGTTCGCAACTAGTTTGAACATTCTAGTCATTTCGAGTGGAGCCGGCCGCTGTGACCGAGCGGTTCTAGGCGTTTCAGTCTGGAACCGGGCTGCTGCTGCTGCTGCGGTCGCACGTTCGAATCCTGCCTCTGGCATGGATGTGTGCGATGTCCTTAGGTTAGTTAGGTTTAAGTAGTTCGAAGTCTAGCAGACAGATGATCTCAGATGTCAAGTCCCAGAGTGCTCAGAGCCATTTGAACTATTTTTTCGAGCGAATGATTTAGCCACCCAGGTCGACGAACGTGCATTCCTTCGACCATTAATGGGACATAATCGACAGGTTAGTCCGTACATAGAATACTTTCGCAATCATCGACGGCTGGAGAGGCAGCATGGCTTAACATTTCTGCAGGGGACTTCCAACGACTTGAGTCGTTGTCACGTCGATTTTCTGCCTGCGTCAGGTAAAAGGAGGTCCGACACGATATTGGCAGGTATCTCATGACCTGTCACCTCAGTGTAAACGATCACCCCTATTAGACTGTTTGCAGATGTTAAACGCAGTTTTTGTATCGGGACTGAGCACTGTGGCTGAAGACTGCGTTCCTTTCCAGTCCACACACACACACACACACACACACACACACAGACACAGAGACACACAGACACAGAGACACAGAGAGAGAGAGAGAGAGAGAGAGAGAGAGAGAGAGAGAGAGAGAGAGAGAGAGAGAGAGAGAGAGAGGTATGGGGGAGGTTATAAACGGTACCACAGCCAGGCGCGCCCCATTGTTCGAGGGCCACTCCCTGGTTCCTAATTGAATGTCCGCCCCGCCCCCTATTTCTCCCGACGCGGCAGCCACCGGCAAGACCACGATCGTGTCGTAAAACTGCTCGAGAGCTGTCTGCTCCACTTTGCCGCACGTTCGCCGTAGGTCGTAAATCAGAAAAGAAAGTATGGCGCCATCAACTCGACTTTGTTGTCCGACCGCACTATCTGATTTCTAAGAAGATAAAACGTTCGATATCCCCGCTGAAGGATCGCCACCGCAAAACCCGACGAAAAAGGACAATTCTGTACATTATGAGAAGCTTTTCTGAAGCCGGCCGCGGTGGTCTCGCGGTTCTAGGCGCGCAGTCCGGAACCGTGTGACTGCTACGGTAGCAGGTTCGAATCCTGCCTCGGGCATGGATGTGTGTGATGTCCTTAGGTTAGTTAGGTTTAAGTAGTTCTAAGTTCTAGGGGACTGATGACCTCAGATGTTAAGTCCCGTAGCGCTCAGAGCCATTTGAACCTTTTTTTTTTTTTAGCTTTTCTGAACTAACTTTGTGGTATCGTCAAGATATCGCTGTGCCACACCAAAGTCAGCAACACATATCGACGCCACAGATATCAGCAAGGTCTCAATGCAATCCGCAACGATATATTTGAGACGCTCCTAAAAACCAGGTGTCCCTCTTAGCACAGCGGCGCCCTGGAGATCAATATAGTGTAACACTTAGCCCCAATTCGTGACATCAGAAGGGATCAGCAGGTACAGTGTACAAAGTTGTTAAAGTTTCTGATGTACTTTTGTTTTCTGAATGTTTAACATAGTATCTAAAGAACACTTGCTTCAAGTGATTATTTGCTAGTCAATGAGTTTTAAATTACCCAATACTTCTATGGCAAAGGGGTGTGAGTTACAGTTCATACGTGCCATCCCACCGAGCAATCAAACCACAGTCATGGCTAGATGAGAAGTTCTGTCCGTTCACAACAAGCTTCTAGCCTGCAGCTCCAGCGACATACGTCTATGTCACATACATTAGACTTCAGATTCATTTGAGGATTGTGGCAACAGTAACTCGTTCCGAGTAAAGGATCTGTTACTGGCAACCGATTCTTAGTTTATTTACACCGTCCGAATACGTAGTGGACGCTAAATGCATCCGTGGTATTCAGCTGTGTGGCATGATTTTTGGCCCCGAAACAAGGACAAAGCCATTGGCTCGCAGTGGTTATTCTAGTGACCTGGTTGACGCATTGAGCAACACTAACAAGATACAGATGGCGCTCCCGACTTAAAAATATTACAATTCAAATAAATACAGGAAATAAATACTTACTGGTCCTTTTAGAAAATTTTTACGTCCAACGTTCTCAGCCCAACCCTAAGAAGTATCATTCTCATAGAATTTTTACACAAGTAATGAGCTATGTATGTAAATAACTTCGTTGAAGCCTGTCTAGGTGTTCCTGAGTTACGCTTGTTTGTCACTCCCATACTAAGCAGCAGGTGTTTTACGGATGTTTCACTGTTTAATTCTTTCCAGATAGGAAGTGACGCAGGTGCCAAGTTTGGTAGAAATTGCTTCAGAAGTTACAGAAATGCTGGTATCATGACTTACCAAACAACTTTTCGAAAATAACTCGTCAGAATTACCAACCAGATTTGACGAGACCGCTACGTTCGCAGTCCTATAGCATGTAGCTTGGTAACGATTGATTTTCAAGGAAGCTGTCCACAGTGTCCTGGATTTCCTGGTATCGCCAGATCACACTCTCGCCCGCACATTGCAGAGGGCAGAGGCCTTGGCTGGAAAACTGCCACGAGAGCATAGTTCAAATGATAACACGGTAACAGTAATTTTAATTGGCAATACAATGTATCAACATATTAACGATTGTGTTTGGGCATTCTGCAACGCTGGTCCCCCCCCCCCCCACACACACACACTAAGCCCTTGGCTGTGAGATGCAACATAATTGAACTTTTTGAACACGTTTAGTGGCTCACAGCACCTAATACTATCAGAAGAGTGAACCTAATGCTATACTGTAACGAGCCAAATTGTCGATGCCTAGCGAATTCGTACAGACTCCTGTTGAACCTCCACGTGATGTGAACCATCGCGCAGTCAATTAAAAAGGTCCAGAAGCCAGTAGTGGAGACTCACTGTTGCCCCATTGCTTTCTGCGATTCTTCACAGCAACAGATTACGCTAGCAAGGGGCGGTAAATGTTCCCTGTCGAAGGAACCATCCCAGGATTCGCCTTAAGTGAATTAGGGTATCACCAAAGACAAATACGGACCGCTGTATGGAGATTTGAAGTGTCATCCTCTAGAATGCCCAATGCGCCATCTAGCTCCATGACAGTGAGGGTAACATGCACAACCACTTATAAGATTTCATAAATCGTGTGCATTTTCGGATTTTCACGGTGTAATGAATAATTTAATACATTTTAGACGTGCAGTAATGCAAGTGGAAGATCTGCAACTTTCAAGGCTCAATGTCCGAAATTAACCTTTTTTGAAATTAGTTTCGTGGTGAATGTACAAGAATCTTACAATCCCATATCTCGCGCTAGAAGCATTAATGTTAAAATCGGCCGAATAGAAGATGATTCTTATTTGTTGTTCTATGAACACCCCAATCCAGAATAGAAACATTAATATATCATAAATTGACACTAAAGCAACGTCTTCATATAGTCAGTCCTTACTATATCAGCTGGTTGTAGCAGCTGCAGTTCGTTCAGGTGGTAACTGGAACTGCCTCTAATTTTTCCGAGGATTTTTTCCTTCTAAGATGTCTTATGAAGCTGTTATCTATTAGTATTTGTTCAGTATATTTTCTTCTAGTCCAGGATGTTTTGTGGCTATTCTCCACTTTGCTTTATTTTGTTTCCTTCTCTCGTTTCTCTAGAGTCGACGCTTCACAAACGTAGCTTCAAAAGCTCCAAATAAATTTATTGATAAGTTTCTTTCTGTATTAAGGTGGGGAGACGTTAATAAATAGCTAATATTTTTAAGTCTTCTTAAGCCATAGTAATTCTTTTAATATCAATTAGACTTACGTTACCTGTTACACGTCCTAATTAGCAAAATTGGTTTACTTGCGTTAGTAAAGTTTTTCCCATCTTAGTCTGTGCCATTACTGGTCTGTCCGATTTATCTGTCACGCTTATTTTAGTCTTTTTTGTGTTTATTTTAGACGACCAAAATATTTTAACACACTTTTCGCATTTTCAGAACCTGCGAAGACTACCACAATTAATGTTGTCAGATCTCCAGTAGGCACAATTTTAGAACCTGTAGTTGCTGGTAGAGTTATGTCACAACAGAAATTAGGAAATATTCACGGAAGCCGGGAGGCGGCAAAAGTAATCCGCCGCTGTGCTTATGTAAGACCCTCCGAAGCGCCGGTAGCGTAACTCTGCGAATAGTTACGTCATCTTGCAGAAGCGACCGCTAGTCGCCTGTCAGCTACACTACGACCGATTGGTCTCCCGAACGCGTGGGCAGACCAACTGCTCGCGGAAAACGCCCTTGGCGAACCGACCTTCCCAGAGAATGCGATAATCGCAGCTTTCTACGGAAAGCAACGGCGCTCGCCCAAATCTGCCTCGTAAATAACCTGCGTGCGAGGCAGCTGATATCGCCGCGGCTCCAGGCAGACATGCTCTGTGTGTGCGCGTGCGCGCGGGCTTGCCTGTCACATAGATAGGCAGATAACTGCTTTTAACTGATTCCGTGGTCTCCTTGATAGATCGTGCCTAGAGATCAGGACACTGCCCTTCAGTTTGTGTTTTGTCCAACATATCTTTGGCAAGGATACGAAATTGGCTACCAGGTAAACCTTTTCGACACTTGGTGATCTGCTGTTTGCATGAAGTTGAGGAACACATTTCCTAAGAAACACCTGCCGTCTCAGTTTAAATAATATCCTGCTGGTGTTCAGATTTAGCACATTATGGGAACGAATAAAATTTATTAACAAGCTAATAATCCAAATCGAATGAGAGTAACGTGTTTCATTATTTGGTAACGAGCCAAGACTTTTCTAAACTTAACAGAAACGAATCGGAGGGAGAGGCGAGCCTGGGTAGCTCAGTTACTAAGTACTCTGGCCGACCGCGGTGGTCTAGCGGTTCTAGGCGATCAGTCCGGAACTGCGCGACTGCTACAGTCGCAGGTTCGAATCCTGCCTCGGGCATGGATGTGTGTGATGTCCTTAGGTTAGTTAGGTTTAAGTAGTTCTAAGTTCTAGGGGACTGATGACCACAGATGTTAAGTCCCATAGTGCTCAGAGCCATTTGAACCAAGTACTCTGCTCGCGAAAATCAAGGCCGAGTTCGAATCACATTCTGGTACGAAGTTAAATTTCAGAGTAAGTTTCACTGAGATGTGTTTCTCAGAAATAAGAATACCAGTTGCTGCACGCTAATTCACAATTAACTACAAGTTTAGTGAAAGAGGGAATAATGGATCTGGCACGGCCGAGTCTAGATCAGGAGAGAGTATCCGCGGCAGCATGTGTGGCGAAATAGACTCCCTTCTCACATTTGCTCCTCGATTCCAATCCACTTCTGCCTTGCACGTCAAGAGTGCAAGCTACACTATGAGCGTATGAACCAACCAGTGGATACTTCCCCGAGGACTCGCTGGGTAGCGGTTTAGAGCGTTGATCTTATTCGGGTTGTGCGGGAATCAAATCCCCGGTGAACTATCCAGTTTTTTGGTCTTCTGTGGTTCCTACACCTATTATGGCAATGCCACAACTCATTTTCTTACCACGTTTTGTCCCATTCAATATGTCCGTCACTAATCTGGTTTAAAATTTTAACTGGTGTGGAATATTAAAACTTTCCTCAACCAAATGAGGTTCGTCTTTCGACCACTGTGCATTAGTCGGTAGGTTTATTGTTTTCTACGTTGTTAACGTTTATAAAGGTTCTTTTGTATTAAGCTTTCAAATGTGAGTCCACATTAACCCATTGCGTGACTACCGTACTATATATTTTATGTGGTCGAGTAACATTTCAATTTGTTACCAACTTCGTCGCTGGACCCCAATCTTCCTTTCCATTTCGCTTTCTAGTTCCACGTTTCGCACGGCTTCTCTACACCAACTGAAGCGAATGCTAGGTTGGTTCTTTTAACGGGAACAGACGATTTCTACACTCGCCCACTCTTTAGGCACTTCGATGGAGACATTACAGTGCAAGCTGAAATAATGGATAAAGGAAAAATTCTTGAGCGGCTCATGAGTTATGCGACACGGTGGTAATCATTAAGCATAAAGGATTTGGTGTGCAATTCCCAGTTCGTCCCCTATGCTCTTCCTGTCCCTTGAGATGACTGGCTTCTTGCAATGCCTCGCGGATATACATAGTGTTATGACGTGCAATGTCAATTCAATGAGAATCACTGCCACTACCATTAACGGTGGGGTTTTCCGTGCTTTAAAGCGGGCTGTGTACGGGTACCAAAGCCTGGCAGGCGGCTTACTGGCTTGAGTCTTCCTCCCCTTTGGTTGCCACTGTAGAACAAGCCCCCCCCCCCACTCCACGCGTGCCTCTACTCAGAAACCGGTGCTGAGCCGAGGAGGGACCTCCGCGCACCACACCTTGGCCGCCACCGATCCTAAATATATTTCCGCCCCTCCCCCCCAGCCAACAAAAACATACCTCCTTTTGACATCCCCCGAGTCGCAACGACGCCTTTATCCTCCCCCAAGGGAGACCTCTCCCATTCGCTCCTCTTTTTTTCTTAGCTGCGGCCGAAAATCTGAACTCCAAGGTCGGCAGCAGCTCGGCTGATAAGACGGTTGGTCTGTACTACGAGAATATTAATAGCTCAACGATGCTTTTACAGAAAAGAAAGATTTAAATTCAGAGCTTATCATCCCGTCCATATCGAACTAATCACAGAACCGGTCACTAACTTTTTTCGGTTAACAATGATTAATGACACTAACCGCGCATACCATTTCCACATCTGTAACCTGCAAGTTAAGGAACCTCTGGAAAGAAAACAGCTTACAAGACAATGATGCACGGTAACTCCTTTCGAATGCAACTCTTGCGCTTTTAATGCAGAGCACGATGGATCCTGGAGAAGTGGTATATAGGTGTAATCTACTAATGTAAAAAAAAAATAACGAAAACGTTAATAAGCGAAAAAGGTCTAAAATCTTAAGCAGCATTTTTATCTTCTGTATGTCCCGCTGAGGAATTTTATAAATCAGACGTCTTAGGAAAAGTTCATGCATCAGTGTAGAAAGTGGGCTTGTAAACCCGAAGTCTACGGCGTATTAAATAAAAACCGTAAGTTGTGAAATATCGAAAAGTTCTTGTACAGTAATTGCAATGTTTCATCGTGGAGGGACCAGTCAAGTCAGTGAATTTAACGTTACATTTTTTTTTTTCGCGTTGCACGCTCTTCAGCGCAGCAACTAAGTGCTCTGTTAACTACGAGGGACTTATAACAATTAAACGGAACTTGATGTAAAAGAAAAACCATTTACAGAATTACTTATTACTTCTCAGTATTAATAAATTCGTCCAGACGGTGAACTAGTCTTTTATACCTGATGCAAGGATGACTGTCTTTAGAGTCACTTACCCGCAAATTCTTTGACCTCTGCGTTGCCTTTCATTTTTTCACTTGATTCAATGAGTGGACCAAACAAGTAAAAATCCGAGGCAGCCAAATCTGAACTGTACGGAAGATTAAGCACACCTCCCAACCTATTGTTTGAAAGATTTCTTTGGTCAGCTGGACGGTGTGAGCTAGTAGCAATATCAAGCATTTTCTTCGAGCTTCGCGACGTTTTTCTCTCATTGCCGGCTTTACTTCATTCACCAGCATGTCAGTAGTAACAGGCACTGTTTATTGCACGATTATCTTCCAGGTAATCGCGCAAGACGACACTTCGGTCATTACAAAAGGCATCAGTAGCTGAGGTTCGACTGTCTTTGAATTGTTCTAACCACTTCTAAAAATTTCTGCGGTTCATAAAATTTTCACCCTACTGTAACATCCCAGGGAAGGTTTTAACCGGCCGTTGTGGCCGAGCGGTTCTAGGCGCTTCAGTCTGGTACCGCCCGACCGCTACAGTCGCAGGTTCGAATCCTGCTTCGGGCATGGATGCGTGTGATGTCCTTTGGTCAGTTAGGTTTAAATAGTTCTAAGTTCTAGGGGACTGATGACCTCAGATGTTAAGTCCCATGGTGCTGAGAGCCATTTGAAATGTTTTAGCCGGATTGTTACATTCAAAAAGCAAAAAAGGCTCAATGAGATCCTTCAGTAAACGTGGAAACTTAAAGCGGACACGCCATCGTTAAACGCAATATTTAAGTTTTAATCAGAACAGCTTACCCGTCACCTTTTCTGGGCTCATTCCAGTAATGCCAACAGCCATAAAAGTGCTAAACTCATCCAGCATACTGTTTCTCTTCTACGTCAGTTCATCTCACTAATTATTGTATGTTCCTTTTTCATGTATACTTGGCAAACCATGGTGTTCTTAACGGTCCCTACGAGAGCTGCGCATAGATGCCTGTAGTATATTCTTTGATTCTTCAATGTCTTAAGACGGTTTTACAACTTTGTAAGTAACATATGGTTTGCGGAATGGTTGACGTTTATCTTCAAGGGTCTGCAAAAAACTTTCTTAAAAATTTACTCACGATCGTAAATTCTGTTGCATAAGCCAATCCCGTCAACAGTTGCAGAGTTTTAGAGCGTTATCCCGAAATACATCTCCGGAATCTTTTTTGTGGCTGCCAACCATCTTGCGCACTTTTGTGACCAATGTAGGGCGCCAGCAGCTGTCTGCTTGCCTGTCCGTGCGCCAAAGCAGCAGCAACGAGGCAGGCGCCCGTGTCGAAATCTCTGTTTACTTCCCACGAGCACGTCTAGGCTAGCTAGGTGATGAAACTGACCTATCACAATTGCCACAGAGCACGTGAACAGCTCATGTTCGGCCTCGCCAAATCTTTTATTTCATTAAAACGCAGGGTGCTGCAGTCAAAATATGTGACAGATTAATAATCGGGTGTGCCATGCAGCTACAATACTGTTATTGATTTTTGTTACTTTGGGATTGTAACATTTCATTCTGAATCGATGTAATCGAAGAAATTACTGTATCACATGTATAGATACATTATTAACCAGAAGGTTCGAGTACCACGGTGCTATGCTCGGTATGTTCATTGCGTTCCTCCGACTCGGGCGAGGGAGGGAGCGGACGGGGATGTCTGTAGTTTAAGGTGGGCCAAGAACCTCGATGGCACTCTACAGTATTCATACACAGTAATCATTGCAGGAGGTGAAAGTGGTATCTGACGGGAAACCATGGAGCTTCGGATTTACAGGCTCGCTTACGCACTAAGATACCGAGCCAAACCAATGTAATAAAAATGCCGAACCTAAGATTGATTTTCATGCATCACGCCCTCTAAGAATGTATACGACGAGTAATAATTTAGAGTGCCATGTCTATCAACACGAATTCAGCTCTTGAGTCTGCATAAATTATTTCTGAAGACAATAGTTCATAAATAAGGGCAAATAGTAAGGGGAGTGCGTGGGAGTTTTAGAATGAAACCACGCCCAAGAATTATTTCAAACTATTATTTACTTTTCTGTTAGTCCCTCACTTCAAAGTATTTCTGACACAGTACTGATAACCATTTTAATAAACATTATTTGCATATAATTAGTGAAGTGATCGTTACAACAGTCCACTTCGACATTTCATGGCGTGACAACTCCATTTACTGTATATTAACGTTAGTACTGAATTTTGTTTTCCTGCCGGTAAATCGACAAAACTTATTAAAATTTACTCTCTGGGAACTAAACATGCTCTAAATGCGAATCTGATCGGAAAGAGCAACATATATATCTGCCGTTGACTGAAAACATATTGCAGGTCATGATTAACATTGGTAGAAACTTAAGTAATCTTTGCACTAACGTCGATGATAGATATCCCGTTGATGCCGAACACCCAGCTGCGCTCTACTACAAAATAAATTTCACTACATGAATAGCGCGTTCACCATTAGCTGTAAATATAAACAAACGCGTCTTTAAATTGACATTAAAAGGCGAGCTTCATGACTGAAGAAACTACAGCGTGCTGATAGCGTGACTATAATTTACAAGCGATCACCGGAAACTTTATTGGATAGATGCAAAATGTTAAAGATCGGCAAAATAAGACAACAGAGTTGCATGTTTAGTTACATTTAGTTTCTTTCTAATGTCGTTGCAAAGTGCTCTAGATTGTACGGCAAGTGGGGACTTGTTAAATAGTTTTAAGCTAATGCCGGTTAGCTGCTCACAATCTTCATAGTTATTCTCAACAGTACATAGCCGGCGTTCATTCATTAGAGACCTCGAAGCTGGCCCTGGTGTGCACGTAGCCGTCCTCACATCACCTTGCAGTTTCGTAGAGGTCACGCTCGACTGACTTCCGTGTCGCGCAAACCACTCACTCTGCGTAAAACACGCCACTAAAATGCACGACGAGACATCCTAATTTACGATAACGTCTCTATCAAACAATGCAAAGTTTATGTATCTCTACAAAAAAAATTATGGCTAAACTTCAGTATAGGGCCGGCCGGTATGAAATTTGGGTCCTATTTTTCAGTACTACCAAAATTGTAAACAGATTAAAACACTCAAGAAAATGGCTATATTGTTGCTGTACGTTCCATATAATAATCTTAAAACCTGTCACAATTAATACCCACAGAACATGTGAATGAATATAAAAGTTAAAATCGATCTAACGGAATGAAATGATCTTAACGCGGGAATATCCACTATTCATCAAATCCCTAAACTGTGCGAGCAACTCGTTATTAAGTCTTATGATCATCTTAAGTAAAATTGTTAGTTTATCTTAACAGCACAAACTAGGCTATCTACGGTTACAGTAAATGGTTCACTGTTAAATTTTGATTCATAGCTCAACTTCTGAAGAATGACAACGTCAGTTCTGTAAATGCGCTTCTAGGAAAATACTCCTACTTTATCTACACATGAAAGTCCTGTGTCGTATAATGTTTTCGGTATATTTTTTTTTTTTTTTGTCTCCTACCTATTAGAGTTTGCAAGAGTCGAATACAATATATTTCTGTCTGTCTAGCGTAAAAGTTATGTCATTGTTATTGTCTCTTCGCTGCCCTACAGCAGTCATTACGTTATCTGTTGGAACTTCAAGTATTTGTCTTTAGTAAACCTATTCATAGTATATGTTCATAACCCCTGGATTAAAAATAGGGAGTTTAATGAAATGTGAAGTAGTTCTGGAAGCAGAAAACATACTTTGAAAATTTAACTCTAATTCAGCACTATTTCGCCTCGTTACAAGGATCAAGGAAGATTGGAGATTAATGACCAGTCGGTAGAGTTGTCGAAGACGGAGCACAGGGATGTGGAAGGAAATTGGCCGTGCCCTTTTCACAGGAACGTTTGCCCCCTTGGCCTGGGAAGATTTAGGGAAATTACAAAAAGGAGCACAAACTGTAATCGCAAATGAAAATTCATGGCACACAGTTACTTGGCACTGAGAGTCTGTACTTTAAGCTCTGGAAGGCTCGACTATATATACTGCAGAAATCGCCACCTACGACGAGCTTACTTCGAACTTAACTAATGCTAAATAGAATCTTGGGAGGGGCATAATGCACTGCTTTACCGGTTCTCCACTCTAAAGTCGTGAAACCAGCTGTAGCCGATTACAAAAGATGCCAACACACCTTTTTGAAGTTTGAAAACACCACTTAGCAGACACCGGTGAATTGGTCGCAACTGCTGTTAAGTGACACATCAGCAGGCACAGCTACCGGCACCCACCGGCTTGTTTACAAGCAACACTTTGCAGTTCTCGCTGACACAGCCGTCAACACTCGCTCATCACACTGGCAGAAACTGAACACCTCGTCTCTCGACTCGCAGCTCACACACACACTCACCTTTCTCTCGTGGTGGTTGGCTGTGGCGAGACGCTGTGGACTCCCGCGAATCCTCTCCGTTCCTTCTCGTACGAGCGTTGGACACTGACTGGCCCGGCCGGCTCCTTACACCAAGTTCTTCAGCCGGCTACGCGCGCAGGGCTGCCAACACTTCCGCTGCAAAGTCACTGGTCACTGGCGCCCGTCTCCCCGTGCCCAGATACAGCCGGCAGAATATAAAGTCAGGCCCAAGACCCTCGAGCACTAATGTCTCTACGTCGTTCCATCAAGCACACGCTGCCTAAAGCGCAATCGAAGACTGCCTAAATGTTTACCGTACGAATATTACAATTTGATTTGGAGCGTGTATAATTTGTAAAGACAAGAAATCCTCCATGAGGTAATCATGAAGCATGAAACAGTTTTCGTTTATGCACGGATATAAACAAGCAATTCATACTGTGTAGCTCAACTGTGGTACGAACTAGGAAGAGAGATGAGTCACAAAAGCAGAGAGATAATATCTACCGTTAGAGTTAAGAAGTTAAACATTTGCTATGCCGCAATACGAAGCTGGTTTTATGAGTACATACTCTCATCCGGCTTTGAGAAATTACTGTGTCTCATGAAGCGATTTACAAACTAGCGTTAAGAACGAGACCCAGATAAGAGCGGGAGGAAAAAATCCATAGCGGAGGAAACTAAGAAATTTTTTCTCGCTGTTCAAGGGAAAGAAGTAGCGACAGCACAACGCTTAGTCTGGAGAATGTCCCAAGCAAAGAACGCAAACATTGTTCAAAAATTCTTTTCTGTTTCAAGTCATTTCGAGTTTAGAATCGCCATTTTTTTATACAAATGCTTATCATATTTCTTTCAAATTTTTTCTGACCTTTATAGTTCGTATCTTTGTTTACTTTTATGTAGTCATGTAACCAGTAACATTTGTCTTTCAATACATTACCTCTAAACAAGGACATAATATACCGAGTGATCAAAAAGTCAGTACAAATTTGAAAACTTAATAAACCACGGAATAATGTAGATAGAGAGGTAAAAATTGACACACATGCTTGGAATGACATGGGGTTTAATTAGAACAAAAAAAGTATTTCTAGACGCGTGAAAGATCTCTTGCGCGCGTCGTTTGGTGATGATTGTGTGCCGGCCAGAGTGGCCGAGCGGTTCTAGCCGCTACAGTCTGGAAACGCGCGACCACCACGGTCGCAGATTCGAATCCTGCCTCGGGCATGGGTGTATGTGATGTCCTTAGTTTAGTTAGGTTTAAGTAGTTCTAAGTGCTAGTGGGCTGATAACCTCAGATGTTAAGTCCCATAGTGCTCAGAGCCATTTGATGATCGTGTGCTCAGCCGCCACTTTCGTCATGCTTGGCCTCCCAGGTCCCCAGACCTCAGTCTGTGCGATTATTGGCTTTGGGGTTACCTGAAGTCGTAAGTGTCTCGTGATCGACCGACATCTCTAGGGATGCTGAAAGACAACATCCGACGCCAATGCCTCACCATAACTCCGGACATGCTTTACAGTGCTGTTCCAACATTATTCTCGACTACAGCTATTGTTGAGGAAGGATGGTGGACATATTGAGCATTTCCTGTAAAGAACATCATCTTTGCTTTGTCTTACTTTGTTGTGCTACTTATTGCTATTCTGACCAGATGAAGCGCCATCTGTCGGACATTTTTTGAACGTTTGTATTTTTTTTGGTTCTAATAAAACCTCATGTCATTCCAAGCATGTGAATCAATTTGTACCTCTCTATCTACATTACTCTGTGATTTATTCAGTTTTCAAATTTATACTGACTTTTTTATCACCCAGTATGTTAGACTTCATTTGTCATCATTCATTCCCTATTCCTGAGCGATTTTTTGAAAACCTTTTTCATTCTCTACCCCAAAGTGTAGAATACGCTGTTCAAAAAAACGACCAATTGTAAAACCAGTTGTTTTGAGCCAAGTCGTATGCAGAATCCCAGTTGGGAAATTTTGAAAGGGAGTTTCCGGTTTCGGTATTTAAACCCTTCTCACACCGTGTGGTGAGAGTGGGGGGGGGGGGGGGGGGATGAAGGGGCACCTTATTGCAATAGATCTTGACTGTCAACAAAGGTAAGCGAAAAGTTGGTAGTTTTGAGTACTTGCGCACTAAAATTTCACTAAAATACAATAAATGAAATATTTCGAGTACATGCAATGTAATTATTAGGACAGTTAATTGTTTCCACATATACAAGATTAAACTTATTTAAACCGACAGTCTGGGAGGTTGCACGGTAGACCAGAACAAATACTTTTCTCTGACTGCATTGCTCCCTAAGAGCATTATTTAATCCAGTACAGGAAGCGCTCACTCTTGAGGTATAATGAATGGTTTGTTGTAGTGGTCCTTGTTGTACTGATGGAGAGCGTTCGTCACTCTTCAGCCATAATAGCGTTTACACATTAATATTTACTATTACGTCTTGACCAAGCACACTAGTTGTTTACTAATGGAGCGATACATCTGGAGCTAGAAACTGATACGGTTTGTGCTTACGACATGGCGATGGGATCTTCAACATCCACAGTTCACTTGTTTGGAGTGAGTTTACTCACGCTCATCGCGTTCTACGTGAATGTGTGGACAGGTGTTGTTGGTGACCGATTAACTGGGCCATATCTCCTACCTAGGTAATCTAATGGCAGGCATTTTACACTTTCCTCGCTAGAGCATCGCCAGAATTGCTGGATGTTGTGCCACTCACTACAAGACAGAGAATGTGCTTCCAGCACGACGCGACGTAAGCGCAAAACAAGTCTTACTGTGCGTCGATTATTGCCGCCAACAGTTTCCAGAAAAGTAGGTCGGCAGATGTGGACCTGTACCGCGGCCCGCTCGAGTCTCTGATTTGGCCAGTCTGGGCTTCTTTGTGTTGGGAGGAATGCGCTATCTTGTTTACAAAACTCCTGTTGAATCACAAGAGGATCTGGTGCCCGGATAGTAACAGCAGCAGCAGGAGGAGAAATCAAGGTTACTCCTGCAGTCTTTCACCGTGCTAGACGGGACGTGAACCACCGTCGTAATCTTTGTTTACAAATGAATCGAGGATTTTGAAGTAATTGTGTTCTGCTAAAAATTGTTTGTGTTGCTTTTCGTCTACTGTAAGAAAGATTTGACGTCATCGTAAAATGAGGCCTAATAGGGAAACACATTAGAAAAAGTGTTTTCAGTGGCCCATGTAACCTCCCAGAGCTTGTTGGATTAATGAATCATCATCCACAAAAAAACTCCTTCTGCTAGTTTACAAAATACTCTTAAGAAAATAGGACATTAGAGAAAAACTTAAATAATTTTCACACTGCTTGTTCATGTTGTAAAAGGATTTATGCTACCGAAAATATTGTTCTTAAAAATTCATTAGTGGGTACTTAACAGTGTCTACTTGCAACTGAGTGCGCTTAACATGGGTTAGTCTTGACTTATCGCTGTTTACTTGCTGGGGGAATTAATGAGACACTCTTTCGAAACCCCTCACAAATACGAATTGTTGTTGTTGTTATTGTGGTCTTCAGTCCTGAGATTGGTTTGATGCAGCTCTCCACGCTACTCTATCCTGTGCAAGCTACTTCATCTCCCAATATGTACTGCAGCCTACATTCTTCTGAATCTATTTATTGTATTCATCTCTTGGTCTCCCTCTACGATTTTTACCCTCCACGCTGCCCTCCAATACTAAATTGGAGCGAATTATTTTAGTTTTTGATAATAACATTTGCATTTGCAATTTTTTTCAACAATAAAGCACAGAAACCCCAAAAATTAATCTATAATTTAGCACAACATAAAATTAATTTCAGTAAGCACCTTACTACAATACATGTAGAATGTTAAGGTTGCTCATTAACATTTCTACCATCAACCTACCATGCAAAATCACGTAAACTATGGTAAGGAAAAATTATATTGTGTACACGATTACATATAAATGTTTACATTTGTCTGATGAGTAACAACGTTGAAGAGCTGGATTCAGCATCGTATTTAGAATCCTTATCTAAGTTGCAGCAATCCGTAGCATCCCCAGGTTCGTACAAATCGTCCCTGATAAGCATTTTTCCTGCACGAACACCACATGCATTACTGCTACTGACAGCCATTTTTTGGCACTTATCTCTGCTTACATGCACACACCCTCACAAAGTTGTAGTTGGCGAGATTATGATACTGGAGATAGAGCTGCCATATCTCGGTTGATTGTGCTACTGTAAATTAATATAAATAAAGCACACAGCTTACCATATATTACATGCAATTACTGTGTTTCTCCCTTATCCACTATAGGTCTTCAACTTAATTCCGGGACAATTTGTTCCAGACAAAATGTATGAAGGATTAGTTCACGTATAAGTGTATTTGTTTATGTGTTTTGCAGAGTAAACTCGATGACTTGTACAACGTGTGCAGTGCGTGCTATCAATCACAGGTGATGCCATCGATCACGCACAACGATTGGGCAGCTACACACTTTTAATTAGCTACCAACTAAGGGAAATTCTGATCCATTATTACGTCAGTGTCTTTGCAGCGAAATACCGAATCCGGCCGGAGTGGCCGTGCGGTTCTAGGCGCTACAGTCTGTAGCCGAGCGACCGCTACGGTCGCAGGTTCGAATCCTGCCTCGGGCATGGATGTGTGTGATGTCCTTAGGTTAGTTAGGTTTCATTAGTTCTGAGATTTAGGCGACTGATGACCTCAGAAGTTAAGTCGCATAATGCTCAGAGCCATTTTTTTTGAAATACCGAAAGTGGTAGTTGGGTTCCTAGCTGGGAATGGTAGTCACGGGATCACCACTTCCTAATTTGGCCTACAACCAAGGTTCAAAATGGTTCAAGTGGCTCTAAGCGCTTTGGGTCTTAACATCTGAGGCCATCAGGCCCCTAGAATTGAACTAATTAAACCTAACTAACGTAAGGACATCACACACAGCCATGCCCGAGGCAGGATTCGAACCTGCGACCGTAGCAGCAGCGCGGTTCCAAACTGAAGCTCCTAAAACCGCTAGGCCACAGGGACTGGCCTACAGTCAAGGGAAACATCTCGAGAACCATGGATGGACCCGGGAGAAAAGAGCTATTTTTAATTCGTTTCTGAAAGAATATTTCCCATTGTCCCAGACAAAAATAAAAAACGCGTGTATGCATGATACGTTGACAGTGACTGGGCTGAGTGTGTGTGATTTTTTTTTTAAATTCTGTTGGTAGATCGGGCTATTCAAATATTGACCCACTGCAAAGTCTGGGACTTTTCAGCCAAATTCCAAGCTAGGTGTTACTATTGTAGGGGCGGTTGCTGTTGGGGATATTTGGTAGAGGATTTACGGTTCTGGCGTTTGCCTTACAACCAAGGAAAACCTCCAACAACGAATGGGACATTGGATTTATTTTTAATTCTGCAACAGTGTCAGTAGCCCTGAAGCTCTAGCTGGCAGAGCACCAGAATCCAGTCGTGGAAGTCGCAGAATCAACCCCGGACAGGGACGGTGATTTCTCACCGCCCTAGTCCCTCCAGCCCCCAGGCCCGTTCAGGCTGCTATCAGATGAGTTCTGAGGATCTTCCTGGAGTAAGAGGCAGCCAGGGCGATTGGCCCCTCTCACTCCCGCTCCTAGTGCCGTGGCGATGAAAAGCAGTGGTCTGCCTGTAGCTACTTTATAGGCCAGTGGCTCGGCCACGGGCTTGTGTTGCAGACTTTACCTTTACGTTATCTGGAACAAATGTCACAGGCGAAAACTGAAAGCTTAGTGTATAGGTGTGTGTATTTATTTATGTGTGTGCAGAGTAAAATCGATGAGTTGCTCTACATGTGCAGTGTCCCAATGTCGCTACTGACTTGTTCTGACTGGGCTGTTGTAAAGTACAGTTCTTAATTTTTTTCAGTAAAACTGTAGAACTGCGAGTAAGTGAGGCAGTGTGCTATTAGCGTGTTAGAGTACACCAAGGTGACAAAAAACGTCGGATACCTTCTAAAAACGTTTAGGGCCGGCTTGGGCCCGGGCTTGTGCAGCATCTCGACGCGGCATGGACTCACCTAGTCGTTGGAAGTTCCCTACGGACATATTGAGCCGTGCTGCGTGTGTAGCAGTCTATAATTGCGAAAGTGTTGCCTCTGCGGGATTTTGTGCACGAACTATCCTCTCGATTGCGTGTCATAAATGTTCAGTGGGATTCATGTTGGGCGATCTGCGTGATCACATCATTCGCTGCCGGCCGGAGTGGGCGAGCGGTTCTAGGCACTACAATCTGGAACCGCGCGTCGGCTACGGTAGCAGGTTCGAATCCTGTTTCGGGCATGGATGTGTGTGATACCCTTAGGTTAGTTAAGTTTAAGTAGTTCTAAGTTCTAAGGGGACTGATGACCTCAGAAGTTAAGTCCCATAGTGCTCCGAGCCATTTGAACCATTTGAACATCATTCATTCGAACTGTCCAGAACATTCCTCAAACCGGTTGCGAACAATTGTGACCTGGTGAAATGGCGCATTGCAATCCATAAAAACTCCATCGTTGCCTGGGAACATGAAATCCACGAATGGCTGGAAATGATCTCCAAGTAGCCGAACACAGCCATTTCCATTCAGGTGGACCAGAGGGTCCGGTCCATTCCATGTAAACACTGCCAACACCGTTATGGAGCCACCACCAGCTGGCACTGTACCTAAGTCCTATCGTCAGCTCCTACCAACCGAAATCGGGACACATTTGACGAGGCCACCGTTTTCCAGTCATCTAGGGTCCAACGAGCCCAGGAGATGCGCTGCGGCCGATGTCGTCCTGTTAGCAAAGGTACTCGCGTCGGTTGACTGCTGCCGTAACCCATTAACGCCATATTTAGCTGCTCTGTTCTAACGGATACGTTAGTCGTACGTTATACATCGATCTCTGCGGCTATTTCACGGAGTGTTGCTTGTATGTTAGTACTGACAACTCTAAGCAAATTCCGCGGTCGTTAAGGGAGAACTGTCGGCCACTGTGTTGTCCGTGGTGAGAGGTAAGACCAGAGATTTGGTATTCTCAGCATACTCTTGACGCTGTGGATATCGGAATATCGTATTCCCTTACGATTTCTGAAATGGAATGCTCCGTGCCTCTAGCACCTACACTACTGGCCATTAAAATTGCTACAGACGCGAAATTTCACCGACAGGAAGAAGATGCTGTGATATGCAAATGATTAGCTTTTCAGAGCATTCACACAAGGTTGGCGCCGGTCGCAACACCTACACGTGCTGACATGAGGAAAGTTTCCAACCGATTTCTCATACACAAACAGCAGTTGACCGGCGTTGCCTAGTGAAACGTTGTTGTGATGTCTCGTGTTAAGGAGGATAAATGCGTACCATAACGTTTCCGACTTTGATAAATGTCGGATTGTAGCCTATCGCGATTGCGCTTTATCGTATCGCGACATTGCTCCTCGTGTTGGTCGAGATCCAATGACTATTAGCAGGATAAGGAATCGGTGGGTTCAGGAGGGTAATACGGAGCGCCGTGCTGGATCCCAACGGCCTCGTATCACTAGCAGTCGAGATGTCAGCCATCTGATCCGCATGGCTGTAACGGATCCTGCAGCCAAGTCTAGATCCCTGATTCAATATATGGGGACGTCTGCAAGACAACAACCATCTGCACGAACAGTTCGACGACGTTTGCAGTAGCATGGATTACCAGCTCGGAGACCATGGCTGCGGTTACCCTTGACGCTGCATCACATACAGGAGCGCATGCGATGGTGTACTCAACGACGAACCTGGGTGCACGAATGGCAAAACGTCATTTTTTCGGATGAATCCAGGTTCTGTTTACAGCATCATGATGGTTGCATCCGTGGTTGGCGACATCGCAGCGAACGCACATTGGAAGCGTGTATTCGTGACCGGCATGCTGGCGTATCACCCGGCGAGATGGTATGGGGTGCCACTGGTTACACGTCTCGGTCACCTCTTGTTCGCATTGACGGCACTTTGAACAGTGGACGTTACATTTAAAATGTGTTACGACGCGTGGCTCTACCCTTCATTCGATACCTGTGAAACCCTAAATTTCAGCAGGATAATGCCCAACCGCATGTTGGAAGTCCTGTACGGGCCTTTCTGGATACAGAAAATGTTCGGCTGCTGCCCTGGCCAGCACATTCTCCAGTTCTCTAATCAATTGAAAACGTGTGGTCAACGGTGGCCGAGCAACTGGCGTGTCACAATACGCCAGTCAGTTCTCTTGATGAACTGTGGTATCGTGTTGAAGCTGCATGGGCTGCTGTACCTGTACACGCCATCCAAGCTTTGTTTGACTCAGTGCCCAGGCGTATCAAGGCCGTTATTATGGCCAGAGGCGGTTGTTGTGGGTACTGATTTCTCATATCTTTGCGCCCAAACTACGTGAAAATGTAATCACATGTCAGTTCTAGTATAATATATTTGTCCAATTAATACCCGTTTAACATCTGCATTTCTTCCTGGTATAGCAATTTTAATGGCCATTAATGTACTTTCATTCCGCGCTCAAAGTCTGTTAATTCTCGTCGTATGGCCATAATCACGTCGGAAACGTTATCACATGTATGCCCTGATCACAAACGACAGCATCGCCTGTGCATTGCCCTTTTATACCTTGTGTGCATGGCGCTACCGCCATCTGTACATGTGCGTATCGCTATTCCATGACTTTTGTTGCTTCAGTGTATATGGACATACTGAAGTGCGCTAGGTTGCCTGTGATTTCAGCATCCAGTTCTTTCTTTCCTTCTTCTTCTTCTTCTTCTTTTTTTTTTTTCGCTGTACTCTGTCGTGGCCTGTATCTAATAATGGGCGTTTGGTAACTAAATTCGTTGGTTCACGGACCGTGCAGTCGAGCACCAACGTAGAGTATGCCGAGTTTCCGACATCATAGCGTCGAAAAAGCGCGTAAGAGTGAAAGTTGTACGCAAAATTCGGCAGGCAGTGCGAGACTACGGCATTGTGGCGCCTGCTATCTGCGTGAACATGACCTTGGAGCTGGCTGCCTGTAATCCTCGCACGCTTTTACGTCATGCCAGAGTGTGACTTGGCGACCTACGTAGTACATTAAAAAGCCATTTACTTTGCTGATACTCTTCCTGTAGCGCGCTGCTACACGTTTGTGGGACGCTGGAGGGCGCATCTCGTATGAGAGACTTACTCCAACTCCAGTAAAAACACTCAACTCACTCTCAGAATTACTTGGATCCACTCTTACTATTTTTAGACACTCCGTGTATCTTACTTTTACCACAGAAAACCGTTTCTGACAAACCCTTACATGTATGAGCAAACTATTAATTGTGCGCGAACTCATAGTCGATCAAATTCGAAAAAGTTCAAGGAAAGGCAAAACGTTTTGTACTATCGCGAAATACGGGAGAGAGTGTCACAGAAATGACACAGGATTTGGGTTGGAAATCATTAAAAAAAAGGCGTTTCTCGTTGCGACGGAATCTTCTCTCGAAATTCCAATCACTAACTTTCTCCTCCGAATGCGAAAATATTTTGTTGACACCAGGCTACATAGGGAGGAACGATCACCAAGATAAAATAAGGGAAATCAGAGCTCGTACGGAAAGATTTAGGTTTTCATTCTTTCCGCGCGCTATACGAGATTGGAAAAATAGAGAATTTTGAAGGTGGTTCTATGAACCTTCTGCCAGGCACTTAAATGTGATTTGCAGAGTATCCATGTAGATGTAGAAGCTAATTTAAACCATTCTATGCATCTACAAGAAGATGCGTATTGTTGTCTCCAAACGCGAGTCGTTTTAACGCAATAAAGCATCATCAGAGGTTTGTAATGAATGACATTTACAATTTTGCTTTCTTTCTAGATTGAAAAACAGTTCGTTGATTTTACTTTCCATATTTTATGTCCGATTTTCTTTCACGACAGGAAACGCCGGCTGCCTGGACGTTTTTGAGGTACTCTCTTGTTCGGCACTGCTGTTTTTATGGTTGCTGTATAGAACTATACATTTCTTGACGTGAAACGCAACATAGCTTAGCAGCACTACTTTATTGTTTGCTTTCATCAGCTTGGCTGAACATGTCACTGTGTATTTTGCGTGAGTACTTGCAGTGTTGCCAACTTAACCGTTAGTTTCCGTTTGCCTTTTATCTAATTTCTTCTCCTGCGAATCGTCATATGTGAACTGTGCCGTATACTTATGCTGCTTACGTATTTGTTTAATGTGTAAGCAAAATGAAGGAGTACTGATGAAGTTGACGGTGTATATGGTGAGTATTGCTGGGAATGAGGGAAGGGGCAAAGAAGGGTGAATAGGAACTGCAAAATAATCGGATGGAAAGTGACTGGGTGATGAGATCGAGGAAAATGGGTGAAGAGTAAGCAGTGAAACTGCAAAGAAATGGAATGGAGAGTGACTTGGTAATGCGATGGAGGAAAAGGGGTGGGGGGTGGGGGTGGGGGAAGCGGTGACATTGCAAAACAGTGGAATGGAGAGTGACTTAGTAATGAGGTGGAAGAAAAGAGGTGGGGAGGAAATGGTGACATTGCAAAACAGTGGAATAGAAAGTGACTTGATAATCATATGGGGAAGAAGGGGTGAGGAAGAAAGGGTGAAATGAATGGATAGGGGAAAGGAGGAGAGAGAGAGAGATGGAGTAGGGGGTGAGAAAGGAATTTTTTTATTGAATGATTCTTGAAAAGGGAGGCATCTGTTTTTACTGATTTTTGTTATGTTCGTATCTTTTTCCATTGTGGACGGCTCACGATATTCCTGTTTAATGTGGTATACAAATGTTGAATGGTTTGTTCTGTATTTCCATGCCCTCATGAGCTTTTATACGTTATCGATGACTCCCAACCATCTAGATAAATGTAACCTACTGTGCATAAATAGATAGAAACACCCATTTCTGTTCGATTACAGTTCCGGTGATTTATCATAGTTACAACTGTAAAATACTTGTAAATAACCGATCAGAATGGCCTAAAGTGAAACAGCCACATAAAATGAATTGTGGATAATCAGATACCAGGCTGAGATTCATTGACGAATTCTGAAGTAAAGTAATTCATTCATGGCATAAGTATCTTTCAGATCTTAAGTATTGCTTGTCAGTCTGAGAGCCTTACGGAGGAGAATTTACACATGAAATAAAGAAGACCCGAAGAGGAGCAGGACGTTTCGCCACTGATTCCTGTACTATGCGCCAAAGTATCGCCAAGATGTTCAGCAAGCTACGGTGGCAGACGCTACAACAGAGGCGTTTTGCGCTAGGGAGGGGTTTACTGCTTAAATTCAGGGAAAGTGCGAACCCGGAAAAATCAGACAACATATTACTTTTTCTCATATGCATCTCGCGAAATAGCCACGGCAGGCCGCGCGGTGTAGCCGCACGTTCTAGGGGCCTTGTCACGGTCCGTGCGGCTCCCGCTGTCGGAGGTTCGAGTCTTCCCTCGGGCATGGGTGTGTGTGTTGTCCTTAGCGTAAGTTAGTTTAATTAGTGAGTATGCCTAGCGACCGATGGCCTCAGCAGTTTGGTCCCATAGAAACTTGCCTCAAATTTCCAATTTCCAAGCCACGGCAGGAAAACCAGAGAAATTCGAGTTAATACGGAGGTTTACAGACAGTCGTACTTCCTGTGTGCTCTTTGCGAATGGAACATCAAAAGCGTAAATGCCAGTTATATAAGAAATAATCTCTGCCGCACACCGTGAGACGGAGTGCGGAACGTAGATGCAGATGCACTCGTACAACACTGATACCGTGATTAAACGCCTTCTCCCCATGGAAATCAACCAGTGTGGACGGAAAAGTTGACTGTAGGCTTACTGAAAGAATCGAGCTGGTATACGTATTGCAGGATTGATAGAAACCCTATAAACACAAATCACGTAAAGTTTGGAAGATAGGAGATGAGGTACAGGAAGACCTTCGGTAGACCGATGCTTGGTGCAGGGAGTGGCAGTCTACGCTCAACGTACACAGATGTAACGAACAGTGTGTCCATAGCCAGAAAGACCCATTTCTGTATGTTTACAGGTTGCAGAATAATTATTGGAAGCAGTTACTTCCGTAAAATATCTAGGAGTATGCGTATGGAGTGATTTAAAAGTGGAACGACCACATAAAACTAATCGTAGGAAAGACAGATGCCAGACTGAGATTCACTGGAAGAATCGTAGGGAAATGTAGTCCGTTAATGAAGATGGTAGCGTACAAAACCTTCGTTCGACCAATACTTGAATATATTTGGTCATTAGGGAATCTGTACTTGATGGGACCGATAAAGGAGATCCAGAGAAGAACAGCGCCTTCCGTTATAGTATCATTTAGTAAGCGCGAAAGCGTCACAGAGATGGTCAGTCAACTCCACTGGCAGAGAGGCATATTGCATCACGTTGTGGTCTACTGTTAAAGCTCCGAGAGCGTATGTTCCTAGAAGAGTTAACAAATATGTTGCTTCCTCCTACCTGTGTATCACGAAAAGACCATGAAGATAAGATTAGAGAGATCCGAGGCCACACACAGGCTTACCGTCATTCATTCCTCCCGCGAACTATTCGGAACTGGAACAGGAAAGGGGATAAGCAACAGTGCTACACAAAGTGCCCTCTGCCACACACCACAAGGTGACTTGCAGAATATACGATACTGGACATTAAAATTGCTACACCAAGAAGAACTGCAGATGATAAGCGGGTATTCATTGGACAAATATATATTACTAGAACTGATATATGATTACATTTTCACGCAGTTTGGGTGCACAGATACTGAGAAATCAGTACCCACAACAACCACATCTGGCCGTAATAACGGCCTTGGTACGCCTGGGCATTGAGTCAAACAGAGCTTGGATGGCGTGTACAGGTACAGCTGCCCAGTTGGTGAGAGATCTGGAGAATGTGCTGGCCGGGGCAGCAGTCGAACATTTTCTGTATCCAGAAAGGCCCATACAGGACCTGCAGCATGCAGTCGTGCATTATACTGCTGAAATGTAGGGTTTCGCAGGGATCGAATGAAGGGTAGAGCCATGGGTCGTAACACATCTGAAATGTAACGTCCACTGTTCAAAGTGCAGTCAATGCGAACAAGATGTGACCGAGACGTGTAACCAATGGCACCCCATACCATCACGCCGGGTGATACGGCAGTATGGCGGTGACGAATGCACGCTTGCAATGTGCGTTCACCGCGATGTCGCCAAACACGGATGCGACCATCATAATGCTGTAAACAGAACCTGGATTCATCCGAAAAAATGACGTTATGGCATTCGTGCACCCAGGTTCGTCGTTGAGTACACCATCGCAGGCGCTCCTGTCTGTGATGCAGCGCCAAGGGTAACCGCAGCCATGGTCTCCGAGCTGATAGTCCATGCTGCTGCAAACGTCGTCGAACTGTTCTTGCAGATGGTTGTTGTCTTGCAAATGTTCCCCCGTCTGTTGACTCAGGGATCTAGACGTGGTTGCACGATCTGTTACAGCCATGCGGATTAGATGCCTGTCATCTCGACTGCTAGTGATACGAGGCCGTTGGGATCCAGCACGGCGTTGCGTATTACCCTCCTGAACCCACCGATTCCATATTCTGCTAACAGACACTGGATATCGACCAACGCGATCAGCAATGTCGCGATACGATTAACCGCAATCGCGATAGGCTACAAACCGACCTTTATCAAAGTCGGAAACGTTATGGTACGCATTTCTCCTCCTTACACGAGGCATCACAACAACGTTTCACCAGACAACGCCGGTCAACAGCTGTTTGTGTATGAGAAATCGGTTGGAAAATTTCCTCATGTCAGCACTTTGCAGGTGTCTCCACCGGCGCCAACCTCGTTTGAATTCTTTGAAAAGCTAATCATTTACATATCACAGCATCTTCTTCCTGTCGGTTAAATTTCGCGTCTGTAGCGCGTCATCTTCGTGGTGTAGTAATTTCAATGGCCAGTAGTGTAGATGTAGATGTACTGCAGCTTCAAAACCAAAGCGATGTCTTGGTGAGAATTGGTTGTTCCAATAATTATATGATGCCGTGAAATAAAGGTGTGAGGGGCGGCTCTGATTCGTGCTTGGATGCCTTAGTGGGGAGAGCACTCACCCGCAAAATACAAAGGTCCCGGTTTCGAGTGCCAGTGTAGCACACAGTTTTTGTTAGGAAGCTTCAAATCAGTTTTACTCTCTGCTGCAGAGTTAAAATTCATTTTGGACAAATCACGCAGTTGTGCTATGAAACGTCCCTTATAAAAATTATACAAGACTGTGCTTAAACTGACTTTCAAAAATCCCTACAAAAGAATGGCACTGACTAACATTAACCTATACGTTTCACAAATCACTTACCTCACCAAAAATCTTCGTTACTCGAACTACTGCAATACAACGAGCGCCACTACTGCCAGCTAAATAAAAGATTCAAACTACGGAAGGCACTAACTACTGATAGGGATAGTTAGCGAATGAAAGATTTTAATATATCAGTTCATGACATCCATTCTTAGAAATTTCAAAACTCCGCCATCTCTCTCCCCACATCCACCAATGCTGGCAGCTCACCTCCAACTGCGCAACGCTTAGCGCTGTTAACATCCAGCTGCCCAGCACTACAATGGCGAGTATTACAACAATGCCAACCAGCCACCGACTGCACACAGCACAGCCAGTGATTTTTCATACAGAGCGCTATGTGGCGTTACCAATAAAAAAACCTAAACAGCCTACTTTCATAGCCCCCATGCTCCCCACAAAAAAATTTACAAATTGTTTTGGGCAGTGGCCAATACAGATATGAAAAGTTCTAGGGGACTGATGACCTCAGATGTTAAGTCCCATAATGCTCAGAGCCATTTTGAAGCAAAATTACCAATGGCGGACAAAGCAAGGAGGACATAAAAAGCAGATTAGCTAATGCAAAAACGGCATTCCTGGTCAAGAGAAGTCTGCTGGTTTTAAACATTGGCCTTAATTTGAGGAAGAAATTTCTGAGAATGTAAGTTTGGAGCACGGTATCGTCTGGTAATGAACCATGGGGAGTGGGAAAACCGGAACAGAAGAGGATCGAAGCGTCTGAGATGTGGCGCTACAGAAGAATGTCGAATGTTGAAAATCACGTGGACTGATAAGATAACGAATGAGGAGGCCCTCCACAGAATCGACGAAAAAAGACCAATGGAAGACACCGACAAAAGAAGAGACAGGATGATGGGACATGTAATAAGGCATCAGGGAATAACCGGCATTGTACTAGAGTGAGTGTGGACTGTAGAGCAATGGTCGTCAAACTGCTGCCTGTGGTTCTCAGCCGTGTTTCACAACTGTATGCATCTAGCAACGAACGGCTGAATAAAAAAAACTAACATTCGGAGTGTAGTTTTCCTGTTCACTAACAAATAAAATACTTGCAGAGACAGCAGTATTCTAAGACGTGCTTAACTTTAATTGACGTCGATGTATTCGACCATGAACTAAGTAAAGTCGACCGCTTGTCTCAAGGACAAAGGGGTGAGTAGCTCCGGGGCTAGAGGATGTGGGAGGGGGAATGGTTTAATGTTTGTCTTACAGTGCCGACAATTGATGGGCATGCGCGACTCGTACTGTCAGCTGCTATGGTATAAACATAGATTCGTGAATGTACATTATAGACACAGTCATTTTCATTCAAATGCAGTTACAAGGAATGTGAAATGAAATTAAGGCTGTTGTAACATAATGCAATGAATAGAGGAAAATTACATTCTTCCTTCTGAAACCTTACTGCGTTTCACGTCTTCGGGCATTACGTCCAGCTGCGAAAGAAAACGAGGCTAAGTATTGAGAGTGGTAACTTGAAAGATCGTGGTTGGCGACTTTGACTAGACACTGTACCTTGTGAGTTGTTCAGCTTTATTCCACCTTACTGAGTAGGTGAACACCGAAACTACTAATTACTTGTTCACCGAATATCCTGAGACAGTGCATCAGATAGCTCCTCACGATAAAAAATGATGTTTGGTACATGCTTTCAGTATAACTTCAAATTTTCGATAAGTTGTAATCTCGGTTAAAGGAACAAGAACGGACGGTATTGGTTTCCCCACCGAGAAGGAGCCTTAACCGCTGTGAATAAGGCGATCCTGATTTTAGTACTGCAGCAGATTGTTGGTCGCAGTTTTCTCGGATACATTGCATATCACGACGTTGTGGTTAGGTTAGGGCATGAGTTTACATTCAGGGCTACAAAACGCTTGGTATGCCGCAGTTCAGTCATTTGGTCAGATAAAATCAGTTGTCAACAGAGCATCTCACGTTTCCGTCATACGTGTGTTCAACGCCTGTGTGTTGCAACCATCAGTTCACAGATATCTTTGGGATCGTGAAACATTCTGCAAAACGTTTGCAGCCACTTCCGAAGTTCGAACTGAAGGCTTAGGGCCAGTCTTAGAATCGGAGACATCGCCAGTGGACAGCCATGAATCAGTATGAATGTAAGCTTTAACTGTACACACCCCTTCATTCACAGAATTCAGCACGCTCTAGTTGAATGACTCAGAGAACAAGGAAAAGATACTCACGGAGCTTTTAAGCAACGAGAAACAACTACGACAGATAATCACGCCGGTCATGTGGTCGGAAGATTGGATGAGCGGGAAACAATCAGATCAAGGAGTGTTGCTCACATGACGGGGACGCTTTTATCTTGCACATGTTGCTGGTTTATACAGTCACTCTCAAGTATTTACGTTCAAAGAAGACGTTATTCATCTCAGGCTGTAGTATGTATGAGGACCAAAATGGATCAAATGGCTCTGAGCACTATGGGACTCAACATCTGAGGTCATCAGTCCCCCAGAACTTAGAACTACTTAAACCTAACTAACCTAAGGGCATCACACACATCCATGCCCGAGGAAGGATTCGAACCTGCGACCGCAGCAGTCACGCGTTTCCGGACTGAAGTGCCTAGAGCCGTACGGCCACAGCGGCCGGCGGTGTATGAGGACCGATCTTTCGTACACAGTTAGGAACGGTAGCACATTGTGTAGGTTCGCTGCTATCTCCATCACAGCGGCACCTCGCCCTTACGTGTGATCTTAAGGGCACCGTAAATGATCTATCAGTTTGTCCAACTTCACTTTGTTTGGATTACTTCATAATGCACGATGCTGTTTAACTTGTCTGTGAGAAATTTTGATGGAGAGAAAATTTTACAAGATGGCGCACGTTGTTTGCGTTGACGTTTCGCCGCATATTTTCAGAGAAAATATTTTTATTGCGATTTATGTATGGTGAGTTTTCACAACCTTGGGAACTACAATCAAGTATAAAAACCAAACAGCAATGGCTTTTAACAAAATTGTAGAGGTGTCGCTTCATTCCCAGCCATATATTAAGCTGGAGGAGGATAAGAAGAAAGTCAATGGGCCTATTCTACGTACAACGTAGAAGCGGGAATGTAATAAATTAAAAGGCTCGAAATTCTTTGGTTTTCCCATGGACGATGTAAAGATGTTCCTAAAAGTCTCACTGTCCATTCGGAACAAGTTGATGCAATCATTTTCAGAATGTAAAATTTCTTGAGAATATTTCTCTCTCATTTTAAAACATTTCCTGGATCAGCGTCTTCTTTTCTTCTTCTTTAAAAACATTGTCAGAGTCAATGTTAGAAATGCTTTATCAGCATTTGTAGCTAATCCCACTGTAGTCCGATTAAAATTACCTGATATTTGACCCTTCACGCGTTGGAGCTGGTTTCCTCCAATCAGAGCACTCAGCGTCACGCTCGAACCGTTTCACCGTTGTCAACAGTTGGTCGGTTCACTTCCAATTCCTTGCCCCACTTTCTTTTCTTGACGTGTTTGGATTCCGAATCATGGGTCTGGCCCTTTTATTTCGTATTTTATCACACATGATAACCACACAAAAAACAACACACACACACACACACACACACACACACACACAGACAACGATGCTAACGAACGAAATACACTCGTTCCCGCACTAACTGAACACCGCTGCGTCCATCCGCACTATACGCGACTCAGCGTCACATACACAGTTATTACATTAGACACGCTTCCCATGACATTGCGTGAACCCTGATGTCTGAAGGCTGCAATTAATCGTTGAGACTTGGTCACCTATATCTTCTGTGATATAATGGCGTAGTGAAATCGTTAGTAGATAAACCAGACCTGTGGAACGTCGTAGGTTCGAATCTCGTCGAATGTAACAAAATTTCTTATATTTCTAAATCTAATCAAGAGACTTTGGATATTATTTTTGCAACTCAATTGGCTTACATGTATTTTTTTTTATTTCTTACAATTACCATGCCATTTTCATCATTCTACAGACTTTCTTACTTGCTATTAGTTTTTTTTTCCTGCCAGTCGTTTGCAGTTTGGAATCTGGTTATGGCGTCTACAATATGCTACCAAGTGGAAAACAGGACTGCCCATCGATTGGTAACGTGGCAACTCGCGTAGCCCGTGTGAGGATAGTTTCAGGTAACCAGTGAAGGCGAGAAATTATAGTTTGCTTTGACCACTGAAACTGAAACTTTTTTGTCTTCCGTTTGCTCGTAGAGGTTAGCCTTAACCGCTGTAAACAAGGCGATCGTATTTTAGTTCTGCCGAAGATGGTTGATCGCCGTTTTCTCGGATACATTGCACAACATTACATTCAGGGCTACAAAACACGCGGGATGCCGTAGTTCAGTCATTTGGTCAGATAAAATCAGCTGTGAACAGAGCATCTCACGTTTCCGTCGTACGTCGCGACGGCCGCTTCCAACATTGCTCCGCTTTACACATAAACAACATTTGTGATGTGACTCGAAGCGTTTCTGTGTCGCCTATAACTAAGCGGTAGCCGGCAGGGGATATGGCAACACTGTACCGGAAAGCAGCAGACGTCAACTGTCAAGTGATTTTAATCGGACTGTAGTGTCAAAATGAGCTTGTGCTTCAAAAGTGAGGTTAAGTTGACAAACTTTAATGGTACGTGGACGGGCTTGTTTGACAAATCCGTGGCTAAGGCCGATATTACACTATCAAATTTCTTTGTCAAAGATTTGATCAAATATTCCGTCAAATATATTTGACAAAGATCTTTGACGTAGCGCTAGAAGCGGTATTACACTGTCATCAAATTTTTCGTCAAAGTTCAAGATGGCTGACAACAACTTGTTATTAACTGCAGCAGTTGCACGTACCGCAATTGCATTGTGTGCACATGCGGAAAAGAAGTGGGGGAAAAAAAGGAACCATACATATGAGGTTGACAGTCTTAAATTCCTGTGATTACAACTTCATAATAAATTCAGTTGGGAGGTGCACACAACAGAACTGCAGAAACGCCTTAACAAATCTGTATTTGCAATTCGAATGTTAGCAGACATGTTGTTGTTGTTGTTGTTGTTGTCTTCAGTCCTGAGACTGGTTTGATGCAGCTCTCCATGCTACTCTATCCTGTGCAAGCTGCTTCATCCCCCAGTACCTACTGCAACCTACATCCTTCTGAATCTGCTTAGTGTACTCATCTCTCGGTCTCCCTCTACGATTTTTACCCTCCACGCTGCCCTCCAATGCTAAATTTGTGATCCCTTGATGCCTCAAAACATGTCCTACCAACCGATCCCTTCTTCTAGTCAAGCTGTGCCACAAACTTCTCTTCTCCCCAATCCTATTCAATACCTCCTCATTAGTTACGTGATCTATCCACCTTATCTTCAGTATTCTTCTGTAGCACCACATTTCGAAAGCTTCTATTCTCTTCTTGTCCAAACTAGTAATCGTCCATGTTTCACTTCCATACATGGCTACACTCCAAACAAATACTTTCAGAAACGACTTCCTGATACATAAATCTATATTCGATGTTAACAAATTTCTCTTCTTCAGAAACGCTTTTCTTGCCATTGCCAGTCTACATTTTATATCCTCTCTACTTCGACCATCATCAGTTATTTTACTTCCTAAATAGCAAAACTCCTTTACTACTTTAAGTGTCTCATTTCCTAATCTAATTCCCTCAGCATCACCCGATTTAATTTGACTACATTCCATTATCCTCGTTTTGCTTTTGTTAATGTTCATCTTATATCCTCCTTTCAAGACACTGTCCATTCCGTTCAACTGCTCTTCCAAGTCCTTTGCCGTCTCTGACAGAATTACAATGTCATCGGCGAACCTCAAGGTTTTTACTTCGTCTCCATGAATTTTAATACCTACTCCAAATTTTTCTTTTGTTTCCTTTACTGCTTGCTCAATATACAGATTGAATAACATCGGGGAGAGGCTACAACCCTGTCTCACTCCTTTCCCAACCACTGCTTCCCTTTCATGCCCCTCGACTCTTATTACTGCCATCTGGTTTCTGTACAAATTATAAATAGCCTTTCGCTCCCTGTATTTTACCCCTGCCACCTTTAGAATTTGAAAAAGAGTACTCCAGTCAACATTGTCAAAAGCTTTCTCTAAGTCTACAAATGCTAGAAACGTAGGTTTGCCTTTTCTTAATCTTTCTTCTAAGATAAGTCGTAAGGTCAGTATTGCCTCACGTGTTCCAACATTTCGACGGAATCCAAACTGATCCTCCCCGAGGTCTGCATCTACCAGTTTTTCCATTCGTCTGTAAAGAATTCGCGTTAGTATTTTGCAGCCGTGGCTTATTAAACTGATAGTTCGGTAATTTTCACATCTGTCAGCACCTGCTTTCTTTGGGATTGGAATTAATATATTCTTCTTGAAGTCTGAGGGTATTTCGCCTGTCTCATACATCTTGCTCACCAGCTGGTAGAGTTTTGTCATGACTGGCTCTCCCAAGGCCGTCAGTAGTTCTAATGGAATGTTGTCTACTCCGGGGGCCTTGTTTCGACTCAGGTCTTTCAGTGCTCTGTCAAACTCTTCACGCAGTATCGTATCTCCCATTTCGTCTTCATCTACATCCTCTTCTATTTCCATAATATTGTCCTCAAGTACATCGCCCTTGTATAAACCTTCTATATACTCCTTCCACCTTTCTGCCTTCCCTTCTTTGCTTAGAACTGGGCTGCCATCTGAGCTCTTGATATTCGTACACGTGGTTCTCTTCTCTCCAAAGGTCTCTTTAATTTTCCTGTAGGCAGTATCTATCTTACCCCTAGTGAGATAAGCTTCTACATCCTTACACTTGTCCTCTAGCCATCCCTGTTTAGCCATTTTGCACTTCCTGTCGATCTCATTTTTGAGACGTTTGTATTCCTTTTTGCCTGCTTCATTTACTGCATTTTTATATTTTCTCCTTTCATCAATTAAATTCAATATTTCTTCTGTTACCCAAGGATTTCTAGCAGCCATCGTCTTTGTACCTACTTTATCCTCTGCTGCCTTCACTACTACATCCCTCAGAGCTACCCATTCTTCTTCTACTGTATTTCTTTCCCCTATTCCTGTCAATTGTTCCCTTATGCTCTCTCTGAAACTCTGTACAACCTCTGGTTCTTTCAGTTTATCCAGGTCCCATCTCCTTAATTTCCCACATTTTTGCAGTTTCTTCAGTTTTAATCTACAGGTCATAACCAATAGATTGTGGTCAGAGTCCACATCTGCCCCTGGAAATGTCTTACAACTTAAAACCTGGTTCCTAAATCTCTGTCTTACCATTATATAATCTATCTGATACCTTTTAGTATCTCCACGGTTCTTCCACGTATACAACCTTCTTTCATGATTCTTAAACCAAGTGTTAGCTATGATTAAGTTGTGCTCTGTGCAAAATTCTATTAGGCGGCTTCCTCTTTCATTTCTTAGCCCCAATCCATATTCACCTACTATGTTTCCTTCTCTCCCTTTTCCTACACTCGAATTCCAGTCACCCATTACTATTAAATTTTCGTCTCCCTTCACTATCTGAATAATTTCTTTTATTTCATCGTACATTTCTTCAATTTCTTCATCATCTGCAGAGCTAGTTGGCATATAAACTTGTACTGCTGTGGTAGCCGTGGGCTTCGTATCTATCTTGGCCACAATAATGCGTTCACTATGCTGTTTGTAGCTTACCCGCATTCCTATTTTCCTATTCATTATTAAACCTACTCCTGCATTACCCCTATTTGATTTATAGGTAACATAAAAATGAAAAGCTTGCACACTTTGCCTACTTTCATTCCATAATGTCATATGGTATAATACACTCCTGGAAATTGAAATAAGAACACAGTGAATTCATTGTCCCAGGAAGGGGAAACTTTACTGACACATTCCAGGGGTCAGATACATCACATGATCACACTGACAGAACCACAGGCACATAGACACAGGCAACAGAGCATGCACAATGTCGGCACTAGTACAGTGTATATCCACCTTTCGCACCAATGCAGGCTGCTATTCTCCCATGGAGACGATCGTAGAGATGCTGGATGTAGTCCTGTGGAACGGCTTGCCATGCCATTTCCACCTGGCGCCTCAGTTGGACCAGCGTTCGTGCTGGACGTGCAGACCGCGTGAGACGACGCTTCATCCAGTCCCAGACATGCTCAATGGGGGACAGATCCGGAGATCTTGCTGGCCAGGGTAGTTGACTTACACCTTCTAGAGCACGTTCGGTGGCACGGGATACATGCGGACGTGCTTTGTCCTGTTGGAACAGCAAGTTCCCTTGCCGATCTAGGAAAGGTAGAACGATGGGTTCGATGACGGTTTGGATGTACCGTGCACTATTCAGTGTCCCCTCGACGATCACCAGAGGTGTGCGGCCACTGTAGGAGATCGCTCCCCACACCATGATGCCGGGTGTTGGCCCTGTGTGCTTCGGTCGTATGCAGTCCTGATTGTGGCGCTCACCTGCACGGCGCCAAACACGCATACGACCATCATTGGCACCAAGGCAGAAGCGACTCTCATCGCTGAAGACGACACGTCTCCATTCGTCCCTCCATTCACGCCTGTCGCGACACCACTGGAGGCGGGCTGCACGATGTTGGGGCGTGAGCGGTAGACGGCCTAACGGTGTGCGGGACCGTAGCCCAGCTTCATGGAGACGGTTGCGAATGGTCCTCGCCGATACCCCAGGAGCAACAGTGTCCCTAATTTGCTGGGAAGTGGCGGTGCGGTCCCCTACGGCACTGCGTAGGATCCTACGGTCTTGGCGTGCATCCGTGCGTCGCTGCGGTCCGGTCCCAGGTCGACGGGCACGTGCACCTTCCGCCGACCACTGGCGACAACATCGATGTACTGTGGAGACCTCACGCCCCACGTGTTGAGCAATTCGGCGGTACGTCCACCCGGCCTCCCGCATGCCCACTATACGCCCTCGCTCAAAGTCCGTCAACTGCACATACGGTTCACGTCCACGCTGTCGCGGCATGCTACCAGTGTTAAAGACTGCGATGGAGCTCCGTATGCCACGGCAAACTGGCTGACACTGACGGCGGCGATGCACAAATGCTGCGCAGCTAGTGCCATTCGACGGCCAACACCGCGGTTCCTGGTGTGTCCGCTGTGCCGTGCGTGTGATCATTGCTTGTACAGCCCTCTCGCAGTGTCCGGAGCAAGTATGGTGGGTCTGACACACCGGTGTCAATGTGTTCTTTTTTCCATTTCCAGGAGTGTATTTTGGGGTAAATCTTCAATTCAAACAAAAGTTTTCAGAGTCAAAAAGCGTGTAATACGTATTATTTGTGGAGTAAATTCACGGACGTCCTGCAGAAACCCTTTCAAAGAACTGGTGTACTACTGCCTCTCAGTATATTTACTCCTTAATGAAATTTGTCCTAAACAATGTATCTCTTTTTCCAACAAACAACTCAGTTCATACATACAATACCAATAACAAGAATGATCTGCACAAGGACTTAAAAGCACTTACTTTATTTCAAAAAGGGGACCACTACTCAGGAACACTTATCTTCAATAATTTGCCATCAAACATAAAAAAATTAGTTACAAATAAAGATCAGTTTAAAAGGAGCCTTAAAGAGTTATTAGTGGCCAATTCCTTCTACTCCATTGACGA
The DNA here is from genome assembly GCF_023897955.1 of Schistocerca gregaria. NCBI lineage: Eukaryota > Metazoa > Arthropoda > Insecta > Orthoptera > Acrididae > Schistocerca > Schistocerca gregaria. The sequence continues at coordinate 215,074,214 of NC_064926.1, read as the reverse complement.
AATTTTTAATACAAACAATTGGTGTATTGTATTTATTCATACTATTAGTATTGTTATTTCAACTTAAAACAAATTGACATGTTCCACATCCACGAGGATCTCATCAGTACGGATGTATGGAATGAAAAACTAATCTAATCTGGGTGAAGCCATGGGTTTTACAATGACGCGATAAAAGTATTCAACAAAACTTATTACGTGAGTTTACAGTGGAAGACGTCAAGTCGTACATCAATTACTTAAGAATGGATGAGCATACATTTCTGTATGTGCTCAGTGAAGTGTATCCTCATATCACAAAGCACAATATTCACTTAAGAACTGCTACATCTTCAGAAGACAGGCTCACTGCTCACTGGAACACTCCGAGTCCTTGCTACAGGAGAGGGTTATGTTATGTTAGGTTAGGTTAGGTCAGGTCAGCTCTCCAATTCTCTTAATCTATTTTTTGTATTCAGGGTGCCTCACGTTATAAAGTGCCTCATCAGGTTCATACATGTCTATTAGTTTTGTAGTTGTCGGCACACACCGATTGTATTTACCGGCAATGTTTATAAAAACACTACAGACGACAGAACGCTGCAGCGATGCTAGCGCTCCATGTGGTAACATGGCACATTGCAGTTAACAGAAGACAAGCGACTTCTTTGATCAAATCTACAGCGAGGCCCTAGATTTGATCAAATATTGGACGACATTTGACAAAGTTGCTATTACACCATCAAATATCTTTGACAAAGATTTTTGACAAAGATATTTGACAAAGAAATTTGATAGTGTAATACCGGCCTAAGAGCTTGGTCGTTTACGAGGGCGTTTATGTGCTGTCTCAGAGAACAGCAGTTGGTATTCGAGTTGGAACAGTGCTCCTTCAAACGCCACAGGTGACGGAGCGAGCTGATTACAGGGCGGCTGTAGCCAGCTGTTGCTAATTCAGCGGCCAGGGGATTCCTCGTGGGCTGGAACACTCACAAGCATGGCGCAACGGTTGCGTGAGTGGTGGTCCACTTTTAACAGTATCTATCATTCCTGGGTGCTAAATCTTACGCATTTCTCACCGTTTCTGACGAAATGTAACTTAACTGATCTTAAAATACTGCGGCGTTCCGCTCCTGGTGAGTAGAAATGCGTTTATAGATTGATTAACCATTAGTTAATCAACTCGACCATACTCGGATTTCATGCAACCAGAGCGTAGGCCTAAGCAACATCAAAATTTTGAAGTATGATAACGACCTATTTCTTTGTTAAACTTTCAGATCTCTTGCATTGGAATGAGACTTGACTGCAAAAAAAATCGATTTACTTGTCTTCTAGAAATTGCAGTTCAGACAAAATGTCAAAGATGCTGTATATTGGTGATATTCATGGAAGAATAATAAGAGGAGTGGTCATGACTTCATATGCTTGAAACCGATATCCCTTATATGAGCTGCTTATAGTTCTGGTGGGAGGGTTTTGATAAAAGAAAGTCAGCATACGTCATTTACAGGTGTACTAATCTTTCTGATTATAATCTAAAGTATAAAGAAATCACATTTCATTCGCAAGTGGACTCATTCAATCTGTGCACAGTAAAATTCTACTGTGTATTTTAATACTGACAAGCACAGATTTTAAACTTGACATCTACAGATTTTAATTAAGTATTTTTAGAGATAAAAGTTAATTACAAAAATCTACTGAATGCAGTATGTGCATATGTAATGTAACAAATGTACCAGACGCCACCTGTTGTTACTAGTGTTATAATTAATATAAATGAAGTGCAGTCTGCTAACCAATTTTATGTGACGCAGCATGTGAAAGTTGCTGCATTTGGAAGGGTTACTCCAGTAACCGAAATATCATGTAGGTTCTGGTACATTTGACGTTGATTAGATAGGATGAGAAAGGCTTGCATTCGTGAAATAGTAAATTAGTATCATTATTGTTACAGATCTGAAGATGGCTCTAAGGAACCGAAACCGGTCATATGAAGAAACATTTTGCAATCAAGGCGGATTAAAAGCTACATTGTAATTATTAATTTGTAATTTCATGATATTAAAAAAATGTAATTTGTTATTAGTCCGTCTGTCTGTCCCTCCGTCTGATAACATTCCGTTTTCTCGGGAACGGGTGGACGTATCAAGTTGAAATTTGTGTCACACACGAAGGTCTAAGGTTCCTTGGCGGTGTAATAAACGTTATCTTTTAAATCGGTGCACTGTAAAGACACGGTCATTTGTGTCACATATTTTTATACACGGAAACTAACTCATCAAAACATACGGAGTACTCCCCGTTTACCTAGAATTATGAAATTTGGCAAGATGCAACGTTTAACACTGCAAGCAAAGGAAAAAAATTCGAAAACTGTTAATTTGTAATTATATCACACGAAAAGAAAATGTTGTCATTTGTTATCAGAATGTCTCTCTGCCGTCCGTCTCTTAAGACCAGCCGACCAGTGTGGCCGAGCGGTTCTGGGCACTTCAGTCTGGAACCGCGCGACCGCTACGGTCGCAGGTTCGAATTCTAGCCTCGGGCATGGATGTGTGTGTGTCCTTATGTTAGTTAGGTTTAAGTAGTTCTAAGTTATAGGGGACTGATGACCTCAGATGTTGAGTCCCATAGTGCTCAGAGCCATTTGAACCATTTTGTTAACACCACTTTTTCTAAGCAACGAGTGGACGTTTCAAGTTGAAATTTATGTCACATACTAAGGTCTATGGTCTCTGGGTGACATAATAGACGTTAGCTTCCAAGCCAATTCAATCAAAATATAAGGCCATTTATATAACATGTTTTGATACTCGCTAACTCAGTCATCAAAACCTATAGGCTACTTCCCATTGACGTAGGATCATAAAATTTGACGTAAAGAGAGATTTCACAGTACAAGCAAAGGAAAAAAGTCAGGACACGAAAAATTTTTGTTTTAACATTTGTCATCCAAATTAAAACATTCTCGAGCGAGTTGGAATCTCTGGGATCGATATCTTGCTGGTATCAGCGTCGATAGCAGACAAAAATCGTAGCGATCCTCGATTCGAGTTGTCTACACACATAATTACTGTAAGTTTGTACAGAACTCTCCATGGACGAGTCCTACTCCCACACGGCCAGTTTATTTTCTCTTAATGAGAACAGCGTCGATTGATGCCCAATAGAAGCAGCGTTTCGTAACAGTCACCAGTAAGATCTTTCGGCTATATCTGGCCGTTGCTTCAGTTGTTGCGGTGGATGGTTCGGCGTCTCTGGCCGTAGCAGCGAAGACTGTACTGTCGACGTACTGCAGCATGAAATAAAGAGCACGAACATTCATGCAATAAACAGTTTTAATAACATGCAAATAAAGTGTATACAATTAAATCAACTGTCTTTACATGCATTAAATTTAATTACGTCGTCTTCTCATCTGTATTCGCTAAGGTTGCAAGAACAGCTGTGTGACAGCTTCAGATATCCTGTTACATTACAGTACATGTTTTCCTTGAAGGTATTACCAGTCTTAAAAAACAAGATGTAGGACTTCCAACGGGTTAGCTGGTTATCTATCAGCGTGTTAGACAGTTGATCAGTTTGCAAGGTGTCAACACGAATACAGTATACCTTTTCCTTGAGGAAGTTATCAGTCTGACAAAAACACGATGTATGACTTCTGACAGTTTCGCTGGTTATCTACGAGGGTCATCCCAAAAGTAAGGTCTCCAATTTTTTTATAAGTACATGGGCCAGTTTATTTTTACAATGGTTTACATCACATTACAGCTTGAACGTTTAGCTTTTTTTCGACATAATCACTATTTCTGTCGATGCATTTTTGTAGATGCTGTTGTAGTTTTTGTGTGCCCTTGTCATACCAGCTCGCCGCCATTCTGTTCATAAAGTTATGAACCTCTTCTTTCACATCGTCGTCGGAGCTGAATCACTTTCCGGCCGAATGTTCTTTTAACCTAGGGAACAGGTGATAGTCACTGGGCGCCATATCAGGACTATAGGTTGGGTGTGTGATTCTGTTCCACTGAAACTGTTGCATGAGTGCAACGGTTTGCCGAGCGATGTGTGGGCGAGCGTTGTCACGGAGAATGTGTACGCCCTTGCTCAACATTCCTCTTCTTCGATTCTGAATTGCCCGTTTGCGTTTTTTCAGTCCCACAGCACATGTCAGCGTTAATCGTGGTCCCAGTGGACATAAAGTCGACCAACAATACCAACTTCCGATCCCAAAAAATGGTTGTCATGACTTCACCGGTAGACTGTGTTTGTTTGAATTTCCGAGGCTTTGGCGAAGAAGGATGCCGCCACTGGCGTGATTGTTGCTTGGTGTCAGGTGTAAAGTGGTATGCCCAGATTTCCTCACCCGTGACAATTGAGTCCAGAAAGTTGTCCTGCTCGGCTGCAAGGCCCCGAAGAAATGCGCGGGAAGCATCAACTCGTTGCCGCATGTGTAGTCGTCAGTCAGCATGCGTGGCACCCATCTTGCGCACACCTTCCGGTAGTTCAATGTTCGGGTTGAAATTCTGTGAGCGGTGCTTCGGGAAACCTCAGGATCCAACGCGCAGAGATCATCCAGGGTGATCCGCTGATCTTCACGCATGCTTTGCTCAACCTTCAACAGTGTCTCCTCAGAAATTGACGGTCTCCCGCTCCTCTGTTCGTCGTGAATTTCGGTGCGACCAGCTGCAAACTCTCTACACCACTTACGAACATTTTTGACATCAATGCACGACTCACCATACACTTCCGTCAGTGCCCTTTGCGTTCAAAAGCGGAATAGCTGCACCAATTCGCACTTGGCGGTAACATCCAACGGGAGCTCCATTCTCAACCGTTGCTAATCCAAGACCGAGCGCCTCAGCGCGGCGTGCGCATGTTTACACACAGCCCGTGAAGCACTCTTCATTACAGTATGACCAACTACCACACAAACAGAGTTCTGTACTTATAAAAAAATAGGAGGCCTTACTTACTCGTATAACCGTGTTACACAATTGGTCAGCTTGCAAGGTGCTGACTCTAACTTCAGCTCTTTCGATCGTATCTGTAATCTGTTCCGGCTAGACCAACCGTAAGTCAGATTGCTCTCCACAAATTCAGATACATAACTAACAAATCGCATACTAAGAAAGGAAAAGGCCATGGCAAATAAATTCTGCTTGTCAGTTCTTACAAAAGTAACGAGGATTAATAAGTGGGTAAAGGTATCTGTCTACTGTATTGATAATATGGTTTACATTAACACCAGATGGGTTCGCTTTTTGTGAGCAAACACATCAACAGGAAGCACACATTAATATGATTTAGAAATATAGAGTGGCACACATAAAACCGGCCCTTGCGCTGAAAGGAATATGAATGAAGAAAATCAACGCACATCATCACTTTCTTACATTTTTATTGTACCGTTTCATTATTAAATATGTAATTAACAGTTTAAGTAACAGTTTTACCTTTATTTGTTTAATAAGCATATTTTAGAAAGGAATTTAAAGTCTGTGTTCAACATGTTCTCCGCCAACATCCAAGCAAAGTTGTGCACGTCGAAGCATGTTAAGGAAAACACTTTTCAGTACTCTTTGAGGAATGTTCGAAATTTCTTCACATATGTCGTTTTTTAATGTGTCAAGTGTTCTAGGATTGTTGCGGTAGACTCTAGCCTTTAGAAATCCCCAGAGGCAAAAGTCACATGGCGACAAGTCGGGAGAGCGGGGTAGTCACAAGCCCTTACTAACCGTCTTCTCTTCTGTAAAATCAGTATGCTTACGAGCTAAAGACAAATCCGGCATATGAGAAGTTGCCCCATCTTTCTGAAATCGTGCACAACATTTTTAGTTTGGAGTTAACAGAACCGAAAATTTATTGTAGAGTTGCAAGGAAACATGTGTGTTGACAGTGTGAAGAACAGTGGCAAAATAATTCTGTTACCAGATACAGCACACCACACACCAATTTTTAAATCGTGTAACGTCTTTTGCAGTATGCCATGGTGATTCTCTGTAGCCCAGTGTCTTGTGTTTTGTGAATTAACGTAACTCGACAGATGAAACGAAGCTTCATCCGTCGAAAAAAAGGAGGAATGTATCAAGATGTCCCCCAGCGACATTTTCCAGCAACCACTTGCAGTAATGTGTACGCTAACACTTGTCCTCTTCTATTATTTGCTGAACAACACTCACACGGTAAGGTTTCATTTTTAAGCCATGAAGGATGGGTTGACATGACCTACGAGATATTCCACATTGCTGTGACAATCGTAAGGACTTCTTTCAGTGTGTGCCATCACGTTTGCCACAACTTCAGGTGTACTTACAGTCGGTACCTTATCTCTCTTTGAATTAACAACACTGCCTGTCGAACGCCACTTTCTCACTAGATGCTGAATCGTTGATTTTGCAGGAATATTACTTTCATGAAAAGTGTCACGAATAACTTTAATGGATTCAGACAGCATATATTCTTCAACAATGTACACACGTTCTTCAATGGAGTGACGCATGACAATGAAGTAGACGGTTTATAACGACTACTTTCCGTATGAGCTACTCACACGCTACTGCTGTTGGAAGGTGGCAAAGAAAGTGACAGGCCAGTAATGCTACTCGCTCGTGTTCGCATTCCGGTTCGGGCCGGTTTTATGTGCGCCACGCTGTATAAAACAAGAGACGGAAATACAAGAAGTGAACATCGGGATAATTGAACTGCATCTTAAATCTATTAAACAGGTCTGCAGCGAATGGATAAGCTAAGAGCGATGATCATCTCAACAAGTCCTCTACTCAAACGCATAATCGCTGTTGAGTGTGTGGTAATTGCTCTGATCTTATCAGGAAATAAGGCACACTGATTTCACGTGCAAATATCACGTGCAGTAAGTCATGGATGAGACTCCTACTGTAAGACTTAATTTCAAGCTGTGTTATCTGTCGATATTTAAAATAAACAAAATTAAATCCTAATCACTCTTCTCTCGTGATAGCCCACTCTGCAAGCTACTCTCGCCAGATGAAGACCCAGGGCAGTAAGAATTGCTTCCACTGAGCCTTTCTGGCCGCTGCAGCGCATGAATCATAAGTGACGAGCTGAATGTCGAGCGCAGGTCCGTGTCTCTGATCCAAGTGCCTCCATCAGCGTCACTCTTCTAGCTCCGGCCTAGTGATCGTTCCCTGCTGCCAAGTTTCCTGCAAAATTCTTCCTACACTTTCCTTCAGCAAAGGGAAAGCCCCTCGAATCATTACCCAATGAAATTTTAAGAAACGGAACTTGACCATCCCTCCTAGTAGACACTCTTTTAAGCTATTCAATAAGGTGGTTTTCCATGCCCGGGGAGAAAGAATTTTATTGTCCACGTTGTTTTGCGTCCAGGTTCCTCCCCCACAAAAGAAGAACAACTTTAACAGTAACTGCCACACAGCTTTCCCACGTGAAAACCGCCAGCTCGCTCTCTCTGGCCCAGCAGGACTCCCTCCAGTTTTTTCTTGGAAGGCCATTGGGCTAAAAACACCCAATCTGCGTGTTCTTTTAACAGAGATAGTGGCTCGTAAAGCAGTTTATTTTGCAGCGGCCCGACGCGCTGCATTGCTCCAAAACCGAGTTGTTTAGAAAGTTACACAGCGCGCTGGACAGGCGCACTTCGCAATTCTAGAGACTTGCAGGCGCATGCGCCTTGCCACAAATTCTGCCTGGTGGTCAGCACTCGGGTTTCTGTCCGCTGCTCTGTTGGACCTGGAGTTAGAAGTCTGTCTGTTTACTCGTTCGCTTCCTCTATGGCAGTATGCGACTCTATAAATCAGGAACATAGCAATAGCCGGCCGATGTGGCCGAGCGGTTCTATGCGCTTCAGTCCGGAGCAGTGCGGCCGCTGCGGGCGTAGGTTCGAATGCTGCCTCGGGCATGGACATGTGTGATGTCCTTAGGTTTAAGTAGTTCTAAGTTCTAGGGGACTGATGACCTCAGATGTTAAGTCCCATAGTGCTCAGAGCCATTTGAACCATTTGAACGTACCAATAAATATACTATGCGACAGAATTAAAGGATCACTTTTTAACCCCGTAATTCCTGTCCACTGCGATCTTAAATTTGAAATTTGGCTCAAAGGTGCATAAAACCTTCATCTGCAATGGTACAAAAGCGTGTTGCTCTTTGGCTTCATCCTTTGGCTCGAAGACGCTTCAAAAAAAGGGTTCAAGTGGCTCTAAGCGCTATGAGACTTAAAATCTGAGGTCATCAGTCCCCTACACTTAGAACTACTTGAACCTAACTAACCTAAGGACATCGCACACATCCATGTCCGAGGCAGGATTCGAACCTGCGACCGTAGCAACCGCGTGGTTCCGGACTGAAGCGCCTAGGACCGCTCGGCCACAGCGGCTGGCACGACGCTTCAAATAGCATTGTGTCGTCACATGCGAAAAAAAGACTACAGTCCAAAAGTTCATATGACTTGTAAGGTTGGTTAATGATGTCACATTTCAGTAAAATTCTCCTCAACGCCACCGTGAATACATCACACGATAGAAAGGTCGTCACAGCGTCTCTTACCCAAATTTCACGTCTTCTTTTGACGCCTTTGTGATGGTCGTTAGAACCGCGACTCCGAGCATCATGCGTTTTTACAAGGGGCGTTCAAAAAGAAACCAGCCGGCGGCTGTATGTTAGAAGTATTGACCCTGGCTGTTGAGACACTTGTTCCACTGTGACACAAGGTAGTGAATGGCTGTCTCATCAAGTTCCCGGGGCTGCAGTGTTAATCAGTTCCGAACGTAGAGCTGGACGTCGTCGTCCGAGGTGAATCGTTTTCCCCTCAGAGCCTTTTTAAGGGGACCAAAAATGGCGTAATCACAGGGAGAGAAGTCTAGACTGTATGGAGTGTGGCCGAGAGCCTCCCAATTGAATTTCTTCAGGAGTGCCGGGACTGTGTTGGCCGTATAGCGCTTTGCATTGTCGTGGCGCAGAATGACCTCACAGGTGAGACTGCCTGTTCGTTTTGATTTGATCGCTTGGCTGAGGGTGGTCAAGGTTTGCGACCGATAATTTTATGGGACAGCCGTTCACCGTCTTGTGTCACAGCTGGACAAGTGTCTCAACAGCCAGGGTCAGTACTTTTAACGTACAGGTACTGGTTTCTGTAATTATGCCTGCAGTTCGTTTCTTTTTGAACGCCCGTTATATAACGGTTGGCCGAGGAAAACATTCATAGACACACCGCCGCTGAGAATCAGCACGAGCAGGTCACAGGGATTGGGATAATATGCGACAATGAAACCACCCCTTTTCCTGGGGCGTTGTTTCACACACACTTCGGTGTGGAAAGTTCTCAGTGCGATGGGCAACAGGAAGACGTTCTCGACAGACGTTGGCACTGCTGACAGCCTCGGATGTTTCAGTCCTTCTCTAAGGACATCTTGGGGTTGTATCACCATTAGACATGATCTGATGCCTTTGGAGCCCAACCCGACCCCAGTCTTTACTGTCTTGTCCGGGTTGGAACCACTAGAAACCGTTCAACACGAAATTTGAACGTGATTGGAAGCAACGGAGGGTGCTTATCCTTTTTCGTCCCCCCCCCCCTCCCTGTTTCGCGTCCTCCCGTGGCGTGATCGGGTGTGGGGGCGGGGAAGGGGGAGGGGGGGGGGTAATGAGAGCGTGAATAAAACGGCAAAGGATCCTTCAAGACCCCCCAGTTCGGCAAAACCATCTGTGCCACCCATCCGCATTTGTTTAGCAGTTTAAAAATATATTTGTACAGACAGAACCCATGACGACACTGCCAGGCATCTCCAGATAGCTACGCTGCTGCTCTTTCATCGCTACACTGCTGTTCTTACATCTGATAGTAGGCCATCCGGAATCTGAGTGTGTAGTAGAGGTTATCAGCCTGGAAGCGGCTAGGATTTCGTCACGGGTTCTGTCTGTACAGGAACATTTTTAAAATTCTCAATAAAGGTGGGTGGATGGCGCCAACAGTTTTGCTGAACTGGAAAGTGGGGAGGGGCTCAGAGGGACTCTTTGCCGGTTTATTCACGCATGTGTCAGATTGCGTACCCCCATCATCACGCCACAGGACACACAATAGGAGCGCTGGAAAAGGTTATGAACAACGTCTTCTTGTTGGACATCGTATTACGAACTGTCGGTTTCGACCATGAAATGTGTGGAGGTCAGCACCCAAGGGAAAGGGGTGGTTTCATTGGCTCGCGTTATGCCAACCTCTATGGCCTTTCCGTGTCGACTATGAGCGGCGGTTGTGTGGAATGTTTTCCTCGGTCACTCATGAGAGAACCAGACGATGTCAACACTGGGGGCAACGGTTCTAACCTCCGTCGCAGCGGTGTCAAAAGAAGGGGTGAAATGCGGATAAGAGGGGTTGTGCCGACCTTCCGATCGTCTGACATGTCCACGGTCGCAATGGGGAGTGTTGTGGTGAAGTCTGGTGCCAATATGATACAATTAACCCAACTTAAAAGTCAGATGAACTTATGAGCAGTGGCCTTTAGAAGCGTCGGCGATCAACTAGCAAGCCGTCCCGGCCTCACGCTGGTAGACCTAAATATCTACAACTGGACATCATGTCTGGCATAGCAACAATTTTGTATACAGACTACTACGTAGAGATACGATTAAAATTCTGACAACGTCGGCCTGGAATTTCATTGACTGCAGTAGAATTGTCTTCAGTTGTGAGACCCATTTCGAACTGAGCCCCGATGACCACCGAAGAAGTGTCTGGAGACGCCCTCGACAACAATGGGATATCACCTTGATTGTCGCCAGAAATTCAGCCCGACAACCAGGATTAATGGTGTATTGTGCCATTTTTTAAATAGCGTATGGAGGTGTCCTTCTGCTGGGTGCCTAGTCATGTAGGAATATGGGGCAATGAACAGGCCGATCGGGCTGCCAAGGAGGCCTGCAGAGAGCAGAATGTGGTCCAGTGTCTTATTCCCTTGCAGTCTGTCATTTCTGCACTCCACAAGAAGTGCATGGAGTTGTGGGAGGAAGAATGGCTAGCGGTGACGACCAATAAACTGCGGTTGGTGAAGTCAACAACTGCGTGTTCAGCGTATGGGCGTGGCTCATCGTACTGCAACTGCAGCAGTAATCAGATCAACAGTTGGCACCGCAGTGACACAATTAACTGTAAGAAATCGGTTGCTTTAAGGACAGCATCGAGCCAGACGCCCTGTAGCGTGCTTTCCATTGACCCCAAACCAACGCCATTTGCGGCTTCAGTGGTGTCAAGCGAGAGCTCAATTGTAGCATTGTTGTGTTTTCTGATGAAAGCTGGTTCTGCCTCGGTGCCAGTGAGGGCTGTGTGTTGATTAGAAGGACTCGAATTGAGGGCCTGTATCCAGCCTGTCTACGTGCTGGACGCACTGGACCTCCACCTGGATTTATGGTCTGGGGCGCGATTTCGTATGACAGCAGGAGCACTCTTATGGTTATTCCATGCAAAGCTGTGCGTCAATCTGCTGATTCGACCTGTTGTGCTACTATTGATGAGCAGCATTGCAGGGGGTGTTTTCCAACAGAACAACGCTCGCCCACATACCACTGTTGTAACCCATCATGCTCTACAGAGTGTCGACATGTTGCCTTGGCCTGCACGATCACCAGCCCTGTCTCCAATCGAGCATATACGAGACATCATCGGACGAAAACTTCAGCTTCATCCACAAACAGTATTAACCGTGCCTGTACTGATCGACCAAGTGCTACAGGCATGGAACTCCATCCCACAAACTGAAATCCGGCACCTGCACAAAACAATGCACTCAAGTTTGGATGCTTGCATTCGACATTCCGGCGGCTACACCCGTTATTAATGTACATTTCACATCTGCAATCGCTTATCTTGCGCTTACATTAACCTGTGATCTAGCAATGTTAATCACTTGACTATGTTACCTAGACAAATATATTCCTGAAATTTCATTACTCTACATTAATTATTTTTTTGGTCTTGCATTTTTCCGTCAGTGTAATTACACTACTGGCCATTGAAATTGCAACTCCACGGAGATGACGCGCTACAGACGCGAAATTTAACCGACAGGAAGAAGATGCTGTAATATGCAAATGATTAACTATTCAGAGCATTCATACAAGGTTGGCGCCGTTGGCGACATCTACAATGTGCTGATATGAGGAAAGTTTCTCATACACAAACAACAGCTGACCGGCGTTGCCTGGTGAAACGTTGTTGTGATTCCTCGAGTAAGGAGGAGAAATGCGTGCCATCACGATTCCGACTTTGATAAAGGTCGGATTGAAGCCTATCACGATTGCGGTTAATCGTATCGCGACATTGCTGATCGCGTTGGTCGATATCCAATGTCTGTTAGCAGATTATGGAATCGGTGGGTTCAGGAGGGTAATAGGGAACGCCGTGCTGGATCCCAACGGCCTCGTATCACTAGCAGTCGAGATGACAGGCATCTTATCCGCATGGCTGTAACGGATCGTGCAGCCACGTCTCGATCCCTGAGTCAACAGATGGGGACGTCTGCAAGACAACAACCATCTGCAAGAACAGTTCGACGACGTTTGCAGCAGCATGGACTATCAGCTCGGAGACCGCGGCTGTGGTTACCTTTGACGCTGCATCACAGACAGGAGCACCTGCGATGGTGTACTCAATGACGAACCTGGGTGCACGAATGCCATAACGTCACTTCTTCGGATGAATCCAGGTTCTGTTTACAGCATCATGATGGTCACATCCGTGTTTGGCGACATCGCGGTGAACGCACATTGGAAGCGTGTATTCGTCATCGCATACTGGCGTATCACCCGGCGTGATGGTATGGGGTGCCATTGGTTACACGTCTCGGTCACCTCTTGTTAACATTGACGTCACTTTGAACAGTGGACGTTACATTTCATTCTATCCCTGCGAAACCCTACATTTCAGCAGGATAATGCACGTCCTGTATGGGCCTTTCTGGATACAGAAAATGTTCGACTGCTGCCCTCGCCAGAACATTCTCCAGATCGCTCACCAATTGAAAACGTCTGGTCAACGGTGGCCGAGCAACTGACTCGTTACAGTACGCCAGTCACTACTCTTGATGAACTGTGCTATCGTGTTGAAGCTGCATGGGCAGCTCTAACTGTACACGCCATCCAAGCTCTGTTTGACTCAATGCCCAGGAGTATCAAGGCCGTTATTACGGCCAGAGGTGGTTGTTCTGGGTACTGATTTCTCAGGATCTATGCACCGAAATTGCATGAAAATGTATTGACATGTCAGTTCTAGTATAATATATTTGTCAATGAATACCCGTTTATCATCTGCATTTCTTCTTGGTGCTCATTTTTAATGGCCAGTAGTGTATTACATTTGTATCTATTTGTTGTTGTATCTGCTAGTGGTGGGAAACCATTCGTGCGTAATTGGCAGGTAAGCTGTACTCGGGGTCGGTTTTTCGTGCTTCACCTTACACTTTGTGTGACCTTGGAAACGCGTGGACTCGCGTTATCGTGGGGCAGATTTAGTCACTCCGTGAACAGGCCAGGCCGTTTGCTCTTGATGGACTGACGTAGGCTACAGCGTTATCTCACGGTACACTGTTAGTAGTTTTTCCTTGCTCGAGGAATTCGATGAGTATCCGGCCTCGGACATCGAAAAAGACGGTGGGTGTCACTTTGCTTGCTGTGGGCACAGCTTTGAACTTTTTTTAGGGAGCGGCGACGGCCCATGCATCCATGCATGCTGTTCTCTAGATCTCACTACATTATTCCAATGAGGCAATGCGAATCACAGCCGGTTTCATTGTTACGACGTTTCGTCTCTTCTCATTTGAACTTGGCATACCGCGAGTATTCAGGTTTATTTGGAAGCTTGCGGTCTTCTTCTTTTCATTCTTTCTTTCTTGATTTGCCATTTGCTATTTAGTCTACCATATAGACATCCTTCCTACAAAAAATATCATAAAGCAATACGTGTTTTTAGTATGTTATAGGACTTACATAAAATAGACCTATACACAAGTAACACAACAAATTTCCCTCCATGGTACACATTTTAATTCACATTTTAATTATTAAATTCTAATTATGTAGTAAATTGATGAGCATACTGAGAGTAAAAAATCATCCAGAAGTTTGGTTTTTTTTCCTTATTTAATCGTATGGCTAGGGTCCCCCGTTGGGCAGACCATTCGCCTGGTGCCGGTCTTTCAATTTGACGCCACTTCGGCGACCTGCAGCCGATTAGGATGATAGGATGATGATAATGGTAGCACAACACCCAGTCCCTGGGCCGAGAAAATTCCCCGACCCACCCGGGAACCGAATTCGGGCCCAGAGGATTAACACTCCGTTACGCTGACCATTCAACTAACGGAGGCGGACTAGAAGCTTGGGTGACAAGCTATGATAAATTTGTATGATGTTTTGTACTCATATGTATGGTTCCCAAGTGGTAAACTGGATATATCACAAGAAAACTGGATAGCTGATTTTTCAGTTAACGGGTTAGCCTTTTCCTACGATCCTCATATTTAGTGTTGTGGTTGGCAGGAGAGCGAACACCGTGTTACTAGAGGAGGCCGAAGGGCAGGCGATTTAGCTCACGCAGGCTGGCGCGAGGTCTGGAACAGGACAAGGAAATTAGAATTTAGAAACAACGGACGTAGCTGGTGGAATACTTAACTTTAATCCATTAATGACGAACGTCGCTCTTGACGCTACATGATTCATAATATCAATAGCAACTGAATATGGCGCCTTGCTAGGTCGTAGCAAATGACGTAGCTGAAGGCTATGCTAACTATCGTCTCGGCAAATGAGAGCGTATTTTGTCAGTGAACCATCGCTAGCAAAGTCCGCTGTACAACTGGGGCGAGTGCTAGGATGTCTCTCTAGACCTGGCGTGTGGCGGCGCTCGGTCTGCAATCACTGACTGTGGCGACACGCGGGTCCGACGTGTACTAACGGACCGCGGCCGATTTAAAGGCTACCACCTAGCAAGTGTGGTGTCTGGCGGTGACACCACATTTAGAACATGCGGAGAACATAAAGTTTATGTCTCTGACAGAATCTCGTAGTAGTATGATTGAAAGTTAACCACTACACCAATCCTGAACAGATGAGTTGGGAAACTGCCGTTACCGAATCTAATATTTGTTAGCCTTGTGACAAGACATCTGCTCATCTTGTTTTCGGTGGATCAAAGATTAAAAGGGAGGCTAGCGTACTACTTGCCTTTGATATCATAAAAATAATTTTTCAGATTTGCAGAGCTTTGTTTTTCACCCTAGGTGTACAATCGTACCGTGAAAGAGTTTTATTTCAGACAATTCTTGTAGATGAAGTGTCTTTTGCCAAATAGTCAGCATGTTTATTAGAAACTGTCCATGTATCATCTGGTACCCATAAAAAGGCAGAGCTTCTTCTGAAAATATTTTCACTGCCGTATGTACGATATCCGCCATATAAGAGTTCACTTTAGTGTTCAACTTTGTGTTTCATATCGACTATAATGCGCCTTTAGAGTCTTTCGTGATTAACATATATATACTGTACGTCTTCTGAAAATTAGTGGTTTCTCGACATATCGGCGGCCTATGACGTACGTATGAAAACTTTATTGGGCAAACACCGCCCTCTTGGGATATACGACAAATAAAAAATGGTTCAAATGGCTTTGAGCACTATGCGACTTGACATCTGACGTCATCAGTCCCCTAGAACATAGAACTTCTTAAACCTAACTAACCTAAGGAGATCACACAGATGCATGCCCGAGGCAGGATTCGAACCTGAGACCGTAGCGGTCGCGCGGTTCCAGAATGAAGTGCCTAGAATCGATTGGCTGCAGTGGCCGGCTTACGAGAGACCAATCTGTAAAAATTTTAATAGAGGTTGGAGGGACTTCATAACTTGAAGTTTGAATATTTTCCTGTTTAAAACTGCCGTAATGTGGCACCGTGTTGTTTAACGCATTCGTTTATACATTTATTTCACCTAGCTTCAGTCTCACTCTTTTCGCTGACCAGACAATCTTAGTAATTAAACATTATAGTACGTGTAGTGCATAAATTATAAATGATAATAATAATGACAATAGTTATATTAACGAAAACAAGGTATTTCAGAAAATACAGTCTTATTTTTATTGTGTTAAGCAATTTCCTTATTGAGTGCCTGCTGAGTGGAACGGTGTACTAACAGAAATGCATCGCAGCAGCACAAAGAAGTCAAGTCTGGAAAAGAGATTGACTGTTCTGGGAAAGAGCGAGGCCGGGCGTCGTGACCGAGCGGTTCTAGGCGCTCCAGTCTGGAACCGCGCGACCGCTACGGTCGCAGGTTCGAACCCTGCCTCGGGCATGGATGTGTGTAATGTCCTTAGGTTGGTTAGGTTTAGGTAGTTCTAAGTTCTAGCGGACTGATGACCTCAGATGTTAAGTCCCATAGTACTCAGAGCCATTTGAACCATTTTTTTTGTAAGAGCGAGAAGTGGTAGCGCAGCGTCAGCAGATGAGGTGAAAGATAGCAAAAAATAAATAGATAGAGAGCAAGCGACCAGTATTGACACCGTGACAGGAATACTGGTTCACTGTTGGATAGAATGGAGACAGCTGGGATGTCCTGACAGTTGTGGCGATACCTGTAAGACACCGCTAGCCCTCGCCTCTCGCGGTGTGCGTTTAACCCCATTTAAATGACGCGCCAAGCGCGCGCCCAGCGGCTGTACGATTAATTAAATAATCGGCGTGCTAATCACAGTTGAAATCTCTGGTCCAGAGGGACGTGAAGAGGCTGTGGTCCAGAGAGAGAGTAGAGTCAGTCGAGTCTTGTTCAGTCTTAAGAGTCAGTCGAGCTAGAAAGTGTCTTGTGAAACGATCATTCTGTGGATAATATTAGTGTGATGATTTCTTTTATATGCGTTGTGTTGTCTTCTTCGATGAGTAAAAAAAAAATATAGGTAAAATAAATTTTTGTGATGTCCATCAATAAGTTCATTCCAGTAAAAATAGAACCACTTCCCTTCACCTTTATTCACCCTTTTTTCTTTCTTTCCTTACAACAAAACAAAAACAAAAAATTACCACCCCCCCTTTTTTTTTTAATTCCGGACATCACACAGTGTAGCTACTCCGTTGGAATCTGTGTGCTTATCCGAAAAGAATTCCAACAGTACATTTCTGGGTGAGGTGTCCGTTTGCATTTATGGGTTCTCCTGCCGTTATCTGTTCGAGAACCTTTCGGTGTGCAAGAAAACGCCGATCATTTGATGCATTGTTGACGATGCTCGGCAACGACCAAACTGGCAGTCAGCTGTTTACAGTCGTACGTGATTGCCGTGCGGGAAACGGGGAAACGAGTGGGCAGCGATCGATTGAATACACTGGAGAAGTATTAACGTGAGTAATGTAGCAGTAAGGTTTGTGTAGTGTAAGGGTACAATGCAGAAGAGTCGAATTCGAAATGTGAAATTTTGCGGGTACGGGCAACATGTGCGGACGCATAGTTGTATTTACGTAAAATGAGAAAATCAGTCTTTGTGTTTGTATGGTGAACATACCATACGTTACACAAATAGTATATCTGACAACAAAAACAAATTAGTTTTAAGCTCCTACAGAGGACATGTAGCTAATAGCACATCTTAAAAATACATCGTTGTTGCTAGATATAAGTTCACATATTTTAACTTATTAGGGAAAAGTTGATAAATAACGATACAAACACACTGACGTGTTCTGAAATGAAACTGCTACATAATCATGGGCAACCATGAGTAATTTTGGTACTAGCTCGTACGGAAGGAATTTTGGCAACGATATGCAAGGGTTGTGCTAACGCTGCTTCCAGGTGAACTGCGAACTAGTTTCGAATACTCGTAGATGTAGTGCCTATTGGGAAAAATATATGAACTAAATGGTACTTATTAGGATATTATTTCGTAAAAAAGTTATTACTCTGATATGCAGTGACACGTTATTAAGTTGCGTAAGGCATTAGTTTCTTTGTCGAATTTTTGCGATTTCGGTGTTGATGATTCGGTCTGGATCTAATAACACAGTTTAAATTTGGTATGAGTGAAAACAGCTGCAATGAAAACTGCAAACGTGTCACAAATTTATCGATCGTTCTTTCGGAATATGTCGCGATTCCGAGGTGTCGTTATCTTTACGATGAATGACGAAATAATTTTGAGATTTCACGACGAATGAGTCTGGATACACATGCTACTAGTTAATATCCATCACATGTTCTGGTTTCCTTGAAACTGGTTCTGAATTTATACCGTCCGTTTGAAGACGCTGGTTGAGAGTCAGGTTACCGAACTTTTTTTTTTTTTTAAAAAGTGCAGATCGTGGGGAGGGAGCAGCGGCCGAAATTTGTGGTTCATATTGCTTAGTCTCTTGCACAAAGCAATTCCTGGTCGCTTTACCATTTTTTCGAAAATAATGCTTAATTATTATTATTATTATTATTATTATTACTCATACTACAATTACCTTATAAATAAAAAATGTACAAAATTTACAGACAATTTATTAACATAATTGAATGCATCTGTTCTAGTGTTCTGACATAACAAAGAAACTATGAATATATGATCGACGAATTTTCTACTGAAAGAACATCGTAGGGTAACAAGACCTGTGTCTTCCGTTCCGAGATGCAGTTAGTAGATACGTGATGTAGGATGGGAAATGGCTGCCTGCATTTCTATTCGATACGGAGAGCGGGAAGGAAACTTGGTGTGGTGACAGACTGACCTGTAGCGAGGCCCGAGGTCGGGATTAGGTTGGAATGTGACAATCTGATTGTGAGTTGGCGAAGCCAATGAACCTCAACACAAAAGTACGATTCGTCGTGTTCACTTGCGGTCATTAATTTCGCAGTTACCAACTGCAGCACGCAACGGAAGACACAAGTACACAGTTACTGCGCTTTTGCCACGCTGTTATCTGTTTTACCTGATTTGAGTATGGTCAGTTCAATATGCACGTATAAAATTTTAGTAAGCAGTATTAGGTGCAGAATATAAAAATATCCTGCAGTCCTCTACGTATTGTTTCCATATGGATAGTAAAGACAAAATTAGTGTAAGTACACCACTTTCAGAGACATTCACAGAGCTATTCTTCCATACACTACTGGAGTGGAAAGAAACCCCCTAACACTTGGTACCATGCTAATTGTCCTATACCATGCACTTCATGGTGGCTTGAAGATTATGTACAATAAGGCGGAGGATGCGCACAATTCATATGCTCTTGATCAAATAGTTTCCAGGGTACGAATTTTGAGGGCACTCTTCAATAAAATGTCTGATAGTCTGCTTTGGAAAGCCACATGCGCAGTCTGAAGTGGTGGACTTCCTGTACCTGTACAGTAGGCCACCACATCTCCCATCGTTGGTCTGGATCCTGTTGAGTGTAATCCATGTCCTCCGGGGCAGAGAAAGCTATGGGGCTATGGTTGAATGTTAGTATGCCGATATTGTGTCCAAGTCTCATGGAGATTGAAGCTAAGGTCCACCCGGTTGCTAACTGTTCTGAATGAGGAATGTCTGGAGCGGTGTCTGTTGCTTGGGATTGCAGGTAAGTCCTCATGAATTGGCAGCTGCTAGTTGTTGCAAATGTGTTTATATTCCCTCAGAATAATATTATTTCATCTTAGATTAGGTAGCGGAATGCGGTTCAGGGCAGTTAAGCAGAATACTGGAGCAGTACCAGTAACAGCCCACAACTTATGATGTAGTTGCGCACCTACCACCTTCGTGTGGCTACCGTTTACTCAGACAGTGCTGTAATATTCTGCGACTGAGCAGACGGATCCAAGGGCAAATGATCGTAAGGCCGAAGCTGCTGAACTCGCTCTTGTACCATATAATTTGTGCAGAATATTGTTTCTTGACCTCAGGTGATCCACATTCTTCGGTAGACGCTGTTTAAATGACGACGTTCTGTCAACTAGAACTACAAGGTGCCGTGGATATTCGTTATTTGAATGACATCCTGATGTTGAGGCACACGGACAGACTAAGGAGTCTCTGCTGTCTATACTGTGGAAGTGCTTCGAAAATTTAGCGTTTTGGAAGCGCATCATTATGATAAATGTCAGATGTCACCTACCGCATGCCCATTTTGTATACCACGATGTTTTGTATGGCGTATGCTGTAAATTATAGAACTGGAGGCTTCTGTACCGTGGTATTCCTTCATATTCCTCTTTCCTCTCCTTATCCGCCATCGCGTTAAGTTTCGGAATGCAGTCAGATGCACTGAAAATTGCTTTAAGCAAGTGCAAGTTCTGCGTTGCGTTTTTTGTGAAAAGATTCGCGTACTCGTTTTTATTAGTGCGTTTGTGCTGCGATATCCAGGGGAATTTCATATCTATGTTCGTAGAAAACACTGTTTTCTTTTTGTATTGCTGAGTTGGGTATTAAGAGGTAATAGTACGCTTACAAACTCCAATAAGATCAAGATTTCGTTCAGTCTGAGCGGCCTGTCGAACTGGAGAGCTTGCATGAAAGCAAATGGCTCTATATCTACATATGTTGTTTGATCAAAAGTATGCGGACACTCCTATGTAATGAGGAACTAACCACTGTATGTCAGAAGAGGATGACCCATCAATATAAAAGGTGGTGGGAATGTTGTGTTGCCAGTATAGGAGCAGCAGGAGCGCAATGGAATGGTCAGGAGAGATCATGTACTGACGGACAAAGATCATCGATCATTGGGGAAGGTGGTTGTAAAAGATTGCACGAACTCAGCAGAAGGAATCACTCGTGCATTGAAAAACTCTGTCAGCAGTCCAGCAAGCAAAATAACTGTCAAGTCATTAAAAAGAATGGGATACAGTGGTCGAACATCTCCTCGTAAGTTAAACATTTCTGTAGTCGATGCTAACCAATGCTTGTGGTATCGGAAAGCCCAACGCCACTGGACAGTGGACGATGAGAAACGAGTGACTTGGAGTGATGAATCATGTTATGCTCTGTCGAAATCCGATGGAAGGGTTTGGGTTTGGCGAATGTCTGGAGAAAGTTAGCTCCCTTCGTTTGTATGCCAACAATGAAGACGGCACGGCTATGTTTTTCTTGCTTTGGTTGCGCATAAGAAAACGCTAAATGTGTAAGGATACGAACACATCTTACAGCATGGTGTACTGCGTCCAGCAGAGGAACGGTTCGGAGACGATGATTGTTTATATCAGCAAGACAATGCACCCTGTCATATACCATAACCTGCGAAGCAACGGTTTGTGGACAATAACATTCTTGAAGTGGACTGACCCGTCCAGAGGAAAGACCTGTACCCAACGGAACAACTTTGGGATGAATCAGAACGCCGAATTCGCTCCA
Source organism: Schistocerca gregaria (assembly GCF_023897955.1). Lineage (NCBI taxonomy): Eukaryota > Metazoa > Arthropoda > Insecta > Orthoptera > Acrididae > Schistocerca > Schistocerca gregaria. Next base: position 215,052,898 of record NC_064926.1, on the reverse strand, counting down.
GACCCTAGCGTCCAACATCGCTGCCTTCTCTGGTTTCGAGTCTTGGGAAAGAATGGCTGCCACAGCTCCACAGCAATTCAGATACCTTATCGAAAGTGTTCTCGGCACAGTTCAAGACATCATAAAGGCGAAGGGTGGGTACATCCTATATTCATGTTTTGATCAGATGGTTTAGATACTCAGAAAACCACTGCGAAGAACATGGCAGAAGATAGTTGGAATGGTTTCACAAGTTAAGGTAAGGTCTCTTCCCCTTCCAATTGCTTATTGAACGCTGGTTCAATGATTGCATTAACGCTTATGTGTGTGCTCTAATTAGTCCAATTTGGTCTTAATGGTCCATACAGGAGACATACATAGCAGACTGAAGAATATTTTTGTTTTGTGTACTTAATAATGGTTCTTGAAATTTTGTACGTGGGCTCTCAAGGGATAGTTCACGTATTTAGATAATTTAGATGTAGCAACATTTCTGTGACGGTCGATGCCGCCCTTCTTTGTAGATGTTCAGTATCCCCTGTTAGTCGTATTGTATGAGTTCCGCAAGAGCAGTAGTCTAAGATGGAACGCAGTATTACTGGAAACTCTAAAGTATTTCTGTTTGCTGATGTGCGAAATTTCCTCGGTTTCAAGTATTGCAGTTCATGATATAAGTTCATGGCTTGTAGAAAATAAACTACCGCTAAATTCACAGTAAGACTTAGTTTTTACAGTTCAACAAAACCCGACGTCTTAATTACACAGAATCGGCATATGATTAGTGGAAATGAACCGTTTAAATTTCTAGGTGTTCAGATAGATAATAAACTGGCTTGGAAAGCCCACGTTCAGGATCTTACTCAAAGACTTAATGCTGCCATCTGAAGTACGTGATCGTTCGACACGAAAATTAATCTACTTTGCTTATTTTCATTCGTTTATGTCGTATGGTATCATAATTTGGAATAACTCTTCCCATTCTAAAAGGACATTTTTGGATTAGAAACGGGCAGGTTCGGGCAATAACTGAGGTAAGCTCGCTAACCTCTTGTCGACCCCTGCTCACTAATCCGGGTATTTTGACATTGGAATCTCAATATAAATATTTTTTACTGTCGTTTCTTGTTAACAATATCAGCTTGGTAACAATATCAGCTTATTCCCAAGGGTAAGCAGCTTTCACTCAGTTAATAGTCGGCATCAATCCAACCTGCATTTGGATCGGACTTCCGTAACTCTTGTGCAGAAAGGTGTGCTGTATACTGCTGCATCCTTTTTCATTAGGCTCCCACAAGAATTCAAAAATCTTAGCATTAATCCAAGCACTTTCAAATCTAAAGTGAAGAGTTTTCTCATAGGTCACTCCTTCTTTCTGTTGAGGAGTTCCTTGAAAAATTAAGCTGATTCTTATGTTATATTGTTCTGCGTGTTTTTGCTTTTAGGAAGCTTTAATAGTTTAATAGTTTAATAGTAGAGTGCTATTAAGTGTTCCATAGATCTCGTGTGTGTTTCGAATACAGTCAGAGGGTCCCTTTAGTCAGCCATAGTGCTCGTAGTGCTAGTGTTTGTTTTCAATACCGTCCAGAGACAGGTAGTGCTATTTTCCTTGTTTCTACAAGAAGTGGTTAGCAATCACAGTTTAGTCAATAATCAACCGCCTTTAGTGAATTAGCAGTCTAGTTAAAAGCTGATTAACACTCTATAGTAAATTGATTTCTTAGGATGGCTAGGATGTGTGGCTGCTGTGTACGGACGCAGGAGGAGCTGGCCACTCTTCGCGAACAGCTGAGCGTGTTGATGGCCGCGGTCAGCCGTCTTCAGGCTGCTGCCTCGGAGTGTAGCGGCAGTGGGGAGTCTGGTGCGTCGCATGGTGCACCCCAGGTGTTAGATGCTTCACCCACTGTCCCTGCTGTCGAGACATCTTCGCGGGTACCGGGCGCGGTTGGGCCACCCTCTCCCCAAGGGGAGTGGCGGGTTCAGCGGCGTTCGCGGCGCACGAGGCGGAGGGTCAATGTGGAGGCTGGCCGTGTGGCATCGCCCGCTCTGCCTGTGAGTGGACATGTGGCTGCTCCTTCAGCAAGGTCCGAGCAGGCACACGGGGGGAGGGGTTTATTAGTTATTGGGAGCTCCAACGTTAGGCGGGTGATGGAGCCCCTTAGGGAAATAGCGGAAAGGTCGGGGAAGAAGGCCAGTGTTCACTCTGTCTGCTTGCCGGGGGGTCTCATCCGAGATGTGGAGGAGGCCCTACCGGCGGCGATAGAGAGCACTGGGTGCACCCGACTGCAAATTGTTGCTCATGTCGGCACCAATGACTCTTGCCGTCTGGGTTCAGAGGTCATCCTCAGTTCGTACAGGCGGTTGGCGGAGTTGGTGAAGGTGGAAAGCCTCGCTCGCGGGGTGGAATCAGAGCTAACTATTTGTAGTATCGTTCCGAGAACCGATCGCGGTCCTCTGGTTTGGAGCCGAGTGGAAGGCTTAAACCAGAGGCTCAGACGATTCTGCGGAGAGCTGGGGTGCAAATTTCTCGACCTCCGCTATCGGGTGGAAAAATGTAGGGTCCCCCTGAATAGGTCAGGCGTGCACTACACGCCGGAAGCGGCTACGAGGGTAGCGGAGTACGTGTGGAGTGCACATGGGGTTTTTTTAGGTTAGAGAATTCCCTCCCTAGGCCCGACAAGACGCCTCCTGAGACGCGGCAAGGCAGGAGTAGGCAAAATGCAACAAGGAATAACAATATTAATGTGCTAATAGTAAACTGCAGAAGCGTCTATAGAAAGGTCCCAGAACTGCTCTCATTAATAAACGGTCACAACGCCCATATAGTACTAGGAACAGAAAGTTGGCTGAAACCAGACGTAAACAGTAATGAAATCCTAAACTCTGATTGGAATGTATACCGCAGAGATAGGCTGGACAGTGAAGGGGGAGGCGTGTTTATAGCGATAAGAAGTGCAATAGTATCGAAGGAAATTGACGGAGATTCGAATTGTGAAATGATTTGGGTGAAGGTCACGGTTAAAGCAGGCTCAGACATGGTAATTGGATGTCTCTATAGGCCCCCGGGCTCAGCAGCTGTTGTGGCTCAGCACCTGAAGAATAATTTGGAAAATATTTCGAGTAGATTTCCCCACCATGTTATAGTTCTGGGTGGAGATTTTAATTTGCCGGATATAGACTGGGAGACTCAAACGTTCATAACGGGTGGCAGGGACAAAGAATCCAGTGAAATATTTTTAAGTGCTTTATCTGAAAACTGCCTTGAGCAGTTAAACAGAAAACCGACTCGTGGCGATAATATATTAGACCTTCTGGTGACAAACAGACCCGAACTATTTGAATCAGTTAATGCAGAACAGGGAATCAGCGATCATAAAGCGGTTACTGCGTCGATGATTTCAGCCGTAAATAGAAATATTAAAAAAGGTAGGAAGATTTTTCTGTTTAGCAAAAGTGACAAAAAGCAGATTACAGAGTACCTGACGGCTCAACACAAAAGTTTTGTCTCAAGTGCAGATAGTGTTGAGGATCAGTGGACAAAGTTCAAAACCATGGTACAATATGCGTTAGATGAGTATGTGCCAAGCAAGATCGTAAGAGATGGAAAAGAGCCACCGTGGTACAACAACCGAGTTAGAAAACTTCTGCGGAAGCAAAGGGAACTTCACAGCAAACATAAACATAGCCAAAGCCTTGCAGACAAACAAAAATTACGCGAAGCGAAATGTAGTGTGAGGAGGGCTATGCGAGAGGCTTTCAGTGAATTCGAAAGTAACGTTCTATGTACTGACTTGGCAGAAAATCCTAAGAAATTTTGGTCCTATGTCAAAGCGGTAGGTGGATCAAAACAAAATGTCCAGACACTCTGTGACCAAAATGGTACTGAAACAGAGGATGACAGACTAAAGGCCGAATTACTAAATGTCTTCTTCCAAAGCTGTTTCACAGAGGAAGACTGCACTGTGCTTCCTTCTCTAGATTGTCGCACAGTTGACAAAATGGTAGATATCGAAGTAGACGACAGAGGGATAGAGAAACAATTAAAATCGCTCAAAAGAGGAAAGGCCGCTGGTCCTGATGGGATACCAGTTCGATTTTACACAGAGTACGCGAAGGAACTTGCCCCCCTTCTTGCAGCGGTGTACCGTAGGTCTCTAGAAGAGCGAAGCGTTCCAAAGGATTGGAAAAGGGCACAGGTCATCCCCGTTCTCAAGAAGGGACGTCGAACAGATGTGCAGAACTATAGACCTATATCTCTAACGTCGATCAGTTGTAGAATTTTGGAACACGTATTATGTTCGAGTATAATGTCTTTTCTGGAGACTAGAAATCTACTCTGTAGGAATCAGCATGGGTTTCGAAAAAGACGATCGTGTGAAACCCAGCTCGCGCTATTCGTCCACGAGACTCAGAGGGCCTTAGACACGGGTTCACAGGTAGATTCCGTGTTTCTTGACTTCCGCAAGGCGTTTGACACAGTTCCCCATAGTCGTTTAATGAACAAAGTAAGAGCATACGGACTATCAGATCAATTGTGTGATTGGATTGAGGAGTTCCTAGATAACAGAACGCAGCACGTCATTCTCAATGGAGAGAAGTCTTCCGAAGTAAGAGTGATTTCAGGTGTGCCGCAGGGGAGTGTCATAGGACCGTTGCTATTCACAATATACATAAATGACCTGGTGGATGACATCGGAAGTTCACTGAGGCTTTTTGCAGATGATGCTGTGGTGTATCGAGAGGTTGCAACAATGGAAAATTGTACTGAAATGCAGGAGGATCTGCAGCGAATTGACGCATGGTGCAGGGAATGGCAATTGAATCTCAATGTAGCGAAGTGTAATGTGATGCGAATACATAGAAAGATAGGTCCCTTATCATTTAGCTACAAAATAGCAGGTCAGCAACTGGAAGCAGTTAATTCCATAAATTATCTGGGAGTACGCATTAGGAGTGATTTAAAATGGAATGATCATATAAAGTTGATCGTCGGTAAAGCAGATGCCAGACTGAGATTCATTGGAAGAATCCTAAGGAAATGCAATCCGACAACAAAGGAAGTAGGTTACAGTACGCTTGTTCGCCCAATGCTTGAATACTGCTCAGCAGTGTGGGATCCGCACCAGGTAGGGTTGATAGAAGAGATAGAGAAGATCCAACGGAGAGCAGCGCGCTTCGTTACAGGATCATTTAGTAATCGTGAAAGCGTTACGGAGATGATAGATAAACTCCAGTGGAAGACTCTGCAGGAGAGACGCTCAGTAGCTCGGTACGGGCTTTTGTTAAAGTTTCGAGAACATACCTTCACCGAAGAGTCAAGCAGTATATTGCTCCCTCCTACGTATATCTCGCGAAGAGACCATGAGGATAAAATCAGAGAGATTAGAGCCCACACAGAAGCATACCGACAATCCTTCTTTCCACGTACAATACGAGACTGGAATAGAAGGGAGAACCGATAGAGGTACTCAGGGTACCCTCCGCCACACACCGTCAGGTGGCTTGCGGAGTACGGATGTAGATGTAGATGTAGATGTAGATGTAGATTGCGTTTACTTATGGCATGACATTTTTTTGGGTTCATAAACATTTTATTTTTATCTATTATTACTTGTATGTTGTAATTTCATGTACTGACGCGTTCCACGACCTTCGAGATATGCTCCTCAATTTTGGTCTCACCCAACTTGACGTGTAAATAAATAAAATAAATGAAGAAGCGTTTTGTAAGAATGCTGACTGCTTTTACCCTGTATTCCCCCAATAAACCAAAGCCTGCCACTTGTCTTACCTACGTCATTATTCCGTTTCATATCACTACAGATTGCTAAGCCTTGGTATTTGTATGTGTTGATTAATTCTAGTTGCAAATCGTTGATATCAGAGGATACTATGTTTTGTCATTTTCTGAAGTGCATAATCTGACATTTATAAATATTTACAGTGAGGTGACTAAAGTCATTGGATACGCCCTAATATGGTCTCGGACCTTCTTAATTGCGAAACTCCTTTCGGTGTAGGATATTGTGCACAAACTGACTCCTCGCTTATGCCCCACGAATGTTCGATGAGTTTCATGTCGTGTGATCTGGGTGGCCATATCATGCCCTCGAATTGTCCAGAATGTTTTTCAAACCAATCGTGAAGAATTGAGGCTCATGACATGACATCGTTGTCTGGAAACATGAAGCCCAAGAATGGGTGCAAATGGTTTCCATTCCATGTAAACAGAGCCCACTCCGTAATGGAGCCATCACCAGCTTGAAAAGTGCCTTGTTGACAACTTGGGTCCATAGCTTATTGGGGCCTGCATCACACTCCTTCAATCAGCTCTTACCAACCGAAATCAGGTTTCATCTGACAAGGCCATGGGGTCTAACCGATATGGTCACGAGCTCAGCAGAGATGCTGCAGGCGATGTTGTGCACCTGGAAAAGGTGCTGCCATAGGCCACGAACGACAGATTTAACGGCACTGTCCTAACTGATACGTTCGTTGTACACTCCTCTACGATTTCTGTGATTATCTCATGCAGTGTTCGTTGTCTGTTAGCACTGACAACTCTACACAAATACCGCTGCTTTCAGTCATTAAGTAAAGGCTGTCAGTCAGTGCATTGTCCGAGGAGAGAGGTAATGCCTGAAATCTGGTATTCTCAGCGCACTCTTGACACAAGGATCTCGAAATGTCGAATTCCCTAACGATTTCCGAAATGCAATTCCCCACACGTCTAGCTCCAAATACCATTCCGCGTTCCAAGTCTATTAATTCCCGTCCTGCAGTCATAATCACATGGTAAACCTTTTCACATGAATCACCTGAGTACAAATGACAGCTCCGCCTTAGCCACACTGTCCAGCAAGTGCAGCAAGATGGATGTTCCCTGCTGTTTTAGGGTGGCATTATGTGGGAACGACGTAAGTAGCTGATGGTCACGGAAGGCGCCGTAATGGCTGCACAATACGTAAATGTCATCCTCCGACCGATAGTGCAACCATATCGGCAGCATATTGGCGAGGCATTCGTCTTCATGGACGACAATTCGCGTCCCCATCGTGCACATCTTGTGAATGACTTTCTTCAGGATGACGACATCGCTCGACTAGAGAGGCCAGCATGTTCTCCAGACATGAACCCTATCTAACATGCCTGGGTAAAACTGAAGAGGGCTGTTGATGGACGACCTTACCCACCGTCCACTGTGAGGGATGTACGCCGAATCGCCGTTGAGGAATGGGTCAATCTGGACCAGCAGTGCCTTGATGAACTTGTGGATGGTATGCCACGACGAATACAGGCACGCATCACTGCAAGAGGATGTGCTACTGGGTATTAGAGGTACCGGTGTTTACAGCAATCTGGACCACCTCTGAATGTCTCGCTGTATGGTGGTACAACATGCAATGTGTGGTTTTCATCAGCAATAAAAAGGGCGGAAATGATGTTTATGTTGATCTCTATTCCAATTTTATATAGAAGTTCAGGAACTCTTGGAACCGAGGTGATGCAAAACTTTTTTTGATGTGTGTAGATCAGTTGGCACGCTGCACTCGTCTGTTCGGTCTTGGTTTTTTTCCTTTTCTGTGTTGTGGACATCGTCCTTTTTTAGTTAAATGGAGTGAACCGACGACTTTACTACTGCAGTCATTAATGTTTATGAATAGTATCCCGTGTTGTGGGATATCACAAACACTCATTATAAACTAAAATCCAAAGAAAGTGTAGCCAGCAAGACTTGCATATACTTAAGAAACAACGTTTGATATCACTTACTTATAGACTTCAAATAAAAATAAGGCTGGAGTAGGAATCGCGATTGCTAGCTGTCAGAATGTAAGTGACACTCGCTCAGTAAGTGATATAGCTTTCCGAAATTTGCTGTCAGCCTTTGCTATGTTCAGTCCAAGCACATTTATCAGATATTCAAAATCATATGCAGACATTCGGCAAAATGTCTTGAAATGTATGTTTTCAACGACCCAGCGATCCATCAAATCACTGCCACTACATCCTTTTCTCCCTCTGAAAACTCTGGCCATCCACCATCAGCGTTTCCTGGAGCCCTTGTTGCGTTTTCTTGTATCTTGTTTGTGAGCTAACGGGCGCATCGCAAGAAAGCTGGCACCACATCGTCCATTTTTGAATCAGGAATCGGGATACAGAGCTTATCCTCACGAATCAGAGCATAGCAAGCAACAGGGTTAGTATGGACGAAGGTAGACCCAGCACGAGCGCGAGTCCAACAAATTAGACGAGTCCCCTAACAGACGAGTCTGACGAGCACAGGTCTGCTGAGCGCGAGTAGTGTAGACGCATCTTACGGCAGTTGCCTCACCGTCCACCATAGTTCGTAAACATGAATACAGCTCTGAGAGACTGCACTGAGACATCAGCCGTGTCGTAACATTCAAAATATGTTACAAAGGGTATGGAGAGACACCATACCAATGATTATCTGTGCAACATCGTTCACCTTTAGCGTAGTAACGCCAACCTGAAAAAAGACCTAAAATGCCATTGAAGAAGCCACTACCATACTCGCCAGTTTGTACAGGGCTATTACGAATGATTGAAGCGATTTCATAAATTCACTGTAGCTCCATTCATTGACATATGGTCACGACACCCTACAGATACGTAGAAAAACTCATAAGGTTTTGTTCGGCTGAAGCCGCACTTCGGGTTTCTGCCGTCAGAGCGCTCGAAAGCGCAGTGAGGCAAAATGGCGACAGGAGCCGAGAAAGCGTATGTCGTGCTTGAAATGCACTCACATCAGTCAGTCATAACAGTGCAACGACACTTCAGGACGAAGTTCAACAAAGATCCACCAACTGCTAACTCCATTCGGCGATGGTATGCGCAATTCAAAGCTTCTGGATGCCTCTGTTAGGGGAAATCAACGGGTCGGCCAGCAGTGAGCGAAGAAACGGCTGAACGCGTGCGGGCAAGTTTCACGCGTAGCCCGCGGAAGTCGACGAATAAAGCAAGCAGGGAGCTAAACGTACCACAGCCGACGGTCTGGAAAATCTTACGGAAAAGGCTAAAGCAGAAGCCTTACCGTTTACAGTTGATACAAGCCCTGACACCCGATAACAAAGTCAAACGCTTTGAATTTTCGGCGCGGTTGCAACAGCTCATGTAAGAGGATGCGTTCAGTGCGAAACTTGTTTTCAGTGATGAAGCAACATTTTTTCTTAATGGTGAACTGAACAGACACAATGTGCGAATCTGGGCAGTAGAGAATCCTCACGCAATCGTGCAGCAAATTCGCAATTCACCAAAAGTTAATGTGTTTTGTGCATTCTCACGGTTTAAAGTTTACGGCCCCTTTTTCTTCCGCGAAAAAAACGTTACAGGACACGGGTATCTGGACATGCTGGAAAATTGGCTCATGCCACAACTGGAGACGGACAGCGCTGACTTCATCTTTCAACAGGAGGTGCTCCACCGCACTTCCATCATTATGTTCGGCATTTCTTAAACAGGAGATTGGAAAACCGATGGATCGGTCGTGGTGGAGATCATGATCAGCAGTTCATGTCATGGCCTCCACACTCTCCCGACTTAATCCCATGCGATTTCTTTCTGTGGGGTTGTGTGAAAGATTCAGTGTTTAAAACACCTCTACCAAGAAACGTGCCAGAACCCGGGTGACTGTTTGGTGTGGAGTGTCCAGTCACGGAATAATCGGTGCGATACTCCTTGATGGCACTGTGGCTAACGAACGGTATGTGAAGGTTTTGGAAGATGATTTAATCCCTATTGCCCAATGTGACCCTGATTTCGACATTGAAGCAGGAGAGTGTTTGATGTCCTGGAGGAGCGCTCTGGGGACCGCATTCTGGTTCTTGGCCATCCAGAGGACTCTGGCATCAGCCAGGAGAGAAAACAGACCTGCTTGAAAGGGCAATGCATCTGGTTATGTTTGATATCGTAGTTAATAGACAAACTGGCGAAAATGGTGATAGTGGTATTGTCCAGAAATGGCAGTGATACGTAAGAGTCGGCAACACACATCCATACCACAGACATCAGCATTGTCTCGCTGCAATCTACATCTGCATATAAATCTAAGTCATTACTTTACTATTCACAATAAAATGCCTGGCAGAGGGTTCAATGAACCACCTTCATGCAGTCTCTCTACCGTTCCGCTCTCGAACGGCACACAGGAAAAACGAGCATTTAAATTTTTCTGTGCGAGCCCTGATTTTCTCTTATTTTATCGTGATGATCATTTCTCCCTATGTAGGTGGGTGCCAACAGAATGTTTTCGAAATCGGAGGAGAAAACAGCACATTGAAATTTCATGAGAAGATCCCGTCGCAACGAAAAACGCCTTTGTTTTAATGATTGCCACTCCAATTCACGAATCATGTCTGTGACACTATCTTCCCTATTTCGCGATAAAAAACGAGCTGCCCTTCTTTGTACTTTTTCGATGTCATCTGTCAGTCCCACCTGATGCGGATCCCACACAGCACAGCAATACTCCAGAATAGGGCGGACAAGCGTGGTGTAAGCAGTCTCTTTAGTAGACCTGTTGCACCTTCTAAGTGTTCTGCCAATGAATCACAGTCTTTGGTTTGCTCTACCCACATTATTATCTATGTGATCGTTCCAATTTAGGTTATTTGTAATTGTAATCACTAAGTATTTAGTTGAATTTACAGCCCTCATTTGTGTAATCGGAATTTAGCTGATTTCTTTTAGTACTCATGTGAATAACTTCACACTTTTCTTTGTTCAGGGTCGATTGCCACTTTTCCCGCCATACAGATATCTAAATCGATTTAAAAGTCATTTTGAACATCTGATGACTTTACAAGACGGTAAATGACAGCATCATCTGCAAACAATCTAAGACGGCTACTCAGATTGCCTCCTATGTCGTTAATATAGATCAGGAACAATAGAGGGCCTATTACACTTCCTTGGGGAACGCCGGATATTACTTCTGTTTTACTCGATGACTTTCCGCCTATTACTACGAACTGTGACCTTTCTGACAGGAAATCACGAATCCAGTCGCATAATTGAGGCGATACTCCGTATGCACGCAGTTTGGTTAGAAGACGCTTGTGAGGAGCGCTGTCGAAAGCCTTCTGGAAATCTAAAAATATGGAATCAATTTGACATCCCCTGTCGATAGCACTTATTACTTCATGAGTGTAAATAGCTAGTTGTGTTTCACAAGAACGATGTTTTCTGAATACGTTCGATACAGTTCCTCACAGTCGTTTAATGAAGAAAGTAAGAGCATATGGACTATCAGACCAATTGTGTGATTGGATTGAGGAGTTCCTAGATAACAGAACGCAGCATGCCATTCTCAATGGAGAGAAGTTTCCGAAGTAAGTGATTTCAGGTGTGCCGCAGGGGAGTGTCGTAGGACCGTTGCTATTCACAATATACATAAATGACTTTGTGGATGACATCGGAAGTTCAGTGAGGCTTTTTGCGGATGATGCTGTGGTACATCGAGAGGTTGTAACATTGGAAAATTGTACTGAAATGCAGGAGGAACTGCAGCGAATTGACGCATGGTGCAGGGAATGGCAATTGAATCTCAATGTAGACAAGTGTAATATGCTGCGAATACATAGAAAGATAGATCCCTTATCATTTAGCTACAAAATAGCAGGTCAGCAACTGGAAGCAGTTAATTCCATAAATTATCTAGGAGTATGCATTAGGAGTGATGTAAAATGGAATGATCATATAAAGTTAATCGTTGGTAAAGCAGATGCCAGACTGAGATTCATTGGAAGAATCCTAAGGAAATGCAATCCGAAAACAAAGGAAGTAGGTTACAGTACGCTTGTTCGCCCACTGCTTGAATACTGCTCAGCAGTGTGGGATCCGTACCAGATAGGGTTGATAGAAGAGATAGAGAAGTTCCAACGGAGAGCAGCGCGCTTCATTACAGGATCATTTAGTAATCGCGAAAGCGTTACGGAGGTGATAGATAAACTCCAGTGGAAGACTCTGCAGGAGAGACGCTCAGTAGCTCGGTACGAGCTTTTGTTAAAGTTTCGAGAACTTACCTTCACCGAAGTGTCAAGCAGTATATTGCTCCTCCTACGTATATCTCGCGAAGAGACCATGAGGATAAAATCAGAGAGATTAGAGCCCACAAAGAAGCATACCGACAATCCTTCTTTCCACAATACGAGGCTGGAATAGAAGGGAGAACCGATAGAGGTACTCAAGCTGCCCTCCGCCACACATCGTCAGGTGGCTTGCGGAGTATGGATGTAGATGTAGATGTGGACTATATCGTCAATAAATCGTTTTCTTCGAGGTACTTCATAATGTTCGAAAAGAGTATATGGTCTAAAACCCTACTGCAAACCGACGTTAGTGACATAGGCCTGTAATTCAGCGGATTACTACTACTTCCCTTTTTGGGTGTTGGTGTGACTTGAGCAATTATACAGTCTTCAGGTACGGATCTTTCTGTGAGTGAATGGTTGTACATAATTGCTAAATATGGAGCTATTGTATCAGCATACTCTGAGAGGAACCTGACTGGTATACAATTTGGACCGGAGGCCTCGCCTTTATTAAGTGTTTTGAACTGCTTTGTTACACCGAGGATATCTACTTCTATGTTTCTTATCTTGGCAGTTGTTCTTGATTGGAATTCAGAAATATTTACTTCGTCTTCTTTGATGAAGGAGTTTCGGAAAACCGTGTTTAATAACTCTGCTTTAGTGGCACTGTCATCAGTGACTTCACCGTTGTTATTGCTCATTGAAGGTATTGATTGCGTCTTGCCACGGGTGTGCTTTATGTATGACCAAAATCTCTTTGGGTTTTCTGTCAGACTTCTAGACAGAATTTCGTTGTGGAAATTATTCAAAGCATCTTGCATTGAAGCACTGGCCATATTTCGAACTTCTGTAAAACTTTGCCAATCTTGGGGATTTTGCGTTCTTTTAAATTTGGCATGCTTTTTTCGTTGCTTCTGCAACAAGGATCTGACCCGTTTTGTGTGCCATGGGGATCAGTACCATCACTTAGTACTTTATGTGGTATATATCTCTCAGTTGCTGTTCATACTATCTCTTTGAAAACATTCCATAACTTTTCTACACTTACATGATCAGATCGGAAGGAGTGAAGACTATCTCTTAAAAAGGCGTTAAGAGCATTTTTATCAGATTTTTTAAATTTATATCTTTTGCGTCTCTTTTTGATGGTTGTAGGTGTTACGGTATTCAGCCTAGCAGCAACTGCCTTGTGGTCGCTAATCCCTGTGTTCATCACAACACTCACTATTTGTCCAGGATTATTTGTTGCTAATAGGTGAAGTACATTTCCGCAACCATTTACTCTTCGAGTGGGCTCATAAGCTAATTGTTCAAAATAATTTTCTGAGAATGGATTCAGTACAATTTCGGATGATGTTTTATGCCTGCCGCCGGCTTTAAACGTATAATTTTTCCAGCATATCAAGGGTAGATTGAAGTCACGAACCACTATAATTGTATGAGCGGGGTACTTATTTGAAATGACACTCAAGTTTTCTTTGAACTGTTCAGCAACTATATCTTCTGAGTCGGGGGGGGGGGGGGGGGGTCGGTAAAAGGATCCAATTGATAGTTTAGTCCGATTGTCAGGTATAACCTGTACCCGTACTATTTCACATGAACTATCTACTTCAACTTTGATACAAGGCAAACTACCTCTGACAGCAATAAATACTCCACCATCAACTGTATTTAATCTATCCTTTCTGAACACTGTTAGACCGTTTGAAAAAATTTCGGCTGAATTTATTTCCGGCGTTAGCCAGTTATCTGTACCTACAACTATTTGAGCTTCAGTGCTTTCTTTTAGGGATTGGATCTCTGGTTCTTTCTCAACACAGCTACGACAATTTATAACTACAATACCAATCGTTTTTACAACTACCTTACTTGTCTACCTGCCCACTTCTAGACGGACGTCCCTTCTGTGGTTCCCTGAGACCCTCTAACCTAAAAAATCGCCCAGTCCCTTCCACACAGCCCCCCTATCCGTGTAGCCGCCTCCTGTGGATAGTGGACTCCTGACCTATTAAGCGGAACCCGGAAACCCACCACCCGATGGCCCAAGACAAGGAATCTGCAGCCTACACGGTCACAGAACCGCCTGAGCCTCTGATTCAGACCCCCCACTCGGTTCTGCACCAAAGGACCACGGTCGGTTCTATCGACGATGATGCAGATGGTGAGCTTCGCGTTAATCTCGGAAGCAAGACTGGCAGTCTTTACCATTTCCGCTGGCCGCCCGAAACCAGACAGAATCTGCTCTGATCCAAAGCGACACACGTCATTGGTACCGACATGAGCCACCACCTGCAGCTGGCTGCATCCTGTGCTCTTCATGGCACCCAGTAGCACCCTTTCCATATCTGGAATGACTCCCCCCCCCGGAATGCTCACGGAGTGCACGCTAGCTTCATTCGCCTTCTTGGCAGCCATGTTCCTAAGGGGCCCCATGATGCGCCTAACGTCGGAGCTCCCAACTACCAGCAAACCCACGCTCTGTGAATGCCCAGATCTTGCGGGCCGAGACGCTTTCTCTGGAACGGGGTGGACGACTGCATCCTGCTCAGAGACATCGTCAGCCGCAGATAACGCCCGAAACCTGTTCGTCATACGAACCGGGGAGGCCCTACGATCGGCACCTCGGAAAGTTTTTCGCTGCCAGCCAGACTTTGGAATGATCTCTCACTCGACCACGATGATGGGTCAACCTCAGTGCAGGCAGTACCCGGGGAGGCGACGGCAGTCGACCGATCGGCGGACACGTGGGACGTGTTCGACGTCCCTCGTATCCCCGCGTCCGACCCCCCCCCCCCCCCCCCCCCCCTCCAGTGACACCCCTTGGCAGCAGCCTCAAGCTGTGTGACGGAAGGGTCGTCAGCTCAGCTCGCATCTGTACACAACAATCACAGTTCCTGTCCATTACTGAAGTCGCTCCTGTTTGAAGCTCGTAAAAATATGTAACAAGTGAACGCTGCACTCGCCTTATTGGTAGCGGGAACTAGCGGTGCGCTCTCGCTGACGGTCTAACCGACACTGATGTGGGGAGAGCTGAAGAGGACACACCCTCTCTCCCAGCACAGCAACGAACTCACATGGACGTCACTATAGAGCTCAGCATGGAAGCCTGCAAGCCCCAGTTCATAGCGTCAGCTGAAGCTGTCAAAATGATCGAGTAGCATTAAAAAAATTGTTCAAGTTACAGAGGGAAATGTACTGTTGTAAATGTTGAGCATTGTACGTCATGAGAAGACTAAGTGATTGTATACATAAAGGGATGCTTTAATAGTCAATGGCAGTCGTAAATATCCAAGCACTCCTGTGCCGAAGGATTGGACCAATTTAAGTAAATATTTTCATCATTCATGTAATAAAGTGAACTTATATTTCATATGTTGTAGTTCCAATGAGCCTTCTCCCAGAGCAACCAAAGAACTCACAATTATTGCTGGACGATTGCAGTTTTTTTCTGGTCATAACAATAATGCCCTCTTCAGTGGTTTTTTTAAGATGTTTTATAAGGTCGACGTTAGTACGAGAAATGCTAATGATTTTGCATAGATAACCACTGAATTAGGTAGTAGATGAGTTTTGCTATTTGGGGAGCAAAATAAATGATGATGGTTGAAGTAGAGAGGATATAAAATGTAGACTGGCAATGGCAAGGAAAGCGTTTCCGAAGAAGAGATATTTGTTAACAACGAGTGTAGATTTAAGTGTCAGGAGGTCTTTTCTGAAAGTATTTGTATCGAAACATGGACGATAAATAGTTTGGACAAGAAGAGAATAGAAGCTTTCGAAATGTGGTGCTACAGAAGAATGCTGAAGATTAGATGGGTGGATCACATAACTAATGAGGAGGTACTGTACAGAATTGGGGAGAAGAGAAATTTGTGGCACAACTTGACTAGAAGAAGGGATCGGTTGGTAGGACATGTTCTAAGGCATCAAGGGATTACCAATTTAGTATTGGACGGCAGCGTGCAGGGTGAAAACCGTAGAGGGAGACCAAGAGATGTCAATGTCGTGTGACTAGGGCCTCCCATCGGGTAGACCGTTCGCCGGGTGCAAGTCTTTCGATTTGACGGCACTTCAGTGACTTGCGCGTCGATGGGGAGGAAATGATGCTGATTAGAACAACACAACACCAAGTCCCCGAGCAGATAAAATCTCCAATCCAGGCGGGAATCGAACCCGGGTCCTTAGGATTGACATTCTGTCGCGCTGACCAATCAGCTGCCAGGGGCGGACGACCAAGAGATGAATACACTTAGCAGATTCAGAAGGATGTAGAGTGCAGTATTTATTTGGAGATGAAGAAGCTTGCACAGGATAGAGTAGCATGGATTGCTGCATCAAACCAGTCTCTGGACTGTGGACCACCACCACAACAACAACCACTTCTTAAGTAATAGAACCCAGTACGCTGTCCTCGATGGTGAGTGTTCATCGGAGGTGAGGGTATCATCTGGAGTGCCCCAGGGAGTGTGGTAGGTCCGCTGTTGTTTTCTGTCTGCATAAATGATCTTTTGGATAGGGTGGATAGCAATGTGCAGCTGTTTGCTGATGATGCTGTGGTATACGGGAGGGTGCCGTCGTTGAGTGGCTGTAGGAGGATACAAGATGACTTGGACAGGATTTGTGGTCGGTGTAAAGAATGGCAGCTAACTCTAAATATAGATAAATGTAAATGAATGCAGATGAATAGGAAAAAGAATCCCGTAATGTTTGAATACTCCATTAGTAGTGTAGCGCTTGACACAGTCACGCGATATGAAGTGGGACAAACATGTAATGGCAGTTGTGGGGAAGGCGGATAGTCGTCTTCGGTTCATTGGTAGATTTTTGGGAAGATGTGGTTCATCTGTAAAGGAGACCGCTTATAAAACACTAATACGACCTATTCTTGAGTACTGCTCGAGCGTTTGGGATCCCTATCAGGTCGGGTTGAGGGAGGACATAGAAGCAATTCAGAGGCGGGCTGCTAGATTTGTTACTGGTAGGATTGATCATCACGCGAGTGTTACGGAAATGCTTCAGGAACTCGGGTGGGAGTCGCTGGAGGAAAGGAGGCGTTCTTTTCGTAAATCGCTACTCAGGAAATTTAGAGAACCAGCATTTGAGGCTGACTGCAGTACCATTTGACTGGCGCCAGCTTACATTTCGCGGAAAGACCACAAAGATAAGATAAGAGAGATTAGGGCTCGTACAGAGGCATATAGGCAGTCATTATTCCCTCGTTCTGTTTGGGAGTGGAACAGGGAGAGAAGATGCTAGTTGTGGTACGAAGTACCCTCCGCCACGCACCGTATGGTCGATTTCGGAGTATAGATGTAGATGTAGATGGTATAGTGTCCCAGTTGCGTGCCGCATTCATGCGATACCTTTGAATGACCAACTCTGTATTTAAATATAAATGCTGACTGCGTAGGAAGCAATAAAAAGACGTTGTTTTAATGTTTTTCTCATAAATTGCTTCAAGTATTACAGTAATTCATTTACAGCCTTAAGGGGACTATTTTCCGGACAGCAGTCATGTTACTTGACGACGCGTGTTTGAGACTGTCCGATTAGGCACGTTTCACGGCGCTCAGCGCGTGGCGGCCAGCACAGTATGCCAGCGCAGCTCTGCGGTATGCGACGCACGTCTCGCAGGGCGTCGTTCGCCTTCGCACCCATTATATGCAGATTGCGCGGCGGACGTCGCGCCAGGTCGCATGCCCGGGGAGCTGTGTACAATGACGGTGGCGAGCCAGAATACGAGGCGAAACGCCCTTCTGGTGCAGCACTAATAACGCACGGCAAGGCTGTCGGAAGTAATGGCGCTCGCGTGTGTAGTACCTATGCCCATCTGCAGACTGCGCTGAGTGCAGAGCAGGCTCCATAACGGAATGAAAAAGGTATGATGTTATGTTGCCCACGTTAAGGTTACTAATTTATTTTAAAGGCCACCATTGCCTTCTTCAAGGGATACAAACGCGGAAAGCAAAAACATGAGATTTGATGGTTCAAATGACTCTAAGCACTATGGGACTTAACATCTGAGGTCATAAGTCCCCTAGACTTAGAACTACTTTAACCTAACTAACCTAAGGATATCACACACATCCATGCCAGAAGTAGGATTCGAATCTGCGACCGTAGCAACAGCGCGGTTCCGGACTGAAGCGCCTAGAACCGCTCGGCCACAGCTGCCGGTCATTCGATTTGACTTGGAGGCAGACTAGCTGCGTCTGGTACCTACATAAGTGTAGTACACAGAAAAAGTTCCCAGAAAAAAATTTCCACTTACAGCGGAGTGTGCGCTGATATGAAACTTTCTGGCAGAAATCTTAACCTTACCCGAGAAAGTATTGTACCAGTTGAGCAATCCAGGAATGGCTGTGCGGTTCTAGGCGCTTCAGTCTGGAACCGCGTGACCGCCATGGTCGCAGGTTTGAATCCTGCCTTCGGCATGGATGTGTGTGATGTCCTTAGGTTAGTGAGGTTTAAGTAGTTCTAAGTTCTAGGGGACTGATGACCACAGATGTTAAGTCCCATAGTGCTCAGAGCCATTTGAACCATTTTGAATTTGAGCAATCCAAGCACAACTAACGACTCGCCCCCAAAGCTTTAGTTCCCAAGTACTTTGATAGGGGAGTGTCCTATTTGCCATGACGATTTTCAGGCAGTTTTGGCCATAAACGCGTTTGAATTTCCGAATTTGGTAAATGTACTCAACCTATGTAAGATTATATTCCTTGTGAGAGACCAGCGATGCAGGTAAGAGAGGCTACTTCATTGTGAAGAGAGTAGCAGTGTGTGTTGGACAATCTGGTTATGTACCTGGTTTGAAAAGGATGGAAGCTGGGCTGCCGTGTAGTGGAGGCAGCATTATTTAAAAACAATTTTGTACGAATATGTTATGAGGAAAGATACTGATGAGGTTATATTAATGGAGGAATGTCAAAAGCCAATTTTTAAGGTAATTCAATTTTTTATATGTAGCTGTATGAAGCTGTATAGCTTCATATTGTTAGAACATTGCATACGGTTGAAGCTTACTTTAGAAATTTATAATGGAACGTATGGTTTTGTCTTATAGGATAGTTGTAATAAGTGTCAAGAAAAGTAATTGTACACAGGAAAGCTATTAAGAAATATTCTGCTAACTTGTCAAGGTGTGAGAACTTTATGTAAAGGTGTATTGTTGTCATGACTTAGTGAAGCATAGTTAAACTTGGAGTCTTTGTTCTCATTTATGAGTTGTTAAGATTAGTTCACCATTTTCCTTTCTACTTTAATGACTGTTGGCACGCTCGCATTGTACATCGTGAGGTCTTTTTTTTTTTTTTTTTTTTTTTACTGAGAAGCATTTTATGAATATTGGTAAAACACCGTCTTACATTGCACTACGGCAAATGAAAATCGCTTCTTTAACAGTCTTATCATAGTCCTTGTAATGACAGGTTGCAGAGCAGACGAGAGTGCCATGCACTCAGGTAGACCAATAAATTTAATTACCGACAAAGTTCATATCCACTGTACGGCAGTGCTTTTGTTCAAGTGTGTGTGAAATCTTATGAGACTTAACTGCTAAGGTCATCAGTCCCTAAGCTTACACACTACTTAACCTAAATTATTCTAAGGATAAACACACACATCCATGCCCGAGGGAGGACTACAGTGTTTTTGTGAAAATATCAGTTTCATTTCTGAGGCTTAATATCAGTAAAAGGTTTCAGTAAAGTGCTGTCTTGTGAATTTTCTATCATTTTTATTAGAAAGTCAATTTCGTTAATTTCATGTTCATTTGCTACGTAATTACAGTAACTTTTCTAGTACAATGATAGTTTACAAGACTAAGATAAAGTTTATCAACATTGTAGGAAAAGACACATTACTACTTACCGTAAAGAAGACACGTTAAGTTGCAGACAGGCACAATTAAAATACACTTACATAAAGATTTCGGCTCGAGATGCTGGAGTTGGCGGTCATGTGTGCATGAGGTATGTTTGCTAGTGTGTATGAATAGTGTGTGTGTCTCTCTCGTTTGCTGATAAAGGCTGTGGCCGAAACCTTTATGTAAGTGTCTCTTAATTGTACCTGTCTGCCAATTAATGTGTCTTCTTTACCATAGGCAGCAATTTGTCTTTTACAACAGTGTTGATATTCTTACCTCGAGTTTCCATTGTTGAAGATAGAGTTTAGCTATATTTAGGATCAAGATTTTAATCTGTCATTTGTTTTGCAGTCAGATGGCATACGTAAATTTCATTAAAAACGGGTTGCTTTCTCGCAGGCGAATTGTTTGATGTAGCGACCAGTCGGATTTCGCATCATGTAGCGTGAGCTCCACATATTTCCGTTCAAAATTATACTTTCGCATTGTTCTGTTGCACTGGACTGAGATTTACATATTTCGAATCAAAATAAATATTCATACAATTCTGTTGCCCTGGACTGAGATTTACGTAGAGTCAAAGAAACTGGTACACCTGCCTGGTATCGTGTGGGGCCCCTCGAGGATGCTGAAGTGCCGCAACACGACGTGGCATCGACTCGATTAATGTCTGAAGGAGTGCTGGAGGGTAATCCGTAAGAGTAGGCCTACCAGGAGGTGAAGATCTCTTCTGTACAGCACGTTGCAAGGCATCCCAGATATGCTTAATAATGTTCATGTCTGGGAAGTTTGGTGGCCAGCGAAAATGTTTAAACTCAGAAGAGTATTCCTGGAACCACTCTGTAGCAATTCTGGACATGTGGGGTGTCGCATTGTCCTGCTGGAATTGCCCAAATCCGCCAGATTGCACAGTGGACTTGAATGGATGCAGGTGATCAGACGGTATGCTTACGTTCGTGTCACCCGTCAGAGACATCTAGACGTATCAGGGGGTCCCATATCATTCCAACTGCACACGCCCTACACCATTACCGAGCCTCCACCAGCTTGACCCTTCTGACATGCAGGGTTCATGGATTCACGAGGTTGTCTCCACACCCGTACACATCCATCTACTGGGTAAAATGTTAAACAAGACTCGTCCGATCAGGCAACATGTTCTCAGTCATCAACAGTCCAATGTCGGTGTTGACGGGCCCAGGCGAAGCGTAAAGCTTTGTGTCATGCAGTCATTCAAGAGCACACGAGTCGGGCTTCGGCTCCGAAAGCCCTTATCGATGACGTGTCGTTGAATGTTTCGCACGCTGGCGCTTGTTGATGGCCCAGCATTTAAATCTGCAGCAATTTGCGGAAGTATTGCACTTCTTTCACGTTAAAAGATTCTCTTCAGCCGTCGTTGGGCCCTTTCTTGCACAATTTTTGTCGGCCGCGGTGATGTCGGACATTTGACGTTTTACCGGATTCCTTGTTGGGTTGGCAGAAGTGCCAACACCGTGTTACTTGAGGAGGCCGAAATGCACGCGATTTAGCTCACGCAGGCTGGCGTGAGGAGGGAAGGACTATACTGACGTGAGGTCTTCAACATGAAAAGGAATGAGAACTTAGAAAGCGGACGTAGCTAGTGTGATACTTAACTTTAATCCATTAATGATGAACGTCGCTCTTGACGGTACATGATTCACAATAGTATCTGTTCAGAATACGTTCTCATACATAGTAAGTGAATATGGCGTCTTGCTGGGTCGTAGCAAATGACAGCTGAAGGCTATGCGAAACTGTCGTCTCGGCAAATGAGAGCGTATGTAGACAGTGAACCATCGGTAGCAAAGTCGGCTGTACAACTGGGGCGACTGCTAGGGAGTCTAGACTAGACCTGCCTTGTGGCGGCGCTCGGTCTGCAATCACATAGTGGCGACACGCGGGTCCGACGTATACTAACGGACCGCGGCCGATTTAAAGGCTACCACCTACCAAGTGTGGTGTCTGGCAGTGACACCACATTCTTCATATTCACGTACACCCACGAAATGGTCGTAAGGGAAAATCCTCACTTCTTCACTACATCGGAGACGCTTTGTCCCATCCCTCGTGCGCCGAGTATAACACCATGTTCACTTAAATCGTGATAACCTGTCATTGTAGCAGTAGCAACCGATCTAACAGCTGTGCCAAACACTTGCTGTCTTACAAAGGCGTTGCCGACCGCATCGCCATTTTCTGCTTGTTTACATATGTCTGAATTTGAATATGCATGCCTGTACCCGTTTCTTTGGCGCTTCAGTATAAGTTTTAAACATTTTTTTAGATACAAACTTCACACTTACAAAAACGATTTTAGATATATAACAAGAAACTTTTAACTTCATCTCCTGCATTCCGAACTTCACAGGGTGCTAATCGCGCAAGGTATGCAGGAGATGTTTTGTGTTTGTCAGGAGATGAGGTGCTCGTGAAGTAAAGCAGTGAGGACGGGCCATGAGTCGTGCTTGGATAGCTCAGTTGGTACTGCACTTGCCAGCAAAAGGCACACTGTTGTAATCTGTCAAATTCCGGCAAACTGCAGTACCATACTCCCAGGACTTAAGTTCTTGTGACTTTGATTTGATTCCGAAGTGAAGGAACCACTTCGTGGCATTCGCTTCAGAACTGTTTCAGAGATTCGACAGGCAGTAGGCTGCTCCATTCGCACCATCAACAGAACAGGCTCTGATAACGGTATACTACGCCTTCCACATCGCTGACAACGGGTTCTACACAACTCTGGTGACTACTTTGAAGGACAGTAACAGGTGCAAACTTGTAACTCTTTTCTATGAGTTGTGCATAAATAGTTGTCACTACTTAAGATCCAACACTCTTATACAGGGGTGCTCCAGCTGCCCATTCGCAGTCATACCACCTGACAACGGCCAAGGAGCGCTTGGCCGAAAGCTTGTGTAATTTTAATCTCCGGGCGCTGGTGGAAGCCCGAGGATTTTAATTCTGTATCAACGATCTTTAGACCTTGTCTCTTCTCTTTATTTTCCTTTAGTCCCAATGTGGGCGCTTTAACCGAGCGGAATGACGCAGCGCTTAGACACAGAACTTGTATAGAGACGACGGCGATTCAAATCCAGATTTAGATTTTCGGACGTTATTCCTTAATCCCTTATTACTAAATTCCTAGAGACAAGTGCCTGGGTGAGTGCTCCGAAAACCTATCTCCTTCGACTCAGTTCTTCAGATCAAGACTGCATTTCGTCTCTAATGACTCCGTCGCCGACGTTAACCCATTACATTCACTCCTATTCTGTAAAGAATATCCATTGCCGTCGCATAGGTATCCACAAACATGGCAATTCCGTAGTCGAACGTTAAGTCAGTTATGAAGACATTACTGGTGTCAAAACTGCCTGTCCTCATGATGGAATTTCCGCCTTTTCCGGTTGCAAGACTGCATGAGAAACGCCGAAGTGTTCCTTGTCAAGGATCTGTGAAACAATGTGAGTATCCGCGGAAAGTAGACTAATTTGTATCTAATGAAGACTCTTTAACTACCGAGCACAGTGGTTACGTTAGTAGTAAAATGTCTGCTCATTCGTTGTGTTTTCTATTTTCTTTCTTTCATTTTTCAGAACATCGCACCAGTCATCTACTGATGCACTGAAACATGTCTGTGTAATTTTCCATTCGTACCCCGTATATTCTGCTAGATTTAGAATTATGGTTTGAAAGAAAGTGACTATGAAACCGGTAACAATCAAAGTGACCGCGGGAAAAATCCCTGAGAATTTTTTCAAAGTCGCGTTTGTGGACTATCTAGAGAAAGAATAGAGACGCCAAGAAGGGTTGCTAGGTCAGCATTGTTCTGTGAAACGAGCTTTGTTCCGTGTTAAATAGCTGGCTGTTATCTGCTGAAACGTGACATGTTTCCCGTAACTTAAAATGAGAATAAGTGCACGAACCTACGAAGGAGGCGCTATTGTTTCTTGTTCGTCTGTTATTACGATAACGGTACCTTTGTGCTGAGTTGTCGGCTTGAGGGAAATTGAAATCCAGCTATCAGAAGTGTCGGATCGCGTTTTTGAATATCTAGAAGGAAAGTTAGTCAATGAACCACTTCACTGTTTTATTATATTTCACTAGACTTCCATTAAGATGCTACTATTCATTGCAAAGGAGACGGGGGGCTTTGATGTACCATATTTCAGTTTGAATGGCGAAATGCACCAGCAATTGAAAATAAATTCCAATGTAATGTAAAACTGCGGATGTAAGAAATACGAGAGCTATTGAACATTTAACGTAGAGATTCCTTATCAGCATTTACTGAGATGTTACTGCGTCACTGCCGGCTGGAGTGGTCAAGCGGTTCTAGGCGCTACAGTCTGGGACCGCGCGAGCGCTGCGGTCGCAGGTTCGAATCCTGCCTCGAGCATGGATGTGTGTGATGTCCTTAGGTTAGTTAGGTTTAAGTAGTTCTAAGTTCTAGGGGACTGATGACCACAGAAGTTAAGTCCCATAGTGCTCAGAGCCATTTGCACCGTTTTGAGCTGCGTCACTGTGTTAAATATTCGCTGTCAGAAACCCCGTAGAGTCATTAAGAATTTACTTTTCTTTGTGACAGTTACGACATTATTTGTGTATGAAAATGTAGCGTTTTTGTCCTCGTCCTTCATTTGATAATATTTGTTAAAATGGATGAAAAAGAATACTTTCCATATTTAACTCCTTCTCAGCAATTCTTGTACAGTGCAGCAGAGATTGGAGATTGGCGAATAAGTTATGTACTTAAATTAAAGAATTGTTAAGGGGAGAAACATCTAACGAGCGGATTATGGAATTCGTTTCTGTACTTTAATCACATGACGCATTTGGGATATGAGACTTGCCGAAAGTATAAGAGCAGCATAACCAGTAAGATATACCAGATTCATCATTATTAGAGTATTTTTAGCTCAAAAAATAGTCTTCAGATGCTATAGATAAAACACAGTTCTGTAACGCAACAGTGAGACACCATCGACAGATGATGACACGTCGGTCGGTCGTGAACGGTGGGCCCGCCAAGAGCCTGTGGACGGAGTTTACTTTTACGTCACGTAATTAATTAATGCAGTTAAGAAAGCTCAACATGGGTGTCAGCCACTCTCGCGAATTCTGTCAGAGTTGTTGCACTTTAGTGATTATTAAGCACTTAGCAGTACATGGGAACAGATTACGATCTAGGTACTTAGGTAGTAAGGTAATATCTTGCAGCAAGTTTCATCTCTTGGTCCGTCTCGCCAATTATGGGAATACCTAACAAACGTCTGAGCAAGTTGCGGCATGCTTTGGCAGTTGATTGTGATATGAGTTGAACGCAACCAATCCGCACTATCAACAATAAGCGGCCTACGTACGTTGGCTGTGTTAAGGCCGGTGGCCACCACAACAGAGGTTGAATTACCCTGGTGAAACACCAGAAAAAAATACTAGGACTAGATGACCATGGGACGAAGATCACGAGGCGAGTGCCAACTAGAAAGACGTCTAAAGTGGCCGCGAAATTCCTAAACAGTTTTATAAATGAATTGTTGAACCTAACGAATTCGCGGACTACCTTGATAAGCCTCCTCCCCCCTGCCCCCCCCCCCCCCACCCAAAAAACTGGAGCCTCACTAGGCTGAGTGCACCCGTTTCCAGTCCTCCCATCAAGGAAAAATTCCTGGCAGTACCGGGAACTAAACCCAGGTCCTTCACATGGAAGTCAGACGCACTGAGCACTCAGATGTAGAGGCAGACATTAATTTATAACATCTACTTCGCAGTCACGCATCCGATTTAATTCACTGGTTAGAAAATTCTTGAAGTTTTCTCGGCGCTGTCTAGAACACCGACATAGCTAAAAAATATGAAAATGTAGTTACACTACAAGGTGCCTGAAAGGCCGCTCCTTCATATCCTCACAGTACATTTTACCTTTTTTGTGAATTGCGACATTTATTTTGCTGCAGTCTTTGAGATCTTCCACTAACCAGTTTCAGTATGTAGCGATAAAACGTTCTTCGTTAATTCTTTAATAAGTCATTGTGTCGAACGTAGTATCTGGCGAGTCGGTTTTGCTATTGACCAATAACTTTCGTTCGCGATTTGCAAGCCATTGTTTGAAGAGAGTTAGTATTGCAGGGCATTTCCTGTTTAGTTCCGGTTTTGGTTGAGAAGGAACTTGGCTTTGTCTGATGTAGATCGATGCAGTTGAGCAGACATTACCATGTACCAGGAATCAGGCAAGATCAGCCCAGTTAATATTCAGTAATGAGCATTAGTTTAGCGCACAAGGATAGCTGGCAATTCAGCTGCGTGGCCTTAAGCACTACGGGACTTAACATCTGAGGTCATCAGTGCCATAGACTTAGAACTACTTAAACGTAACTAACCTAAGAACATCACAGACATCCATGTCCGAGGCAGGATTCGAACCTGCGACCGTAGCAGCAGCGCGGTTACAGACTGAAGCGCCAAAACCGCTCGACCATTGCGGCCGGCCTCAGTTGCGTGATCCCGCTCAGTGAAATAGAAACACGAAGCCTGATGATTCAAAATTTTGCGTAAGCTGGTTAGTGTTTTACTTATTGGTATTTCATTTTGTGTTATTACAAATTCAGACTGTTACCTCTACTGGAGTGTTAACACTAATTTTCTTAAAAATATAGTATGCCGTTATTTAATGAAGGATTTTATGTCTACTTGTGAACCCAGAACTTGCAATCGTAGATTAAAAGTTTACTTCTGCATGCTTTTGACGATATAGCGTGTATTAACCTCAATTCTCACGAATTTATTCTACCGAGAATTCCGTCATGTGGCGGCGGCCGGAGAACAGGGGCTCATGCAAAAGATGGTACGTGACGAGGGCACCACCAGTAAAGACAGTCGCTGCCAACGAATCGGAGATGTTGGCGTTGACAACCCCCCCCCTATCGTTTCCTTAATGCCGCCGCAGCCGGAAAGTTATTTAATATGTCCGAGCGCAGTGATGCTCTGCTAATCAGCGACCACTTGTAATCATTACTTGCGATCACATTATCGTCTTAGCACATATTACGAGTGCCTGCTAATAAAACAGATACTCGGAAATTGATATCAAGTTATAGAGAATTGTACTTTGATGTGAAACTACCGAAGGAACGAAATGCTAAATGTTATACACTGATCAGCCATATCATTATAACCACCTACCTATTAGCCGGTATGTCCATCTTTGGTACGGATAATAGAGGTGGTGCGTGGTGGCATGGAGGCAGTGAGGCCTTGGTAGGTCGCTGGAGGGCGTTGGCATCACAACTGCACACAAAAGTCACCTGACTCCCGTAAATTTTGGAGAGGGCGGTGATAAGCTCTGACGCCACGTGTTCGATCGGGTTCACATCTGGCGAGTTTGGGTGAGGGGGGGGGGGGGGGGAGGGGGGGGAGGGCAGTACGTCACTTGGAACTCGCCACTGTGTTCCTCGAACCACTCCATCATACTCCTGGCCTTGCGACATGGCGTTTACTCTTTTTCGAAAACTTCTCTGTCGTTGGGAAACAAGATAGTCATGAAGGTTCAAATGGTTCAAATGGCTCTGAGCACTATGGGACTTAGCTGCTGAGGTCATCAGTCCCCGAGAACTTAGAACTACTTAAACCTAACTAACCTAAGGACATCACACGCAACCATGCCCGAGACACCATTCGAACCTGTGACCGTAGCGGTTGCGCGGTTCCAGACTGTAGTGCCTAGAGCCGCACGGCCACAGTCATAAAGGGATGCGTGTGGTCTACAAGCAGTGTACGGTTCTCCTTGGCTGTCGTGGTGCCTTGCACGAGCTCCACTGGACCCACTGATGCCCACATGAATGTTCCCCACAGCATAATGGAACCACCGCCAGCTTGTCTGTCCCGTAGCACAGTTGTCAAGGAGCTGTTCCCCGGGAAGACAACAGATCCGTGCCCTCCCATCGGCATGCTGAAGAAGGTATCGGAATTCATCAGACCATGCAACGCTCAGCCACTACGCCAACGTCCTGTGCCGATGGTCACGTAACCATTCCAGTCGTAGTTGCTGATGTTATGGTGTTAACATCAGTACATGCGTGGGTCGTCGGCTGTGGAGGTCTATCATTAGGAGTGTTCGGTGCACTCTGTGTTAAGACACACTTCTACTCTGCCCAGGATTGAAGTTTGATGTTAGTTCCGCTACAGTTCGCCGCCTGTCCTCTTTTACCAGTCTTTACAGCCAACGACGTCCGACATCTGTAATGAAGAGTGGTCGCCCAACCCACAGCGTCTAGACGTAGTTTCGTCTCAGTTCCGCCACGTGTTGGAGACACTCACCCAGCACTCCTCAAACACCCGACATGTCATTCAATTTCCGCAATGCTCGAGCCGAGCCTCTGGGCAATCATAGTCTGCCCTCGGTCAAGCTCTGATAGATCGCGCGCCTTCCCTATTCTACACACGGACAGCACGCTCGGTGATACTACATGCACCGTGCGTGTGTCTGACTAGCAGCCGTTCCTTGCCAGGTGACGCTACCACCACTTGGACGGGTTTATATCGATAGTAAGTCTGCTGTCATAATGCTCTGGCTCATCAGTCCATATGTCAGCGGCAGTATCAGATACTTGTGATCTCTGAGGACGACAATTGTTTCTAAACTTATGTATCTGCCATGCTCAAATTTTAACAAATAATTTGTGATTGTGTGTTGTAGTATCCGATCGACCTGCTACTGACGTAATCTAGACTTACTAAAATACACCACACAACATTCTTTGTACGCAATCCATTTGAGTATAGAATGCTGGCTGTTAGCCATCTTGTTGTTTTGTCTCACTTAAAATAGCTGCTGAATTGAGAAACACTGTGATTATTAAATTTAAGGCTACTGGACTCGTGCTGAGGCACTGTAATTGGAACGGAAATTCTATGCATGCTTGTTGAGTTGCAGGAACTGAGAAATGTAAGGCTACGCATGCTGTACTGTTGGTTGCCTTTATAAGACTCATAAGTTAAATGACCATGCTGTTAGTTAACAATTTTCAGCAAATTTATGTGCACAAAGCAGGGGAAATCCCCCCCCCCCCCCCCGCTCCCTCTCCTGGTCCTCCCGTGAACAGCTGGATGCAATGAGCGAAAGGTTAACACATGTTGAAAGTATTCTAACCTCCCCTTAGAAAAATTTATGAATGATTGTGCTGATAAACCTCTACGTTATTTGATTTTCAAACAGCTGAGCAGAACTGAATGTACTCAGACATTTCACTCTTTACTTATTCTGATCATCACTAAACTGACACACAGTATTTCTAGCGCAACGCAATCTAACTTTCAATAATCCCTACAAAAGAATGGCCCTGACTAACAATAACCTATGCCTTTCATGAATCACTTACCTCACAAAAATCTTCGTTAATCGAACTACTGCAACATAGCGAGCACCAATACTACCAGCTAAATAAAAGATTCTAACTACTGAAGTCATTAACTACTGATAGGCATAGTTAGCAAATGAAAGGTTTTGATAGAGAACAAACAATGTATTTACCTTAATAGTGTTCAAAAGTTATAATATAGATATCAGTTCATGATATCCAGTACTAAAAATTTACTGTCTCTGATGGACACACATCCAGATCATCCGCTCTCAAAACTCCGCCATCTCTCTCCCCACATCCACCACTGCTAGCGGCTCACTTCCAACTGTGCAACGCTACGCGCTGTTCACATCCAACTGCCCAACACTACAATAGCGAATATTACAACAATGCCAACCAGCCACAGACTGCACACAGCACAGCCAGTGTTTTTCATACAGAGCGCTACGTGACGTTACTAATATAAAAACCTAAACATTCTACTTACTGTATTCCGTACCGTTTACGAAGTAACTCAATCATGTACGACATTCATTCTTGGTACGTAAACCCTAATTTCCTTCCGTTGCACAGAATTTATGGAAGTGTGCGTTGCGTGATTATTTTAATATATATCTTACAGAGTCAGATAGCGTTACTAACTTTGTTTTCTTTGGTATTACGTAAGTACACTCTGTCTATCTTCAGAATATCAGTACTTAATTATCATTATCAGAGTAGTCTGTATTTCATTACAATCACACGCATATACACCTTTCAACACGTGTCTTACTCAGTCAATCAATTGAAATATCTCTACTGAGAGATGCATGAGATTGAACGAGGTAGTATTTTTGATTGTGATTTCATTTATTGTTCTTGCATTTCTGTAATAAGAATGTCAGTGTCAAAACTACTACTATTTTGTTTTATGACACTCAGTCTGAAAGGAATCTCTTTTCGACGTAGTTATGTGGTACACGATTTGGAAAATCGTAAGTGCAGATTTAATGTTCTGTATGCTGTTCAATTTCTACTTCTTTCTTTGATAAAGTTCATGTGACCACCGATACCAGGATCGTTGCACAACTGACGCAGGACATCCAACTTGTGCGGTAATTCTCCGAAAGGACCATTCCACCACTCGGAAGGCCAAAATTTGACCCTCTTTCAAACCTGCTCAGTTGGCTCTAGGAAACACGAGTGCGTTTCCGTGGCATGGTAGCTATGCTCTGGTAGCTATGCAACTACACTGTCTGTTGGCGGTCGACGCTGAAAGCAGTGTCAGTACATCTAGTATCTCCCAGGTGCCGTATGCCATTATCGGATGAAAATGGACGGCGTCTTTCCAGGTGCACAAACTTTGTTCCGGCAGTGTATTTTATTTGCACAATAGATCGTACTAATCTATACTTGGGAGCAGCAAAAGTACTCTTTGGAGGACTAATGAATTTCATATAACTTCCACTTTTTTGTTTACTTTCCCCTCTTCCCCTGTCTCGCACCAGTCAGTCAGCAGAAAGCAGTAAAGTTTTATACCCTCGATCCGACCACATATTTGCTTCGACACCTGCTTTCCGGCCTCTGAGTTCCTCGAGTTCCGTAGCGAAGTAGCAGCAAGAATTTCTTTGTCGAACATGAGCGAACTGCGCAAGCGGAAGCCGTGTGCAACAAGCGCATTCTGCCACGCGACAGACGTGTCTTTGGTAGTAGTCGTTATGCTAGTTGGACGAAATAACTCCGTGACAACAGCACGTGTCCACTGAGGATCATAACTCTGAGTCTCTTTGAAGGCTATAAAAATCTCTTGAAACGACACGCTCCTTAACGTTTTTTATACGTTCACACACCGGTACTAAGTGCTCGGAAGTTTTTCTGATAGCTGCTTGTCAGATTAGACCATATATAGGGTCCATAGGCAGAGATGAAACGAACCACACCCTGACTGGATTAAAGCGATTCACTTGCAGTCTTCCCCTGATCTCTAGGAATACACCACACTCCCTTTCCACTTTAGAATGTTGAGTTCCACTCATTTATTTTCCAGAGTTTAAGGCTGCCTTTGTCCGAGTTTCTGGAACCTGTAATTCCGCAGACCCTGTTTAGGCGTTGTCGCCATAACCAGTATCACGCAGCGAGGCGGGGTACGTGACTGCCATACGCTGTGTCCACTTCACCGGTTCCTCAGTAGGCACGCATCCCAGAACTTCGCATCTGAGATTAAGTACCTGCCGATTCACTATCTGCGACATATTTATAGCAAAAATCCACAATGATCCAGGTAGTTATTTATATATTTACTAGCGTAGTACCCATTGGTGCTGGAGTATGTATTTGATCTAGTTCTATTAATCCATCTCCTCTTTACCCCTCTCTCTGTCCATCTCCTGCGCCCTCCCTCTGTCCGCCTCCTCCTTCCCCGATCTGACTCCGTCTTCCTCTGCCCTTCAATCCCCTCCACATCTCTTCTATCTCCTGCTGCCTCCTCAGTGTGTCCATCTCCTCCCCCCTGTCTCTGTCCAACTCCTCCTCACCCATATCTGTATCCATGTCCTCCTTCCTTCTCTCTGTCTGTCCGTCTCTTCCTTCTCCCTTCACGTTATCACCCCCACCCTAAAAGGAGGTTTCTAGTTCTTACCTACACATTATTTCTTTCCTGATAGTACTGATGTGTGTATCAAGTTTTGTTGAAATCGATCCAGGAGGTTAGAGGAATAGTTCAAATGGCTCTGAGCACTATGGGACTTAACTGCTGAGGTCATCAGTCCCCTGGAACTTAGAACTACTTACACCGAACGATCCTAAGGACATCACACACATCCATGCCCGATGCAGGATTCGAACCTGCGACCGTAGCGGTCTCGCGGTTCCAGACTGTAGCACCTAGAACCTACGGCAGGCGGTAGGAGGTTAGAGGAGTTTTATACTTAGAGGAGATTTTTACCCGTAGCTTTGCCCAGGAACGCACATGTCACATACATTTACCACATATTTCTTACGAATTTATACACATATTTCACCTTTCTCTGGAGCGAATTTCGACCTGCAGTTTCGTTTTCACGCAGCTCATGTTTATGACGTCATAACTCCTAATCGGTCTGTCGTACAATGATATAATTTTGTAAATCCATTCAGCTGCCTATGTGGATAGTATAGGCGAAATATGTTTCGAATAGATTTAGTAGTAAAGAACTAATAAATTTAAACGTCATGCATGCTGCAGCAGTTTATCTCGCATCTCACTGTTTATGAAATCATATCTCCTGATCCACTTGTCATACAGTGATATAATTTTACAACTACATTCAGTGGTGTATGGGAATAGTGTTCAAATGGTTCAAATGGCTCTGAGCACTATGCGACTTAACTTCTGAGGTCATCAGTCGCCTAGAACTTAGAACTAATTAAGCCTAACTAACCTAAGGACGTCATACACATCCATGCCAGAGGCAGGAAACGAACCTGCGATCGTAGCGGTCGCTCGGTTCCAGACTGTAGCGCCTAAACCGCACGGCCACTCCGGCCGGCGGGAATAGTGTCTGCGAAATGTTTCGTGAGTACAGTTAGTAGTAAAGAAACAAGAAGTTAGAATTTCATGCTTCACTCGGAAGTTTTACTGTATGAACAGTGAAAATATACACTGAAGCGTCAAAGAAAACTTGTATAGATATGCGTATTCATATCCAAAGGTATATAAACCTGCAGAATACGGAACTGCGACCAGCAACGCTCATGTAAGACATCAACTGTCTGGCGCAGTTGTTAGATCGGTTACTTCTGCTACAGTGGCAGGTTATCAAGATTTTTCACGAGTGTTCCGTGAATATGAGGAATCCGGTAAAACATAAATCTCCGACATCGCTGCGGCCGGAAAAAGATCCTGCAAGAACCGGCCCAATGACGACTGAAGAGAATCGTTCAATGTGATACAAGTGCAGCCTTTCCGCAAATTGCTTCAGATTTCAGTGCTGGGCCATCAACAAGTGTCAGCGTGCGAACCATTCAACGAAACATCATCGACAAGGTCTTCCGAAGACGAAGGCCCACTCGTGTACCCTTGATGACAGCACGACACAAAGCTTTACGCGTCGCCTGGACTCGTCAACATCGACATTGGACTGTTGATGACTAGAAACATGTTGCCTGGTCGGACGAGTCTCGTTTCAAATTGTATCGAGCAGATGGACGTGTACGGGTATGGAGACATCATCATGAATCTATGGACCCTGTATGCAAACAGGGGACTGTTCAAGCTGCAGGGGGCTCTGTAATGGCGTGGGGCGTGTGCAGTTGGAGTAATATAGGATCCCTGATACGTGTTGCTACGACTCTGACAGGTAACACGCACGTAAGCAGCCTGCCTGATTACCTGCATGCAGTCATGTACATTATGCATTTCGATAGACGAGGGCAATTCCAGCAGGACAATGCAACACCCCACACGTGCAGAATTGCTACAGAGTGGCTCCAGGAACATTCTTCTGAGTTTAAACACTTCGACTTTAGCATACCTGGGATCCCTTGCGACGTGCTGTTCAGAAGAGATCTCCACCCCCTCGTACTCTTAAGGATTTATGGAGAGCCCTGCAGGATTCATGGTGTCAGTTCCCTCCAGCATTACTTCAGACATTAGTCGAGCCCATTCCACGTCGTGTTGCGGCACTTCTGCGTACTAGCGAGGGCCCTACACGATATTAGACAGATGTACCAATTTCTTGGGCTCTTTAGTATATGTGTAGAGAGTGTTACAGTTGACTAACACTGGATGAATAAATTGTGGGACTTCTCTCGTCGTGATCTACACATCTTTTTCATCCTCACACCTTTGACACGTTCGTGGTTCTTACCCCAGAGCAAATGTTTCCAGACGTTAAAGATACGTGTACCAAGTTTGGTTGAAATCGCTCCCGTGGTTCGGGAGGGGATGTGTAACGTACATACATACATAAACCAGCGGAAAAGTGCTCCTATCGGAGCACAAAAGGGGCAAATATGCTTTTGTTTAAATTGAAAGACTCTGACTGAAACGTAAGTTACTTGGTGCCTCATTCTGTCATCCTCAGCATGTTTAAAAATTTTCCTAGAAATTGTGGTATGTAAACACACTGGAACTCATAGCATGCAGCTCATATCCAACTCCTACAAGCTCTCCTAACTGTAACTCGGTCACACGCTCTAGTCCATCATCGTAAATCGCTCAAACACATCCATTTCCACTTAACCGTTCTCACTCACTCATTCAGCCCAACTCATTGTCATTATCCGTATGTATCTCTCTGCCGTTGCTCCATGTCTGGCAGTCGTAGTCGCCTTCGTTCTGTCCTAATACTACAGTCTCCTCTCACTGTCGCTCTCTCCCTCTACCTCTCCTACTATCTTATTCATTCCTTCCCGCTGCTGCTCTCTCTTCTCACTATCACTATCTTTCTCTTCCTCGTTGTCATTTTCAGAGACCCTCTCTCTCATCGTCACTGGCTCTCATCCACTTCCACTTTCTCCTTGTCTTTATTCCTCAGCCACTGACACTGTCTCCTTCAAGCTTTTCCTAGCACTGTTCTGTCACTATCAATTATGTTCCACTGCCACTTTTTCCCTCTCTTTCTCTCACACTGTCATTTTCTCCTTTACTCTTCCTATGCCACAACCACTGTCTAATATCTTGCAGTATTTATTACTTTTCCGTCTCTTTGTCCACTGTCACTGTTTACTTCTCTCGCAGCATAAAAATGCTAATATTTTCGCAAGACGAAAATTTTGGGAAAGTTTTTAAAGGTGATGAGGAAGAAAGAATGATGCAGGTGGTACCCCCAATTTTCAGTAGTCTTTCGCTTTAAACAGGAGCATATTCGCTTTTTTTGTGCTCCAGTAGAAGCAATTTTCCACTGGTTCCCTTCCTTTGCCTGCTGAAGCACAACACGTCTATCATATAAAGTGAACTTAATGTGTCAGTAAAAATAGTTTACTTATTTGAAATTGAAATCACGTAGAACTGATTTTACACCTCAGACTGAGTTTTACACGCAAAGATATATTGCATTTGCTTCAGCAGTACAACAACATGGGGGTCCCAGAACCCTTCTGATGCTAACGGACACACATTGCAGCATATTTCTCCGTGCTGCGTTATTTTTATAAACTATGTTTCGTCTCACATAGAATTCTCCATGCGTATTTTACGTGTGATAGTAGGACAAAATTGAACCTCTTTATCTCGGAGTCGGATAAAGATTTCTAGAAATTTTTCAAGGTGTTTCGAGATTGGTACCTTACGGGAATATATCATTAAAATTGCAGCCATTTGCTGTGCATAGCTGTCTTGGAATTCACGGCTCCCAAAAACCATATTATTGGTAGGTGTTTCTCGATAACGGACGAAGATTTTTGAAAACGGGAAAATGGCACTTCTAGATAAATGGCCAGAGAACATACTGTTATAATTTGAGCAGTTTACTGTGATTCGTTATTTAGGTATCCGCTGCTGAAGGAGAGAAAATGGTGAAAACGCCTTTTCGGATTTCCTCAGTAACCTTCCACGAACGAAGGGCTCCATAAGCCACTTAAGGCTCGCTTAGACCACATCTAGTGCAGAAAGAACCAACCGATTTGCTCCATTTGCCTGTGCTTGAGGAAGTGAGTAATATTAAAACATTGACTCCATACTGTAGGATAAGTACAGAAATATGATTCTTGTGTTGGGTGCACAAATGGTGCTTAGCACAAGGTCTATCCAAAACATTTGACCTGTCTTTCTGTCACTAATGGAACCGGAGGTATGAGCCCCAGAATATTTCCGTTTTTAAGCGGGTCGTTTTGGAACATATTGGTAGCGCTATTCTGTGACATGCCTGCTGATAACACATGCAGTCGCTTGCTTACCGATATATGCATACATATATACGTTCATCCATGTTTTTAATATGAATCGATTATAGTTGTGGATCAAAAACTATATTTATTCCACTTGTGGATCACAAACTGAAAGTACTATATACATACCTGTCATCTCATCATAATCGAAACGCAAAGTGCTACTTGCCTAGTATGTTAGCTGTGCCGATACACAGCAGAAAACATTTGCAGACTTCTTCTCTGTTGCTGCCGTACTCCTCTGGAACAAGCCGCCCTGCACACTGCACAAAAATCCGTGGCCTGTTAATTTCAAGGATGAGCTGAGACACTCCCTCGTGTCGCTTTCGTAACGTTTGCTTATATTGGAATTACCCTCTCTGCCATACACTAGAGCAAATATTCCTTCTCTCTCTCACTTACGCTTCATTTTCTTTTTTATTTCTCAGTCAGTCACGTCAATTCCTTCTCCCCTATTTTCATTAATTGTGTTTTTTCGCGTTCTTCTTTCACCCCCATCCGTCAAATCCAATGCAGCAAGCTATCATAGTTTAAATATATCTTTCTGTAAGTTGTCTCTATTGACGTACATCTCATGAAAGTTTATTTATTTCCATTTCTGCGCTGTAATAATTACTGTAATTTTATAATATTCGTTTTGAATGTAATGTAAAATATGTATGTAGGCTCTGCAGAAAGTAAGTTAGACACGACGTTCCATGCTCAGATCATTCCACAACAAGAACAGCACGTTCTAAGAAAAGAGTACATGTTCCAAGTTTCTTGTAGAGTTCTGCTGCGCTACAGATAAGAGTTGCATTACAGTGTGGATGTGGAATGGCGCGACAATGGAAAAAGTACTCCGAAATTGAAGTATGGGGTACAGTACGATTGTTGTCGGCAAATCGCCGAAATTTCACACAGCTTCAGCGCGAAATTCTGAGGGTATATGCAGCAAATTCAAACTCGAGTCCAGTCAGAGGGAAATTGCGGAAACAGTTTGAGCAAGACCGCGCAGACGTGGGTGACGCTAATCGAGACGGAAGGCGATCAACTTCGACCACAGATGGACAATATCCAGGCAATCGACGAAGAATGTCTGGGGGAAAGAGATTTCTGAATGATGAGGCCATTCATACAGCAATTCTATAATGGCTCCGTGAGCAGGCCGCTGTGGCCGAGCGGTTCTAAGCTCTTCAGTCCGGAACCGCGCTGCTGCTACAGTTCATGTCCTTAGGTCAGATAGGCTTAAGTAGTTCTAAGTCTAGGCGCTGATGTCCTCAGATGTTAAGTCCCATAGTGCTTAGAGCCATTTTTTGGCTCCTTGAGAAAAGAATGGATTTTCTAACTTTATATGTATGTGGAGTAGTTATTTGTCCACCTAGGGTTGATACTGAGGAGTGTCGAAATTGGTCGCTCGGCTGAGTGCGACTTGACGGGACAAGGACGCCTCCCGTTCACTCCAGCAGTGCTCAGGCGCTGAGACAAACAGCATGTGACCGGAAATGGGTAGATCCTCATGGTGGAATTTTGAAGCTTAAGAGAACAGACAATGCTCCAAGAAATGGGAGAGTGTCAGACAAGGTGAATGATGGATTCTTACAGCTCCTCAAGAATCTATAACAATTCGCGGTCAAATATTAAAGCAAATTAATGAATACATCTGGAATCTGAGACAAATAAGGTGCAAAAATATTTCAGTATCTCTAAAACATTTCACAGCGAGTAAACATTTTCAGAATTGACCTCTGACGTAACAACTTCTAAATGTTTCAAGCGATCTCAGCGTACGATATCCCAGATGATAGCATTGTACCATAGCTATCGTCTCTGAACTAACAACTTCTAAATGCTTCATGCGATTTCAACGTACGATATCTCAGACGATAGCACTGTACTACAGCTCTCGTCTCTGAAAGTTACGTATCTGTATCTAGTTTATTTCTTCGTATTTATTACGTTTTTTTTACATCTTTTCGCTATGCAAATGTTTGCCACAACACCATATTCCCCACAATTAGACAGTAAATGAATGCAGCACGAATACCTCGCATATTATCACACCTGAGTAGTTACGTAACGTACAGTTTAATATTTTACCAGTATTAACTAAAACTTCCGGGCTGAGAGGCAATGGTCGATTGGTAAAACTTCTCTTTCCTGGTGTTTCGTTGCCTACTGAGGGCATCATCTTCCGACGCGAGTCAACGACTGGCTGCCAGGCCGTGAGGTCTCGTTTATGTAGAGCGCATAGAGGGCACCACCATAAGTCACGTGGGCCCACTGTAAGTCTGTCTCTGACTGTTGTTGTTGTGGTCTTCAGCTCTGAGACTGGTTTGATGCAGCTCTCCATGCTACTCTATCCTGTGCAAGCTTCTTCATCTCCCAGTACCTACTGCAGCCTACATCCTTCTGAATCTGCTTAGTGTAGTCATCTCTTGGTCTCCCTCTACGATTTTTACCCTCCAGTCTGCCCTCCAGTACTAGATTGGTGATCCCTTGATGCCTCAGAACATGCCCTACCAACCGATCTGGTCAGGTTGTGCCACAAACTCCTCTTCTGAGGGTATTTCGCCTGTCTCATACATCTTGCTCACCAGATGGTAGAGTTTTTCTCCATTGAAGATATTCGATTGTCGTTGGTGCAAAATCGACCGCCATATCTTGTCTAACTTTAAGCCTTCCTCCTTTCTTTTAAAATTATTATAGTCTTTCTGAATCTCTGTAGCTTCCCTATACATACGTGCGTAATAATGAGATGTCCTGGCTAGCACGATCGTCTCACTACATTTCATTTCATGATCACCGTCTTTAAAAACACGTTCCGCTACAGCTGATTTGTCAGTATGTCCCAGTCGACAGTTCCTTTTGTGTTTGGTTAAGCGAGTATTGGCACTTCTTTTCGTTGGTCCAGTATAAACCTTCTCAGAGCTATACGGAATTTTATGCACCCCAGAAGTTTCTAAGGGGTGTCGTTCTTCTTTCGCCGATCTTAAACGCTCACTAATCTTCTTGGTGGGTCTACAGATTGTTTCAACTGGAAACTTGGCCTGAGCTTTCCCAATACGGTCCGTAATATTGCGAATAAATGGAAGGAAAACTTTTTCAGCTGACAGTTGTTTTTGCCGAATACTGTCAGATACTTTTCTTCTGAGATGCAGTACTTGATCTATCTCGTTCTCAGCGTATCCACTTTTTTAAAAGGCGTTAGCAAATGATTTAGTTCAGGTTGCAAATAAACTGTCTCAAAGATCTTATTAGCTCTGTCTGGTAGCGAGTCGTTGAGTCACCTCGGAAGATGTTTCCCGTAGTTGGCAACGAAACGTCAGGAAAGAAGTTTTACAGATCTACCACGGCCTCTCAGTCCGGAAGTTGTAACTAATGAAGACGCCGGCCGTGAAAGCCTACACATTGTGATTTTACCAGGAACTTTGTTTAAATATTAATTACAACTAATCATGCAAAATCAAGGTAATTTAAGAACTAGCCAATCTCATGTGCTAGCTGGCGCCACCTTTGTAAAAGACTACCAAAAGACTCTTCTGCCAAGGAGGCCAAAATAATTGTTCAAACAATATTTAACAACAATGTATTGTCATTTATCGCCAGCGCACTTGCTCAACAATGCTGCCTTATTTATTTAATGTAAATGATTTGAGTTTAACCAAATGTTGATGAAATTTCTTCATTTAAACATTGTTGCAACATATTAGTTTAGTCCAGTAAGTGGTAAAGTTGTTTCAAATCATGTCTGTAGAACATGAGGACGATGTATTTTTGGTGGGGACGGCTTTCAGCCAACGAAAAGGCAGACAGAAGCGGAACACTACGGGAGTCGAGTGGAGACTGGGACTTTTCGACTGAAGATCTCAAGGGAGCGATTCTGGACTGTTTGACTTTCGTTTTGGAAGGCGGCAGACTTGTCTGAGTAACGACTGGCATTCGACCATGTAGGTGATCGATTTTGGGTGGTGAAAGCCCGCTACCATACTTCTGAACCAGCATTTGGTTTAGGTGCTTACAAAGAAGCTCCCTTTCAGGAACAGGTAGATAGTTTTTTTATGTCGATGTTGTTAATTTATTGTCCGTACGTGACTGTTGTACCTGGTCGAGTGCCTCATTTTCTCTCTCCTATAGCTTCACTCCCGAGTCACCACAGTGAGAATACCATCA
The DNA here is from genome assembly GCF_023897955.1 of Schistocerca gregaria. Lineage (NCBI taxonomy): Eukaryota > Metazoa > Arthropoda > Insecta > Orthoptera > Acrididae > Schistocerca > Schistocerca gregaria. Next base: position 215,012,627 of record NC_064926.1, on the reverse strand, counting down.
GTATAAGAAACTGTTCCGTTCATTGTATTCGTCTCATCTGACCATTTTAAGTAGAATTTTGTAGTCCTATCCTGGATTATAGGCCAACATATTGATACTGAGAACGCCTTTTGGTAATTTTAATAATTGCTCTACCATTCAATTTTTCGACTTCTGAAATAGTCTTCATAAGCTATCATAAAGTGAGTTACGGACCGGAGATCTTATAAGGCGCGCTAAAACAGCATGTCAATGCACAGGATGGAGAAAAAAAAAACCTGATTGTAAATTTGGTAACGGTGCACATTCGACGTATGTCCGTCTGAAAATTTTACGCCGTTGGACGTCCACTACCGTGCTCTCGCGTTATTGTCAGGTCGTTTGTAATCATTATTGGAGACGCCTGCGACATTCATCACACCTGCCATTGCGTATTTCGTAATTGTTTGATGTACGATGCCCAAGGTCTTGTTGGTAGCACAATGAAGGACGTTAGGAGAAATTCTGAAAGCCGATGTCGAATCCCGGGTCTACAAGTGGGAAAAGAACAGCGCGAGTGAAACCCTCCAAGAGCCAACAACGCCGTGCTGGCCTCGCGAGGTTCCGTGGATCTCAGGGAAATCTAAGGCCAAAGGTCAAATCAGTTCCGCGCTCTCACAGGTGCTGTAAATATTTGTAGGACGCTTACAGCTTAAGTGGGTGACAGTTAATGATGTTTGTGACTGTTTAGGGGTACAGAAACTCTACAAGTCGTCCTTCATTGTATAGCAACCATATTTGCAAAGAAATGGAGGTATTCATGCTGGGATAGTAGTACCCTGTTCAGATTCTCCAAACACGTGGCATTCCATTACCAAGTTTTCTGCGAGAAGCTTCGATTATTTATTTACTAACAGACAAACCCGACATGCTCCTGGAACTCCTTTTACTAATTTGCTATTACTAACGAAATCAAAATATGAACTGTGTTTGCAAAGGAGTCCCGAACAGTTTCTGTACGTTGGGGGCATATGCTTCGCGTATCTACATTGTGATTTTGTAAACGTCCGTATGGTAACGTCCCTTATTAGTTCTATAAATGGGAATTGCTTTCGCCCACAGCCGTTTCCGCTTGGCAGTTGAAAGCTGTCAAAGGCACTGCCAGGTGTCATGGACTTCCTTAACTTCATCCGACCGTAGGAGTGTCTTAGTAGTAAAGGATAAATGTATTAAAAATTTGTGCATGATGCGTCACTTTTCACGCATCTCTGGGATTATGACGTCATATCTCTTGACCTATCTACCGTACAATGACAGTTTTGTGTACGTACATTTAGTGACATACGTCAATACAATCTGCAAAATGTGTTACCAATACACTTAATAGCAAAGAGGTAATAAATTTAAACGTCAGGCACAATACGACAAGCCGGCTGGTGTGGCCGAGAGGTTTTAGGCGCTTTAGTCTGGAACCGCGCTACCAGCTACGGTCGCAGGTTCGAATCCTACCTCGGGCATGCATGTGTGATGTCTTTACGTTGGTTAGGTTTAAATAGTTCTAAGTTCTAGGGCACTGATGACCTCAGATGTTAAGTCACATATTGCTCAGAGCCATTTGAACCATTTGAACCAAAATACTACAGTTTTTCACACATCTCAGTGTTCATGACGTCATAATTCCTGAACAACGTGTGCTACCATGATATAATTTTGTAGGTGCACTTAGCTGCATATGTATGTGGATACTACCTCCGAAATTTATTGTTAATAGACTTAGTAGCACGTAAGTAACAAAGTTAAACGTTATTAAACCGTATTACCATTAAAAACGAAATGAAAGACAGAATAATGAAGTTACACTTTGTTGTCCACGAACTTGTGCTCGGTGTCGCAGGAAGATCCGTGAAGAATACGGGACACAGTTGTCAATTCATTAGGTGCTCCAGGATCTGTGGTTCTCCGCAATCACAACTGGTGGTATCCATAGGGAAGGTTATTCCTGGATCTTCCAGTTCCAACCCGTAGATGGTTGAATAACGTCGACACAATTCCATTCTGTTCATGCGAATGTGGGAGGATTTACGAAGGGAGAGATCAGGTGGAGATTTACGAAGGGAGAGATCAGGTGGAGTTCTCCTCAAAGTCGAGAAATCCAAAGCTGTTTCCTTGCTGTAGCTGCTGTTATTTGCAAGACTGAAGTAGTCTTGACGAAACTTATTCTGGACCTTAAGTTGGGAGTCCTGGAACGAGCCTATGTAATGGATGGATTTCCTGATGAGCCAGGTTTGTTCTCTTCACGTTGGCAGCTACTTCAAGACGACTGTCTGATGGCGCTATGCGAGCGAACTGATACAGTTTCACAAGTGGCTTGGGTTCCAAACAGCCTCCAATAAGCCTACACGTTTCATTTATAGCCTTGTCAACTGATTTTTCCTGTATTCATTTGCGCCAGATTGGGCACCCATCCTCCACAGCGCTGTGACATGTTCCTAGTACCGTCGTTCCTACGGTTTATTGTTGAGAGCACCAAGTTCTGCCAGTGATTTTTCGAAGGATATCACTGGCTTCCACCTTCATTCTCGTATTCTTGCAATGCTGCCTTGACGCCAGAGCACGATACAAACTGACTCCCAGAGTATTAGGACGAGCTATAAGTGTCTGCATCTAAATGACCATCTTCGTCTGTCCTCTGCAACCCATCATACAGTCTATGGTGGTGGGTACATAGAGCTCCATTGTCATTCATCTCCCCCCCCTCCTTTTCTGTTCGGTTATAGTATGCGTGAAGGAAGACTGTCGATCCCCCCCTGTATGAACCCGAAGTTTCCTGATTTTAGTCTTGTCGTCATTATGTATGATGTATGTCGATAGAAGTACGTTTATATACTCGTTTTGCAATTAAGGCTGTTTGAATTTTGCGAGTAAAGCTCTCTGTGATGCACAGTGTTGAAAGACGACCGCTTTGGAAAAGGGCGCGTTTCACGAATCGCAGCACTCGGCATAAGTCACTTGTTTGATAGTAGACATTCAGTCACGTGTCCCATCTTTCAGCTAGAGCGACGTATCGTTTCGAATTCGAGAAAGTGCAGGACTATCTCACCGCGAGCTAAGACCTTTGACCGGCTTCGGCCATTGAATACGGTTCTGTTCCACCACGGTTTCCGAGACAAAGCTACTTCTTCTTCGTTCATCGGCCAGAGCAGAATGCTGTAGGTATCAGTTTTGCAGACATTGTGTATATTGTGAATATCAAGGCATTAGACCCCCATAACAGCGTTCATACAACTGGAAACTATGATACTGTATAAGTCAGTCAAGTAAAGTCGTCCTGATTTCGCGTGCTTTTATGCGCAGATTTCACTTTCATACTATCGTGTCTTTGTTTATATATTACTTGAGTCACAACAAGTGGTGATCTGATTTGTGATCTGAGGTTTTCCCGGCGTACAGAAATCTTGAAAATTTCTCGGGTATGCCAAGCGAGGTGGCGCAGTGGTTAACACACTGGACTCGCATTCGGGAGGACGACGGTTCAATCCCGCGTCCGGCCACGTTGATTTAGGTTTTCCGTGATTTCCCTAAATCGCTCCAGGCAAATGCCGGGATGGTTCCTTTGAAAGGACACGGCCGACTTCCTTCCCCGTCCTTCCCTAATCCGATAAGACCGATGACTTCGTTGTTTGGTCTCTTCCCCCAAACAACAACATTTCTCGGGTATTCAGCCGGGTAGCGTCGTCCAAAAGGCGCGATATTTCGGCAAGCCGACTTCTTGCCATCTTCAGGCGTTCTTTCTGTGTCGGTTTCATTTGATTGCCCCTTATAAATAATAAAACAAAGACTAAAACAGCCCCTCTATAATAAAACAATAATAGCAAAGTTACAAATCTAGGTTTCTGTGTGTCGGGTCACCGTTTGTCTACGCCGTACACCACCATAAAACATCGACGTGTTCATGAATCTTTTAATCAACCATGTGTTGTTCATAATAATAACATTATGTACTAAATCTAATATTATTTACATCGGAAATACATTTAGTATACAGAGGAATAGTGGCGCATTACGGCTATGACTTACTCCGCAACTGTCAGTTGACGATCTTCGGTCACATTCCCAGTTTACGGTTTATCCCAGTATTGTGAGCGTTTAGCCGGTGCTCTTGGCGTAGCTTCAAACTCGCTGTCTCGCAGATCAGCAGCCCTTCGCGGCAATGATAACCACTCCCCGTATGTATGAAGAGCGTTCAATAAGTAATGCACACTTTTTTCCCGCCGTATTCGGCTGAAAAAATGCGTAATTTGTTGTGGGACATCGTGAAATATTCCCACTTCAGCCCTTTATAATCTCATGAAGTTCCGATGAGTGGTGGCGCTAAACGTAGCTTTCAAAGTGGCCTCTGTATTGTCTGTCGGTAAACTGAAGAAGGATCTAGCGAGTCCCCACTCTGCCTACACAGCTACGTCACGAGACGCTTCTACAGGCTGTTTCACAACGTACTACCGGCTCTGCCACGGCGCGCGCTTTAAATCTGTGGCGTATTTCTTCCTCTGACGAAATTTTTGGATTTTGCCCACGTCCTTTCAATTGGATTTAAATCACAGTTGTATGGTGGAAGTGGCAGCACACTGTGCCCATAACCTTCAAGTATTTTATTAATTTCAAATACTTTGTCTTCCAGCTTATGTTGTTTAATTAAATGAAATAATTGTTTTCATCATTGACAAATTAACTTTCACCTTATTTTTTAATAATAATTCAATCATTTCCCCCTTTTACGCGAGGACCTAGTCGGAGTTATCTTATGCTCCTTGTTGTGACTTGAGGTGCTGTCCATTGCAATAACAAAGTTCGGTGCAGATTCGGAATTACTTTAATCGGTATCCAACTTGAAAAATTTTCGTAGTTCATTTGCCCATGGTAGTCCCCTACTGCATATGCCGCTTTATAAATTAACTGTGCGTTGGATAAAAATCCAAATTTTGACTCAATATTGACCACTATAATCCTATCGCTTCAGCTAACATTGTCGATAATGCTATCAAAGCCAAGGCCTCGCCAACATTTTCTGTAAGTAATATTATTGTCCACCCAAGTTTTATCAATATAAAAGAAATTTTCTCCGTAGCTCCCTTAATTTCCGCGGTTCAGGTAGGAAAATCGCCAGTCAATTATATCCGTTCTCTCTAAGAGAATCTTTCGTTTACTTATAGATCTTTTCCATGGAAATCCCATTTCAAGCAGTGTTTTATGTGAAACATCTTCCTGCCAAAGAAAATCAATTTTTTGTTTCACAGCAGTAAGTAATGCCGTAACATCGGCATTATTTTTTGATTTTTGTGAAAGTGCTCCATCGTTTGTCGAATGACCGATTTTGTGAAACTGCCTGTAACGATGAGTTTCCTCCCAAAATTATCAGTTTTCCTTCGTGGCGGTTTCAGTGAAGCACGCAGTTTATTTTCGCGCTGCTTCCTCATGCGTCCTATAGTGGCGAGGCTGACGTTTGCGTAAATTGCATCCCTCTGACTGGGACTGGTAATATTCGCCAACAGTTCTTTTTGTGCCGCCTCTTTAACACGTGATGTATATCCGTATGCATACAAAATTAACTGACTAACAATGGCAATTAAGATCCCACGAACAGAAGGTCTAAACATTCATGGTGGTGTCTGTTTGTTCTATATCGTGTCTCCCTACCACTTTCGCGCAACGACGCTCTGAGCGTGTTTTTTAGGGAATTAACTAGTTTGAACCTGGGACCTGTTGCTGGTAAGGAGACACCAGACCACACATGACATGTAGAATTCAGAAGAGTTCAGTGAGACTAGCGATGATATAATCAAATGCTTAATGATCTCAGCGTCAGCTCCGCTGCACTCCCTGTAAAATAACCTTAATTCTAACTAAATATAGTGGAAAGGGTTCAAGGCTTTCCTATTTTTAGTTAGCTGGTAAAATAATGTCGAAAAAGCAGTTAAGTTTACCATTGGAAATTTATTCTAATCACAAAACATTGTTTATAAATTGCACTATTCATAAAAGGAAATGTTTTAATACAGGATGGTAAAAACCAACTGCGTTCAACAAAAATGTGAACGAATATTCCCTAAATGGGTTTCCAAGTTCTACAATTGATCGAAGGATGACCTATGCCATATCACATCTATAATCTAGGTTTAAATTAAGTTTCACAAAAGAGAAAACTATCAAAATGGTCTACAGTGACCCTCAATTATCTTTAATTACTTATCTAACCTGTCGTAAATTGCAGTGGCTGATGTGGCTTCTCAATAACTATAAAATAGAAAAATCATCGCGTTTCAGATCTTTACTTCAAGTGGCAAATGTGAACACCATGAGTTTTAATTAACGATCGACACTAGTATTACGCAAAAACGGGGTGTAACAGATGAGTCTTCTGCAGTTCTGAGTGAAGCCTTATGCGCTCAAAAATGCGGCATCGCGTGCGTTCATTACCTTGTCGGTGTTTAAGCAGCGTCAGGGCGGCAGCGGCCGGCGCAGCAGCCATCCAGCTCGCCGTCTCGGAACCAACTCTCCTAACTTCTCGTTACTACAATTTACCGAAGTTGGTTTAAAAAAACTATCCGGCTGTGTTTTCATCTGACCAATCAGGGTCTCAATGTTAACCTTAAGCTCCGCCTACAAAAATTCTGTCTATCCAATGAGAGACGTTATACTTTTCGTGGTGGGGCAATGTTTTTAAAGTTTGCAACGTAACAGAGACGCTAAAAAGTCTCACGCTAAAACCTGCAGCTAGTGTGGTCCTTTTAGCGTTATCGTAAGATCTATACTGCTCTTCTGGAGGGCTCTATCTTTTAACATGGTCTGGGGAGTGATCCTAATGTAACAGACACGCGAAAAAGTCTCACGCTAAAACTTGCGGGTGGTAGTGGCCCTTTCTGTGTTATCGTAAGATCTATACTGCTTTTCTGGAGGGCTCTAGCTTTTAACATGGGCTGGGGGTTGTCCTTGACATACCTGAGACGCGAAAAAGCCTCACGCTAAAACGTGCGGGTTGTATAGTTGTACAGGTAGGCTCGCGGCGTGGGTGCCCAGCCCCTCTCTTTTCTAGCTTAACACGGTTCTGCTCTCGGCTTCTGTCCTCGTATCTCCCCTCGGACCTGCGTCTGCCTGACGGTGGGAAGGTACGACATGCATTTAGGCATTCTTGTGTTAGTCTGTGGTATTCCATTTGCTCACTCGTTACTCGTATTACTTTGGTTAATTTAATGTCACGATTTATTCCGAGCTATGTGACATACTACTGGATTTGCTTATCATGTCAGGGTTTTCATGGAAGGTGTTGGATTTGCCTGACACCTTACAAAGGACGTGTATCACTGCACGCCGATCTACAGCGCTAGGCAGGAAACGGGCAACTGATTTTGGGTGCCCCTGTAGGCCAGTGGCAGGGTTCTTCTGGGAAAGGCCACTTCCCCCACCAAAAGAGCTGATCGATCTTGAATTTACAGACAGACTATAACAGAAGTGTGTTGCGAGCAGAGCTGTCATTGAGGTTTTATTTTTTGACGGAAAAGCAGAGTATCGCAGATATTCTTAGACGCCTGCAGAATGTCTACGGATATCTGGCAGTGAACAGAAGCACGGTGAGTCGCTGGGCGAGGCTTCTATCGTCGTAGCAACACTGTCCGATTTCCCGAATGCCGGCCAGCCGCCCACAGCTGTGACTCCTGCAATGTGGCATGGTGCGGACACTCTAGTTCTTCGTGATCGACGGACCACAATCAAACACCTCCCTGCAGAACTGCAAGTTTCTGTTACTAGTGCTGACAACTTGTCCGCCGGCTGGGGAACACAAAGGTGTGTGGCTGCTCGGTTCCTCGCCACATAACAGAAGACCGTAAAGAACAACGAAGGACGATCTGTGAGACATTGCTTGCGCGTTACGAGGCTGTCGCGAAACCTTTTTGTCGAATGTCGTCACGTGCGATGAAACGTCGATTCATTACTTCGAACCGGAAACAAAACGACAATCCATGGAATGGCACTACATAACCTCTGCTCCGAAGAAAAAGTTCAAAGCTGCACCCTCAGCCGGTACCGTCATGGCGCCGGTCTTCTGGGACTCTGAAGGTGTTATTCTGTTTGATGTCCTCCCTCATGGTGCAACCATCAACTCTGAAATGCACTAGGTGGTTGTAATTACAATTTCTTTATTTAACACTTTATAACACGGAAATTAATTAACGTACAGGTATCAAACTTGCTAGCATTAATGTCCACAGTGTGGGGCGCATGATATCCATGAGTCAGAGCGCCACCGTCCAGTTCCAACTGTGGCCAGCAGGTGCCGTTATCAGTCATCGTGACTCATAGCCTCACACACCTGACCAGTCGCAGTGTACTTGTTGAGGTGTCAACATGAGCTTGGACAAAAGGAGCGGGACATTATTGGTAAAGCTCTGTTATCAAAACAGCAGTAATGCCGCTGCTGCACCTCGAGAATATCGCTGGCTGACAGGATTACGTAAGGGTCTTCATTTTCCACATCCTGTTCGGAGTTTGATGAAGAAGTTCGAATGAACTGGTGAACTGGGCGTCGCTCCGTGAAGATGCCGACGACCGGTTGCACATCAGGTAGTTCAAATGGCTCTGAGCACTATGGGAGTTAACTGTTGTGGTCATTAGTCCCCTAGAACTTAGAACTACTTAAACCTAACTAACCTAAGGACATCACACACATCCATGCCCGAGGCAGGACTCGAACCTGCGACCGTAGCAGTCCCACGGTTCCGGACTGCGCACCTAGAACCGCGAGACCACCACGGCCGGCGTTCAAATGGCTCTGAGCACTATAGGACTTAACTGCTGAGGTCTTCAGTCCCCTAGAACTTAGAACTATTAAACCTAACTAACCTAAGTACATCACACATATCCATGCCCGAGGCAGGATTCGAACCTGCGACCGTTGCGGTCGTGTGGTTCCAGACTGCAGCGCCTAGAACCGCTCGGCCACTCCGGCCGGCCATCAGGTAGTTGATGAAATTCTTGTTGCTATGCCGGACAATGCTACCCGCAGTTACCGATGGTCAGGCAGTGCACATGCTGTGTCACGATTGTTGAACACCCCCTGGCCCACTGTACGGAAGCTTCTTCGAACCATTCTCAAATGGTATCTGTACAAGATCCATATCGTACAGCAGCTTGCACCAGAGGACACACAACGACGTGTTGACATCGCATCCCACTTTTTCGCATGGACTGAATGAAGTCGACGAGGGCTGGCCCTCGACTGTTCTGTGGACAGACGAATCTCATTTTTCTCTGATGCCTGAGATGAACACCTAAAATTAGTGAATGTGGTGATCTTGACCGCCGGTCACTGTGCATGAAGTTCCTCTGTATGGTGAACGTGTCACTGTACGGTGTGGCTTCACCGCTGCCTTCATTATTGACCCATTACTTTTTCAAGAGGTTGGCGCTCAAGGACCAAATACGTGCAGTGTGACTGGCCAGCGTTACTGCGATATGATTCGCCAGTATGTCATACCTGCCCTACAGGAGAGAGACGCACTAAACTCAACAGTTTTCATGCAAGAGGTGACCCCTCCGCCATCGTTCGTGAACTTCACCTGCTTCTTCAAAACACTTTTGGAAACGATCGAATTATCGCCCGATTGTTTCCAAAAGCTTTAGCATCACGGTCACCTGATTTCACTCCCTGTTATTTCTGTTTGTGAGGCTACTCTAAGGACAGGATTTATCAGGGGAACATTCACATATGCGCTGATCTGAAGCGCAGCAAAACAAGAGAGGTGGCCAGCATACCTACGGACATGCTTCGTTCTGCTGTACAGAATGCAATCCTCCGCTTTCAGACTCTTATGGACACTGATGGGCGCCGTATTGAACGCCTTTTATAGCCATAACTGTACCGGTATGCAATCGTACGATGTACCGTACCAGCACATTAAAAGTGTTTCATTTGAATTGATTCTGCATTATTTCTCTTTCCTATGTCCTTGACATTAATGCTACCAAGTTTGGCGCTCGTAGGGTAATTATTTTCCGTATTATAACGTGTCAGATAGGGAAAGTTTTAATTGTAACCACCCGGTATTCTACTACCCTTACAGAACTGAAGAAACGACTTCAGTGTGTTCGTCGCGACAAAACAACTAAAGAACTTCTCGTTCTCTGTGACAACACAAGCCCTCATACAACTGTGTGCACCAGAGAGAAGGTCACAAAACTTCATTGCATTTTTACTCCTCATCCGTCCTACAGCCCGGATCTCGCGCCTTCCGACTTGCATCTGTAGGGCCCAATGAAGGATTCACTCCGCTGGAAGCAGTACGTGGGTGTTGGGGAGGTTACTGATGCAGCAAGACGTCGGTTCCGACGTCGACCAGTAGGGTAGTGGCATGTGGGAACACACACTGTCGCAGCAAGATAGCGTAAGGCTGTCGCATTGAACAGAGATAATGTTGAAAAATAGGGTTCAAATGGTTCAAAGTACTATGGGACTTAACATCTATGGTCATCAGTCCCCTAGAACTTAGAGCTACATAAACCTAACTAACCTAAGGACAACACACAACACCCAGCCATCACGAGGCAGAGAAAATCCCTGACCCCGCCGGGAATCGAACCCGGGAAACGGGGCGCGGGGAGCGAGAACGCTACCGCAAGACCACGAGATGCGAGCGAAAAATAGGGTTTCGTAGCGAAAAAGGATGGGGAATAATATGGTGTATCCAACCCTCCTTCAGCATTAAGAAAAGAAAGTTGCCTTACTCACTGAAGACCTGTCGTAACGTGCAGTCGTGAGGGACTGTAAAGATTGGCTTCCCGCAAAGGGCCACAACAGTAATTAATATAACTGTGCCATGATGTGACTGAAATTCTCGCCTGTCATGTAAATCCAACACGGATTGAATCGTAGTGGTCCAGTACGACTTTAAGTGACGAAACATTCTAAGGCCATTGTTCTCTTATTCATCCGCAACTTCATACAGTAAGCTGAGTGCAATTAAAAGATCATGATACCCGTAGCAAAGTAGGCAAAATAAAAGTGCTCTGTAGACTGAAGCGAATACTCTTTTGGCTGCACTACCTTACTGTTGTGTACATAGTTCCGCGTAGTCAGCGCGTACACAACTTTCCCACTAGAGCGCGCCCCACTAAGCACAACAGCGCAGGCGCAGCGCTCGTCCGTCTCCGCACTATGAGATGGCGCTGCCTTAGAGACGGACCAAATTCTGCTTCCGCCGATCCGCGTATTAATATGTAATGCAGCCAATGAGATTGCTGCTAACGTAGAACCTTTTCTCCTCGCGGATCACACTCGCGCAGTGATACCTGAACGCGCGAGGTATTATAACGAGTGTACAGACCTGCGATTAGTCAGTCTGCATCAGTCTGCATTTGTCTGTATCAGTCGATAGTCAAGTTTCAGTCTGCGCCTAATAAGATTATCATATTCCTGTACATAGCCATGAAGATGAATGTATAGACACTTTTGTCAAGTATCAGAGATATTTGCGATAATAAGATTAACGTACCAATACCAAAGGAACTTCAGATACTCAATTGTAAATAGCATACAGAACCAAGTTAAGTAATTGTTATGCTTGTTATTATTTTAATAAATGTGTGTGAAAATTAATCAAGTTCTGTTTGAAGTTGGTCATCGTCAATCTGCTACTCTAAGCGTGCAAGTGGTATTTCTATCGTCTGACCTAACGGCAGAAGATAAACACGCCACGATAAGACCACGAGTCATATTGCTGACATTCGCCTACTTCGTTAGAGCGACAAGTCAAATAATCTGATAGTGTGTGTACCGAAGGTCTTACAGTACGCACAGCACACTTACTTTGTAAGGTGATAGTCTCAGTTCTCGCACAGCCCTGTGAGCCGACGCTACCTGCTGACCGGTCCGTGGTGCAGAATGCTGCAGCGAGTTTCTCGGACTTGCGGGCAAGGCCGCTCCTAATTCGTCAGTTGGGCTGAAGCCGACACGTCACGTCCCAGGCACGGGCGGCAGCGACGCCGCGCTCAGATCCCGCTCTCCCGCTACAGGCTTCCGCGGAACGCCTGTTACGCGCCGCCACTGAACGTAAAGAAACGCCGCTGTGTTTCCAGTTGAGAACCCCTTTCCCCCCAAACCAGGATTGCTGGAATGTGACTGAAAAGAACCGAGCTCCACAGGATGTTTCAAAAAGATACATCCCGTCTCCCAAGACTATACCTTCTTCATGAATGAAGACAGATACTTGGAGCAAATTTGAGCGTACGCAGAGAACTAAAAAGTTACTATCTGCAACTCATCATCCGCTTCACGAGTTTATACAAGGCGGCCGCTGTGGCCGAGCGGTTCAAGGCGTTTCAGTTCGGAAACACGCGGCTGCTACGGCCGCAGGTTCGAATCCTGCCTCGGGCATGGATGTGTGTGATGTCCTTAGGTTAGTTAGATTTACTTAGTTCTAAGTCTAGGAGACTGATGACGTCATATGTTAAGTCCCACAGTGCTTAGAGCCATTTGAACCATTTTATTTAGTTTTTACACTGAAGAGCCAAAGGAACTGGTAACTGCGTAATGTGTAGGGCTGTCACAGGCACGCAGAAGGGAAGGAACACGACGTGGCACGTGGACTCGACTAATCTCCAGAGTAGTGGTGCAGGGTATTGACACCATGACTCCTGCAGAGCTGTCCACAAATCCGTAAGACTACGACAGGGTGGAGATCTCTTCTGAACGGCATGTTGCAAGACATCCTAGATATCGTCAGTAATCTTCATGTCTGTGGAGTTTAGTGGCCAGTGGAAGTGTTTAAACTTAGAGGAATGTGTCCTGGAGCCACTATGTAACAGTTTGTGGACATGTGGGGTGTCGCATTGTCCTGCTGGAATTGCCGAAGTCTGTCGGAATGCAAAATAAACATGAAACGATGCAGCTGATCAGACAGGATGCTTACGTACTTATCACCTATCAGAATCATATCTAGACGTATCGGGGGGTCCCATATCACTCCAACTGCACACGCCCTACACCATTACAAAATCTCCACCAGCTTGAAGCGTCACCTGCTGACGTGCAGGGTTCATGGATTCATGAAGTTGTCTCCATACCCGTACACGTCCATCCGCTTGATACAATTTGAAACGAGACTCGTCCGGTCAGGCAGTATGCTCCCAGTCATCAACAGTCCAATGCCGGCGTAGACGGGCCGAAACGTGGCGTAAAGCTTTGTGTCATGCAGTTATCACGGGTACACTTGTGGGTCTTCGCATCCGAAAGACCATGTCGATGATGTTTCGTTGAATGGTTCTCACTCTGACACTTGTTGATGGCCCAGCGTTGAAATCTGCAACAATTTGCGAAACGTTTGCACTTCTATCACGATGAACGATCCTCTTCAGTCATCGTTGGTCCTGTTCTTCCAGGATCTTTTTGCAGCCGCAGCGATGTCGGAGATTTGATGTTTTACCAGATTCCTGATATTCACGGGACACTCGTGAAATGGTCGTACGGCAAAATCCCCACTTCATCGCTACCTCGGAGACTGTGTGTCCCATCGCTCGTGCGTCGACTAAAACACGACGTTCAAATACACTTAAATCTTGATAATCTGCCATTGTAACAGCAGTAACAGATCTAACAGCTGTACCACACACTAGTTGTCTTATAAAGGCGTTGCCGACCGCTGCACCGTATTCTTCTTGTTTAAATATCTCTGTACTTGAATACGCATGCCTCCACCAATTTCTTTGGCGCTTCAGCGTACATGAGTGAAGATTGATACTTGGAGCAAATTTGAGTTTATGCATAGGACTTCAAAGTTGATATCTGCAACGCGTCATCCCCATGGACAAGCTTATATTTTTTTACATGAGTGCTCACGAAACGTTGGAATACTCGTACAATTACGTCTGGGGCAAATTTTCTATGTGGCCTCTGCCGCACGCACGGCAAACCCCAGACGATGGCCCACTAGTGCTAGAGTTTAGCAAGCCTGTCCGAAGTTACTGCATACACAGCAGTTGCTTTACGACATCACAGTTCATCTGCAGAAATGTAATTACAAATTAGCAATTTTATGATTTTTAGCTTTACTTGTACAGTGAAACCTTGTTTCTTGCCAAAGTGCGTGATTCTTAGGTCGACGGGAAGCACCGTACAGGTTTTGACGAGTGAGTTTGCGAGCAACAAAATGTGTGACACAAATGGCTGAAGTTCCTGATTCTATTGACTTGAAGCTTACATTTATTCCACTGCGCGAAAGTATAGACCTTAGTATGCTACGTAGATTTTAATTTGATACGTCTACCCGTTACTGAGAAAAAGGGGTACACACAGACAAATTTCATAGTTCTAGGTCACTTGGAAGTACCGTTTAGGTTTTGATGAGTAAGTTTTCAAGTATCAAAACATGTGACATAAATGGCCGTATCCTTTCAATACACTGACCTAGAAGCTTCAATTTTCTACACCACAAGGGGCCGTAGATCTCAGTATGTGACATAAAATTCAACTTGATTCGTGTACCCATTCCTGAGAAAATGGGCTTTCTAAAGTCAGACAGACAGACAGACCGACAAACAGACGGACAACGAAATAGTCCGATAAGGGTTCTTTTTTACAGACTGAGGTAAGGAGCACAAAAACATCATCAAAGATGTACAATATGACGAAAACCGTAAGTACAGAACACACTACGCGACTATTGCCGGAAAAGGACAATAACAATTTAGGTAAATTCTTACGATTACTGTGCAGATGTCGTATGGTCAAGGCATAAAAGGACGTGAAAGCAGTCAAACGTGTACAAAACCTATCTTCAGAGTTAATGTAGTATCGGCGAGCAATCCACACAAAATAAAAAAGGCCTAGGGGCCTAAAGTAGAAAAACAAACTTGAGCTTTGTATAACATTTTTCGGGGAAAAAATCGAGACCCACAGATGGCACACAGGTGTCGACACATGTGACATGACTGAGTAAACAGAAAAAAGAAATACATTGTTGTTTTGCAGAAGGTGGACTTTAAAAACTCAAATACAATTCACAAGCATGGAAGACTCGTCAAAAGAAACTTCCGACCCAGAAGGATCATAAGAGAGAGTTAAAAATTCACCCAAAGTTTTCATGCTCATTCATGTTGAACATACAGAGTGACTCACCAAGATATGCAAATATTTTTACATGTTATTCTACAAGTAAAACTAAAGAAAAAAGTTCATATAAACATAGGTACGCAAATTATTATGTACGGGGTTACGGCTAATAAAGGATTTTGCTTAAAATTTAGCAACTTCGCTAACATAAAGCCATCGCAAAACTGTACGAGGTTAAAGTAAAGCACGATTTCCATTTATTTTGTACACTCTCCAACTTCCTTAATATAGAGCTTTTTTTCTTACCGGTTTAACATGAATTCACGCGTGCTATGATATTAATAAAAGTAGATTATCTAACACATTCATACAGTTTCAGCTAACATTAGTATTATCATTTTTCCAAAATTAAATTCTCTACACCTTCTGTTGAAAACTTTGTGCAATTGCCTGAAAGTTTTTTAAAAAAGGCGAAAAAAGGCGAAAAAAATGACTCTTTGAAGCAAAAACACGTCAAGATGAAAAATTGCTCTTTCAAGTAGAAACACGTAAGCATACAGTTGGAATAGCAAAGGGAATTCGGTCAAGCAAAATCTTCGAAATCAACCGATGTTGCTACTGAAACCCAGGAAGTGCAGCACGACCTCGTGATGTAGCTTTTCCAAGATTTATCTACTGACATTTTGCGAGGGCCTAACCTGAGGGACTGCTCCCTCAGGTGATTCGGATTCCACATGCTATGTCATCAGTCGCGGCACATGGTTCTTTTATTAAGCAAAATACACCGATAAGCCGAAAATATTATGACTGCCCACCGCGACTTGGATGCCACCTGGTGGCGTTGCGGGCACGTGACGCGGTAACAGAAGTATGCAAGTGCAAGAAAACACGGACGGGGGACCACCATAGTGAAGATATGGGCTGCAAATAGGGAAATCCGTTGAAATAATGACTTTGACAAAGAGCAGATTATCTTTACTCAGAGCCTGAGAACGAGTATCGCGAAAATGGCGAAGCTGGACGAATGTTCACAAGCTACTGTCATGAGCATCCATGGAAAGAGATAGAAGTACAGTGAAACTGCCACTAGGCGCTAAATGGTTGGACGTCCTAGACTCTTCACAGAACGTGGGATTTGAAGTCTTCTGTGCTCTGTGGGTTAGGGTGGATGGTGATGTGTGGCATCTATAACGAAACACTACAATGCTAGTGCACGAACAAGTGATTCGGACCACACCGTTCATTGTTCTTTGTTCATCATGGAGCTTCGCAGCAGATCACGTGATGACCCAACGACGTCGTCAGTTGGCTCTGGCTCAGGCTGATACTGATCTTCGGCCTGACATGGCTGCTTGTCCTGTTCCAGACGTTGCCCCTCAGTCTGCAAGATCCGGGCGGTCGTTGAGGGTGGGCTTCTTGGTAGTTGGGAGATCCAACGTCAGGCGCGTAATGGGGCCCCTTAGGGATATGGCAGCAAGAGAAGGGAAGAAAACCAATGTGCACTCCGTGTGCATACCGGGGGGAGTCATTCCAGATGTGGAAAGGGTCCTTCCGGATGCCATGAAGGGTACAGGGTGCTCATGTCGGCACCAATGATGTGTGTCGCTATGGATCGGAGGAAATCCTCTCTGGCTATCTGATTTGGTGAAGACTGCCAGTATCGCTAGTGGGATGAAAGAAGGGCTCACCATCTGCAGCATCGTCGACAGGACTGACTGCGGATCTTTGGTACAGAGCCGAGTGGAGGGTCTGAATCAGAGGCTGAGACGGTTCTGCGACCGTGTGGGCTGCAGATTCCCCGACTTGCATAGGGTGGTGGGGTTTCGGGTTCCGCTGGATAGGTCAGGAGTCCACTACACGCAGCAAACGGCTAAACGGGTAGCAGGGGTTGTGTGGCGTGGACTGGGCGGTTTTTTAGGTTAGATGGCCTCGGGCAAGTACAGAAAGGGCAACAGCCTCAAAGAGTGCGGGGCAAAGTCAGAACATGCGGGGACCAAGCAGCAATCGGTATTGTAATTGTAAACTATCGAAGCTGCATTGGTAAAGTATCGGAACTTCAAGCGCTGATAGAAAGCACAGAAGCTGAAATCGTTATAGGTACGGAAAGCTGGCTGAAGCCAGATAAATTCAGCCGAAATTTTTACAAAGGCACAGACGGTGTTTAGAATGGATAGATTGCATGCAACCGGTGGTATCGTGTTTGTCGCTCTTAGTAGTAGTTTATCCTGTAGTGAAGTAGAAGTGGATAGTTTCTGTGAATTATTATGGGTGGAGGTTACACTCAACAACCGAACTAGGTTAATAGTTGGTTCCTTTTACCGACCTCCCGACTCAGCAGAATCAGTGGTAGAGCAACTGAGAGAAAATTTGGAATACATTTCACATAAATTTTCTCAGCATGTTATAGTCTTAGGTGGAGATTTCAATTTACCAGATATAGACTGGGACACTCAGATGTTTAGGACGGGTGGTAGGGACAGACCATCGAGTGACATTATACTGAGTGCACTATCCGAAAATTACCTCGAGCAATTAAACGGAGAACTGACTCGTGGAGATAACATCTTGGACCTACTGATAACAAACAGACCCGACTTTTCGACTCTGTAAGTGCAGATCAGGGAATCAGTGATAATAAGGCCGTTGCAACATCCCTGAAAGTGGATGTTATTAGGAATATAAAAAAGGGAGGAAGGTTTATTTGTTTAGCAAGAGTAATAGAAGGCAGACTTCAGACTACCTAACAGATTAAAGCGGGCCGTGTTGGTCTAGCGGTTCTAGGCGTCAGTCCGGAACCGCGCGACTGCTACGGTTGCAGGTTCGAATCCTGCCTCGGGCATGGATGTGTGTGATGTCCTTAGGTTAGTTAGGTTTAAGTAGTTCTAAGTTCTAGGGGACTGATGACCACAGATGTTAAGCCCAATAGTGCTCAGAGCCATTTGAACAGATCAAAACGAAAACTTCTGTTCCGACACTGACAATGTAGAGTGTTTATGGAAAAAGCTCAAGGCAATCGTAAAATGCGTCTTGGACAGGTACGTGCCGAGTAAAACTATGGGGGACGGGAAAAACCCGCCGTGGTTCAACAACAAAGTTAGGAAACTACTGCGAAAGCAAAGAGAGCTTCACTCCAAGTTTAAACGCAGCCAAAACCTCTCAGACAAACAGAAGCTAAACGATGTCAAAGTTAGCGTAAGTAGGATTATACGTGAAGCGTTCAGTGAATTCGAAAGTAAAATTCTATGAACCGACTTGCCAGAAAATCATAGGATGTCCTGGTCTTACGTTAAATCAGTAAGTGGCTCGAACAGCATATCCAGACACTCCGGGATGATGATTGCATTGAAACAGAGAATGACATGTGTAAAGCTGAAATACTAAACAACTTTTTCCTAGCTGTTTCACAGAGGAAGACCGCACTGCAGTTCCTTCTCTAAATCCTCGCACAAACGTAAAAATAGCTTACATCGAAATAAATGTCCAAGGAATAGAAAAGCATCTGGTATCACTCAACACAGGAAAGTCCACTGGACCTGACGGGATACCAATTCGATTCTACACAGAGTACGCGAAAGAACTTGCCCCCCTTCTAACAGTCGTGTACCGCAAGTCTCTAGAGGAACGGAAGGTTCCAAATTATTGGAAAAGAGCACAGGTAGTCCCAGTCTTCAAGAAGGGTCGTCGAGCAGATGCGCAAAACTATAGACCTATATCTCTGACGTCGATCTGTTGTAGAATTTTAGAACATGTTTTTTGCTCGCGTATCATGTCGTTTTTGGAAACCCAGAATCTACTCTGTAGGAATCAACATGGATTCCGGAAACAGCGATCGTGTGAGACTCAACTCGCTTTATTTGTTCATGAGACCCAGAAAAAATTAGATACAGGCTCCCAGTAGATGCTATTTTCCTTGATTTCCGGAAGGCGTTCGATACAGTTCCGCACTGTCGCCTGATAAACAAAGTAAGAGCCTACGGAATTTCAGACTAGCTGTGTGGCTGGATTGAAGAATTTTTAGCAAACAGAACACAGCATGTTGTTATCAATGGAGAGGCGTCTACAGACGTTAAAGTAACCTCTGGCGTGCCACGGGAGAGTGTTATGGGACCATTGCTTTTCACAATATACATAAATGACCTAGTAGATAGTCTCGGAAGTTCCATGCGGCTTTTCGCGGATGATGCTGTAGTATACAGAGAAGTTGCAGCATTAGAAAATTGTAGCGAAATGCAGGAGGACGATCTGCAGCGGATAGGCACTTGGTGCAGGGAGTGGCAACTGACCCTTAACATAGATAAATGTAATGTATTGCGAATACATAGAAAGAAGGATCCTTTAGTGTATGATTATATGATAGCGGAAAAAACACTGGTAGCAGTTACTTCTGTAAAATATCTGGGAGTATGGGTGCGGAACGATTTGAAGTGGAATGATCACATAAAATTAATTATTGGTGTGGCGGGTACCAGGTTGAGATTCATTGGGAGAGTCCTTAGAAAATGTAGTCCATCAATAAAGGAGGTGGATTACAAAACACTCGTTCGACCTATAATTGACTATTGCTCATCAGTGTGGGATCCGTACCAGATCAGGTTGACGAAGGAGATAGAGAAGATCAAAAGAAGAGCGGCGCGTTTCGTCAAAGGGTATTTGGTAACCGTGATAGCGTTACGGAGATGGTTAGCAAACTCAAGTGGCAGACTCTGCAAGAGAGGCGCTCTGCGTCGCGGTGTAGCTTGCTCGCCAGGTTTCGAGAGGGTGCGTTTCTGGATGAGATATGGAATATATTGTTTCCCCCTACTTATACCTCCCGACGAGATCACGAATGTAAAATTAGAGAGATTCGAGCGCGCACAGGGGCTTTCAGACAGTCGTTCTTCCCGCGAACCATACGCGACTGGAACAGAAAAGGGAGGTAGTGACAGTGGCACCTAAAGTACCCTCCGCCACACACCGTTGGGTGGCTTGCTGAGTATAAATGTAGATGTAGATGAATTACGCAAGCAGTGGGCACCGGACCATCGAAATTCGACCGTCGATAAATGGAAACGTGTTGGCTCTTTGAATGAGTCACATTTATGCTACACTAGGTCGATGGTCGTCTCCAGAAACGTCGTCATCGAAGTGAACGGCGTCTCGAAACGTGCAGCCCGCTACGGACGCGGGCTGGTGGGAGCAATATTATGCTATGAGAGAGACATTCTCCGGCGCTTGCATGGGACCTGTGGCGGGTATTGAAGACACGCTGACAGCTGCGAACACCTGCATCCCTTCATGTTTGATGTCTTCCCCGACGGCGATGTCGTCTTTCAGCAGTATAACTGTTCGTGTCTCGGAGCCAGAACCGTACACCAGTGGGGTGAGGAGCGGTAGAGTGAACTCACGTTGATGTCTTGCCGACCAAATTCGCCCGATGTAAATCCTATGGGGTTCTTATGGGCATACGGGTCGCCATCGGTCGCTAACCCACTTGCGCAGATGAGCGGCCCGTTGTTTATGCGAATTAGTGACCTGTGTGTAGACTTCTAATGCCACATTACCTCCACAAACCTATCAACAAACTGTCCGATCCCTGATACGCAGAATCAGTGATGTGTTTAGTTCCAAAGATGGACAAATAAGCTATTCAGGAAGTGGTCATAATGTTTTGGTTGATCAGTGTACACAGGTAACGCAGAAGACAAGTATCATACCCGAAACGATGTCGAGGCGTAGTGGACTATGAGCTGTAGGAGAGAATCCGGCTGGGACAGTGAACATTTCAAGTCCAATTCCGTCGCAGTGGTCGTCATAGAAGTAACAGTGGGGTCACAGCGTCTCATCATCGACCGAGGACAATGCCCAAGTGGTCCGCCGCTAGTTCTGGTGACCCCAATACACTGATGCAAGAAGATGATTGTCACCTCCTGATCGTATTGTTGTTGGGAGGCGTGTCCTGGCTAATAGTCACACGCGTGGTACGACCGTCGCGATATGCGCGCTGCTGGTGGTGGGATCGCGCTAACTCAATCTAACATATCGATCTCCGAATCGCTAGAAAGACCACTGTGATCCTTTCTTTCGATAATCTTCGCTGATATCGATCTTAAAAGAAAAAAAAAAGAATCTTAATCTTAGCGTGAGCTTAGATTTCTTGCTGGTGTGGTTACTTACTGGCGTGGTGGTGTTGCATCTTGCTGCCCAGACTGCGCATGAGCCGGTTCGATGACATTCTTGTACACATCGGTTCCGTGACGTACACATCACTGCTCGTATTCCTACTGTCTGGCGGAATTTAAAGGAAGGAAAGCATAAAGATTCTGTTAAACGTTCCGTCGGCAATGAGATATTGATGGAAGCTATCTTGCTCCGAAGAATGTTGTTCTATTTCGAAATAAACACTTTATTTTATTTTAAATGTTTATTTGACACTACAATGGTGAAGCCATAGTCACAGTATATAAAATTTTTCTTTTAAAAAAGGGTTACATTACAATTTTCAACGAACTACGTAGTCAGATTCAAATGTAAAACATCATTTGGAGAATATGTAATGGGAATTATGACCATACATCTCACAAAAATTACGAGAAATAATGAGACCAAGCAACCGACGCAATGGTGGCACAACCAAGTCACTAAAAGTTATGCCCATGCTTGCCCAAACGTTCATTCCATGTCATAATGAGGCATAGATTAAATCTACTCCAGGATAAATATTGCCAAGAATTCTTGCAATATGTCCTGCTGTGACACAACGATCGTATGGCTGTTATAAATTCACAAGTCGTAAGTGTCCCAACCACGGCAAGCTTCCATATGGAATGCAGCACGTAATTTTAGAATGTTCCGAAAAACGAATCTCAAAACACACTGTACTTTCGTGTAGGATTGACACTGTGTGTGTCATCACTCAACTAAGTTCAAAATACAAATCATAAGGAGGATAAACGCCATAGTACATTCGGAGTATATTACACTCACTGCACCTCGTATTTCCCTCACTTATCTTTAATTAAAAAAGTGAAAACGGCGCGCCACGAAGTTATTATTGGTATGGGACGCAAATCGTTAGATGTCATTTACACCTGTATGCAAAGAAATTATTACAATTTCAGATAATTTGTCCAAGAGAAAGAGCGTCACAAATTAAATACACTATGTGATCAAAAGTATCCAGACACTCCGAAAAAATACGTTTTTCATATTAGGTGCATTGTGCTGCCATCTTCTGCCAGGTAATCCATATCAGCAACCTCAGTAGTCATTAGGCATTGTGAGAGAGCAGAATGGGGCGCTCCGCGGAACTAAAAATGGTTCAAATGGCTCTGAACACAATGCGACATAACTTCTGAGTTCATCAGTCGCCTAGAATGTAGAACTAATTAAACCTACCTAACCTAAGGACATCACACACATCCATGCCAGAGGCAGGATTCCAACCTGCGACCGTAGCGGTCGCTCGGTTCCAGACTGTAGCGCCTAGAACCGCACGGCCACTCTGGTCGGCTCCGCGGAACTCACGGACTTCGAACGTGGTCATGTGACTGAGTGTCACTTGTGTCATACGTCTGTACGCGAGATTTCTACACTCCTAAACATCCCTAGGTCCACTATTCCTGATGTGATAGTGGAGTGGAAACGTGAAGGGACATGTACAGCACAAAAGACTACAGGACGACCACGTGTGTTGAGTGGCAGTGACCGACAACAGTTGAAGAGGAATTCCAAACTGCGTCAGGATCCACTCCAAGTGCTATGACAGTTAGTAGGGAGGTGAGAATACTTGGATTTCATGGTCGAGCGGCTGCTCGTAAGCCACGCATCACGTCGGTAAATGCCAAACGACGCCTCCCTTGGTGTAAGGAGCGTAAACGTTGGACGATTGAACAAGTGAAAAAACGTTGTGTGGAGTGACGAATTACGGTATACAGTGTGGCGATCCGATGGCAGGGAGTGGAAATGGAGAATTCTCGGTGAACGTCATTTGCCAGTGTGAGTAGTGACGACAGTAAAATTTGGAGGCGATGGCGTTATGGTGTGGTCGTGTTTTTCATGGAGGGTAATTGCATCCCGTGTTGTTTTGCGTGGCACTATCACAGCACAGGCCTACATTGCTGTTTTAAGCACGTTCTTGCTTCCCACTGTTGAAGAGCAATTCGGGCTGGCCATTGCATCTTTCAACACGATCGAGCACCTGTTCATAACGCACGGCCTGTGGCGGAGTGGTTACACGACAGTAACATCCCTGTAATGGACTGGCCTGCAGAGTTCTGACCTGAATCATATAGAACACCTTTGGGATGTTTTGGAATGATGACAGGCCTCACCGACCGACATCGATACCTCTCCTCAGTGCAGCAGTCCGTGAAGAATGGGCTGCCATTCCCCAAGAAACCTTCCAGCAACTGACTGAACGTATGCCGGCGACAGTGGAAGCTGTCATCAAGCCTAAGGGTGAGCCAACACCATACTGAATTCCAGCATTATCGATGGAGGGCGCCACGGACTTGTAAGTCATTTTCAGTCAGGTGTCCGGATACTTTTGATCACATAGTGTAACTTAATAACGTGGTAGTCCACCTCTGACCCTTACGCTTAGTTATTCAGTTCAGAATTGATCGATGAAGTTGTCGGATGTCCTCCTGAGGGATATCGTGCTAAACTTTGTTAAATTGGCGTGTTTGATAATTAAAAAACCCGAGCTGGTAGGAAGGCACTGCCCGTAATGCTCCAAACGTGCTCATTTGGGGAGAGATCCAGCGATCTTGCTGGCCAAGGCATAGTTTGGCAAGCACGAAGACAAAGAGTAGAAGCTTTCACAGTGTGCGGGGGAGCATTGTCTTGCTGAAAAGAAAGCCCAGGATTGCTTGCCATGAAGGCCAACAAAACGGTGCGTATAATATCGTCAACGTACCGCAATACTGAAAGGGTGCCACAAATGACAACCAAAGGCGTCCTGTTATGAAAAAGAAATGGCACTCCGGACCATCACTGCTGGCTGTCTGGCCGTAAGGCGTGCGACAGGGACACCTGATGGACCGTGTTAATCCGTAGTCTTACCCAGACGCACGGATAACATCACAACCCAGCATCCTGTGATCCACTTACTAGATAACTAACATGTTTACGGAGGTGACAGTAAAACGTTTGGTTTGGTCACCACGTTGGTGCGGGCGTGGAGGGGCCCAATTTGTATAAAAGGATGGTCTCCCACCGCTGTCCGTGGCGTCTCCAGACTTGTCTTTGCTCGTCATTGGGGCTCAGTTCGAAGCGGGACACGTCACTGAAGACAGTTCTGCTCCAATGAGTGAGACTGCAGACTGAAGACGTGTGTTGAGACGCCGCGGGCAGCGGTGAGATGATAGACTGACTGTCGCCCGGCACACAGCCCAACAACCAGGAATGTTGGTCTGGGGCCCCATATCTTTTCATAGCTGGACCTCTTTGGTTGTCATTCGTGGCACCCTTACAACACAGCTGTACGTTGACGATATTCTATGCCCCGTTTTGTTGTCCTTTATGGCAGTCCATCCTGGGTCTACATTTCTGCTGGATAATGCCCTCCCGCACCTGGCGCGACTTTCTACTGCTTATCTTCGTGCTTGCGTAACCCTACCATGGACAGCGAGATAGTCGGATCTATCTCGAATTGAGAATCTTTGGAATATTATGGGCAACGCCCTCCAACCAGCTCGAGGCTTTCACGACTAACGCACCAGTTGCACAGAATTTGGCACGACATTCCTCAAAAGGACATTCAACAGTTCGATCAATCAACACCAAGCCGAATAACCCAGGACCTGAAGTTAGGACCAGAAGCGGACGAAAGCGTCATTGACGTCTCTAAAATAAATCACTCAATTTTTTCCGAAATTAAAATCATTTGCTTGTGTGTATATGTACATCACACCTACCGATTTCCATCCCATCCGGATAATTCCTTCGTGATGCGTTTTTTTTTCTGAGAGTGTATTTCAAGGAATTCAATATTCAGTTCAGTACATTACGATAAGGGCCTTGGCTTGGCGCAACGTAAGTAATTGACATCAGTTTGTCAGGAATATAAACTCAAGACTGACGGTACATAATTTAACTTCATATTTTTGTTCAGCAGCAGCGCCCTTGCGACGCTATATAACTGCCAGAATATTGTCACCCTGCCATTGCTGCTCACGCAGTTTAGGCCAGGTACTTTTATCTCCCCAGAGCTTCTGGATACTCTGTGGCGAAGTTACAGGATCTCTTTCTAGAACATACTGATCCACGCCTTAGCACATAGCAATGTGAAGCCGAAGTCAGATGTGGATAGCTCAGAAGTAGTACGACATTACAAGTGCTGAACCCTGGCTCCAGTTCCAACTTGTAGCGTCACCTGTGCACTCAGCAGCAATCCTTCAACACATTCTTCCACTCTTAGCTACTTTTTGCTTCTTTGTGGGGCCACAGCCTCTAGAAATTTTGTGAAGGAACGCATGGTCCGCAATAGAATGTATTGCTTTTATTTTTTTATTAGGTGTGCTATAGGCCGGATTTCGACAATTACGTCATTCTCAAGCACCTAAAATGAAACATACCAGAATGAAGCACACTATAACATCAGTACATTCTTAATAACAACCTACAATACATAATAATCTTATTACAGAGTGACACAAGCCTATTACTCTATTTGCATGCGGATGAAGATCAACTGATGCGTCACATGTCAGACGGAGTTAAAATTCCCGTTCCACACTTGCGGTCACATTTTACGTAGGCCATGTCCAATATTACACATGACTGGAAGCATTACACGTTATTATACATGACATTACATGCAAGCTGTAGCCTCTCGATATGTAAACTGATAGTTACAATCAGTAGTTACTTAATATTGTCAAAGACTTCCTTCAAACATGAAGTTGACAGCTATAGATTACGACTGGCCAGAGAGCATAAGTATCCTCGCCGGCTCGCCAGAGAAGGCCAAAATATTTTGCATTCCAAACAGAAACATACACTCCTGGAAATTGAAATAAGAACACCGTGAATTCATTGTCCCAGGAAGGGGAAACTTTATTGACACATTCCTGGGATCAGATACATCACATGATCACACTGACAGAACCACAGGCACATAGACACAGGCAACAGAGCATGCACAATGTCGGCGCTAGTACAGTGTATATCCACCTTTCGCAGCAATGCAGGCTGTTATTCTCCCATGGAGACGATCGTAGAGATGCAGTCCTGTGGAACGGCTTGCCATGCCATTTCCACCTGGCGCCTCAGTTGGACCAGCGTTCGTGCTGGACGTGCAGACCGCGTGAGACGACGCTTCATCCAGTCCCAAACATGCTCAATGGGGGACAGATCCGGAGATCTTGCTGGCCAGGGTAGTTGACTTACACCTTCTAGAGCACGTTGGGTGGCACGGGATACATGCGGACGTGCATTGTCCTGTTGGAACAGTAAGTTCCCTTGCCGGTCTAGGAATGGTAGAACGATGGGTTCGATGACGGTTTGGATGTACCGTGCACTATTTAGTGTCCCCTCGACGATCACCAGAGGTGTAAGGCCAGTGTAGGAGATCGCTCCCCACACCTTGATGCCGGGTGTTGGCCCTGTGTGCTTCGGTCGTATGCAGTCCTGATTGTGGCGCTCACCTGCACGGCGCCAAACACGCATACGACCATCATTGGCACCAAGGCAGAAGCGACTCTCATCGCTGAAGACGACAGGTCTCCATTCGTCCCTCCATTCACGCCTGTCGCGACACCACTGGAGGCGGGCTGCACGATGTTGGGGCGTGAGCGGAAGACGGCCTAACGGTGTGCGGAACCGTAGCCCAGCTTCATGGAGGCGGTTGCGAATGGTCCTCGCCGATACCCCAGGAGCAACAGTGTCCCTAATTTGCTGGGAAGTGGCGGTGCGGTCCCCTACGGCACTGCGTAGGATCCTACGGTCTTGGCGTGCATCCGTGCGTCGCTGCGGTCCGGTCCCAGGTCGACGGGCACGTGCACCTTCCGCCGACCACTGGCGACAACATCGATGTACTGCGGAGACCTCACGCCCCACGTGTAGAGCAATTCGGCGGTACGTCCACCCGGCCTCCCGCATGCCCTCTATACGCCCTCGCTCAAAGTCCGTCAACTGCACATACGGTTCACGTCCACGCTGTCGCGGCATGCTACCAGTGTTAAAGACTGCGATGGAGCTCCGTATGCCACGGCAAACTGGCTGACACTGACGGCGGCGGTGCACAAATGCTGCGCAGCTAGCGCCATTCGACGGCCAACACCGCGGTTCCTGGTGTGTCCGCTGTGCCGTGCGTGTGATCATTGCTTGTACAGCCCTCACGCAGTGTCCGGAGCAAGTAAGGTGGGTCTGACACACCGGTGTCAATGTGTTCTTTTTTCCATTTCCAGGAGTGTATATGATTCAATAACGGTATACAAACGTGGGTTAATCATTACATGAATTGCAATGTTCCGCGTATAGGACAGGGAATAACAAATCTTAAGTTTTATTCAGGGACAACTGTTCTATCAGTTTTAAGTTTATGGTTTGTACAAGGAGTAAAATTATGTACTGATGTTCGTGATACGCGTACCGTTATAAGGTAATAGGAAAGTTAATAGGAAACTTTGTATAGCGACCGAAGCCTAAGCCATGAACCTGAAGCTTCAGCGCGGGCTTCTCCTTCCTGCGTGTCACTGTCGTTCGTAGAAATGCTGCAGTGTTCCAGCACAGTACAGAAGCTTGACACGCCGGAGATGCCCACATCTGTACTGAACTGAAGTAACACAGCTATGGTAACATCAACTTTAACCTGAAAATTGTTCTTGGTTGTCTCTGAGCATTAAGGGACTTAACATCTGAGGTCATCAGTCCTCTAGAACTTAGAACTACTTAAACCTAACTATCCTAAGGACATCACACACATCCATGCCCCAGGCAGAATTCGAACTCACGACCGTAGCGGTCGCGCGGTTCCAGACTGAAGCGCCTAGAACCGCTCGGCCACACTGGCCCGCGAAAATTGTTCTTCTACAGTAACTACACGGTAGCAAGGTTCATATGCTATTCTTGTACACAAATGGCAATCATCTTCACAGTAAAATCAACCAAGTTTGTCGATCGATTTTTCGTGAGAACTGTCAAATTCCTCGTATAATCACTTACTTAGTTTCTAAATATCGCATTCATCCGTACAGGTCACTTCGGTATTTTCGCACTTAATTCTTACAACTCAGTTTACTGGAAAAACACACGACCGAATCAGTACCGCGCAACAGATACATAAGAATATACGACAGTTGCGTACTGTCTTGAACTGTGCTCCGAAATGTATCGCTTGCGCTATTACGAGGCACATACGTACGCACACCACCAAATAATTGCCTTTTTACGGGTTAAAAACTTTTTACTTCTACGAGCGAGCCAAGCTTCTGTATCTCTCCTTTCGGTGGATCCTAACACTTTCTGGATCTGTGTTGCATCATCACCGATCGCACGCCAAAGAAACAAAGATGATTCTAACGGTGGCATGTCGATAGCTACCTTCACCGATATGCATCTTACAGGTGTCTTACCATCTGACGACCTCATTCGGTGTTAGTCGAATTTATGTCCAGCGATTCTGAGCATTTAAACGCGCGGATCGATGAAAAGAAAAGAGTTTGCTATAAGAGCGAGAGGCAGATTTGAGACATGTTGACAAAGTAATAACGTGACCCGAGGAGTTTCCTGAAGCAGTCCTCACACGGGACGAGGCAGCTAATGTTGATGTGGACGTGGATGGGACGGAGCGAACGAGATATAAGGGCCCTGAACCGAACTTGTGACGTCACACTAGGTGGCTTGTTCGCCACACCTCGCGAACGCTCGGTTCCGTGCAAGACCGATGGAAAATCAACATTTAGTTGAAAAGGTGCCCCCTATATTATGTACACTATCTAAAAGTCATTATTTGATATCTGATACGCAAGTTGCACCAAAAAGGTGCGCTTTCGATACATCGTTGTTGTGCCATAGCATTGAAACGGATTACTTTTGTAGCATGTAAGTTATAACATTTAAAACATCAACTACAGGGATCCTTTACCTACCGGTATGTAGTTCCCTGTCATTTTATTATAACGTATCGTAGTTAAAACGACTGATTTTCGAGAGTCCCTCAATTTGCTGATGTTTTGAATCACCTTATGTTCATACCACATACTTTATGAGAAAGAAAACCCTCCAAATGCGATGTTTAACGCTATGCAGTATTCCAGCTCCCATGTTTTTCTTATGAAGTAAACCGATGTTGCATCTCGTTGGCCAGGTTTCTCTCCACGAGGCAAAAATCTGTCATGCCAGTCCTTTATTTCACGCTCCACTGTGTAGTGGACCGTGAAATTCCACGCTGTGGCGACGTCATCTCCTCGTCCACGTGCGTTTTCCCGTCTCATGAGAGGACCGCTTCAGGTCGTCTCCTCAATAATAATAATCGAGTTGATATTTTGCGATTACTCTGGAGTGAAAGTGAAGACACGTACACCTACAGAAGGACGACACGAACGCGGGCTAACATATCCGTAAGCGCCGTTCATCGACACCTGAACACTCGACGGCACAGGTGCTCGCCAAGAGCCGTCCTCCACACAAATTCGCCGGGAAAGCCGACCGTAAGCTGCAGAAACGCTTGGCGGCGGTAAGCGTAACCCCTGGCGCTGTTCTGGGTCGTCGTGACATTTAAAACGAAGCGCCCGGTTCCGCCGCATTATCTGCTCGGGCTCTCGGCTTACACGGCGGAGTCCCGGGATCGTATCTCGGCCATCGCACTCTCTCCGCACCTGCCGCCAGCCAGCGACCAGCCGACAAAGGCCACCCGCCGTGCCTCTCACCGCCGCTCATTTCAAAGGCGCTGTAAAAGGATACCCAGCCCATCGACAGTATCGTCCGAGGGCGGAACCCTTTCTAGTTAATGATACGATCGTGGACCCAGAAAGCTATGAATGCAGAAAGTCGTCAGCAAACAATACAAAACAATACTCTCTGAGCAGTTAATGAATGAAGGTACTGAAGAATAGCCGACTTCTTTGGTTTGTAAGCCTAAGGTGACAAGGCGCAGATTAGACTAAAAGGTTCCATAAGATACACGTAATATACTGTGCAATTAAGATCTGATCTGAAATCACGGCACCAACACATTTTCGACGCATTGTGAGAATTACTTTGTTGACAAAAGAAGGGAAGCAGCCAGAAGACACGGTTGGATGTTAAAGTAACTTCGTACACGAACGCACGATCAGTGATTATGTAAATAAACTTTCATAGGTGTACATTAGTGCTGTTTGTCTTCACTGTTACCAGCCTTGGTAGGGTACGTAACTGGCGTCAACAGAGTCAGATGTTGAGTGAACACTATGAAGGACACGGAGATGCCGTTGCACTAGTCTGAGACAGCGTTATCAGAACCTGAAGAAGTTCGAAATGGTCCTCATTGCATGTCTCAGTGCAATATCCACATATTTGGGTCAGTCGGATGTGACAATGGCCTTATTATGGACTGCGTGAGAAGATGAGGGCAAGCATACGCGTCGTCAAGGTTCCAATCGAGGACTTGTGGCGACCACGTGGGAGGACCGCTGAACTCCTACATATTCCTGACGTTGCCAGAATGCGGGCGACCTGTAGCATAATGGCCTCTGGAAAACTCCAAGCAGACAAGATCACCTGTAGCTCTAAGTACTGTTACTGTATTAATTAGAAGTTGTACAATAATAGGAATTTGTTAAAACTATAATTAAAAACCCTTTCAACATAGTAGTCAAAATTTTCGACACCCAGTCCAACCAGAGATACTTTTTAATTATTATTCTTCCTGCTCTACTACGCCTTTTTAATTAATACGGTAACAGCTCTTGCCTTGCCTTAAGAGAAACCTAGTTGTAAATTGTACTACTGTTGTGCCATCCGGCGAGCTTACGATGTAATGTTGTGTGTATTTGACATCGTAGTCTGTATTCAGCAGTATGGTATGAGCATGAACACTGGCAGTGAGCCTATTAATTTTACACTGAAGCGCCAAAGAAACCGGTATAGGCACGCGTATTCAAATATAGAGAAATGTAAACAAGAAGAATACGTCACTGCGGTCGGCAACGCCTATACAAGACAAGTGTCTGGAGCAGTTTTTGACCGTGTACTGCTGCTACAATAGTGGGTTATCAAGATTTAAGTCAGTTTGAACGTGGTGTTATAGTCGGCGTACGAACGATGGGACATAGCATCTGAGAGGTAACGATGAAGTGGGGAGCTTTCCCGTACGGCCACTTCACGAATGTACCGTGAATACCAGGAACCCGGTAAAACATAAAATATCCGACATCACTGCGGCCGGGAAAAGATTCGGCAAGAACGGGACCAACAATGACCGAAGAGAATCGTTCAGTGTGACAGAAGTGCAATCCTTCTGCAGATTGCTGCAGATTTCAATGCTGGGTCATCAGCAAGTGTCAGCATGCGAACCATTAAACGAAAGATGGTCGATGGGCTTCCGGAGCCGTGTGTGGTACTCTCGATGACTGCACGATACAAAGCTTTACGCCTCTCCTGGGCCCATCAACACCGACATTTGACTGTTCATGACTGGAAGCATGCTGCCTGTTCGTACAAGTCTCGTTTCAAATTGTATCGAGCGGATGGACGAGTACGCATATATATATATATATATATATATATATATATATATATATATATATATATATATATATACCCTGCATGTTAGCAGGGGACTGTTCAGGCTGGTGGAAACTCTGTAGTGGTGTGAGGTGTGTGCAGTTGGAGTGATATAGGACCCGTGTTACGTGTAGACACGACTCTGATGTGTGAAACGTACACGTACGTAAGCATCCTGTCTCATCAGCTGCAGCCATTCATGCCCATTGTGCCTTCCGAAGGACTTGGGCAATTCCAGCAGGACAATGCGACATCCCACACGTCCAGAATTGCTACAATGTGGATTCAGGGACACTCTTCTGTGTTTAAACACTTCCACTGGCCACCAGACTCCCCTGACATGAACATTATTCAGCATGTCTGGGATGCCTTGCAAAGTTCTGTTCAGAAGGGACCTTCATCTCCTCGTACTCTCATGGATTTATGAACAGCCCTGCAGGATGCGGGGTGTCAGTTCCCTCCAGCATTACTTCAGACGTTAGTCGAGGTTATGCCACGTCGTGCTGTGGCACTTCTGCGTGCTAGATGTGGCCCTACACGATATTAGGGAGATGTACCAGTTTCTTTGGCTCTTCAGTGTATGTATTATATATACAGTGTGTTCCACAATACTTACAGATACACTCATGATACAACACGATACAAAGTGCAGATGGCGATGATCGTATAGAATTGTAAAGTTGAAGGTGTGTAACTTCTCCATGCCAACTGTGTTTGCTTACACCTTCTGTAAAATTCTTACCCTGTCAATGTGTGTTTCTGCTTGCAGACCTGAAGATGACAGCATAGTATTACCGAAACCGGTCGTTAAAGTAGATTGTATTGTATTGTATGTTAACCGGGGGGCCTAGAAACGACGGAGAGGCTGTGTCCCCGCCGCAACCGCAGTGATCCACAATCTCCGCCGCCCCATATCGAACCACTCTTTCAGGGTTACTGTGCGCGGTTCGGCCACCGGTGCACCCCTCCCCCCCCCCCCCCCCAGGGAACGCCTCACGCCAGACGAGTGTAACCCCAATGTTTGCATGGTAGAGTAATGGTGGTGTTCTCTTACGTGGAGAACTTGTTTGCGCAGCAATCGCCGACATAGTGTAGGTGAGGCGGAATAAGGGGAGCGAACCCGCATTCGCCGTGGCAGATGGAAAACCGCCTAAAAATCATCCACAGACTGGCCAGCTCACCAGACCTCGACACAAGTCCACTAGGCGG